>NC_134708.1:34417459-35017459 GCF_043290135.1 Rhipicephalus microplus | reverse complement strand
TCTTGTGTCAGAGTGAGAATCGAACCCGAGCCGTTAGCATCGCAAGCGGGTGTTCAAATGCACAGCCATGCCTCTGCTTTTTTTTCTTTAATGCATGAATCAATCACCATTAATTTAGAGCTACGCTCAACATACTTAATCAAAAGTGCAGCAAACACAAACAAGCGACCAGAAGTGGAAGCCGCTCCGAAACGGGTTCAAAAGTTTCAACAACACTGCGCACTTGAGGGGCTGCTTGTAGGAAGACGGATTTCATTGACACTCATGCACTGCTTGGAAATGCAGGGAATGTAACTTTGATGATTTACAAACAAACGTGTCTTGTATACATGCTTTACATAAGACCATACAATATTGCACTAATAATGCGTGGTACAAGCGTACATGGTTTTCAGGCGTCAGAGAGTGTGATTATCATATTGACTTCATGGTTTTAAGCTGGTCACCCACTACAAGAGGCCCACACATTAATGCGCCTATTTCCTTAAGGCCGTGTGCTAGGTACATTGCAAGTTCAAAAAAATTTCATGCACTAAGTGTCAAAAATAGGCACTAGGAACAGGTTATTGATATCGCGTTCAAATCTTAAAGGCGAAGCTTCAGTCCCGCAATTGTTTTACATCGAGTGGGGTGTTTCAAGCTAACCACCCCTAACAAAAAAAAAAAAAAAGAGCTGAGCCATTATTCTTGATCTTCATCTGCCGCAGCATTCAAAAACTTGCACGAAACACCTCGCAGTTTTGTAGCGGGTACCTCGCTTCGCCACAGAATTACAAATAATGGCACAGGGGTTGCCTCCACATGCCACAAAAGTTGTGAAGATTTGTGGCGTAGTGAACATCTAGCAAGTGTACTTTTCTTAGTAGACCACACATCATTAATAGTTGGCTCTCAAAACGGTGATCTTACGGTGCTCTTTGCTGAGACTATTCAGCGTGTTCAACGCAGGCCTGGCGCTTTCTTTAACGTGGCCGGAGTTCCTCGGCCTTTGAATGTGGGACGCCTTTGCTTGTTTTTAATTTTTCTAACGTTATGTACGGCAGGAACTTTCAGTGAAGCATGCATAAAATAACGGCAGCTTTTACGTACCAGTATCAACCGTGCGCACGGCAGGTTGTGTGTTTAGTGTGGTGTAAAAAATATAATAAAAATGGGTGCCGCTGTATTTTTGCGAAGTTTTTCGAACAGAGAAGCTGTACGTGGCTAATTTAACTCGAAATGCGTCTGCGGGCAAGAGAAGCGTAAAGCAATTTTATTAAACAAATTAGCACGACCTGTTTAGCGTTTCATTGTAAAAATGGCAATGGTGTGCAACGAAAATTGTGCAATGTCAACTATCCCATACAATATTATCAATACTAAATTTTCATTACAACTTTCTAGCCTAAAAAAGTTTCCAGGCAAGAGCGACGCAAGGAATGCGACAGCAACAAACTAATATATGACTTGAAGTACAGAAAGCAGCTCAAAACTTGCAGCGCACTGCTTGAGCTCGAAAGACGCACAAAAAAAAAAACACAGGAAGCACGAGGACAAACTGACCACTGCTACAGCTCTCGTTTCTTTTCGTTTGAGCAGCGTGCGCCCAGCGCGAGCGCCGCTGGTGAGTCTTGGGAAGCAGCCTTTGTAGGTTGTCTAACTTCAACGCAATATTTGCGGTGAAAGCATATGACGTAGAAACCACCCTCATCCCGATATATACACCAGCGCGCGTGCCTTTACACCCTGTAACAGTAGTAGGAGTAGTGGTTCAAAGTAAGAAAGGGCGCCTTCCGCAGCCGATGAGGGAGCATCGCTAAGCGCCTTGAGGGGTGAGGAAAAGGGGATACAGAAAAGAAGAAAAAAAAAGAGAGGTGACTGTCACGAAGCAGGTGTGGCAAGAAAAAACGAAGAACCTTGGCCGTTGCAGTCTACACCAGGAGCCGTGCGTGCACCTACTACCCCTATACAACCTGCACTTGGTCCGATAGGGCATGTCACCCTGTAAGACAAACTACAGGTGGTTCGAATAGTAGGTACATGCGAGTGGCAACGATCACGATAGGGGTGAAAAATATTTATTTACAAAATAGAGGTGTATAGCACCGTTTTAGAGATCCCTCCAGATTGATAGAGTCTGTATTCCGGGATACCATTGGTTAACGCCGTCATTCTGGCTCTGTACACCAAAGCCTGCTGGGCCTGAAGGTCTGAGCAGCTGAGCAGGTCCACCTCCCTGTCCTCTTTCCTGAGGAGTAATGACTGAGTTATTCGTTCTTTTTAAATTTATCCATTCACGCCGTTTAACTGGGGAAGAATAGAGCACACCGCCACGCTTGTGAGCTCTGCGTACCGCCAGCGGCAGCGGTAATATATAAATAGCTCGCCTTTGGTAGTCTCTAGGACGTACGCTCCGTGGCGGTCCGTGTAAAGCCACGTGCTTCGTAACCAGAGGTCACCGATTCAAAAGCCCAGTCGCGCGCTCCGGAAAATATTTTTCGGAATTATCCTTCTTGTCGGCTTTTTGTATATATTATTACAATCTGTGACGAAGAAGAGGGAAACTCGATTGAGGCGATGAAGACGAAGATGTAATGGCTATCACGTTGTTGCTGTTGTGGTTGCGGCTGCAGGGGCCGAACTTTCTGCCATCTTGGGTTGCGCCAAGCATTTCGGTTGCTACGGTGCTCCTGTATACTGTGTCGCTACCCGTCACCTTCCACCAAAATGTCACGAGAGTGAGAATAGCCGAAATAAAAAAAAAAGATTGAAGAAATATAGTTACAATGTCCACGGGGAGTCTTTTAGTCAATATGACGGCGCGCTACCAGCACACAACGCGAGAGCTAATGCAGTCTTCTGTCTTCATCGCCTCAATGGAGCATTCCCTCCTGTTTGTCACAGCTTGTAACAATATAAATACATACATATGTGTCTACGGCACATGAGGGTGACGGCAGAACCCAGCCTGGTATTATCCCATAATTGCTATCACAATACAAACATTCGCGCCACAAACACACTATGAAAACTGTACAAGGTGGGGACCCTTTTGAGAATTCAACTGCCCCTGTTAACGCTTTTGTCATGTTTGTCCAAGTCGAAGCTGCTGTTTCAGCGGTCTGTTATGTACTGAAGTGTTGTTAAATGCTGTGCATTCTATATCGTATATTATTGTTGAACTGATTGATTGATATGTGAGGTTTAACGTCCCGAAACCATTATATGATTATGAGAGAAGCCGCAGTGGAGGGCTCCGGAAATTTCGACCACCTGGGCTTCTTTAACGCACATTCAAATCTGAGCACACGGGCCTACAACAATTCCGCCTCCATCGGAAATGCAGCCGCCGCAGCCGGGATTCGATCCCGCGACCTGTGGGTCAGCAGCCGAGTACCTTAGCCACTAGACCACCGCAGCTGGGCTATTGTTGAACTGGTACTCTCAAATATAATTTTCCTATCAAATGTAAAAATTAGTTATTCTTATTGTTGCACCTTTGCACCATACAAGTGCTCTTGCAGGTATGGGAATTGCGAATGAGAAAAGGCACTGGCGATGCTGCTGTCTGGATGGTGTAGCCTAGTAATGCACCTTTCAGGCCTTTTGCTCCATCTGCTAAGACAATTTCAAATTGTCTTGAATAAAGTCTGAGTCAATGAAGTCTTTGATAATGCTGTGCTCATGTCTGTGCCATTTGACGATGTATATTACCTCGAGTTCGCGATGGTTTCACCCCATTAGCTCCTTCCAGAATACTCCGTGTACCTCCAGATGATGGCATTTTGCTCTCGCTTCGGTGGCTAGGGCAGACGAATTATCTGTTCTGTGACGTTGGCATTCACGGTCAAGCACACGCTGGCATTCTAAACGGGCAGTGATCTCGCCAAAGGCCTCCATTTATGAAGAGAAAGGAAATCTTTGTTTGCGATGCAGTGGCGCTCTTTCTTGACCTATCTTCTACTGGCTTGACTAGTGTTTTGACCCCCATGGTCACTTACTTAATATGTAGCGACTTCTTTTGACCTGTTCCGGTACTCTGAGCATGACGCCAATTGACGATGTGACGATGTGTCGTTAGACGGCAGCTTAGGCGCCTGAAGTTCTACGCACTTTGTATAAGTGTGACCTTTCCTACATTCTTTCTTTCGCGTATAGCTGTGCATAAATATTGCTGCTTCTATTCGTCCAACACAATGTTGGCTGGCGTTCTCCTAAAATTCAAGAGTACGCCTATGCATGCTTCACTTCAATCTGTACATCGCATTTCGCTTTGAGGTGGAGTAATTTAACTTTTAAGGTAATTTTACGTGTGTTTTGGTACATTGTCGCTGTTTCCTTAACAACTTTAACAAACGCGAAACCAAAGTCATTTGAGCTCGTCCATTACTTGAGTTTTGGACAACGATTTTGTCATTAAAGTACTACTCTTTAAGTATTTAAAGCAGCCGCTACGCCGAAAAAAAATAATAAATGAGCAACCACAGAACACATCCATATCTTTTTTGTTTTTGCACATTTCGTTATGGCTCAATTTCAAAAAATTTGTTTCAGCAAATTTTATCCTGTGCGCCCTAAATCATATACAGTGCCATTTATTTGAGTTGCTTTTTGCCGACCATTCAAAGTCATTTTAATGTCTGGCCACATTTCTATGCGTAAGCGCAGTGAGCGTTATTGGAGCAATACACGGTCACAAAAGACTTTACTTTTTATTCTACAAGTCATTCTAAATGAAGACAGCAAAATGGCAATAACTATATTTTTGACCATTGTCACTGGTCCCTATTTAAATATCGCTGCATTAAAATCGTTCCCAATTTCTCGTTTTTTTTCATCTCCTCTCGTTTTTCTTGTATTCTTCTCTTGCGTTTCTATGACCTGAGCATCTGCCTTTTTGTTTTTCCGAGCTGAGTTCTTTCATTCCTGGCTGCAGTTCAGACATCGTCTTTTCTTCCATCTCTTCTTAATGATATCATAAAATTTTAAACAGCCCCCTATCGCTGCATCGTAAATGTCGATGCCATCTTTTATCCTGCGTGTCTGCGGGGTGCCCTGAAGCTGTAACCAGAATGACCCCAGCGAGAGGCACTTTAATGGCGTGGACGCCGTCAAAAACGCGTGTTGTGCGATTCACTACTTTCTTTAATACATGTTTCGGTCAGCGGAAAAGAGCAGAAAGAAAATGACGAAATTGAGTCGATGTAGCGGAATGTATGACTACAAAAGAAATGAGGGAACACCGTTGTTCGCCTTTAGTCCCGGATTTACTACTGCTATTTATGAGCCGCATGGGCTTATGCTCGTAAGAGTTATAGGTACTTCATTATTGTTTCTTCTTTTTTTCGGCTGTCACTTCAGCCTTCTTTCGCATTATTCGTTGTCATAATATATGAAATGTCTTTCTGCTTTTTCAAGTGGTGTTGTATGTCATGAAGAAGCTCAGAAGAGCCAGGAGAGCAACTATGCTCTCTTTAGACATAACGCCCTAGCAAGAGTGCCAAGTTTCGACAAGTGCAGGTAAGACAAAATAGCCCAGGCCTCTTTTATTTTTCATCTTGCGTACCTCTTTGGAGTCTTAAGTTTTCTCCATCCACATGTCCACAGCGAAGCTACAGAGGCAACGAGAGGGTAAATGGTTTTCAGTCGTTTTGCGGTGTGATGCAAGGTCATGTAGCCGGACTTGGGTGAATCACACGGCAGTGCACCGATTTCGAGCGGTATGTGTTCTTGAGTCTTCCTGCTTGTCGTGTATTTTGGACCTTCCGTATGATGGCTAGAGCGTTACGGTTGTCAAGGTTAACGCCGTGCAGTAATGATGCGAAGCTACCAATTCCCACCTACCATTCATTCGTGATGTAGGTAAAACAATGCAAGTAATCTGCAAATGTCTTTCTCATTTTCCCTGTGCAAAGGGAAGTACATATATATTTCGTTTTTGCTTCATGTGACTAGTTCGTTTCTTTGTTCAACTGTATTTGTCTATTCACTGTGTAGGCTTCACACAGTATAGTCCCTTAATTTACTGTATTCACTTCTATTCGCCATCACATTTCACATGTGTGCAATAAGAAAAATTAATAAATAGAGTCAACCTTTCTTCATGTCAATGCGGCTAGGTGAAAGCGGACATATTCCCTTCTCTTTTGCATTCACAAGGCCACTTTTTACTGTGTGATCTTCCTGTGGTCCTTGAACTTTTTCTGCTAAATTCGTCCTGTAATTCGACTCTCATGGTATTAAATCGCACACTCCTTCTGTTGAAAACACCACAAACTTACTCCTTTTTTTCCATGCAAAACATCACTCACTATTTCTTGATGTACTATAAACACACTAGGATACTTTGTATGTGCCGAGTTTTTTGTTCATGACACGCAATCTAAAGCTGCTACACGTAAGACTCCTGCTTTTTTTGATAATTAGGCCGCTTCTTATGAAACTGTCATGTATCTATTTTATTTATCAGATCCTACTTGGTATAATAATTGATTGCACCACCATGCTGTTTGATGTGTTAGTGACCATATGAAAAAAAGAAAGCCGTGGAAAAGACTGTGCAAAAAAGAAAACTAAACGAGGGACTAGCAAAGAAATCGAATAGACAGCATGACAACAGCTGTTCTATAAAGGGGCGTAGTGACCCATATGACGGCGTGACACCATCACATTCTTCGATTTTGCCGGTTCCTGGAATAAAAATGCGATCGCAGAGGAGATTGAAGCTGACAGTGCGGGCAATCGAAGCGTGGTAAAAAGAGCAAAACCTACCCGAGCGGAACGGACAGCGTTAAGAGATACGGGTGAATTGTGTGAAAGGGCTATGCTTTATCGTTGTTGTATTTTTCAAGTTCTTCAATATCTTGGAATTCACTTGAAGAACTGCCATTTGCTGTACGCAGAAAAGATATGTAAGAAGAATCGAGATTTTTATATTCTAGTGGGAGTGTGCGCTCACATTTTCACACAATGTGCTTTACATTTTTTATATATATCACACTTTAAAATATCAGAATGGTCTCTGATGACTTCATGTCTGCCATAATTGTAATTTCTTCTTGGGCTAGTACTTGACTTCTGGCACATATTTCAGAAATGGTGCCATGGCAATTTCATTCAGTTAGAAGGGTTGACTACGTGGCACTTCTTACGTTGTTCATGTAATTATGCAAGAAAGAGGAGCTTTCTAATTTTTTGCGCAATTTTACTTCTTATTTCTAGGATTATGCATGGCAGCTCTGAAATAAAGCTGCACTCAAAATTTGCAGAAAACACTGATAAAACTATGAAGCTTCCCAATGCTTTAGCAAGCAACAGTGTATACAGATTCCGGTCTGTTATATGATGGGCTTGTAAAGTGCACAACGCAACCCGACCTGATACAGTTATAAATTCCAGAGAAATTGAAAGTTGTTTGATCTCCTTTATTCTCTCACTTTTTGAAGCAGCAAGATTCACAACAGGAATGCACGTACAACCCCGAGGCGCGAGACATTTCATCAATGAACGCGAACAAAACTACACCAATGAACAGAATATTTCTTGAAGGATATGAAGATAAATTTCTTAGCATCACTCTGTCTTTCTCCTGCCACTGGACAATTATACTCAACTTTACGTCGACTCCGACTGCGAAACACCTCTCCACAGAAGCAAGGGTGCCGCTAAGTCTGTTTTCTAGAAGCACAAAAGTGTTTATGGCTTTGGCTGGAGCGTAATTGGAAGCTTTTTTGCTTGAATCATGCGTGTGAAGCAAATTTGAAGCCCGCGCTTAAGAGATATAGGCAAAAGTAGATGCACTTTCAGCCAACCTTTACCTGCTGCTTGTTTATTACTTCCCTTCCTTCACTTTTTTGTGCCTCAAGGCCGCTTCCGTATTTATGCAAGTCTCGTTTTCGTAAGTACTTAGAACAGTGGTGAGCCGCTCACTTTCAGAATAAAAAGTCCGAGGAAACGAATAACTCACGTCTTGAACAAAAAAGATAAGTTACCCTTCGCGTAGTGTACCCCCTTCTTAACACTATGCGCCGTTGGAAGGGTTGAACCCGTGTTCATTATTCTGAAATATCGGGATCCTATGAAGATTAATGGACGTGAAAGAATGCCTGTGGGGCTGGTCCCATCTGTATTCTGCATTTATTTCATGAGATAACTATTAGGGATGCTAAAAAGTACGAAAATTGGCAGGTACGGCTCTTTTTTTTTGTGTGTGTAAGGCATTTTTTTTCGCTGATTTCGCAGTTTATCTTTGAATATATTTGTTGCGTGCCCCACAGCTGCAGTGAAAATAGCGTGGAAAATTCGGCCCATTATAGAATCTTGCTGCAAAATGTTTTCGCAGAAAGCTCAGCATTATTTTCCAAGCTCGTCATAAATTCGCGTCAGAAAAAAACTTTCGTGAACACTAATTCGTTACCGGAATTTTCTGTTATTCGGAGAAAAATGGAACGATGTGCTCAAGTAGTGCTGAGGCAACGTTTTCCACGACGACATGCTGACACAGCGCACGTTTTTAATGTAAACCGCTACATCAGTTCACACCGCCAAGATTTTTTAGTGGCAGAGGAGCCGTACCGATGAGGTTTTATAATATTCAGTGAAGCGTTTTATCTTGAATCACTTTATAATGCCCGTGTTAGCACTTATTGGTATGATGGCTTTTAGTTCAAAATTTTGCTGTATCTCTTCATTGCTTTTCCTCTCCACCAGCGACGTTTTCGGGGATCGATAGTGGGGTGTAATATGGAGTCACGTTCGTGTGGTCGAATAAGTATACAACAACATAAATTTAGGTCACATTTTTAGAAATTCACATTTGCACAAGCTGCACGTTAAGCAGAGATGCAACTAAAACGCGGAGACTTTATGTGGGCTTTAGGTAAACAAGTTTTAGCTTGTTTGGAGGTCACGCTTAATGGGTGATCTTTGTTTCCTTTTGTGTGCTTGCTCATTGCGCTATTTGTTCAAACTGACTGACATATCACAAATAAACTGCTTACAGATCTTGTAAAGCGTGCTTTGCCGCACAAAGTGCGTTTGTGTGGTGAAGTGTAAGTCAAACAAAGGGCAGTAGCAGTGAGTCGTAAAAGCTGTGTGGCAAAGCACATCCCCAGTTCCCGTGAATTCCGCAGTGCGAATGTGCCCTGACTTTTGTGATGAATCGTTGACAACCTTCAGCGTTTACTATACGGGAAAAAAGGAAAGAACACGGCGTGAGTGCTATCCGTATCACATGTGTAGAAATCAAGAAAATTAGCTGTTTGTCTTCTAAGAGGCTCCGTTTTTTTTTTTGTACTTCACACCTTTATTTTGTTTTCTCTATTTTTTATGCGCTCAGTTGTACGCTTTGATTTATACTTACGCTCCTGTTGCTTTAATGTGTTTAATAACTCATTGCATTTGTACAGGAGGTCCCGATACAGTCACTTGACTATGGGACCTCCTTCTGTATACTAAATTCCTGTCACTTGTACCGAATTTTATTAATAAATTTCTGATTCTGATTCTGATTAGCGCATATCAAATAAAATCTACTATGCATTGTGTCAACATTGCTGCCAGCTGTAAATTGTGAAATGTTTAGAACAATTCATGCAGAGTGCGTAGTGCAAGTGAGTTGTAAAATTACTATTTGTATTCAATAGCTGTGACTAAGCGGGCTCGGTGCCATTATATCGGACACCAATGTGGTGTACAGTGCCCCCGCATAAAAAAAAAAGTCACAGTTTTTTCGTAAGGGCGAAGCAATGAAGGCGATAGCAACGACTTGAGATGTTAAGCTCAAAAAGACAAGCAGATCGAAACGTGCAGAGTGCTGCTCACGCAAAAATTACGCACGAGAACAACACACACAGGACGATAGCAAACTAGCAACATTTACAGCTCGACACTTAACGCTCTCTTTATACAAAAACGACGCACGAAACGCAATCACAAGTATACATGAGTGCAAACTGAGCAGTCTCCAAGTTGTTACTTCATTGTGTATGAAAAGTGCGCGAATTTAGCAAACGGGGCCTGTGCAGCGACCGAACAGACCTTTAGGGTCCGGAAACTACAACGCAGTTGTTCCATGAAAGCCAAACACGCGCGATTGTCCTTCACCGAAGGATAAGCACGTCCGTACAAGCATCTACCTCCCCCCTCCCTCTGCGGGTCAAAGTACGCATGCGAGATGAGTGCACGTCGGGACATTGCGACGAGCTGGCTCGAGCCGGCTTTTACGCCATCAAGCTGGTAGTGCTGAAAATGCGCTATTTGCCCCCAAAATCGGCACCGCCAGCGGTAAGTGGTAGATAAAAATAGCTTGCTGGTTGAACGTTGAAGGGATGCTCCTTCGTGGCTCAGTGGCTAACACCACGTGCTCAGGAGCGAGCGGGCAAACGTTCGCTTCTATGCGCTGGAGCGCTTTTTTCTGCATTATTTTTTTCTTGTGTTATATTTATTTTTGTTATATTATATTATTACTATATATTTTTGTTTCTTGTGTCCCTCTTAGGCCATGAAATACAGTCTTGTAACGCGTCCGGTTTATTTTGCTGTCTGCCAGGCTCTGCCACTCAAGCCACCAATTGGCTTTGGCAGGCCTAGTCACATGTACTGTTTTATTTGAAGAAATAAAAGAAATATATATATATATATATATATATATATATATATATATATATATATATATATATATATATATATATAGGGTGCATGACTGGCGACAAGCGCAGACGCTCCTGCCTAGAAGAAAAAACAGTCGAGAGTGTGCATATCTTTGCTATCGCAATAATAGGTTTTTTGAAAAGTATATTCGAAAACGAATGTAGATGAGCCGAGAACAAGAACACTCGGCATAGGGGTGACTCCAGCAAAATAACACTCAAGAGAGCTTGCAACGAGAGAGCTGGATGAAAGGTTCACTTCAATTGCCGAAATACAACCCCCTTTCTAAATAGGCATTACTGGCATAATTTTAAAATATTCGCGTGGTGTGGCACTGAAGCAGTATTACTTTTGTTCTTTTCTACGTTAAAACTAAAATAATAAATGTTTTCATTTGCGCTGTGAAAGAAGTATGCCACTAATGGATTCAGTTTTTATCATTTCTATGCCAGAGAGAACGTATTTATATCCTTTTTAGGGTACAAAAAATGTCTTTTTTTTCCTGGACGACTTGCCATAGTGTTTTTGGAGGCAGTCGCCTAGTTTTCTGAGCCTGTGTTTTCAAAGCCCACTATAAGAAAAGAAGTGACAGCTTGGTCAAAAAGTGACTAAAATAAACGTCATTTGAACACTAAAATGGTACTCTATCACACTACAGCTTTTTGTATGCCGCATAATGACCTAACTAATATAGTGGAGACTTCGGTAGCAATATAGAAAGATGTGAGCTAATTTTGAGCTACACAGCAGCCATATTTTGGGTAGAACGAGTCTGCAAAGGCATTTTGCATTTTTGCAGAAACGATGTCGTTCATTTAAGATATGTCTAGAGCAGAAAAAATGAAAATCATGTTGGTGGTTTTAATAACGAGGCCCCAATTTTAATAAAATATATTGACTTCGAACATCTGTTGTTTCTTCTCTCGCGTCTTCTAATCGAGGAAGGTGCGGAGCAATCGACGCGATCGGACGCGTCTGCACCGAGCTCCGGAGTTTTCCGATGTTTCAGTAGGAAGACGTGCCATAGCTCAAGATTTCTTGTACGAATGGTTTCTGCAAATCATACCGGTCCCGAGGATACAACTTTCCGACAGATATTGGTCACAATTTTCAAGTAAGCTTTTCATCTTTTCACGCCACGCCGGCAAGATCCGCCACTGGACGCCTAAGCCTAGCGACGCTACACCGAACGCCGCTGTCGCGGCCGCTGGGACACTAGCCGACATGGAAATCGAGGTCGACGGCGTCGAAATCTCTCTCGAAGAATGGTCAGACGATTCCTGGACACCACCTCAAGGTTTCCGAGCCCAGGCGAAACGTCACCAGGCACTTAAGCAACAAGCCCAAATGAACGACGCGCAAGTAAGCAAAGCCCCCAAAACTCCACCAACCCCCCGGCCGCCGCCGGAACTGAAACGCCATCCCTTGCCAAGACTGCCGTCGCACACGTACCACATCGTGGGACGCCCCAAGACACCCATTGACCTCACGCGCACATCACCCGGAGACTTGCAGAGAGCACTGCTTAAAGCGGCATCTCTGTGTGACCTGGACCCAGCCAAGCGTGATCAACTACGCATACACCCAAGGAATAACACTTTCACCGTTAGTGTGGCAACCACCGACCGAGCAATCGCGTACCAACGCATCACATCAATCCTCCTCGGAGAAGACCGGCAGATTGAGCTACACATGTACGCCCCGCCACCAGACGACGCGATACGAGGCATTTCTTTCTACGCCCACACGTTCCCCACCGATGATGAGACGCTGAAGGACCTTCAAGACAGCAACCCTGACTACCAAATAGTAGGTGGCCGACGCATGGGAAAAACGAAGAATTTACTTATAACGCTGCTCGGGGACCACCTACCTAGATGGCTTCTACACCGTGGAGGTCTCATTCGAGTATACCCTTTCCATCCCAAAGTAGACGCATGCTTCAACTGCCGGAAGACCGGGCACCGCTCCGATGTGTGCCCTCAACCTAGGCGCCGACGCTGCCCGCGTTGCGGAGAAGACCACGAGCCACCGCCGCAAGGAACGCCACCAACATGCCAAGCACGCTGTATCGTCTGTCAAGGAGGACACATGACGAACAGCTCAAGATGCGAGTACCGCTTCGCCAAAAAGTCTGAACCACTTAACGCAGCACAAGCAGGAAAGACGCTACAAACCGAGTCACCAGCGACGCAGCAAACCTCAAATGACGATAGCCCGCCTGCCTTGGACGAGCGTAACTACCCCAGTTTCGGGACATCACAAACGCCGACGAAACGCGACAGCCGATCGAAGTCACGATCTCGCCAGGGTCAAGCAGCCTCCCACTCTAGGTCCAAATCAAGAACCCGATCATCAAGTCGCATCCCACATGCTGATATATCCAAAGCACCACCAAGCAACCCTAGTGTAGCATGGGCGCCAAGCGCAGCGTCTCCGCTGCCATCATCTCCCCCGCAGCCATCGAAACCGTGCGCCTCAACGCATGACCCGCTCGTCAAGGAACTTACGCAAACAATCAATGCGTTAAAATCCCAAATGGCGACGCAACAAGCTCAGATCGAAGTGCTCCTTGCGCAGAACCGCTCCCTAGAAAGTAAACTGGCAAAGGCCAGCCAGTCCGTGCATAATTCAACTCAACAGCCCCAACCACCCGCAGCAGCCAAACGCAAAGCAACGACTTCCACGGAAACGCTGCAATCCGAAGAGGACATGACGGCGCGAATTATTGAAATGGTCAACGCATCCGTTGCTGAAGCCCTCCGCACGACAGTCCAAACCACGGTCGTCAACGCCGTTCGTGCCGCCGTAACAGAAGCCTTCGCAACCGTAGACTCACGCCTAACGAACATAGAGACACGGTTCTCAAACATGGAAGCCACCGTAAACAACACCGTAGCCGGATTAGAAGCACTCAGAACTGCCACAGACACCAGTTTTGCAGTAATCAAGCAAAGCATGGCCAGAGCACCAGCTATCACACGCAACCGAGTGACCTCTCACTCTTCCACCCAGCACAGCGAACCCACGACGGCCTCAAGTAATGCTCCAGCTGCTGCATCATGGCCAGCACCCACTTGACTATATGGCAGTGGAACTGCAGGGGCTTTCGTAAAAAGAAAGCCCACCTGCAGCTACTCGTACAAGAAACACAACTGCCCAATTGCCAAACGCCTCCAGACGTCATCGCACTACAAGAAACAATGGCTTCTGTCTCACTCCCTGGTTACATCGCTTTCCAACAATTCACCGACTCGCACAACCAAGAAGCCCCAAGTACAGGCACGCTCGTCCACAAGAGCCTCACGGCGAAACAACACGACTTAGAATTCTCGGACATTCCACACACGGTCGTTGAAATTCTTCCGCGAAAACGCTCGCACCAATCAGTCTTCATCCTCAACGTATATTGCGCACCCCGGGCACGCGCCGACGACTTCAACCTGCTCTTCCAGAAAACCACATCGCTTTCTCGAGGCGCACAACTGCTTATACTGGGCGATTTCAACGCCAGGCACCCTGACTGGGGCTACCTGCAGGCGAACAAACGAGGCAAGAAGCTATGGCAACTCGGTCAGGACCTCCGGCTCACTCTACTAAATGACCTGCAGCAGTCACCAACCCGCATAGGAAACAGCGTGTGTAGGGACACGTCACCCGATCTCACATACTGCAAGAATATTGCGCAGGCCAGATGGGAGAACACCTGTCAACTCGCTGGTAGTGACCACTACATCATTGCCATCCAGGTACAGACGTCCGCTGGCAAGAGAGTACACAACGCCCTCGCTCAAATCACGGAGTGGCCAAAATTTAGAGACATCCGTGAAAGTGAAGCCCCAGAACGCATAACAAACCTCAAGGAATGGACAGCCTCCCTAAACGACCACGTGCGACGCACAACGCGCGAAAGTAAAGCAGCAGAGGAAACGCCTGCCACAGACTCTCGTCTTCTCCACATGTGGGACGCACACGCCAGCCTGCTGCGCAGATGGCAGAAGCAGCGCTACAATAAGAAATTGCGTCGCCGCATACAGGCCCTCTCTGAAGAAATTGAGCGACACAGTACCTACCTCGCCCGCCAACAATGGGGCCAGCTGTGCAGCGGACTCAACGGACAGCTAGGCAACAAGAAGACGTGGCACCTGTTACGCCACTTACTGGATCCCGACGACTCGAAAACAGCCGCACGGCACAGACTTAAGCGACTTGTCCACCAACACCCCGGATCAGACGAAGATCTACTAATTGAACTGGCGGACAAATACATCAACCAAGCCCATCAACCAGCGACACCGCTACCACCCTATGAAGGTAAACCAAATCCAACTCTTGATGCCGACATCACAGAAGCCGAAGTGTATGCAGCCATTCTAAAGCTTCGCACAACTTCGGCACCAGGTCCAGACGGCGTCTCGAACAAAACAATCCGCAACCTAGACGCAAGGTCAGTAACTGCCCTTACTGAATATTTCAATGACTGCTGGCATGCCGGAAATATACCAGAAGAATGGAAGCACGCGAAAATAGTGTTTATACCAAAGCCCGGAAAAAAGGCAGACTTATCAAATCTTCGCCCCATCTCGTTAACTTCATGCCTTGGCAAACTATTTGAGCACGTGGTCTTGGCTCGGCTAGAAACACTTGCAGAAGAGCAAGACCTTTTCCCTCCAACCATGCTCGGTTTTCGCGCCCACTTATCTACTCAAGACGCCCTCGTACAAATCTACCACGATTTGTTGAAAGACCCCGTACGTGCGGGCACGCGAGCAATGCTAGGCATAGACCTACGCAAGGCGTTCGATAATGTAACACATGAAGCGATAGCCCAGCACTTGGCTTCAACAAACCCTGGGGAACGTATTTACAACTACGTGTGCTCTTTCCTCCAAGGCCGTACTGTGGAACTTTCCCTGATTGACAGCAACGCCACGAAGAGACTTGCCCTATCCAACAAAGGCACGCCACAGGGAGCTGTTCTTTCACCTTTCCTCTTCAACCTTGTAATGAGCCAACTCCCACAGTTACTAGACTGCATACCCAATATCCGACACACCCTATACGCGGACGACGTGACGGTATGGACCACTACTGGCTCCGACGGACAGATCGAGGAGGCACTGCAACGTGCTGTGGACACAGTGGCCGGATACGTCGCGTGTGCAGGTCTCGAATGCTCAGTGGAGAAATCTGAACTCCTCCTTCTTCGTCCTCCTGACTACCGTAAGGTTAAACACCCGCCACTACCAACCATCACTCTCAGAATGGCCGGATCCGAAATACCGATAGTGCAGCACATGCGGGTACTCGGCCTTCACGTACAAGCCGGCAGGGGCAATACCGTCGCACTAGAGAGGCTTGCGGTCACCGTCACTCAGACTGCCCGTCTGTTAGGAAGAATCTCCGCGCGGAAACACGGCATGAAAGAAAAGGAACTTCTCCAGCTGTTAAACGCCTTCGTAACCACAAGAATAACTTATGCCTTACCGTACCTACGACTCCTCCAGGCTGAAAAAGAAAAAGTAGACAGACTTATTCGCACAGTCCACAAGATCGCTTTGGGCCTCTCCCGCACCACATCGACCATGCACCTCCTCAGCCTTGGAATTCACAATACAATAGATGAACTTATCGAGGCTCACCGAACTGCACAAATTGAACGATTGCGTGGTAGTAAAACCGGAAGATGGATACTTCAACGTATCGGAATTCCCTCGTCACCAAGCGGACAAGACTTGATCTCGCTACCGCCTCTCCTCAGACAGCGCTTCATTGTGCAGCCGCTGCCGAAAAACATGCTGGCCGGCATTCATGACGGTAGACGATCAGCCCGCGCCAGAAACCTTCACAATACCTATGGTACGAACACAAAAGTGGCTCACGTCGACGCGGCAAGCTACCCAACCCCCAAACAAGCCTTTGCAATCAACGTCTCGTCGAAACGTACCCCAGTCGATATAGAGCCTACCACGAGGTGCGCCGGCTCCATACGCACACAAGACCCAACCGAGGCCGAAGAAGCTGCCATAGCACTCGCCGCAATGGCCGGTTTTGAAACAATTATCAGTGACTCCAAATCTGCTATCATCCGATTTGCCCGGGGCACTGTTTCCCCAACCACGGCGCGCATCCTCCGTCCTCTGCCCCGAGCGGCACGCAACGCCTCAGGCGACACTACTGCCAGCAGCACCGACGATGACGATCCTCGTTTAATCCAACTCATCTGGGTCCCAGCGCACGCAGGAAACCCGGGCAACGAAGCCGCCCACAGACAAGCTCGAGGACTCGTATGCCGAGCGGTGGGCCAGACTTCGGACCACGATATCGAAGCAACTGAAGCACTCATCACCTTTCACGACATCACACAGTACTACAAGCTATCAAGGCAAACCAGACCACCCCCGCACCCGGAACTAAACAAAGCTCAACAAATCACTTGGCGGCGGCTTCAAACGAACTCATTCCCTTCCCCGTACATATACAGGCACATATACCCTGCCTTATTCACATCTACGTGCACCCTTTGCAAGACCCAGACCGCAACCTTGGATCACATCATCTGGGGATGCAGCAAGGACCCTCCCCCACCAAACCTCCTAGGACAGTCACCTTCAAGTGAGGCCTGGGAGAGAATCCTCACGACCACAAGCCTGGACACCCAGCTCCGGGCCATCAAACGCGCTGACGAGGTGGCGACCAGGCATGGCCTGACAGCCCTCGCCACTTAGGAAACCGTCAGCTGCCTTAATAAAGTTGTTTACTACTACTTCTAATCGAAATAACGTAATCGCAGTGAACATGGCGTGTGAACTAATTATTAAATGCTGTCCCCGTTCTTCTCTAACAACACTTATTTCGCCACCGCGGTGATCCAGTGGGTAAGGTACTCGGCTGCTGGTCCGCAGGTGGCGGGATTGAATCTCGGCTTCGGCGGCTTCATTTGCGATGAAGGCGGAAATGCTGTAGGCCCGTGTGCTCAGACTTGAGTGCACGTAAAAGCAACAGGTGGTCAAAATTTTTTGGAATCCTCGACTTGATGACATCTCTCATCTCTTATACAGTGGCTTTATGAAGTTTCTTTTTTTCCACACAGCAGCTTACAAAAACTTCTGATGACAAGAACATTTCGAATTTTGTGCTAAATAAGAAAGGCCAGGCAAAAAACTTTTGTGTTCTTTTTTTTCAAATTTTCTGGATGGGGGAACTGGTTAAGTACTGCACTGTATATACATGCACGCTAAAAAATAGAACCAATTGAAGGTGCCTAGATGAGCCCTATATTAAGTGGCAGTGTGTACTGCGCCGTTAACTGAAAATGTCTTTGCTCTGGGGAAATCAGAGAAAAATAAGAGAAATAATGCAATGAAAAACCTTGAGTATACAAGAATTACATTATCTTTTTTTCTTCCTTTTTTGTTTCATTATGTCTGTCTTGCTTTCTTTGTTTTTTTTGCTTGCTTGCTTTGATTTTTCCATTCTTTCTCTCCTTTTTCCTACTTTCTTTCATTTAAGTTAAATGATTCTACGATTGTTTTCCTTGGCAGATATTCCCAAGGAAACTTGCGAAGAAGCTCGGCGCCTGCACTAAATAGAAAAAAGAAACTTTTCAATTGTGCGCTGTTTATGAACCTATCGCTCCTTGAGTACTGCTAGTACTCTTTTAAAAAAACCATGACACAAACAAGAAAGCCCTAACAGTATTTTTTCTCGCCTTAGCTCATGTTCCTCACTGTTTCTTCTTTTCTTTCAAAACACAATCATCGCTGCTGCGTAATTGCTTTCTTGAATTCATTCAGAGATGGTCGTTTTTAAGTTTTGCTGAAGTTTTCTTATCATCTTTGTTCATGTGCTTTGTTTGCGTTTTTTTTTGTCTCGAGGGAGCCTCACGAAGACGCTTTCGTTTTATTTATTTTCTTGCCATAATTTCTTTCTGTCTATCCAGGTATGAACGAGTGCATTCAAGAAATCGTTTCGCTAATTGCTGTCTCAGCAACATTCAGTGCTGCTGAACCATGCAGTGCGTGAATGAACAATGCGTTGTGGCATTGCAGGCAGGCTCCATTTCTTTGTGCTAAAATATTCATTTTTCTTCATTCTATACGCCACATTTCCCGCCTGAAACCTGGTGCGTACACTCTTAATATGAACATGGTGGTAGTACCAACTATATTCTTAGTACAAGCCTGCTGAACTATATCTCTGGTCTTCTATCATAAATTTACACTTTTAGCATTACATTCTAGTAGAACCTATTCTGGAAAGTTCACTACACATAACAAACAGAAAAAAGGCTCTTATATTGAGAAAAATTATTTGTAAAGCGAGTACACTGAGTGTAGGTGATTTTTTAATGTACAGAACCTGCTGTGCAAATTTTGAACCTGTGTTGAAATGATTCGTTTTGCGTGACACAGTCTAAGAAATTTTGAATTTAACTATTTAATCTATGCTCCAGGAATGGAGAGTGTGGTAGCGAAATTGTACGCCTAGGCCTTCCTGTTAACGTCACAACCAATGCGCGCCAGATGTCTTGTTTTCTTTTTGTCACTCAGATGTCTGTATACTCAAATAAAAAAGTAATCCAGAAACCGCATTCAGGTGATACAAGACATGCGCGTTTGGCTTCCGAGGACAAAGAGTATGTTTTTAACACTTTCATTTCTCCACAGCTAGAGCACATTTCCAAACATATATTACGTACACAGACACAGATAAGGATACCCTTAGCCAATCACTACTATTCTTGTCTTAACTGTTTAGTGAATCAATAATTAAACCATTTACTCTGATTATACACTTTGATATGTGGCCGTCATCAGGTATATGATATTGTATCCCCTTCTAATCCTTAGTAGCTTTGGTGCATAACAACTTATTTAAAATACACATATTTATAAGATATATGGAAACTGCCAAAATAAGACAGTAATCAACTATCCACCCATTTTTTATGGAATCCCCAAAGACGGCGGAAAGATGAAAGCCATGCTGTTCCTTCTCCACTCTTTTTCCATGTAGTGAGAACCCTGCCTGTCACCAACTCTACTCTATCAGAAATAACAACACGTAAATGTTTTTTGCCGGGGTCCACTACGGCCCATTTGACGTAATTCTGTCGTGGATATAACGTTGTAAAGTACATTTTATCAGAGTGCAAAAAAAACAAGATAGGGAAACGTTCAGTTGCGGGTCGTTGAACCACTGACCCCTCAATCCGCAGCGTATCGCGCTGAGCACTGGGTCATGGAGCGTACGGTGCAAAAACTTCTAACGGCAAGACATTTATATACACCATATTCCGTTTGGCAGCCGTCACAGCTCCGTAACTTCAGCGCATTTTTGTCATCAGTAGCGAGGTGGCGCGAAGGTCTCGCATTCAGCGTGCTCTCAAGGTTGTCGCTTCTAGAGCTTCTATGAGTTTTTCTACTCGCAGCGTCGGCTCTCTTGCGCGCGAGCTTATCGGACTGCTAATTCGAGAGAGCACGAAGGTCACTTCGCTCGCTGCCGCGGCCGCGTTTACGGGAAGAACATGCTACACACGATAAAGTAAAAATTGTGACTGTCGTTCGCGGTTGTCTTGTATATACTTGTGTGCGTTCGTTTCGCTTGTATTTATTTTTTTTTCTAGAGCACGCCTTCAGGGTCAAGCTGAGACAGTTGTTAATCCACACTCGTCCTGTGTATGCTCGTTTCGAGCAGGATTTCTGCTGGAGGTGCGCACTGCAACTTTCGGATTCGTTGTCGTTATTCGAGCGTCTTTGCAAATTGTTGCTGTAGCATTCATTCCGTCACTTTTGTAATGAAACAATTCACAATAAATGCCCAACTACCTCTTTGAAGACACGCTTCCCTTTCGGTTTATACTGATTTATGGAATGAGGGACCGGCGACGTTTGCTTTTGCAGTGTTTTCCCGCCTTCTCTAGTAGTGGAAGCAATGCAAGCAAGACTGGAGGCAATTCAAGCACGGAACGGTGACGTCAAAGTGACTTTAAATGACGTGACAAAACTTGGCAACCTCTGGCTTTATTATGACGTCAAATGTGCTGATATCACCACGTGATGATTTTTGCGTCACTCATGTTGACATCAATACATGGGACGCCGATGGGTAACTTTCACGTGTCATGAGGCATTTAAAGATTCTGCCTTAATAAGAGAGGCCTTTTTGAACGCATAGCAACACTCTGATTTCCATTTTTATGGGTGTTCTTACGAGCGTCATGGTATGGACAGCAATGCACATTTTTGTCATCCAATAAGCTCCTTGCGCAGGCTTTGGTTCTCAGGCTACTGCACATGAATTCGTGTCCCAGCCCAACTTTATTGCTTAAAATCTATACTGACATTTACTCTAATAGCTCTGGCAGGCACTGCAACAAATTTGCTAGCCTAGACTACATGCTTTGGCGTTGCCGCTCGTTGCTTGGAATGAACCAATTCAGTGAAGATAAGTGGCTATCCGCTATCAAAAGCCCTGATGACGGGGATCAACTGGGGGCTGTTCAGAGAGCCCACGATGTGGTGGTCTTGCTTGACCTGACTGTCCCAACGTGGGAGCGGCCCACTGCGCATTCAGTCGTGCACCTCAGGACTTCAAGTAAAGTTTTGTGTTCATCTATCCATCCAACAAACTCATACGCACTGCTCTGTGACACTGGATCTAAAATAAAAAAGAGTGAAATAATTAAAGAAAGAAAACAACAAATAAACAAATAAATAAATAACAAAAGAAAGGAAAAAAATAAGGTAATAAACAAATAAATAAAGAAAAAAGGAAGAAAGAAAGAAACAAAGAAAGAAAGATAGGAAGAAAGAAAGAAACAAAGAAAGAAGGAAAGAAAGAAAGAAAGAAGGAAAGAAAGAAAGAAAGAAAGAAAAAAAGAAAGAAAGAAAGAAAGAAAGAAAGAAAGAAAGAAAGAAAGAAAGAAAGAAAGAAAGAAAGAAAGAAAGAAAGAAAGAAAGAAAGACGCCGAATCCGTGTTACGGCCGAGTCACGTGCGTACTTATTTCAGGCTGTCTACCCGGCACGAAAATCTATGGCGACACGCAACCCGCAGAAGCTCCGCTGCAGCCGTACGTACGTGACCACTCCGCTCTTCGTCGTCGCCGCCTTGGTCGTTCTCAACGCGGAGTCCGCGCTGCTGACCATCCCCACTGAATATTTTCCCCGGTTCCGGAACCGCCACTGTCTTGTGCCTTGTGTGCACTTCCCAGTTCTTTATGGGGATGGCCTGTGCCATCCGCATCGCTTTCTTTATGCCATTCGCAGATCTTAGCTCTGATTTCTTGCAGTCCTATGTTTGTAGGTTCGGCCCCGGGTCTTTCATATAAATCTCTAGATGCTCCACACGAAGGAGCGCCTGCCATCGCCACCATTATGCGTTATTTTGAGTTAGCAGCACTGGAAGTTCTGGACGCTGTATGCAGTTATCTGTATATTGACTCTACATTTGGTGACTAGTTATAACGATGGGGTGGATAACAAGTAAAAAGACACTAAAAACAGCAGAGAGCTGGGTGCAATAATGTATTTACATATCCACTGCTCCAAATAGCAGTCGGTTCGCTCCTAATAGGCCTTATTCAAGTTTTTTTTAGAAACGGCCTCTGTCCATCAGTGGACAATAGAGAAAAAGACAACTAGTGATGATGACGATAACGTCAATTTCTAAATGCCGTCTGGCATTTAACAGACTTTGTCTACTTGTGAGGTTATCAGGTACAGTAAATTCGCCAGTCTGCTGATTGAGAGAGTCAAGAAAGAGTGGAAGTTCCTTGATTGCACGACATCCATCTCACTTTCGTAGGCTGAAAGTTCATATAGTCGTTCGGGATTAAACGTAGCAAAATATTTGACGTTCAGGCGATAATGCAAGTGATAGTGCTTTGCAGAATTCATGCTATGGGGCCTTCTTTTACAGTAATATTGCCTATAGCTTGATGATTCGTAGATTCTTAACAGAGTGAACCTAATCAAGAAGTAAAAGCTGTCTGTTACACAAAAAATATAACTTATGTGCTCCTGAAATTGATGAAACCACGCTTATCACGTCTGGTCAACTTAAGTATACGGAAAATTTATTCAATATTCAGTTAATAGTTATTCCCAATTTTTTTTACCTCGTTAGTTTTAATCGATTGCAGCACCGAGTAGGAGAACTGCTGGTGTCATGCTTCAATGTTTCTAGCCCAACGCTTAGTATTCGAGTATATCCTAAAGTTGTGCAGAGATAAGCAAGGCAGAAAAGTTAGATCGAGGACTTTTTATCATCTCTTTTCCCTAATATTTCTCCACGCTTGACCACATAGAAGTACTGAGAACCACCTAAATATTGTGACACATTAAAAATGTTGAGTATTCCCAAACATAGGACTTTGAAATTAGATAGTTTTATAGCTAACCAATAACAATGGTCTAAAATTCATATTGAATTATTCGCTTTCAAAACATGTTTTGTCCGGTTGTTTCCGATCTTAGGAAAACGCGATAACTATGTCAGACAACCGGACAGACTAAACTAGCTTGCCTTGGTACCTCATGAAATGTGATGCAGTTATGGGTTATTTCATGAAGAATGACACTATTCACATTGAAGAACATTGAGGGCTGATGTTTTTGACGTGGCTGAAACTGCGTTTTTATCAAAATACACTATAGTGGCCGTCTGTCATTCAGAGCCATAAAGGCCTGCTTCTTGGCGAACGCTAACATTAAAAAAAATAGAGATCCGTTCAAAGTTTATTCTAACAAGTTTTCAATATCGCATGGCATAAATTAAAGCGTAAGTGCCAATGTAATAAGGTTTCCTTGCTTCGCTAAAATCTTCAACCATACGAGATTGGCCTTCGATTAACATCGCATATGTTTTGGCTGACTATTCGCAAAGCATTGGTTTCATCAAAATCATACCGTGATTTAATCGAAAAAAGTGCTTCTTTACACGGAAATGCTTACGCACGCTCGATCGCACCCTGAAAAGACGGGCACACAAAGCCACACTACTTCTAATGTATTTATGCGCGTCTGTCATAGTGATTAACGTTCAAGCAATATGTTTCGTACTCGCACTACGCCCGAAGTGCAAGAGAAACGCAATCAGCCTTCCCGTTTCCCATAAGCTGCACGCCACCTATCGACTCTCTGCGGTCGCACGTCCTCTCCATTCTCATTCTCGCCTCATCCTCATCAAGTAGAGCGGGAAGACATCACGAGCGTTCTTCTGAAGGACAGAGGAAAGCACTCGGAGGGTCCGCTTGTGCACAATAGATGGGGCTGCTGCTTGCCTTCATTTCCGGCTGACTATTCGTCCTCATGACACGATTCACACAATGGTGCTTCCGGTTATCTCTCTCTCTCTTTCCGTATTTTGCCGTGCCATTTCCTCTCTTCTAACCCTTTCTCATTTCCTTCTCATTTATTTACTCCCAGTCACTAGCCGGGATACTCTCGCCTAGCATTCTGGAACATCAAAATGAGGCTGGTCTGGCAAGAACGGGAAACACAGAAAAACAACTGCCGTTCATTCGCTTTGCACTCCTCGCGTTTCGTGAAGTGTGTTGGCCTGTTGACTTGCCGCGCAGTCGGAAATAAGAAAAGAAATGCGGGAAAGCAATCAAATAAATTTTCCTTCTTACAGCCGCATCTCTATTTATTTTCTTGCTACTATTCATGGCGCAAGCTTTTCTGAAGGCATCAGGCGCAGTCTTCTAGACTCGGTATGTTAGGACAGACGTGATGATGAGATGGCGCGTGCACTCGCTTGAATGACTCTATCTCCGGAATCGCATTTTGCATCCAAGTTGCGTGAAAAGACGGGCTAGAAAGCGTTCACCCAAAAAATTTCGCCACAAAACTCGATCCCATATCATTGCTCGTAACTGCAGTGTACTCGTGAGAGCAAGTGAAGTGACATCTCGGCTGTGTCATTAAAATAAGTTGTAGAGTCGGATATGTTTACAATGTTTACGTATAGAGCAAGATTTAAGAAAAGAAAACTTGGCTGATATTTCTTTCAAGGAGCTCTCACAACACGAAAGTGAAACTTATCTGCATGGAGGTGGTTGAGCATTTATTGGGCATTGTTTCACCTCAAGGATGAAGGAATGAACGCTACAGCAACAAGTTGTAATATGATGTGAAGAATGGCGAGCAGCTCGAAACTTGCAGCGCGCACCTCGAGCTGTGAGCGCGCACGAATTGAGCATACACAAGATGACCGCGGGCAACTATCGAACAGAAAGAAAGACGTACGAACCAAACGCAAATGTATTCACGAGATGACTTCAAACAAATGTTACAATTTTTACTTCTTCGTTTGTGAGCATCACACTACTATCGTAAATTCGACCGTGGCAGTGAGCGAAGTGACCTTGAGGCTCCACCGAATCACAGGATAAGCGCACGCGCTTTGCAGCACAAGAGACGACGGCCCTCAGAGAGCGCCCAACGCGCGCTCTGTGCGCTAGCTCGCTGCTGGAAATGCGCTGAAGTTTCTAAGCTCTGAGAACCACCAACGTTATATTTTGTATACAAATAGCTTGCTGTTAAAAAAACTCGGCAACGTAAGCTCCATGCTGTTGTGGTTGGACGCTTCGCCCTGCGAGGCAAGAGCTTGTAAGTTCAACGCTCGGGGACCAAATTTTGCTTAGCCTATATTCAATGCTCGGGGACCAAAAATTGCTTAGCATATATTTATTATGGCATAAATTTCTTTGCCTTTGCCGTGACGGAAATACGTCAGTGGAGCCGTGGTAAATTCCGACATAAAACATATCGGTGTTAAATTATTGTGACTTGTCTGAAACTATTGAGCTTGTGACAATAAATACTTGAGCCTGTGGTTTTCTGAACGAGAACCATTGAGGCGCTTGCCAGTTACCTAAGTTGTCAAAGTGCTAGGATCGTGCAATCGGTACAGATACATGGCTTCTGGGAGTCTAAAAAGCACGATTTTACGCAATATAAATTTTAGACTGTCAAATATAGAAAAAAAAAGCAGCATGGAAGCGGCCGATTGCAAGACAAGTCAGCAAATAATAAATCTACACCTTTCGAAAATAGCAATAACTTACATTTAAGCTGTTTGTAACCGGACTATTTATATTATTGACATTTGTTCCTTGCTGGTGCCACTTGTCGCCACTGAGCATCTTACGTTGTAAAGAGCTGCTCATTAGCTTAACGATGAACGTTCTTCATTCTATTTGTTTTAGACTAAGCAACCGTTCAACCTTACACAACCTAACAAAATGAAAGAAACTTCATGTTTTGTTTGAAATTATCACTAAACCAATTTTTAAAGTTGGTGAGGTATTTCAACGGCACTCTTTATACTGTTTTAGTTCAGCGTTGTTTTCTATGACTCCTTATCCAGATACAGTGAAATGAAATGAAAAGGCGAAATTGTTGAGCGTCGAGCTCAATGACGATTTGCGGCGTGACCCACCCATTTTGCACATGTGCGTCCGGCTCCTTCTCTCTCTCCTCTCCAGAATGCATCCTTCCTCGCGGCGTTTACACTCCCATTGTGCATGCGCACCTCCTTCCGCTCTACGCTCTCCCCTCTCTCACCTCGAAAGGCCACCGCAGTCAGCGTCTCCTCGTTTACGCTCGTTCTCCTCTCTATCTCTCTTCTAGGCATCCCTCTCTGCGGCATTTGCACTCCCATTGCGCATGCGGGCATCAACCTCCTCCTCTTCTCCTCTTGTATGCTATGTACTAAAGTGCTTATTTGGGCTGGTTGGTAGATGATCAACAAAGCGAAAAAAAACAGCACGTAACAGAGCTCCTGTGTTACGCACTGTCTTTTTTGCTTCGTTGTTCTATGCTCTCCTCTCTCACACTTCGCAACGCTGACGCTGGCAGTGTATGCTAGCGAGTTTCTTGATACAAACTCCGACTGCTCGTGCTGCACAACCGTCCACTGGCGACCCTGCACCGCATATATGGGCACTGTATCTTGTCCACTAAGGTAGTGCCTTTGGGAGATGTCTCCTGTGCTTTGATTAGCAAAAAAAAAAAGTTCTCAGCGTGCGCATTGTTTAAAAGTGGACTGCAGGTCTCTGTGTCCATTTCGACTCAGCTGTCTCTCTTTTTTCATATGTAGCGATAGGTATGTTCCAGTAGAAAACACCATTTACCACTACGTGTTTTTTTTCGCCACCCTATTGTTTTCTCTCGTGTGACACGCCACTATGAATGCCAGCGTCAGCGCCCCCACCAGTGTAAGCGTTAGCGCCCACTGCTTCGCATCTATACATGGTTCCGTTTAGCGAGAGATGCTGTAATTTTTTACTGTCCAGCTGCTGTCATAAAAGTATAAAATGTAGTTAAGAGAAGACTGTACTATTTGAAGCAAAGGCAGATACTTGCATACACTTAAGTGCTACATTAGCTTCTGTACACTCCTAACTATACGCAATAGCCTCAGCCGCCGTATCGTGCAAAACGGGATGCCCTCTAGAGTTCTTCTCTCGCATATAATCCACAGATAGCAATTCAACTGTGACCATTGCACATAGCCATAGTGAACACCCTTTTTGTAGTTATGCTTAGGACACTAACCAGAGGTTTGCAATAATCCCAGCTCAAAAACTACAAGCCTCTAAACTATAGTCGCATAAAAATGCAGTTATTATATTTAATAGGTAATAAGCAGAAAATACTTCAAGCTTATCGCGGGTCTCCCGCGTATTGTGGTTGTGTCTATTGCATAGACCGTTTATTCAGCGCTCTGAATAATTTAAGTATGTATGCTACATGCGTGCTCTTCTTTCTACGGTAGTGTATTTAGCCCAAGCCATTCATTATGCTCGTGTGATAGCATTGTTGACGGCCTCCCACGTCATTTAGGATCAATCCGCCCCCACCACCCTCTTTTCATTAACCTGTGACCCGAGAGCTTGATCGATGTTGCCAGCGTCGATAATGACTGATAAACAGAAGCTGCGTACAGTTTAAGACAAAGTAAAACTATGTGCTTTTTTGTCCTCCTAATCTACTTATGCTTTGTCGATGAGGGCGCTGTGCTAGCCCAGTGTCTTTTAATGGTACCTTTGTTCCGGTCTCCCTCAAAGGAAAAAAAAGTTTTTAATGATACGTGGTTCTGACAATACGAACTTTACTTAGAGCCAGGAAAGCAACAGAGATAGCAGTGCTTTCGCGATAGCACCTTCTAACTTTTTCACACACGTTAGCATAAAAAATACTTCAGAGACGTTCAATAGAAAGAAGACAGCACCCACGGTTCTGTAGGACAGAAGAGGTTCCCTGATCTGGCGCTCAGCAATATATGAATACTTACCTAGACATGGTTGTCACTCCTATCTCAGTTTCTCATATATTTCTGTTCAGTTCCATCTTTGTAACGCTGCAGCGCGCTACCTTATATGAGCTACAGAGATTGCCGCTCTCTAGAACCGTCCCATGATGTGTCATTTAGTTCTTGTGTATGCTTTTTGTACAGAGGTATTTTTGTGGTAGAACCTAACATATAAAAATGGAGCTTCCGCATCGCAGTTAACTATCTCGGCGACAACGCAGTATTATCACTTCATTAAAGCAGTAATGCAAATGTGCACTGGGTTGTGCCGTGTGAGCATACACATTTCTGGCACTTGAAACGTCAGGTAGTTGATGTCTTAGCCTAATGATCTAAGTAGTTTTTCGTATACCTAGAACACGTATCTCACATCGTGAACAGAAAGCTTCCTGTAAGCACGCTCCTCCATCCATGAGGGTCGCTTTATTTTAAGTGTCTGACGAAAAAAGCATCCATAGCATTTCACACGAAACGCTTTGATACAATGTACGCTCTTTACCCTACCCAATGCATAAGGGCGAATCTACAATAAATAGTGCTGAGAAAGGGCGAAAAAACAACCACCCGTTTACAGCACGAAGCCACCAGGAAATTCATACTAATATTTTAGAAAAAAAAACCCTCCTAGTTGTGAAAATATTTCGTCCGGGTCTTCCTCATTTTGTCATCTAAAGCATTTGACGTTGTTTGCAATAAATAGTGCTGTCTCATCACACATGCTTGTATCACTCAGATGCAATCATAGGTAGGCATACTCACGCACGAGTTGACTGCCTCAGACTGAGATGGACTCACTGAGCCGATTCCCTCAACTCGGGCCGGTATTCTGAACCTCAGGAACTCCGAGTGAGTAAATATTTTGAAGAGTTTAAGACCACGTCAGTTGCATGGAGAAATATGTTAGTGAGCCTAAGTTCGAGGCAGCCCGCTTGAGGTAAACGTTCGTGAGTTTGCGTCTCAGTAAACCCTAAGGGCGAAGTTCATTTCATGAGTGCGTCTGAGTGAGCTCCACATTGTTTCACCGACTTGTCCTCCTATCTAATCAACTTCGGCATAACTATCAGCTGATGGTGAGTGAATAGGGGTGCTCATGTTTATACCAATTATGTTTACTCACACATCCACGCAGTGGAATTCATACGCCACCTGAGTCTTAATTAAATAGATGCGTAAGTTACGGAGAGCCGGAGTTGATCTAATGCTATGCCAATTCCTTTCAGAGGAAGGTCTTGTTAAAAACATATCGTTGGAGACTTCACTTATACAACGCTTGCGAACCCCTGAGGTGGCTTATTCAGTCTCATTCGGACTTAGTGTTGTGATTCAGAGTGATTGATTGATTAATTTGTGGGGTTTAACGTCCCAAAACCACTATTTGATTATGAGAGACGCCGTAGTGGAGGGCTCCAGAAATTTCGACCATCTGGGCTTCTTTAACGTGCACCCAAATCTGAGTACACGGGCCTACAACATTTCCGCCTCCATCGGAAATGCAGCCGCCACAGCCGGGATTTGATCCCGCGACCTGCGGGTCAGCAGCCGAGTACCTTAGCCACTAGACCACCGTGGCGGGGCGTGATTCAGAGTGAGTCTAAGTAAAGAATAAATTAGAGAGTTTGAGTCCGAGTCAGGTCGACTGAAGAAAATTTTAGATATCCCGAAAGCGATTGAGTCCGTTTGAGGAAAACAATGATGAGTGCGACTCCGAGTAAGTCCCAAAGGTGAGGAAGGTATCGCAAAAAGGTCTGTGTGAGCACTAAATTTTTGTGTCTGACCATGGAGACAATAATGATGGGACTAATAAACAACAATGTCAAAAAACTTGATGCCTAGACTAAAAACTTATACTCATTTCGTCCAGTTTAGCAGACGTGCTAACGTATCGTAACGTTCAATAGAAACAAATCCGCTACCTTAAGAAACAGAGTAGAACAAGAATAGTTCTTATTGGTTGCTTTAGATATGGAAGCCCTCTTCAGAGAAACTGATTAAGCTTCTAATCTTTGTTAGCACTTCTCCTTTTTAACACCCTTCAACTCCCACAAATGCCCTCGCCTTGTAAGCAGGGCTTTTGTTCATATAGAATGAGTGATGGTACTTTTGGTATCTTTTTTTTGCGTCTTCTTTTTGGTTAACTGTTTTCCCGTGACAGCTTACAAGAACTTGCAGTGAAACCAACACTAAAATGTGTATTAGTCCGGAAAAATCAGGTAAAATACTTCTTGCAGTCTTTTTTCTGCTTTTTATTTATCTTTTTAAATGAAGACGCCTTATTAGTACGGGATTGGGAACGAAATTATGTAAAAAAAAAACTATGCTCGCTATAAGCACGTGTTTTCCAATTAAGGGATTTTTATAGCGCCGCAATTTGAAAACCGCCTTTCTTCGAGATGCACAAAAGGAAAGAAGAAAAAAGGAACAACTGTGAGAATACTAGAAGCCCCATTTTCTCTATTTTTTGTTATTTCTTTTTTATTGTGAAATCAAAAGTCATTTCAGGAATGTTTTCCTCGGCAGACATTCCCGCGAGGACTTTCGAATACAATGAGGCACCTGAGACGAATTCTAAGTTAAAATAAGTGTGTCAGCGGACAAAAGAAGAAAAACAAATTACCTACCACAAATTCTTTTTGAAAGTGGCGTTTGTTGTGTACCGCTGCTACTCTTAATGAACCATACCACAACCAACAATACCCTCCCAGACTCATTTTTCTCGTTCTCCGCTGACTTCCTTATTCCCATCAATTATCTCTCTTTAAACACAGTAATCATGGTGATTTCCAATTGCTTTGCTAAAACAGTCGGATACTTTTTTGTTCCAACTGCAGGCCCTTTGAATCTATCTATCTATCTATCTATCTATCTATCTATCTATCTATCTATCTATCTATCTATCTATCTATCTATCTATCTATCTATCTATCTATCTATCTATCTATCTATCTATCTATCTATCTATCTATCTATCTATCTATCTATCTATATATCTATCTATCTATCTATCTATATATCTATCTATCTATCTATCTATCTATCTATCTATCTATCTATCTATCTATCTATCTATCTATCTATCCATCTAGCTGCTTACCTTTGAGGGCTCTCGTGACCACCTAGTTAAGTTGCTATAGAACCAGATTAGTGTTGCAGTGTAAGACGGTTTCACATCGATTCTTGTGTCTGGTCACTACATGAATAATGCGCAAATTTTGTCGGGACCACGTCAAACCTTTTTCGTCTTGACACATTTCGCGCATATCTGTATACCACGGGCCGCGGTATACGGGTATGCGCCACAGTTGTTTGCTAGTTTATATCTGCCCAGGAGGGGCGAGAACACACACTGGTAATTAAAAAGCGAGAGCGTAAGAACATCGGCCGCATTGATCCGACAAATGCAAAGAATATATGTCATGGTCCCCGCAGGAAACAAACTCTAACATTTTGCGTGGCACTCAAGTATTCTGCTGCAGAGGCACTCCAGTTGTCGGTACTTCTTTAAAAAAAAAAACAGCGTATGCTCGCGTAATGGTTGTGAAACGTGAACTGCTGTTGCAGTGCTCGCCACCCAATTTTATAAATACTACATATGTACTTCAATGGCGAAGACGTCATGTCGCGTTAGGGTCAATTGTAGTTAGACGCCATCTACTGAAGTTAGTCTCCATCCGTGGCTGTGATGCTCGGAAGGAAAAGCACCCCATTTCAGATTACCGCATCTGCTGGTAGTACCTATGTTGCTCTTGGCATCGTTACACGACTGCAACCAAGTGGTAATGCAAAAAAAAATGTGACCATTTAGCGTACATTTCTGTACGTAGAACACTTTTAGAAATGTTTAGCGCCATTTTAGTCATTTTCTGACAGATCAATGAAAAAAAAAGATTACATACTTGTCATTTTCCCTAAGCATGCTTCGCATGCCATCTATTGCCATAACACGCTGGACTTGCCAAATTCTTTCCTTCCCCCAAGTCCGATGAACCACAAATTAAACAAAATTTACACACTAGACAAAAACAAAAATGAAAAAAGTCAGAAAAGAAGGAGATAGAAAAAAAGGTGTGAACAATTGATGTGAAGAAAGAAAAAGAAGCAGAGGGAAAAACGTCCATTACGTGCAGCCATTGAGTCACGTGCGCACTCATTTTAAGCTGACATCCCGGCACGAAAATCTATGACGACACGCTGCCTTTAGCCCGGACGTGACCACTATTGCATTTATCGTCACCGCCTCGCACTTTCTGAATTCGGACTTGGCGTTCCTGGCAAGCCTAGCGGAATCGTAGCCCCGTTTTTCAGAAGCACCCCTGGCTCGAGCCTTTTATACAAGCGTCAGTCTTTTATGGCGGTGGCCTGCCTCATTCGCGAAGCCTTCGTCATGCCAGCCAAAGCTATTACCTCTCCTTACTTGCATGCATGTGCTTGTTCGCTCGACCTTGGGCCTATTGATAAATCGTAAGGGGCGCAATTCAAACGAGCACCTGCCAGTGCCACCACGCACTACACCGACCGGGTGCTCATCGACCGACGTCATGGGAGTTGTGTGCAGTCAGCTTCGTACTTCGTGCCATTGACGACTACGTTTGGTAGATGGTGTCAGCGAAATACTACGAGTAAACATAGGTTTCAGTTTACCTCTACTACACACCAATCCCAGCACATTCGCTAGAATTGAATTGTAACTTTTGAGTTTGGCGGTAGGAACCTATCGTATAAAAACAAATTCTGTATCCACAACACTCATCCGGGTATGTATTGCTGAAAACCTGTATTCAGGTTTCTTTACGCGTGGTCCAAAGAACACACTGGGCTTAAGGTGATGCGACGTGTAAATAATGTCGCCCTTTAAGCTGGATGGTACTCTTTATTAGGAGCAAACTAAGACATCGACTTGTCATGTGATAAGCGTTTGTCCTGACTGCTCTACTGTCTTGTGACTTTGTCCTCTGTTGCGTTTCATCAGCGAAAGTGTTGCATAAAAGACGTAAACACGCATTGTAACGTATCTATACGTATGTTTTTGTTCATTTAGCTTTAAGCTATGCACGCAATCGTTGACGTGAAGGACGCCTCTATTTGTCAGGATTTTCACCGTTTGTAGACGTGCAGACATTGTTTGATTTTTCTCTAAACTACGCTGATTTCTTCCATTTGAATTTTGGGATAGTGGTGTTGATTAAAACTTTCTTTATATCATGCCCTGTTTCGTTTTATATAGTCAGCTTAGAGATAAAGAGAAGCGAGGTTCTAATCTAGCCTATTTAGTTATTTCAATACTTTAACAAAAGTGTGTTGGTTTTGACGACCACGCTATGCACTACTTTTAACTAATATTGACTACACAACATCAAGGCATGGCTGCTGCTTTCTAATGATTCTACTCTGATTGAGAGGGGCTCAATAACACTCCAGAAACAGTAGACACCAGATTGCTCATCAGCGTAAGGCTTTTTTTTTTTTGCCTGAAGCAGTCACTGAAGGCAGTTTCCTTTTTTTTTCACTGTGTGTGGAGATTAGGATCCACGGCACGTTCATCAAGGCCCGTGGATTTCAGCATTTCCTCAGGGAGCTAACACATCTGCTTAGAGCATTTCGAAAATTTGTTCTGACGCCTTTTTATTCCTTCGTGTTTTTTTTACTTGTCTTTTAAGTTTAGCTTCAAGAAAAGCTCCACGACACACGCTAAGGCCTCTTCAGCCAAAACTTGCCGAAACATTTTGAAGTCAGTCTCTAGCAATCACAGGAATCGGTGAACTGGTAAGGTGTCGCTTTCTCTCTCTCTTTTCATCAGTGGCAGCTCACCACAAAGCAAAGTTGTGATAAGAGCGAAACTTGAAGGAAAAGCAGAACATCGAAGAATGTACTTTCAGTGGGAAACTTTCTTGGCGCATTAGGTAAAAAAAATCCTGAACGAAGTTGTGATGAATTTTTACACTTCACGTGCCCATCTCAAGATTCATTCTAGCCACGGGAGCTTTCTCGAGAACTTTCTGAAAGCAGGAATGTCGATGTTCGATTATCAAAACTGAACGAAATTTTCAAAGGAAAAAACATTGCGCCGTGACTGTGACTGCTGCAGTTCCCAAGATTTGTCAGCTTACATTGGCATGCGCAATAACTCCCCTTATATTCAAGAAAGAATTTGAATTTACTCGCAGATATATATCGCGTGCGTGTGACCTGGTGTTATGCATATTTCGGCATATCCGCTTCTTACAGACAGACAGACAGACAGACAGACAGACAGACAGACAGACAGACAGACAGACAGACAGACAGACAGACGGACGGACGGACGGACGGACGGACGGACGGATGGATGGACGGACGGACGAACGGACGGGCGGGTGGGCGCGCGGGCGGACGGACAGACAGACAGACAGACAGACAGACAGACAGATAGACAGATAGACAGATAGATAGATAGATAGATAGATAGATAGATAGATAGATAGATAGATAGATAGATAGATAGATAGATAGATAGATAGATAGATAGATATCCGGAAGTATGAATAGACTTGGCTGAACGTTTTCTAAAAAGCTGCGCTACAAGTTTTTGAATCTCAGGTACTGTATCTGCAAAGGGCAATCAGGGCCGATATCATCGGTGTTCATGAATCTTGGTAATTATGAATATATACGCTGGCCTCATATGATGCACTTCAAACAAAGGTGTCTTTTAACTGCGAAAACAATGACGAAAAAGATGTAACAAATTGGGATCGGTTGCATATGGTTTTTGCTAAATGTTATCCGTTAGAAATGAATTAGAGGTGTCACGTTCCATCATGTTCCAGAAAGGTTGAAGATGAAAAGTAAAAAAAGATTACAGCCAACAGGTACCAAAAGAATACAATGAAATGCAGTCAACAGGTGAAAGGAAATCATCCTTATAATTACCATAAAGTTGCACGTATGCAGGATAACCAGGGGTCATTAAGGAAGGTTAAGTGACTTGGTTCCCAGAGAAGGCAAACGCACGAAGGGGAGACAGAGAGTTACATGGGCCGATTGGATTAAAAAAGTTTGCGGGTATAACGCGGCAACGGAAGGCACAAGACCGCGTTGATAGGCGGATCATGGGAGAGGCTTCTGCCCTGCAGTGGGCGTAGTCAGGCTGATGATGATAATGAGTGGCACCAATCATTCCATTTGTAGTGGCGCAACCTTTCCTTCCTCATCTTCACCTTATTCTCATCAGCCGGAGCAAGAGCCCAGTGGAGACATCTACTTCTTTTCGAAGACCGAACAAGGGACTCTGTCGGACAGCTCGGGGTCCACGAATAGACTGGATGCAATCTTTGATTTCCGGCTGACTATACCACGGGCCGAGTGCCCCTTCCAGCAGTCCTCTCTCTATCGTCCCTCTTTCTGCTTTACTTTTTGCTCTTCCGTTTCCTACTTGCCCGTGCCTTCATTCTTCACAGTCTTTCTCCAGGAGCAAGTGGTGTAGCATCTTGACACATTCCAATCTGTGCAAGCTTGCAGAAAAGAGATCAGGAAAGCGATTACCGTTGTATTCATCGATTCGCAGTGTACGCACTGTGACGTTCTGTTGAATCGCGGCCGTACCGGACGTAAAAACAACCAAATATGAGAAACGAAAAAAGCAGGGGAATAACATGTACTTTTTTTTATCTCCATATTTGTGTCATTGTGTACTGCGCCTATTTGCTGCCCGCCGAGAGCAGAATCTTTCCCGATGGCCGTAGTTCCATTCGACTTACTTATTCGTACTAACTAGATTATCGAAGTGATAAAGCTCTCACACTGGCGCCACTTCAATACCTTGAGCTATTTGAATCATGCTCTTCAAATAACTTGCATGGAGCTTAGAGAGCAAAGGCGTCTGCCGCAGCAACTGGCACACTCTCTCAGCTGAAATTTTGATTTAATAATGATAGTTAGTGAAGTGACATGTCGATACTATTACCTGTGCATGTTATGGAATGCACTGTTTCACGAGTTTAATACAAGATAAGGTACATGCACGCATGTGCAGTTTGTGCGCAGTGATTGCGGTGGCCCTGTTACTTTGGTACATTTGTAGAAGACTTAGTAGAATCCTTGACAAAAATGTACTCTTGAAATAACATTTACAACGTTTGTTAAACAAAACTGTCGGCATTTAGCTATTTCATCTACATTATTTCCTTTTTATTTATGTTCTAAATGGTACGCTGCAATTAAACACTACCCATATTCTCCCCTATACCTTCTATAACTTCTTTATATTGTATAATGTAACGTCGATTAGGAGGACATTTTCCTATTTTGCTTCCAACAAAAACGAAAAAGTACTTTCTGCTTGCATTTTCTACCTGCATTTCTACCAAAAGACTTTCTAGCTGCAAGACGTAATTTGTGATCTCCAGTTTTCGAAGTGTTTGCTTTGTTGATCCCGACTCTTCAAAGACACCTCTTCTAATGGACTATTTATGAGTGATTATGAAGAGGCAATGTAATTGGACAGGTTCTCTCTTCACTTGAAGCCAGCGATTCAGTTCAAATGCAGCAGAAAAGGTATGCTATGTGAGCTAGCCTTGGACGCCCCTGTGGCCGTCATAGCCTTGACACTGGCTGTGTTACAGTTATAGACGGCATCATAGAGAGTCTACGCTGATAGCTTAGAATGAAGCATTGAGCCCTCGTTGTCCGAGAAACAAAACTCACCTGAATGCCGTTCACGCGACGAGACGCTACCTCGTGCCGAGAAGCGAGAGCTACGATAAACAAACGTAACTGTTACTTTGTTAGATTATTTCGTGTTCAAATCTAACAAAACTCGAAAGTTACTCCCGTTTAGCCTTTGGAGAAGCGTCTGCTTGTGCGCACACGACCATTCCGAAGAGATCCGAGCTATTCGAGCAAGTCGCTATAGGCAGCTATCTTGTTTGGACAACAAGGTAGTCTTCATCGTTTTTTTTTTTTGTCGATGATGCCACCTTCTCGAAGCTGTCTATTTTGCCGCCTACGCGGGAGTTTGAGTGGGATTCAAGATGGCCGCCGTCCACTTGGTTGTGTATTTAGCCGTCTACAGTGACTAAATGAACGCACCCACTTTCTCTTTTAGATGCGCAGCACGTTAGGGAGCTAGGCTGTTGTATGCTGTCATTGTCATATGCTGCCGTAGCCTGTCGTAACGCAGGCACAGTCACATGGAGCATAGTCAATTTAGCTCTTGCTTACGTCAAAGACCAGTATTCTTCCTCTTGCTCTTCGGGTGCCTTGAAGATAATATAACCCACGCTTTATCAGCTATAGCATAATCACTTCAACGCACGCTCTCTCCACCTTCACTACAATATTCGTGCTCTTGTTCTTTCAGCACCATCAAAACGAGAACAACAAATACAAATAAAGCGAAAAAACACAGAAATAAGCGCAAAAATAACAGGAAAGTCAGAAGGAAAAGAGAAAATCCGATAAAAAGAAACAAGGCCGCCCAGCTTCTCCAGCTCTTAAGACTTGGCACAACTAGTGGAGAATGCCTTTTTTTAAGTATAAAATGATCGATAATGATGAACTGGCAGCATGCTTGTGTTTAACACTCTTCGAGTAAACGACTCGGTATTGTTCACGGACACAGGTTTTGTGTTCCCTTGCTCTTTCCACTGAAGAAGCCCGGGAGCTCTTTCGGAAGATACTCGATAAGAAGAAAGCAATGGTATTGTGCGTCGAGGAGTGTCGGTGAAAATCCTCTTGCAGCTGACACGGCAAGTGAAGCTGTTGCGCGAGAATGGAAAACATTTGTTGCTTCTAGTAGTTCGTTGCAAGAAACAAAAAGTGCAAAGTTTAGAGCTGACGAACTGTGTCAAGATGCGTTGCAAAACATACCTTTTGGTAACGTGATAATGCAAGATCACAAGTGCGCGATTGTTATTTTTGAGAGGCAATTCTCACAAGTACTTCGATCAATAGTTCTATCTGATTTCACTTTCGTGGAACGCCAAACTCTTCCAGGAGCAGTTTTGTAAAAGTTCGCGATTTTCTTAATAACTAAGAGAGAAGTTCTTGCAAAAGGTAGGTTGACAATGGAGTGACAAAAGATTAGTGGCAAAGGCACTCAAACCTTTCACTGGGTTTGAGTGCTTGTTAATTCGGCGTCCTCGTACACGAAAAACTCCGGAATGTCATGAGTGACGTCACGAGGAAGGTGACGAAACGCTATGTCCTCGGAGCCAATTCAGTGCTTTTCGTCAGAGAACAGTCTTTGGCAACATGTACAGAACATGTGTTCGTAGGCTTGTGAGTGAATGAGATGCTTTTTTTAGGTTATGGGAGAAGGTTTCGCTGACGCCTCAGATGTATACAAAATTGTGGTGTTTCTGTTCAGGTGTTGATTGACGCTGAATTTTACGGCGAACATTGCTGTTTTTTAATTCCCAATAAAGGTTCTTGGTGAGTTCCTTGACTAGCGTTCGTTTCTCGTTCGTATGATTGCGGGAGCTGCAATTTGTATATGGGCCTCTATACTTTTCTGTTATTGGCCAAACAGACAAGTTTCAGGTGAAGGAGAGGCCGGGCCCCCATGGGCACCCCCCCCCCCTACCCGTCCCCATTTTAGTATACGTGCAGGGCAGCCGGGCCCCCTGCTGCCTTTTCCCTCAACTACATGCCTTGCTAAAGTTAATGTTCCCGTGGGTGAAAAAATCTGATCGTTAGGCAATCGCGAATGCTTGATTTGAATGCTTTTTGTCTCTATTGTTTCCCTTTTACTTTCTTACAATAATACCAGTCCATGACGCTAAGTGCATGGCGATATCGGGCTGCCAGTGCCAGTACACTGCCTCCACAAAAGCATTAGCCAAATATAATGTCTTGTTACGTTACAAATCACTTACGATATCGCTTACAGACAAATAAAGAGGCATAAATTAAAAAAATAAAACGAAAACGCCAGGCCTGCGCTGAACGCGGAGCACTGTCACAGCGAAAGCTAGAAAAGTGGTCTTTAGAAGCCTTTTTTTTACCGCTCTTTGGGTAGCTGCTCCAAACACTCTTGCTGGGTACCCACTACGCCTTTTACCATTGTGTAATAGGCAGGCATTCACTGTGCCAGCATTCGTCATTCTTCGGAGAAGAGTGGTATCCGCTAAACACTTGTAACAAACTTCTTGCGAATTTAGTTTTTCATGCAGTGGATGACGATTAAGAAGAATAACGTCTGAAGTGGGTATGGGCCAATGTTAATGAGTGATGAACAATAAGCACTTATCGTGGGTCGGAGCATTGACCGACCCACCTGTTGTGTGAAGCCTGTTGGTCGTTTGCTGTTCTAATAACGCTGTTCTGAAAGCGCTTTGCTGTTCTGATCTCTCCTAACAATGCGATTTCTTTTCCGACATCAAGCCGGCCTAAGGCAAGCTTGCCAACGAATCCAAAGCAGCGGCGTGGCTCAGCAGCAGAATACTGCGCTGGAATGCAGTGGACCCGGGTTTGAATCTGACTATATTCTTGGTGTTTTTTATTTGAGTTATTTTTTATTTCGTGTGATAGTGGGTACGGACACCAAAAGTGGCGGTGGCGGATTACTGCTGCACCGCGTGTGACCGGTTTTATGATTTCATAACGACTTTCGCTGCGAAAAAATCTGGATAACGATTCGGCAAATTCTCGTTATGTGTATTCACGACAATGACTCGCTAAGGTCATTAGAAAAACGAAAATCACAGCACATATTCGCTTTAAGGGAAAGCTAGCCCTATATGCTAAAAAATTGTGGATCGAATGTATACCACTGTTGATGCATGAATCGTTACATTTTGAACGCAAGGTTACTAAGGTTGATTTCGTGTCGGGATAAAGCAAGACCAGCTACGAGTATCAGCCATAATGACCGAGTGTTGCTTATAACAATGCGGATAATTCTCTATCGTTAGATGCACGCCAACGACAAGCTAAGGTCATTAGAGGAAAAGAAAAGCTAGCCGTATATGAGAAAAAATTATGGATCGATAGTATAACATTGTTGATGAAGGAATTGTTGATTTTGAACGCTCGGTTACTCACGTTGATTTGTTGTGAAGATGAAGCAACAGCAGCTGCGAGTATGAACCTTAACGACCGAGTGTTGCTTATCATATTCTCATTGACATGTCCTTGTCAGGTCGTAGCATTAGTCGCTTTTGTGAGCCCGCTTTTGTACGACGCGCCGAAACAAATCGTTCTCGTCATTTGAAGTAATCCGGAAAGCCTATTAGTGGAGTTTGGCAATTGCCCAAATGGATATGGCGAGATCGCAGTCACTGCATAAAAACAAGTTTTTTTTTTCCAGCGGCTATATTCTCCCTAGATACTTTAGCTTCGCTCTTCTTTATATCAGTCCCGTGTTAAACTATAACCTGAATGCGAAAGAGGTGCTTGCAGTTTATTTAGCTGCGTAACCCGCTGTATATACATCTTTAAGAACACCATGCACTGCATACCAACCACGGATTTCCCTGTTTAACGTTGTGACTATACGCAGAGACCCCAGCGTCTAGTGTATGCGCCCAACACTGTTAATTTAGGAGCGGCTCTCGTACTTAATCCCCAAAAAGTGAGCCGACTTTTAGTGAGAGTACATAGATCAAGATCAAGGACCTTATTTATGGTTAGGCTTAGTAGACTAGCGAAATATTCGACTTAATCAGAATGCCAGGACCCGAAGTATATGAGGCGGTGCCTTTATTTTAGTATCTGGTCTTGTGAAAAAAATAAAAAAAATATAACGATTAGGCCTGATCCCTAACATGTGGACTATGGTGTTACTGAAGAACAGCTTTGGAGTTTTTCTAACATTACGGAAGGAAAAAAGCGTTAGTCTACTACACGGGCAGCCTTATTTATGTCGAAAAAAGTTACTTTGTCAACGCTGTACTTAAGCTCTGGTTCCTTTGCTTTTGTTGTTGGATCGTGGCCCTCGTTAAACTTACCTTTCTGTTCGTATTTCATTTTCCGGATTTTTAAATAGCTGGCCGTTTGTTCGCCATTCACCTGCACAGAGACTACAGGAGCTCCTCTAAGCCAGCAACAACCAGAGAGATAAAAGTGAACGGGGTGTTAGCACAAACGCGAAACAAAACTATAGCCATCATCGGCCTTCTAATCTCTGCTTTTAAAGCCTCGTTAGCGCGATGTGCTAGCTTGGCCTCTTCGATGGGTCTTTGTCACGGATTTGTGGAGGCAAAAGGGCATCTGAAGCGATGTGGTTTTATGAGGCGCGTTCTTGCAGCAAAGAAAACATCAGCAGCAGTTGCAGCACTTAAGACTCCAGCGTCGTCACAACATATTAAAGAGCGCTAGGACAAAGGACTCCTTACAGTGAAGTCTTTAAGGCTGGAGGACAGATATAAAGGCTTCATATTAGACTTTCATAATATGAGATGATTTTCCATTTGAAGAAGTAGCACATCTGTGCTTCCTTAGTACTTTTTTCGAAAGAGTAGTTGCCTCTTGGTTTGCGTGGTTATACCAATATGATCTTGCAATTTTCTTGCACTTTATTCAGATGTTCATCTGTTATGGTAATAATTAGCTACAACTAAATGCTTCAGAAGCGCCTGTAAAAAGAAGTAGAGGTATTTAACGTTTCATGTCTCGCTGAAGCTCACGTCCTGTGCCTTCACTACGGGCAGAACGAGAAATGTTCGCCATCTGGAAAGCTCGAACTTCTGAACACTCACACTGGCACGCTATTTACACTTCAATGCGCCTATCCGTAACTCTATCTTGGTGCGTGTCTCGATGGTTCATCCTTCGACATTCCGCACTCTCGACCTGAGCTCTCGCAGCCCTAGCAGCCGTCCCCTTTCCATCATCGCTCACTCTTCCCACAATAACTGGCCACGTGACCAGCGCTACGACAACGCCGGCTGTTACTCGTTATGAATAGATTCACTGAACAGCTTTACAGTCTTGGGTTAAACAATAGAAACGATACAAATAAGGACAGCGTAAGGGAAACAGAGTTTCTTGGTGCAAGTTCAGTAGAAGGCTTCTAAACGCTGCCAGCGGCTGGCGGAAACCAACCCAAATGTCAGAGTGCTAGCAAAAAACGACTCACGCTCAGCACTTTCATCCACGGAAGCGGAATATTATCTGCTGCATACTCTTCCTCTTTCTCCTTACACAATCATAACGTACCGAACTTTTTTGAATATACTGGAGATAGCAGGGTGCCATTCTCGTTGAGGAGCACATTTTCTTTGATTTTCACACAAAAGCTGAAGTTTATGAGCAAAATGGCACCTTTTAGTCTAAAAGAAGAGCTTGATTCCATCTTGACTTAAAACTTCTAAAAAAAGAAAGTTTCCGAAAGCGTGAACTTCCAGCTGATCTACCACCACATTGCAATTGTTAACTTACCAAAAATAAGTTATGTCAGAGAATCTCAATCCTGGCATATAAAACCATACCATTTCCTATACTTTACTTAGTTCAATAGAATTCTGAAATACTCGCTCAGCTTTCAGTTTTGACAACATTGTCTCTCAATTCGCTTCCTCTCAATTCTAATGACAACGTTTTCTCCCAATTATACTCGCTCAGCCTTCACTTTTGACAACAATTTCTCTCGATTCGCTCAATGCACTCGTAAAGGCCCAAAGCGCTGTCCCAAATATTCCTCGAAATAAAGCGAACACAGTCAATTTCCGTGCCCTAGAGCATGAAGAGCTTCCCTGAGCGAATTTCGTCTCGGTCAGCGAAAACGGACACGCCACATATATTGCAGAAGCGACTAACCTAGACGAAACGGAGAGATGCGTGGTTGACGCACCTGTTCTCGTTCTCCGAAGCAGAAACTCAATCTTCTTTCCGGACTTCAAATGCAGAAATGGTACTGGTTACTCGAAAACTATTTAGGTGCCCCTAGCAGTCGTTTCTAGTTCAACCCTCCAAATTGCGGGCGACGTACAAAGTTGGCTGAACTATCGACTTGAGAAAAAAACAGCTCATGTGTTGAGACCCGAAATCTGCAGTTGAGCGCCTCCCACAGGCGTGCACGTTGCAACAGTCTATAAAAGCCCCTCGCCTGTTGTTTTCGTCATTTGTTAAGCTTGTTTTGATGGGCTGCCCTGAATTATGATAAGGCGACTTGGAAATTCTAGATGTTCCTGGTCTCAAAGGGCAATTTTGTTCTGGCTTAGTTTTGCTGACCTGTGGGAATAAATTATTCTCTCGAACGTATGTACGTAGATAGGCCAGATAGGGTTTCCTAATATTGAGCAGGTGTCTGGTGTTTCTCGATTAGTTTTTGATAAGCTGGGGTCTCAAATAACGTCGTTTACTTGGTGTAACCTGCTATAGAGTTAGAACATTCTGTCGCACGGTTATCTCTCTCACAATACATTAAAACAACACCCACTCGGTGAAATATTTTTCAGCCGTCCTTGCAACATGGTTTACTCATTGAATAACAGCGTTGGCTCTGAACCTTTTTATCTAAGTTGTTTTCATGACGTCGTGATAACGTTATAGTGACAGTGATTTTAGTAACACACTGTTTTTGAGCAAGGTGTTGCTTCTGAGCAAAAAATGTTACTTACGCCCGTCCAACTTTAAGAATCCCAATAAAATCTTTCAAAGCTAAAGAAAGTTTACATTGGTTCTTGCCATGAAAGTATGAAGAAGGCACATAAAAACTCGAACGTTTTCATTACGGGACATCATATGAGACATCCAAAACGCATTCCGAAAGTATGGTTTGCTTTACTCTCCGCTAACTTGGCAAGCTTTTTCATTTTCTATAGATTTCCTGGATCTATTTTCAGCCATACTTTAGATGCCTTTACAACGCACGTAATGTCTTGAAACTAGACCGATGGCAAAGCGCATCGGGGTGTCTTGAAACTCGACTCTCGGTATAGCGCATCGGCTCGCTTTCTTCTTGACAGAAGGGTTGACGGTTGAAAATGAAAACAAGTCCACGGCGTGAAAGAATCTGTGGCAGCGTGGGCTGAAGGATTGCTTTCTTTGGTTTACCTGAGTACCTAATACGGCGAGCTGAAGAGATTCTTTGCTTGCGCGGTAAATCATTTGCCACCGCGCTACGAAACGAACGATACCTTCCACGTATGCTTATTGAAGCGATGTTTTTTTAGGACGGTAAACGGCAAATGCTTGCCGATATCGTTCTGTGATGTTTTTCCTTAGCAATTAAGGAATATTTTCATGAATGTTGATTTTCTGACAGGAGGCACCAAAAAAATGAAGGCTAATGGCATGTGGTAGTTTAAAATATTACGCGGGTAGCTATGTTGTAGGATTTCACAAAAAGTCTGCTTCAACATGTTAGCCGGATGACTCACAATTTCTCACGCAACAGAAAAAGCTGGTATTCATGCTCAAGGTTTTTTATATTGCTTTGTTTGTTTTTGTTTTTTGCTTGCTTTTCTTTTTTACTATAAACTTCAGTTTGGTCATTACGGGAATAGACACACAATCAATATTTTTAGTACAGTCAAAAGTCATCTCAGATGCTGAAAAGAAGTTGAAAACTCACTGTAATAACAAATTAGTACTTCCCTTTAGTGATAGTTGTATGTTTACTATATCCAGTGAAGGAAAAAGACACAATAGCAGGTCAAGCTTTGCTAAAGCAGGTAATAGCAGGTCAAAATTGCTAAAGCAGTTATCAAATGTTTTTTTTTTATCTTTTCTTTTCATAACTTTATTCCTGTAAGACGCAAAGGTGAAAGACCAGTTCTTTCTTTTGAAGTTAATCCAGCATTGCGTCCCAGAAACCAAACTAAACTTTCGAGCATACACGCAAAAATGTAAAATAAACACTGGTACCGCCGTGGGAGCTAATGTGTTATTTTGATGCCAACGTGACTTTTCCAGCTTTCCTCTTGAGACATCACATCATCTCGCATTTCTGTGTACAGAAAGTCCGACTCTGCAGTATAAAAAAATATCACACAAAAATTATCTGTGTAGTTCATGTGTTACTGCAACAAATATTTCGCGGATTTTCGTAGGATGAATGTTTCCTCTCTCCGGCTCGTATTTGTTCAGGTGGGAATAACTAAAGAATAAAGCTTATTCTCCCAACGTAGTGCGTTCGTTGTTATTGATCTTTTTACTGTTCTTTTTATGTCGTTTCAGGCTTTAGAGCTTGTGGCTAGCGTTGTAAACATCTAAAATTCAACACCTACAAGAAAAATAGGTTTTTGCTTTTGCGTAGCATATTGTGCGCATTACCAACACATTTTGATACTATAGGTGATATCTTGTTTTCCCGTGGACGTTAATGTCATACTGTAAGTTTGTTATAATCATAAAAGAAGTTAGAGCCTCTTCGGTTTCCATAAGTATTTTATTCGTGGACATTCAACTCTCTATGGGGAAGTGGTTATAGTCTTCGTGGCTTATTTGACTTCGTCAGGGAAGCCCTCTTGCTGGCGAGTACTAAACAAGAACTGCTGTCAAATGCTCGCTTCAAGGATTCTATACTCACTGATTTCTTCTAATTTAATTCCTCCATCTTCTCTGGTGTTATTTCTCTCTCGTATTCCAGATGGTTTCAGTACGACCATCGACTCTCACAAATGGTGAAGTTAGTTGGGTGACCTAGACGTATTAACTTGCTGTTGTAATCTTCTTACGTGAAGTATTGGTGCATATATATCCCTGCTTACCTATCTTTAAAAACGCACCTGCATCTTGCCTCTGGTACATTCTTAGTCTGCACTCTTAGTATTTTTCTCTCATAGCAATGACATGTAACAGCAAGAGTCCTGTGTGCGGTATGTAGCTTGATTACTGTCTCAAGTTTACACCCAATACCTGTGCCGAACTGTTGTAGTGTTTTCGTTGGGAGATGTAGATACGGGTCGGCACTTTTTTATATCTGTTTTATCCACTTGAATACGAGTGCACTTAAAATTTGCAGCGCATTCTCCGAAACATTCTTAAGAGTTGATTTACCCACCTAAATATGTCAGAAGTACTGGTAATTCGGCAAGCGTCTTCCTTTGAGTTTGTGTTAACGTTATATAGCTGTGACACACCGATGCCACTTTCCATAATTCTCATTTTTCTTAGAAGGCATGCAGCCATCCCGCTTGTATATGCCCGTGAATTTTTCTTTGTATTTTAAGTGAGGATGGTACCTATCGGTGTCGCTGTTTACGTTTCTTTACCAGCCCAATAAGGCACGTCGTTAAGTTGCGGACAACCACAAAACAATAGAAGTAGGCCTAGGAACAAAGAATCCCCAAATTATTCACAATAATTCAGCATAAAGGAATACTTGCTGAATAGAGATCATCTCAAAACTTGAACATTTACCCAAACAAAATGTTCACACAAGAAAATGACCCCTCAAAAGAAAAGTTAACATACTTCTGTTAGTCACTGTGTAGGTATACCAATCCACACCCCTCTTGGTACGACGTATAAATATTCTCCAAAGTGATTCTTTCTTTTAGGCAGTTCACTTAAAAACCATGGTACACTTTTTACTCGTCATCATTACGTGCGCCTTCTTTTTTAATTTGAATTCAATCACACAAGCTTCTATTGCACTCTGCCGCGCAGCTGTCAGGGACAGGGTGAAGAATGCGAGTGAAATGAGATGCCAAAGAATAAAAAAGACAGCAATAGTGAACAAAACTGGGCAGAGGTCCAGCTGGTCGAGATAGGAAAGCCATGGCCACGAGAACGACGCAACTGCATCACATTCTCCAGATGTCGCAGAGAACCCTGAATAAAATTCGCGTCAGTGAGCAGATTGAAGCTGACGCGTCGTGGAAGGGAAGAGAGGCAGTAGAGCAGAATTCATCCGAGCGAAACGGATAACGTTCTCATAGGCGGACGGGGTTGGTGGGAACATTCTACCTCGTTTTTTTGTTTATTTCTCGTCACATTCTTGCCTATGTTCTTTTTGTGACTTTTATTTTGGTTCCTGAGACCTTCGCTTGGATCTACATAAGCGATGCCACTGCAGCTTGGAGTAGACAAAGAAAGCTCAAGAATACAGGAATCAGATCAATGTACTCTTCTCGGAGTGGGTGTTTACATTTCGCGGAGAGTCATTTCGGATTTTCGCGAGTTTCCATCGCTCACTTTAATGCATTGGCAATGCCACAGATAGCGCAACTTCTTTTCCGCATTAGTCCCTTCTCGGTAAAAGCTCGTAGTTCTCTTGCTTATTTCTAGAGTAAAGAAAGCACCGCTGAATTTGATGATCAACAGTCTTTTTTTTTAGGAATGCAAAAGTATATCTTTGGAATATCGCAGCGATATTCAAGCTATTTTTTATTAAACATTCATTTGAAAGCGAAATTGCAGACCACTTTTGCACCAAGTTGGTAAAAGTAGTTGATTTTGAAATGTAGCTGAAGAAAGCATGATCTTTAACTGTGGCCGAAGAAAGTGAGAACATTCTCTGAATTATCTCAGTTAGTCTTTTATCCCTCAAATTTTTGTTTCGTTCTTTTATACAGTCATGTCAAAATTGTATGAGCGTTATGAGCAACCTAGCGGTATCTTCGTATGTTAGTTGTTGGTACATGCGTCTTTTTGGATGCGATGTATATACTACGATATCATTGGTTACCGCTACACACAGGTTGTTTGACTCGCGTCGGTTACATTGCTGATGTTGTAACAAATAGCATGTAAAATGTGGATGCCCGCAGACTTGGTCTCTAGCACTTTGAAAAAATGACAATGGTTCATGAAACTCTGGCCTTTATTTATTATTTTGTTCGGATAGAAAAAAAAACACCGCATAGCCTGCGCGCCACACACAGCACAGTCACAGCAAAAGCTGTTAGAGCGGCCTTTCAGAGCCTTTGTAAATACTAATTGGGTAGCTGCTACAAGCATGCCTGAGGCGTACAAACTACGCCATAGGTAGTTTTTTTTTTTTTTGCGCGCGGGCGTTCACTATGCTATCCTTCGTCACTTTTCGGTGAACCACGATACTGGCAGCAAACTTGTTAAGAATTCTGTCCAGCTTTGTGATGCTGTGGCTCACGACGATGAAGAATTATGCCTAGCGCTATTGTAATGGTGACCCCCTTTTTACGCAGTTGACATTGTATGATGCCTAGCCGTTCATTCGTAGTTTTAAACGCTTTAGTACACACATTATTGCGATATTTTACTGGCATGAAGCCTGCGTATTTACCATGGATTTTCAAGAACCACTGTAGCTCTGTGGAAGAATTTCGGCTCGCACGCAGGGGGCACGGGTTTGAATGTCATTTTGGTCTTTTGTGCCTTTTTACTTACTTAATTTTATCTCGGTTTGCGTGTAGCAGTTACGAACAACGGCGGCGCTGACAGGCAACTATGGCGCAGGTGACCCTTGTTGCAATATCAAAAAATGTTTCCGCTGTAAACCAAAAGCGTGTGCTTCCGGTGGAAACCTACGCATGTGCTTCCTACGGAATCTTTGCACGGGAGGCTAATTTCGTGCCTTAGGCAAGGCACTTCCTGAATATCGCTCAGCTATGATTTAAGGTTGATTTGGTGGATATTTTAAACTTCTACTTATATTTCCATGATTGTGCCGTGCCAGAAGTGTTCACAGATGTGTGTTTTTTGACATACCACTAAACGAAATGAATAGCGTTCTTTCCGAATACGGTATTTGATAAAGAAAAAGACTTTGATCCATTTCATATTAAATTCCGCCATTGTTGTACTCAAACCAGTGGTTATATATTGAGAAACCATGCCCATTATTCTCTAATATCGTATTTCACAAAGATTATTGAGCTATAAAAATTTTTGCATGTCTTACATGATACACTCGCAGCTTTCAATACAAAATTCTATTCATTATTCTGTTTAGGCAATAAGGATACCTACATAAAAAAGATTTCAGGCACCGATAAAAATTTGCGTACCAACTTGACTGATTCTATTCATTTATCTTATCAAAGTCCCTCAGCGTGCCGTAATGGTAGGCTAGATTCTCTGTGAGATATTTCCGGCATTTTTTAATCTCCCTGAAAAATTACCACGGAAGATTCTCTTGATGTTCGTTGTTCCTCATAAATCGGATGTCAAAAGAGACATAAATCAGTTATGGTTTGTACCTTCGGTTTTTTTAACAAACAAAATGGACAACTTGTGCGAGTAGTGACGATGACGCTTATTTGTTTTCTTAGGGATAACACTCAAATGATGTATTTATAACAAACCCCGTGTTTGTAATCGCTGTCAAGATAAGCCTAACTTAGAAATACGTGGAAGTATTTTATACTTTAAGCCAACTAGTTATTGGAAGCGATTTATGGTACCTTCAATCTGTCCTATTATTTTTATGCAAAACTGCTAAATAATAGTGCCGTATTATTGTAGTTGTGTGTGTGTGTAGGTAGGTATGTATGTATGTATGTATGTATGTATGTATGTATGTATGTATGTATGTATGTATGTATGTATGTATGTATGTATCTATATGTATGTATGTATGTAGCTCACACATGAATATGCCTTGTCTCAAGCCTCAAGTGAATCGTTCAGTCGAGAAAGTCAGCTGGGCAAGCGGCCTTGATTATGCAGTGGTTTCGTGGAACAAACTCCTGCTAAAAATTGAGAGGCGAGCTAGTTCGCACTGATTCATAATAGCGTAAAGAAGGCGTTTGAGGTGCTAACTTTCTTGTCTTCGTCTTTTCGGGCCACTTTAGTGTCATTATGAAAGAGTGCCGATGAATGCTGTTGAATTCCACAGCCTGTACATCCTTAAAACATGAAAAAATGGCTAAAATATGCATGCTTTAAAACGTTTGAAATGGAAATGACAAGCGGCAAACTCATTGTATGGGTTTATTTTTTAGTGCTGTTGAGAAAAATGGCCTTGAATATTGAAATTACTACTGAGATAAATCCCTCGCTCGCAGGACACCACGGAGCCTCTAGCCGCTGGTGGACACGACCCGACAATATTTACCATAAATTTTCTTGGACGGTTTAAAAAGCGCTTCTTCGTCGTCGCGAGTTGTTTTCTCTTCGGGTCTTATAAAATGCAGAGGCGAAAAGAAGGCTTCGAATCAATAGTTAAGGTGACAAGCCAGACAAAGCTTCTACCAAATAAAGATATATATTTTTTCTTGCAAACTTCAGAATCTGCAAACACTTTACATTGAGAATTCACTAACATAAAAAAATTGGTCCGGGACTGTCTCTCTCGCTCCGGTAATAATACTTATAACGCCGCAAATAAAAAAAAAACCCTCCTTTGGTTGGATCAGAAAAGAATTTAGAGAAAGTATTCAAACAGGAATGAAAGAAAAAAAGCTTTCATTTTATTTATTTTTTTCTTTGTTGGTTCCTTTCTTCTCTTTAATTAATTCGCTAGTCTCCCATGTTTTTCTTTGAAAGGCATACCAACCCAAACTAGCAAATATACTGAATCTGCGCAACAAAGCTGGAGCTTCAAAGAATAATCGCAGCGAAACAATAAAGAAAGAACAAAAGTAAAAAATGAAAAAAAGAACAAAAAGATAAAGAAAAAAAGAAGGAAAGAAGGAATGAAGGAAAGAAAGAAAGAGAGAAAAAAGGGAAGAAAGAAAGAAAGAAAGAAAGAAAGAAAGAAAGAGAGAAAGAGAGGTGTTTTTACATTACGCAAATCTTTATCTTGTGACTGTCCTTTCGCTGTTGATGAACCATATTGCAACCGACAATGCCACCCCCTTCCGCTGTCGACTCTTGGTAACATGAGTTTCCTTCGAGCACTTCTTACGCGAGCAATTATGCGGCTCCGTAACTTTTTTCCCCGAAAGTATTCGGAAGATTCACATGATAGCGCCTCTTGAATGTTTTGGTCGTTTCCTTCTCATTGTGCATATTTATTTCTTCTTGCAGCGCCTATGCGAAAATTTTTTCTTGTGTAATTTTGTCAAGCTCCTCGTGCATTTCCGGGTCTAAGAGAACACATTCCAGAAATTATGCAGGTCGTTTCAGTTTCAACGTTCTTTCACGAGGCACAAGAATGTTGGTCTTGCGAGTACAATGGGATTCCAGAATAGAACTTTGTACCTTGCTTTGTAGAGCATTATTGTTTTCTTTCTAGTATTGTGATATACTTCAGACCTGATGTTGCTGAACTCAGGCAGTTGCGCTTGACATTCTTAATAACTTTCCTAGAAACATTTCGGTGTTTGTTTGGACCACGTCCTTTATGAATGAATTGTCACCTTTCCGCTTGCGAGAAGCGGAGCGAATAATCTTGGCATGCTTCACCGCAAATGAAGGAAGAGGACATCATAGCATGAAACACAAAATTTTGTGGCAGTGAACACAATAGAACAGGAAATTTCTACGTCTTTACCCTCATACCAGAGTTATACCGAGAGACGAATAAATAAACTCTTTAATAACAGCAGCCATTTACAGTTCAAGTTTGTTAGAACCATGTAAGTATATTCTGCGCAATTTTAAATACCCACCTAATTATGAATGAAGCACAACAAATAGCATGATAAATCATAAACATATCAGCTGCTTGAGATATTTCTACAGCTGTAGGAATTCATGAAAGGAGCAAAAATACTATGGGCATTCATTAGGCACATCTGCCTTTTTCACACATGTTCAACATCATGAGTGGTCGTCGTCTTCATCAGTTGTGGGAAATCGGCTTGCCCGTGTTCTGTGCATAGGGTGTGATCGCTTTATCGTGTCTTTGGCAAGTAACAAAGGTCGCCTTCACAGCTGCGTCACTATACAAACACAAAGTGGAGAGTGACAGAAAGGAGAAACAAAAAACAAGAAAAAGACCAACAAACACAACAAACAAGTAAATTAGATAGATAGATAGATAGATAGATATATAGATAGATAGGTAGATAGATAGATAGATAGATAGATAGATAGATAGATAGATAGATAGATAGATAGATAGATAGATAGATAGAAGGAAAATAAAACATTGAATATGCGGTGCGAGTATGGCACGTGCACGCTTATTCTCTTTAAGCTGATGTGCCCGCCCAAAATTTATGGCAACACGCTGCCCACAGAGGCGCCACCACTGCCGGACGTGACCACTCCGCTCTTGGTCGTCGCTGCATTGGTCATTCCGAATTCTCTCTAGATTGTGTTGGCCTGCACATCCTCTACCCCAGTTTCCGGAACCACCACCGTCTTGTGCCTTTTTCATACCATTCAATCTTTTATGGCGATGGCTCGCGCCATCCTAGTCGTTTTCTTTATGCCATCAGCATCTATTACCTCTCCTTACTTCTAGATTTATGTTTGTCGGCTCGTCTCCGGGACTTCCTTATGAATCTCTTGAGGCGCCATTCAAATGAGTCCCCACCATCCCTATGAAACAGTGAGGCAGGTTCTTTAACAGTGGGCCTCAGAAAAGTTGGGCGCATCCACTTTCATACTTCTTGACATTCCCGTCACGTGTGTACAGTTGAAATGGGCCTCGTTCATTGCACGTTGTAAGATGAGATGGCAGATATTCAACCGACATGATAAGGGAGTAATGAAAAGTACTGGAAAAGCCAACACAAAGCTTGAATTTGTTCGGATTGCATGAACGACGTTTTAGTTTGATCGACAGAAGTGTGAGCTAGTGTTTTTATTTATTTATTTAAAGTCCTCTAAAGAAAAAGCCTGTTACACAGGGTGGTTAAGACAAAAGAGAGCCGAATTGTTAGGGGCCTATCGAAGATTGAGTTTTAATAACAGATTAAGATGCAGAGGCACTAGGAATGGTGACGATGTAGGTGGGCAGCTGGTTTCATTTTGTGCCCTTAAGGGACATGATAAAGTGGAAAAAATGAATGAGAATGACGAAAAGAAATTTCAACTTCATGACATTGATTACCATGTACAAACAAATTAAATGACTCAATATAAGCACATTCTTCATTTTCGTAGTATAAAAATATCTTATGAAGTAATAAGCAAGACACTTTCCTATGGAGAGGAAGGCGAGAATTACTAGAAATCAGGTGTGCAATAAAGCTTGGTGCGCTTATTCGGACCCAAGTGAAGGTAAACTTACGATACAAACTCTGTTTCTTCAATGAGCCAGAAGAAATGAAGATTGCCAAGGTGGCCGCATGTAGCAGAGAAAGTTACTGAGAGGATGTTCTACTTTTCTGCTTCTCTAAGCTCACGTTTTGAACATCTGCCTCTCCTCTCAACCCTGTTGCATTTTGTAATGTCTCAGTTCATTCTGCACATCTTTTGTGGCTGCACACGCTGCATTATGCTGGGAACATCACTAGCAGCCACTCTAGCTCGCATAGATAGGAGATCAATGACGGCAGAAATTATTCCGGGATGTCGACCGGAGACTTCGTCGCGGTGAAAGCAAAGAAGGCGGTGCTAAATTTTTTTAAGGCAACGGACTTGCACCGGCAAATATACGTTTATGATGTGACGACTGTGAAGTGTGACGCTGTGTCTGCGTGCTTTCTCCTCTCTTACTTTCTGCATCTGTAAAACTCTTCCTTCCTTCCTTCCTTCCTTCATTCCTTCCTTCCTTCCTTCCTTCCTTCCTTCCTTCCTTCCTTCCTTCCTTCCTTCCTTCCTTCCTTCATTCCTTTCTTCCTTCCTTCCTTCCTTCCTTCCTTCCTTCCTTCCATCCTTCCTTTCTTTCTTTCTTTCTTCCTTCGTTCCTTTCTTCCTTCCTTCCTTCTTTCCTTTCTTCCTTCCATCCTTCCTTCCTTCTCCTTCCTTCCTTCTTCTTCCTTCCTTCTTCTTCCTTCCTTCTCCTTCCTTCCTTCTCCTTCCTTCCTTCCTTCTTTCCTTCCTTCCTTCCTTCCTCGCTTCCTTCCTTCCTTCCTTCTTTCCTTCCTTCCTTCCTTCCTTCCTTCCTTCCTTCCTTCCTTCCTTCCTTCCTTCCTTCCTTCCTTCCTTCCTTCCTTCCTTCCTTCCTTCCTTCCTTCCTTCCTGGCGTCTGTATATTGCTCCATTTCTAGAAACGAAACATTTGTAGAAACAGTTCGAATGCCTATAGTGTTAGAATAAAATCTGACATATGAAAGAATAAATCTCACAGTGAGGAGTTCGATTTTTTACATTTGTTATTCGATTTGCAATATTGAGGGCAATGAAGAAGCTAACCTGGAAATTTTTAATGCAGGAAGACGCAGACATGGGACCAAGATGGTAATTAAACTTTTGTTATCATTTGTAGCAACTGCAAAATCTTGCTTTTCTTCTAAGCCCTACTGATTTTAACTCTATTTACTATATTGACTAAAATTCCTAAAGAATATATAACGGGCAGTACGTCCTGCAGCATTTCAGCAACGACTACACTACATGAAATTGCTAAAACGCGACTTCTTTTTATTTAAGGACACCTTTCTGGTTTGCGCCTGTGTGAGACATGCCTTGGGTTTTCGTCCTCAAAAAAATGTTGTAGTCGTTAGGGTGAAGAAAAAACAAACAAAATAAAGAGAGACGTGGTGCTGTATTTGATAGTAACAGGCAACCTGCGTTCTGACAAAAAGCGTGCGAGTAAGCAATTTAGTGAGCTTGTACTCAAAGCAAGTGACCAAAAAAAATAATTTCCTGAGAGTAGAAGCCGTTTGAACTAGGTTCCCTCATTGCTTTGCTTGCGTAAACTCAGGCAGTAGGAAACATTGCGGATTATGCTTAAGGTCAGATGGCGTTCGTAGACTAGGCATTTTATCTGTACACCCTGATTTCAGAGGAGGAGCCTGTCTGCTGCAGGTGTGCTTGCGTACACTTCTTCGCATTACCGTTTGATCACAGTGTCGGGTCAGCGAGGCCGCTTTACAATGTTTCAGATAGGGTCGAACCATCTAACCCAACAACGTTCACAGCTTTACTTTAGCTACCTATATTTCTTGCACTATGGACTCCCAACGAATAATGTTTTTATGGATGTTTGAGTACATACTTTAATACTTTACTAAGCATCAGGTGTTCTTCTCGTTAGGATAATACCCTTATTTTGCTGTAGATTTCACAATCTAGTGCATCTGTAGATTTTGCACCCCATCTAGATTTTAGATTACAATGTCGTGCGTGTTTTTCTACAATGCACTGTTCATTTCGAATGCCAAACAGAATATAAGCTACAGAATCAGTCCAATGATGTCAAGATTTGTCAAAAATAAAAGCAATTGTCAGCCTTATTTATGTAAATCTGTTTAGTGGTTTGTTTAGTTACAACAGAGAACGTTGGAATGTAGAGCTCCGTGCAACGCCTTGTCCTTTACCTTAAAAACGCGTGGATGCCGTGTATAGTTCAGTGAGCCATGTAACGTCTTTGTTATAGCCTGAAACGGATTAAAATAAATAATAAAGTGGTTAGGGCAGAGCTGACTTATGGGAATGCGACACGAAAAAAAAAACGTTACATAGATTAAAGGGACCAAGGGCTCCGCTTCACCAAGGTCCATAAACTCTCACATTTGCTTTTGATGCAGTGCAACATAGGAATGTGAACGTTTTTTTTTCTTTTTCTTAGGCTCAGGAAGAGGCACAAGAAAGGAAATCCATGAAAAAGCTCATCAGATTGCACGCATGTTCATATGTGAACGAAAGAAAACCATTATCACTAAATTTCCTTCATAAGCGTGAGACGGCCTTATCCTAACGAACGAACTTCCATCTTCTAAAGCCCGACATAAAAGATTCGTATCCGGAGAGTCTAATAGCCTAATAATAGTCTAATAATATAATGTTATAGTGGAAACAGCAAGGTCCTGCTGTTTATTCGACGTGACCTGACCTACATTATTTGGCCTGTACCACCTGACAACGATAACCAATATATATGCTTAACAGTGAAGAAAAGGGGTCTTACTGTCACTGTTGTCGGTGCATACCTGTCGCCATCAAGTAGATTTGACCACAGAAGACTAGGACACATCCTATCATCCACTCCTGGCCCATGGGTGATCATCGGAGACTTCAACGCCCACCATACGCTATGGGGGAGCCCGAAGATCAGCGCAAAGGGTAGAAGTCTGATAACGTTTGCTTCAGACAACGAGCTGTGCTTGTTAAATGATGGCAGCCCAACATTTTTACGTGGCCCTGGATACAGCAGTTGCCTTGACTTGACTTTTGTTTCTCGAGGTCTTGTCAGATGTGCCGGATGGTTTGCGGACATAGAAACACATGGGAGCGACCACATTCCCACATATGTCAAGATCAGAGGATTATCACCTTGCAAGGTACGCGAAACTATCCAAAGAGTAGACTGGACCAAGTTTGAATCTCTCATGGAAGAACGCTGTCAAGAGAACACCTCATTTGACTTAGAAGAGGTGATCAAGTCCACAGTGCAAGACACAGTGTGCACCCTCACATGCTCTTCGAGAGTAACCGAATTTGATGTGGAATTAGAACGACTTCGGGCTCTCCGACGGCATGCGGAACGAAGGTACCGACGCACGAAAGCAATCGACGATTTACGAATCGCTAGACGTCTTCAGAAGAAGATACAACGCCGCATAGACAAGCTAGAGTCACAACGTTGGGCAGCCTTCTGCGCTTCGTTAGATCCTCGCAAGCCTTTATCACACTTGTGGAGGACAATAAGAGGGCTCCGGACATCTCCCATTCAGCGGTCTCCATTCAAGGCTCTAGCCCTCTCTCAACAGAGATCGGAGGTCGACATGGCAGAAGAGTTCTGTGCCAACTTATCTGGTCAACTCGCAGATCCCAACATCTCCACGCTCTCACGCGGTGGAACGACATCACACGATCACCCCATGGACCAATTTTTTTCTATTCATGAGCTTCAAGCAGCACTGGCTTTGTGTAGACGGACATCAGCACCCGGGCCTGATGGAATATCATACAGAGCACTGTGTCACCTTGGTGAGTGTGCGAGGAGTGCCCTCCTCGAGATATACAATGACTCGTGGTGAGAGGGCACCCTCCCAGTTAACTGGAAGACCAGCCGTTTGGTTCCATTACTGAAGCCTGGCAAGTCACCATTGGTGCTCACATCATACCGCCCGATTGCACTGGCTAGTTGCTTGGACAAAGTGATGGAGAGGATGGTACTTGGACGGCTAGAATGGTTCCTGGAGCATCACAACATCTACCCGGACGCTATGACGGGATTTCGCCGTGGCCGGTCATCAATTGATAGCGTCATAGACCTGGTCACCTACGTGCAGCACGAAAAAGGCCGTAAGCGTCTCTGCGCTTTTTTATTTCTTGATGTTAAAGGGGCGTACGATAACGTCCCACATGAAGCTGTCCTCACCGCTCTCAAGGAGGTAGGAGTGGGTGGTCGGATGTTTCAGTGGATACGCAGCTATCTCTCTGAGCGATCCTTTTTCGTGAGAACCGAGGATGGTGACACTTCGCTACACTACAGCCACCGTGGTGTTCCCCAGGGTGGCATACTTAGCCCTCTACTATTCAACCTGACGCTAATAGCTCTAAATGAGCATCTGCCAAGTACTGTCAGATTGTCAATGTACGCGGACGATATCTGCGTTTGGACGTCTGCAGTAACACGTCTACAGCTGCGAGCGCGAATTCAGAGAGCTGCCACTCAAGTTGCTATTTACCTCCGTCAACGAGGCCTGGAAATTTCCTCTGAGAAATGTGCACTAGTGGCATTTACGCGCAAACCAATGCATAACTACAGCGTTCTGATAAACAACGAAAGAATACGTCACCTCAGATCATACAAGTTCCTAGGTGTTATAATTGACAGAGACCTCTCATGGAGCTCACATGTATCATACATGAAAAGGCGATTGACAGGCATCTGTCATTTGTTCAAGTTCTTCGCTGGAAAGAACTGGGGAATCTCCACAACTGCTATGTTGCGACTATACAGGTTTCTTTTCCTTGGATTCCTTCGGTACAGCCTACCTGTTTTAACCAACACAAGTAAAACAAGCACACGAATGCTTCAAAGTGTCCAGGCTCAAGCACTCCGGATATGTTTAGGCTTGCCCCAAAGTGCATCAACAGCGGCGACTATCGCCATCACAAGGGACAACCTCATCAAGACCCACATTAATGTGGAAGTGCTGAGGACACATATACGACACCTTGCTCGAACCCCTCGACATCACCTAGCCTCTCTACCAGTGGTCCGACCATGCACATCTTACTGCAAAACAGTGACCGCACATGGTGAGTCGATCCCAACTTCGTTCTCTCCTGCCGCTAGACCTGTGACTCCGCCATGGTGCCTCGCTCAACCAATAATTATTATTATCATACCTGGCGTCGAGAAAAAGGTTAATTTGTCGTCACCGGCTCTTAAACAGCTCACACTACTTCTCTTGTATGAGAAATATCAAGACTCCACACATATCTACACTGACGGATCGGTTCAGCCGGACAGCTCTACAGGAGCAGTAGTGATACCAAGGTTGGCCACGACAATTAAATTCAAGCCATCTCACGCAACAACATCAACGGCAGCAGAATTGGCAGCACTTCGTGCCGCGTTGCAATTTGTAGTTGATCAGCCTACGCGCAAGTGGACTATTTTCTGCGACTCGAAGGCGGCACTGCAGTCTCTACTATCAGCCTTACGCCGTGGACCACACGAGCAGCTGGTACTAGAGATAGCAGAGATTATACACCACCTAACTGAGAAAGGGCACCAAATTACATTTCAGTGGTTGCCCAGTCACTGCGGAATCATCGGCAATGAACGGGCCGATCAAGCTGCCCGCTCAGACCACACAGAAAATCATAAACTGCGGCTACCACTTTCTAGGACGGATGCTGCACGAGAGCTCCGCAGACTTGCTCGCCGGCAAACCACATCTTAATGGAATCAGCCGCACTTCAAGCATGCCCGACTGTACTCGCTTGACCCTACGCTAAGTCTTCAAGTCCCGTCGAGGCTTCGCCGAGCAGACCAGACCCTGTTATGTAGGCTGTGGTTGGGCGTTGCATTTACCAACGCCTACGCTTTCCGCATTGGGATGGCCGACACCGCAGCCTGTGGCCACTGTGGCAAGGAGGAAACCATTCAACATGTTCTTTGTGAGTGCCTAGCGTATAGTAGGTGGCGACTATGCCTTCGAAGGGAACTCAACAAATTAGATGATCAGCCTCGGTCGGAGCAGGAAATTCTGCAGTATCGTCAGGATGCGACTTCACAGAAGAGGGCCCTGAAAGCGCTGCTGAACTTTTTGCGATTGACCGGCCTTGCTGAACGGTTGTAGCTGGGACGCCCTTCCAGTGTGTGTTTTCGTTTTTTTTATGAGTGCGCGTGCGTTTTTTTTCCCTCTCTCTAACCCCTCTTTCTTGCCCCTACTTCCCCACCCCCAGCGCTGGGTAGCAAACCAGATGCCAATATCTGGTTAACCTCCCGGCCTTTCCTTTCTCACTCACTCACTCACTCTAAAGCCCGACATTGTAGACTGACGCTTGGAGGCTTTATCAAAATCCTATTGATAGAATCTCTAACGCCCCCTCATTTCTAGTCTTCCGGCTCACTTGATGCAAAGACGGGAAGTGCGAGTGTCGCATTAGGAAACTACGTGTTCCACGAATCGATAGTTGTCAAAGGGCAATAATTTGCTCGGGTTCCTTCAAAAGGCATTTGTTTCGCAACTGCCCAACGTATTACGAGTGCTAGGAAGGGAGATCTCGTACCCGAAGCCTAGGTCAGCATATTCTTCACCTAGACACCGCCTTCGGGGTTTCTGGCGCTTGTTGAATGGTGATTTCATGCTAAGCTTCTCACGGACCCGTTCTAAATCGAAAGCCACGTCACACACAGATATAAAGGCACTTTATCTGACTACTTGATACACGCTTTATTTACTCGTCAGTAAATAGAGGTAACTGTGACAGTCTTCTCTATTTTCTTCGTCCCCCGATCCAACACACATTTACGATATGCGCTTTTTGACATAAATGATATCACCTTTCCTTTTTTTTACAGTTCTTCGTCCTTTTTTACTACACATGGTGTCCCTATAGCCCAAGCAATGAGCCTTGAATTCAAGGTGAGCACTTTGTTTTTCTTAATATTGTCGATTAGATGAATTCTATCTTTATTGACAATTTCCAGTGGGGACAATCTTGTTGCACAAAGAGAATTGATAATCATTTTAGGGTTTTGTTCTTCGAAAAGCCAGCTTCATTATAAACTTTCAGCTCTTCCTTCACCGTGGAGCATAACATGAAAAGCAGTACACTCGTATATCGATGGTATAAGACCAGAGACAATACCGGAACCACTTGATTAAATTTTTCTGCAGTGTCAGGCTGTGACAATTTCCACTGCATTTCATGCACATCACTTTATGAACTGCTTTTCAAGGCAATGCTGTTGATCCCCTTCATTAATAAAACAATGTTTACTGCGTACTGTTACCAAAAGTAAAACCCCAATATTCAATTATTGCCCACTCAGAAAGTGGCGTTTTAGTTTAATATACTGAATACATATTCGCACTCGCATGAAGACACCTACGCAGGTTGTCATGCACATAAATATATGCATACTGTCTGCTGTCCTATTTTTAATGCTGCAGCTCTCCATTAAAATTAGTCTCCCTTTATCTCTCTGTTTTAGGGTGCGCAAATGCATGTGCCTTCACGCCAGTGCCGTTCGTGTAATATAGGCATCCTGCGCGAAACAGCCACGAAAGCAAAAAGCCTAAGCATTCAACATTGCCGTGACCATGGAAGAAGTCATATATCGCCTCTCTGCGGTCGCACCTCCTTTCGCTTCTCACCCTGACCTCATTCCCATAAGTCACAGTGAGAGGAAAGCATCACGAGACTTCTTCTCGAGGACCGAGGAAGACACTTGGTCGGACAGCTTGCGCAGTATGGATGGGGCGAATGCTTGCCTTCATTTCCGGCTCTCTTCCTCTCTGTCTTCTGCGAAGCACACAGTGCCACTTCCGGCTGTCTCCCTCTTTTACACTCGCTATCATTGAGCGCTTTTTTTCCTACAACCCTTTTTATTTTTCTTTCCCACTTCTTTCGTCAATGTCGTTTCCCGGGAGACCGTCGCTCAGCATCCTTGGCAATCCGAATACAGGTGGCCTGCTAGGAACCAAACAGGAAAAACGATTACCATCCGCTCCCTTTGTGCTTGTGTCCGTTCTGCGCACATCCACAGCCTGTTGGCGCTCAGCATCAACCTTGCAGATACGACTCACACTATGTTGCTTCCGGAACTACCTTCTTGCTTTCGATCCATATCTCACCGTTTCCTCTTATACAGCCCTTCCCAGCAGTTGTTCCCCAGCAGACTATAAACCAGCGTCTAGTCCCATTTGGATGTGGGCGGCCTGGCACGAAAGGGAAGAGGAAAAGCGACTTCCATTCGCGACTTCGGCTCCCTTTCATGTGCTGCGCACTGTGTCTGCCTGTTTCCTCGCCGCACTGTCGCAAATAAGAATAAAGAGAAAGTGGAGCACAAGCAGGAAACACAGGAATCTTAACAAGTACACAAAACCTGGTATGCAACCTTGCACTGCAGGAAAAGAATGGGGGGTTGCCAGCATTTAAAAAAAGCGATATACGATCGAAATAGAACAGAGGACACAATAACGATTGTGTGAAATTGACACGTTCCTACTTGTTTTTTTTTTCATTGTTTTTTTCCATAGTAAATAAGGGTGCTCTTTCGAGTGCCTCGCTTTCACTTGACTGTGTCGTGAATCAGTTAGGAGCGGTGCGATGACAAACTCGAACTGCGGCCCATGCATGCTCACTAACTTCTCTTCAACTAGTTTTGGTGTGATACTTGCGCGAAATGAGCTGTCGCAAATTCTTCGCATCAGTAAGTCGCCTAAAGCTGACTGCCACCCGCAGGTCACGCGGGATCGAATCCCAGCTGTGGCGGCTGCATTTGCGATGGAGGCGGAAATGCTGTAGGTCCGTGTGCTCGGATCTGGGTGCACGTTAAAGAACCCCAGGTGGTCAAAATTTGCGGAGCCCTCCACTACGGCGTCTCTCAGAGTCATGTGGTGGTTTTAAAACGTTAAACCCCACATATCTAAGCTGACTTCCAACGCACTCCCCGAAGACATGGAGCCGTGTAACAACGATAACTCGTAATGTCATAAGACGTCACCATCCTCCAACTCAATAAGATTCGGTACATCCAGAAGCATTTTTGTTGGCATTCAGCCATAACTCATGCCAAAAGCCTCTCCCCGTGACTAATGATGTCAGTAGACATAGTGAAACATGTTTGTGGAGGTGAAGAAAGCAGTCACGGGTGGTAAAGATGAAACTCTTTATTGGAAAGTCTTGCACTCATCGGTCATCGAATAATCGGCTCAGTGTTAAGATACGTGGGCATTTATTGTTGTAGCATTGAAGATTCGGGCCTTATCGTTTACGTTAGCTCGAGAATAAACTACTTAACGCACGTCTGGCTCAAGCTTGTCAGAACAATGTAAAATAATCCTTAATGTTTGACGTTCCAGCTTCGAATGCCCGAGGCAGTAGACACAACTAAAAGCCGGAGTTATATTAAAAGAAAAGAGCACGGGGCAAAATTTTAGTTACCATACTCACGTATGCTGTTTTCATTGATGTTAGCATTTTTATGCAAGAAAGCCCCGTGAAATACATCTATGTACCTCGCGTTCATACTGGTTTACTATAAGTGAGTGCGTGAGTGCGTGAGTGAGTGAGTTAGTGAGTGAGTTAGGAAGTGAGCCAGTTGGTCGGTCTGTAAGCGATCAAGCGAGCCATGGCGTCAAGCATGCAACGTTCGGCATGATGGTGTAAAAAATGTTTGAACAAGAACCCTCGCTGTAGCTAACGTATCTATCAGCAGCGGTTTTAAAGGCTTCGACTACATACCATAGCACTTGCATGTAGAATCTCCCTATCCTCCCTCTAACAACAACACAAGAAGAGACGTCTGCTTGTTGAAGGGTTTTCTATAGCGACACCTTTTGCTCTAGGAAGTTTTACCTCCACGCAATAGAATTTTTCCTTGAACTTCTGCCAGCGTTGCGATTGCGAACATAGCACATGGTTTACGTAGTACGTAGACTGTTTTACGCGAAATGTGTCTAAATGTGATCATAAGCCACTATGTTGACTTGCGAAGAACCACTTCTTTTTCATATTTCCCGATACGGCTACGGACCTCAGGTCTGTAAAGTGTGTTTGTTTTGTTAATTGCGCCTCGTCGTGGACACTGCGCCCAATGAATTGTTGGTAGGGGATTCTAAGTTAAATAGGAAACAAGGGATGGTTCTTGCTTCTGTCGAGGCCTTACCATCTAGCCTAAAATGTGGAATAAAAGACGTGCATGGTGATACAGTAGGCGGCTAGAGATCACATCCAGCTTCCAATGCGTTCACGCCGCCTCTTTTGACAAAAAAATGTCGGATAACGATAAACTGCCATTTTTTAACGAGGAAATCCTACTGTTCAACGCCCATCTACGGGACAACCCGGAACAGTTCACAGATGCGTGTTCTGAAAAAGTGCGAAAAAATCACAACACACAGGTACGAAGACGGCAGGACGACGTGTCCTTGAAGCACGTGTACTGTGGCTTTCTCGTGTTTTTCCCAACCACGAATTTTCTCAAACTCGCTCAACTGTACTTGCTAATTCAGTACAGAGATACACTCATTTCTTTAGAAACTCCTCTAGATATATTTTCGCGAAACAAGCATGCCGGCTTGTTTGGAACAGAAGCGATCAAAAAAAAAGCAACCACATTGTCAATTGTGTGTCGAGGGGTATCGGAAAACTTCGTGAACATCCTAAAAAAAATCAAACCTGCTACTGGAGAATGAAAGCAATTGTTGTTTTTGCGAACTTTCTTCTGTAAGTAGTGCAAAGTACAGCGTTGGCAGATGCTCCATCCCAAGCGTGGATAAGGATTGATTTTTTGAGCGTGTCGGTGTAGGGTGACAAGTGCTTGGTCGTTCTTTAGAAAAAGCTTTTTTACAACTGAAACTGACACTTCTATCTGATACCGCTTTCAACGTGCAACAACCTTTTACCAGGGCCAGCTTTGTGAACGCTTGTTTGTGGTGCGATTCTAGCCTCGTGTAAAGAGATCTAGGATATCGCAATGGAGACCGCGAAGGAGGTTGACTGACAAGGCAGTACAACTACATTTAGGGGTAAGAAAAAGGTGCACTTAGAAAATACATTCAACATTTTTGACACAAGTGGAAATGCTTGAGGCCTGTGTATTGTGATTACAGACGCATAATAAAGAACGTGATGTGGTCAAACGTTTCGGAGCCCTACACTGCGGTGTCTGTTATAATCACGTCATATTTTTGGACACTAAACCCAAACAATGAGTATTTTTGTTGCCTTTGTATAGCTTCAATTTTTTGTTCACACGTTGGCACAATCAGGTCGAACGATTTTGCCATTGTGCTGGATAAGCCCGAACTACGCGTGCGTTTTGCAATAACAAGGCAACTACTGGTGTATTTTATGTGCAAATTTATTTTGTTTTTTATGCAACTTCTCGAGTCCTGATTCTCCCCTGAACCAAATATTTCTTCGTTGCAAGTCACAACGTGGCATTCTCGTCTTCTTGGTTTCGTTATAAAGGCGAAGAAATCTCGCTGAAGTTACTCGTGACCAACCACATTTCATATTTTGTTCGCTATATCCAATACTTCGTAATATTAGTGTTTGTTTTAACCAAAATAACAGTATATTTGCGTTAAGGAAGACGTCCTAGTACATATTGACCTATATTTCTGCCACTGCGCTATCGGCACCCGATACGCGCAACACGCCAAAACTGCTACACGTAGGCCCGTAAACTTTTTGGGGAATTTACTTGATGCTCACTAGTACATTTCTGTGTCGGTATTTCTTGAATGCGTATTTCTCGCACAATGAGGCAAGTAAACAAATCGAGTGCACGTCTTGGTAGGAACGCTTGAAGCGTAACTTCTTTCACTGTCGCAGTATGGCTCGTCACGGTTGCTTTATTTCAGAGAAAGCAACAGAAGCGTTTTCCTTTTATTCCTACTAGTGAAAAAGGCCCCCGCCACAACCGAAGAAAGCTTGACAATAGCCTTTGTGTCCTCTGATGATGGGGCGTTCTGCAGGCCTCTACTTTACGAGTCGTTTTAGGGCGGGCCCGCGAGGTCACAAAATGGCGATCATAAGAAACACACGTCCTCAGTTGGCAACGTCAGCGCCTCATCGCTATATACTCGTTCAATCGTGACGCAAGACGCAAAACCTTTGCGAGACATCAAAAACTGCTGACGGCAAACCAAAACAAGCACGTAGTCTGCTTTCGTCACTGCGAAGAGGGCATCGATCAGTGGGGAGCCCTGCTGGACCAAACGTTTCCAGGTCAACAGACAATGGCAGGCTTTAAGCAGATGACGCAATGAAATAAAAGCAAAGCTCGCAGAGTCCAATGCATTCGCCTGGGACGAGTAAAAATGCAAGCCATCTATGCCTTCTTCTAAGTAGACTCTATTGATCCTCCCCCGCCCCTTTTCGAGCACTTTCCGTACTTACCATAATTTTGCATCGCCCCCTTTGATGGGTGCACAATAGTTTTCTGGGCCTAACCTGGATTTGCACTGCCTCAGTGATCATTCTAACCAAGCGACAATGTCATGTGATATCAGAATGTGACAGCAGGTTATGTGACGTCACAGTTACACCGTGTTGCGTCATAATCGTGTAACAAGTGTTGTAATTTTGTGATGCCATCACGCAATCATAAAAATGGTAGATCCCACGTACAGTGGGAACCTATGATATGCGAAGCATGAATGAGAAATGTTGATATGTCACTTCAAAATCAGCACAACGTTACGAGGGGGACGTAAATGACGCCATACATAAATTCCGTGTCATGATTATTATCTTCAGATGTTCCGTTTAATTTCGTCATCTGTTCACGTCTCATGATACCAAATTTAGTATATGTGTAGCTAGCGAAACGGCTGCGAGCACGCTATGAGCGTGGTATGTTGTCCGGTTCTTAGATGACACGCGGGTCAGGAATATCGTGTTTGCACCAGTCACATAATTTGTCATCCATTGACCTCACGTAACACCAAATTTGGAATATGTGGAGCTAGTAAAACGGCCGCGAGCGTATCATGAGGGGCCCAAAATACTCCAACGTAACGTTGACGCGCGCGCACGCTCGGCACAGCGACGCTACGTTAGGTAAAACGCGAGAACTCTATAGTCTGACGCCAGGGACGACCAGACGGCAACCGGTGCGAAATGCGACATGCTGCATTTCAAGCCGATGCCATAGAGTAACATTACTCTATGCTGACGCGTTTTCCAGGCAACACTGCGTCTCTCTCTTCTAGTATTGGTGGGACGCCGGGCTCGCTGAAACGCGCATGCGTCAAAGCAACAAAGCACGGCGCATGCCTGCGAGTACAGGGCAGGACCGGCGCCTGGCGTCGCAACGCCGGCGTGACGTGACGAAATGAACGCCGGCGAGCACTCGCACCGCGTCATGTCGAAGTGTGTTGGCGCCTTGACTGTGTTATGTAGTCATCTCCTCACATGACACACATCTCCTGATTATTATGTTTGCTCCAGTCACATACCTTCGTCATCCATTGGCGTCACGTAATACCAAATTTGGCATATGTAAAGCTAGCAAAACGGCCGCGAACGCATCATGAGTGTGGCATGTAGCCATGTTGTTACAGGACACGCATGTTGTGATTATCATGTTTGGATGTCTCATATATTTATGTCGTCCGTTCGCGTCACGTTATACCGAGTTTGGTACACGTGAAGCAAGCGAAACGGCTGCGAGCGCATCATGAGCGCAGCATGTAGTGATGTTATTACATGACACGCTTGTCTTTTTTTATCATATTTGCACCAGTATCATACCTTCGTCATTCATTCACGTTTCGTAATACCAAATTCGGTATAAGTCAAGCTAGCGAAACGGCCGCCAGCGCATCATGAGGGTGGCATGTAGTCATGTTGTTACATGACACGAATCTCATGATTATCAGGTCTGCACCTTACACATACCTTCGTCATGCATCCATGTGCCGTAATACCAAATTTGGTATATGTGACGCTAGCAAAGTGGCCGTGAGCGTGTCATGAGCGTGGCATGTAATCATGTTGCTAAATGACACCCATGTCATGATTTTCATGTTAGGACCAGTCGCTTGTGTACGCCATGCAATCATGTCATACCATACCAGTTTTGAAACATGCCATGTGAATTAAACCACCGCAAGAGCTGCAGAACCATGAAATTTAAATCATGACATTCATGACATACATATCATGATTTTCATGTTATGACTAGCCAAATATGTTCTTCATAAAGTCATGTTATGCCATGCGAAGTTTGGTATTGGTAGCATTGCTGAAACGGCCAGGAAAGCTAGAAGTCGTAGGCGGCCAGACAGATACGCTCAATGTCGCCGAAGTTCGCTTAGAAATGCTTCGCATTTAATACATGATGTGGTTATGTCATCGCATCAGAATTCTTTTTTTCTGTATGACCTGTGTTGATTGCGTTGACGATAAATTTATGTGTTTGATGAGACATCTAATTTTGGTGGTTTCCCCCCTCGCTCCTCCGACACATGAAGGTGACATGCTTTGGTCGCTGAGTTTGCAATTTTCGAAGCACAGTATACGTGTTTCAGCTCACGTGTCTCTGCAGATGTAACATGTCCAACCATAACCCGTCTTTGAAGAGAACGACGGCAGGTGCGAGATATCAGTTGTTCGCGTTTAAGCTCGCTCGTACAGTGACTCGATAAGCATGTCATCGCCCATGTCTAGCTGGACTGTTTACTTGCTTACTCACTCACAGAACCGACGTCCGGAACGTGCAGTGGCGTATGGGTCGCATAAAAGCTTTTCTGGGTGGGTTCGTATTTCAACGGTCGCTGTTGTCCGTTGCGATGGTTCTGCTGTGACAGTCAGTATGTAAGCTAGAGGGCCGATACACGTGCGATAGGACAACAGAAATTCTGACACAGGAACCAAAAAAGAAACATGAACAGGCTAAGCCATTGGAAGTATCAAGTCTACTGTTTCGTGCCAACGAAGCGTTGAAGTAGTGTGTTTGCCATCGTGGCCAGTCGTTGCCAGAGAGATGCCCGTAAGGAGAAATAATGGCAATAAATATAAAGGGTGCACGTTGCAAATAGGTTCAATTTCTGCTTAGTTTACGGGTGCCCCCTCCCGCTGCCCACTGAAGCTCTCGGTAACTGACTGAATTTGCAGAAAAAAATTTTTTGTTTGGCTCGCATTATGAAAGCTGTAAAAATAAAAGCCCTTCTGCCAAGAAGCAATACACCGACTACCTAAACAACCAAGAGATGCTTCCGCTCAAGTGATCCACTGCTAGCAAATCCATGTTAAATTGGCGTTTTAACATCACACTCTAAGCAAAGGCATTCGGAGACGGGGACAGACAGGTGAAGAAACGCGTTTGCAGTATACTCACGCCCAACAGAACGTAACAGATATACCACAGCCTCGGGTGGTTTTGGGGTCCTTTCCATAAAATTGGACATACAGCACAGAGCTAAGTATTTGTTTCAATTGAAAAAAAAAACCACAAAATGAACATCTAAACCGCATTCTGGATGATCAGGCACCTGTGAACTACGAGAACTCCCTCCCTCAGGTTACCGGCAAGGGTTAGGTTGCGAGTGATTTGCACTACGCATGAAGGTTTTGAATGATGTCAAACAGCCCTTCTTTCTTTATGCATGTGCGTTTCGATTTCATATATGAAAGGGAGCCTATCCAGCAAATCATTCCGGTCATTCTAAGGTTACCGCGGGTAGTTAACAGAAATTAAAGGCCCCAAAGAAATAACATTAATATGATGCCCAGTGAAAGGCACCACTACGTCTCAATGAAAGTGATTGCGAAACCAAGGACCGTCTACCATGCCAAAGACAAAGTATTTTTCACTGCCATTACTCTAAAATATTTATAAAAAGTACCCTGCCCGGGTCCTATCTGCATTTGTCTAAATAAATGAGCGCATTTTATTTCTGAAAGAGACTTACAAGAGCTTGTAGTAGGTAAAGAATCTTTGGACATTCACGTTTGCGTTGCGGGATGGCCACCAATTTTTTTTCGTGGTATCTTTCACTCTTTCAATCAATAACTCGCACCCAGTAATGCATGAACGTACAAAAAAAAAACGAGTCGATTATAGCATTTTCTGGAAAAGAAAACGCCCGATGTGCCTGGTTGCGTGAAAAATTGCGTTTTCGGTGTCGTCGGCCTGCCTTGGTCGATTCGCGGTCCCAAGCAATCCCTATCTCTCTCTCGAGTCGCTCGACGCAAACGACATTTTCTCGTGGGCGTGGCATCTTGGTACCTCCACCGCGAAACCGCTGCGCTGTGAATGCGGCCCGATCGCTGATTTGGGTTGGCCGCGGCGCGTCCTCGCTTCATGAATAATGCCTACCTGTCGACGTTGCCGTCGGAGTTTTTCTCTTCTTCACCCAGCTGCTTAGAAAAGGCCCCTTTTCATATTTGATGCTTGTTTAATTGATGTTCTCGGTGTACACGCTCATGCTCGTGTGGCCAGCTCAATGCAGTTTAATGATTGTTCCTCTCCAGCAGAAACGACGCAATTCTGTCTTCATCGATTGCTGAGAACTTCGGCAATGACGTGGTCTATTTCTTTAGAAACAGAGTTTCGCTGATCAATTATGCAAATGCGACGACCTACTTTATAATAAATGCGAAGCATTTCATAGCGAACCTCGGCGACTTTTGGCGTATCTATCTATCTATCTATCTATCTATCTATCTATCTATCTATCTATCTATCTATCTATCTATCTATCTATCTATCTATCTATCTATCTATCTATCTATCTATCTATCTATCTATCTATCTATCTATCTATCTATCTATCTATCTAGCCGCTTACGTTTGGGTGCTCTCGTGGTCACCCCCTTAACTTGGCGTGAACAAAAATTAGCATCGGAGTGTAAGACGGTTTGACGAATATGACGCGTTGGTCAAGACATGAATATTGTCACAATACCGTCTCGTACGTCGTCAAACACTTCCCGTCAGATAGTGGCACATACTCACGGGCGGGTATGTGCCGCTGGTGAGCGGGTGTGTGCCACAGGTGATTGACACTTAGTATCTAGCGAAGAACGATGAGAACACACATGGGCAATTTTAACGCGTGAGTGTTAAGCAATACCCGACATCGGTAGCGTCGACCCGACGAAGGCATAGAATAAATGTCAGTGTTAAGAAAAAAATTAATAGGCAGCGTTGGTCACCCGACGAATGCAAATAATAAGTTTCGTGATCCTAGCAAGAATCGAACCCAAGCTTTCTGCGTGGAAGTCAAGCATTCTACCACAGAGCTACGCCAGGTCTCAGAACTATTTTTCAAATAGCTACCACAGAGCTACTGTTCAAATAGGTGCTAATCTTCGTGAAACGTCAACGGTGGTTGCAGTGCTGCCTACCCAACTTTATAAACATTACATATGTACTCCTTTATTACAGCCGTCACGTCGGGTTAACGTCAATTGTGATGATGTACCATGTGCTGAAATTGATTTAGGTAGCAGTGTCAAGGGCCAGCATCTTCGCGAACATCAGCGCTTCATCTCAGCTTCTGGTGTCGCTAAAACACATTTCCAGCTGACATCGTTGTGCAAGTGTAAAATTGCTTATATAAACATTTGCAACGCTTCAACATATGTCTCTGCGTGCAACATTTGTTCATATATTTAGCGCCATTTCATGACGTGTCGCTCAAAAAAAAGAAATACAACATGGTCACCTTTCCTCCGGGTGCTTCGCATAAAGTTGATTCCCAGGTACGTGGTATCTGCTAAATTTTTTGAAGTAGCCGTACTCCGGAGAATTGTGCCAATTTTTGTAAGCCTTTGCAGGAAAGCCTGGGCCCCGCTCACAAAGAGTTCTCAAGTGCAAGCCCTTTTTTCCGCTTCTCGGTAGCAACCGTATGCCCGGCATCTGGAACAACTAACACGTTGTCTTACGAAAAAATTTCACCGTAAAAGTCCTTTCCCTTGAATATAGTCGCAGCATTACTTGTAGTGTTGCACTTATGAGGCAACCTAATAAATAATGAAGAAGAGAAATATATATGTGGTAGCTGCTTGTGCATAAGATGGAAAAAATATTTGAAAGAGCTATCATGCGATGTTTCATGCTCTCTGGTTCTTTATTAACTTATATTAGGGCTCTCAATAGCTTATAATCATAAGCTAGAGACACCACTACGGTTGTAGCATATCGTAAGAATGAGGGGAAATTACATTGGCCACATCTTTGGACCAGCTTAGTTATATAAAGCAGTGTTGCGGAATGAACGTTTCCATTCAATTAAAATTATATTCTACGGGATTGGAACTTGATTGAATTCTATTTCTTTCAATTTCTTGAAGTGAAAAAAAGGTTAGTCCATTCGCACCCCGGGATTGGCTGGCCAGCTCGATTCCATTCTAGTAATTCTTCAGCGTAGGAAAGACATATTGATAGTTTTATCGTGTTACGAATGAATGCCCCGTATAGCTGTTGACATCAGATGCGTGAAGAACGGCAAAAGTGCGCAAATCTCGTTATCAAGCTCGAGGGATGGTAGATTGGCGACATATTTTGTGCAGTAGAACCACGCTACTAATTCCCATAGGGGTAGTACTCCCACTACCTATAGTATTTGCGTGGTCAGCATGTTTGAACGAATGGTCATGACCTTAAACTTAAATTTCGTGATGCTAAAAGGATGAGATAGCGTATTTTCATGCTAGCTAAAGTAGTGTTCGACAGTCCGAGAAGACTAAGTGGCAATAAAATCCACGCGACATCATCAAGGAGACTGAGTAGTTTTGCCACACGTATGCAGCCATCGTGAATATGGAGAAAACTGAGATTTGGTTAATGAGGAAGAAAACCTTCTCGATTTGCTTGTTTAGGTTTCAACAGTGCACCATTCGAGCACATCGTGCCTTTGCATCGAATGCGAAGCACAGTCCCGCACTGCTACACAGCACTTCCGCTTGTCAAGCGCTGCTCGCAAGCATAGAAGGGGTGAATAAAACTTTCTGTGCTCACCTGTGCGCAGGTATGTAAAGTCTGCCTTGCAGTAGAGGTTATATACATGTGTCAAGTATACTAACCTGGTCGTGAGATAAGGACCAGGATGTGCATAAAATATCCACCACTTTTGTGTGGGGGTATCAATAGGAACCAACGCGCAGGGGTAATTTCTTTCTCCATTCAGTATATTGGGATAATGTACTTCGTACACTACTTTATGCCTCGGTTTCTCTCTTATAAATTGGCAGATCACTCGCATTTTTAAACTATGTGTATACACTTGGCTCTGGCTGACTAAAGGTGGACCTAGAGAATGCGTTGTGTCTTTCTACTTCGAAAATACATATACTCAGGGCTACATGACAAATGGAGCACGATATTACAGTAGTAAAAATTAAGAGTATATGAAACTTCATTTGTCGGCAATATTCCCTTTGCTAGGCGATGCGAACACGGGTATTTGCTGAGTCGTAGTAACCGACGAAAAAAAAAAAGATGCGAACAAAAATGATAACGATAATAAAGAATGATCCCACCGCGGACGCGTGAGAGTGCGGACTGACGAGTTCTCAGCCAGACTCCATGAACGCCTGATCTTTCGGGCTAGAGTAGGTCTCCCGGGACGAAATTGTAGTTGGCACGTTACTTATACATGTACCACTCCTGTAATACGTCTTTAAAGTCAATAAAGCCTTTAAGCTCGTATTCAGTCGATAAAGTCATTAGAGCTTCGAAGTCATTCAAAAAACGCTTTATCGTCAAATTCGCGGTTATGACTTACTATTGTTTGACGTTTGAAACCGAGCACGTAGACGAAAAGCTGCTTGATTTTCCGAAAGCTATGTAATTTTATTCCCATCTGTTTCCGTGCAAAAGACACCCTATTTCGTTCCCACTCTGATCCTCTATCTGTTGTCCCCATTCCATACTGTAGTCGCGAAAATGTGGAATGACTCGAGAATCGTTCTAATTTCAGAGTAGTAACTCCGCAACTCTGATATGAAGTATACGGTTCCTGATCGTTTTATTACATTGCGGCTTTCAAAGCGGTAATGCGGCTTTAGAAAGAGAGGCAAAGGTGCTACTCTAGATAACTACACCCGAAGAATAATGCGAAAGCAGAAAAGCAAGATGCCTAACGTCGATAGCAACGCAAGCGCTGCTGACTCGTGTGATTTCCGCTGGGAAAGGACGCCATTGCGGTGATTGGAGAAGTGGTGTTGCAAAGAGGCGCAGGTTTCACGAGAAGCCGGCACGGTGTGGCAAGATCGGATGTGGCGTGTGACGTGTGAAAGGCAAAGGAAGACTGGCTTGCGCTTAAGCCTAGAAATTGAGAAAGACTGACAAGTACAGGCTCTTGAGAGCACACATTTTCTGTGCTTCTTTCGCTCGAGTCGAAACAAGTCAAGTAAAAAAATCGGAACCGATAATCTGCCCACTGTGATATATAGGGTTCAGTTATATGCGCACTTGCACTACATTTTACCCGCCATTGTCATCGTCAGTGTCACAGTAAGCTTCTTTATGAAGTACAAATACATGACATCGTTCCGCGTATCGTATGATCTGTTTGCGATACTGCGAGTTAAATTGTGTCAGGGCTGCAGACGATTGTGGCTCAGGTGTACATGAAACACGCTGGCCGTCTTCATCTCGTGTATGGAATATGAGAGGGGCGCGAAAAGTGGAGGGAGTGGCAGCACATCAACGTTGCCATCTGAGGATTCTGATTGGTCGGACAGGGTCGCGCGCACCGTATCTTTACAAGAATCAGCAGCTGCAAAGTTTGCATTGAAGATGTGGGCTTTTTAAAGGAATCGGCAGACGGAGCCTATACCTTTGTACAATAGTGAGGGACACTTCATTGGCACCTCATAACGTGACGGACGAAGAAGGACAAGTTATCGGCATGATCAGCAGCTTTGTTAGTGCTATGCGTCTGCTGCTGGGCAATATGCAGACACCGACAGCTTGAAGCTTGTTGCAACTATCACTCCAGTTCTCGCAAGCCTTCAGAAGTCTCCTGCTTGAAAACGCAAGTGGCACCCTCGACAAGATTTTGGGTGCATGGGACCGCGCATACAAGTTAAGTAACGCAACGAATGTGCTCTTTTGAATAGGACACTTGTGCGACTCACCGTCTGTGTTGTTAAAACAAGGACATAACTGCCGGTTTGACGGCGGCATGAGTGACTTTTCTTTCATTCTCTCTCTCTGGCTGTTAATTCTCTTACCTTCTCTCCAGTACAAAGTAGCCTACCAGCCTCAGCCATGGTTAAACTCCCCGCCTTTCTTTAATCCTTATTCTCTCTCACTCTTTCTCTCTTGGCACCGCAAAGTTTGCTATAAAGCGGTTGGCTGCATGTAGCCATGTTTCCTCGCTGTATCTGCCGATTTCCTCACATCAGCCTAATGTGGAGGAACGCCAGGTTGCAGGATAAATGACTGAACCGCTGGACTTACCTTATAAAACATGCCAATTTCTTGCTGCTGCTGCATTCATTGTTGCATCTTTGCGACACAGCAGTGTCTCTTTTTCGCCATGTTTCGTTTATTTTATTTTGCGGGATATTTGTTATTTTGCACAATATCAAGCCCCGCTCAACCAGCCAGACTCTGCGTTCCTGTCGCCATGTTTATGAATAAGCTTTGAATGTGTGGAAGTGCACCTAGACTAACATACAACTATAAAGGACAAAAAATCATCAAAACATCAAAGAAAGCACTGAGGCGCTTGAAAAAATTGAAAGGCTAGACTCTCGATTGAAAGTTGAGTGACTGGCTTGGAAGCATGCGGGTATCTGGTCTTTTCATGAATTTGCACTATGAAATATAAACTCTCAAGCGCGAACAACAAAAAAAAATAGTTCATTCATCCATGCGCTACTCAAATAAATGACATAAAATTGATTTTTGTCCTGCGGCTAGCACTCGGAAGGTGCGCGTAATGGAAATATGATATTCAGCCAGCTCTCCGCCCAACTTGACTGCGGCTTATCAGCGCACAGTCGATTACGGGCATGCCCGTGTCTCAAAAAAAAAAAAATCAAAAAAACCTGAGGTTCGATGCACCCCGTTTAGCACGCTTATGGTGTCATCAAGCATCCGAGTTTGTCCACCAAGTTTGCGCACGTGGACTCAAAATTCAATTGAAGAAAGAAAAAAAACGGTAAAGTCATTTCGGATAAAGTGTCGTTGAAAAGCACCAAGGTGACTTTTAGAAGCATGATGCGTGCTGGCTTGTCATTGTAGCTGAAAAAATATACCTTAAAAAAGCTGACGTTGTGAAACATAGCATGCACAGCCGCCTGATGGGTGTTGTCCGTGTAGTATGAGTCTGTTCGTTTTTCAAAAAAAGAAAAGCGATGTGTATTGACGCGTATCAAGGCGACGTGTGCGCTGATAGGACAACGCGAAAAGGCAACGCCAAAGTCAGTGAGCTGCATGATTGATATGTGGGGTTTAACGTCCCAAAACCACTATATGATCATGAGAGACGCGGTAGTGGAGGGCTCCGGAAATTTAGATCACCTGGGGTTCTTTAACGTGCACCCAAATCTGAGCACACGGGCCTACAACATTTCCGCCTCCATCGGAAATGCGGTGAGCTGCATATTTCAATGACGTGGATGGAAAATGCCATCTCCTGGAAGCTTCAAACGTGGTAATGGAGTAAAATTATCATAGTTACCAAATATACAAGTATAAATGAACAACAAAAAAAAATATTTCAAAGGTATGTGCGAGACTTTAACTGCACGAGAAAAATAAACCAAACATCGTCAAAAAAAAACAATGTTGTCCGTCTAGTTATGTGGCGTGTGGCTTCATATAAACTCATGATCAAATTTCATCGTGTATGTTTAATGAACATTCCTCAAAGAATAAGGATTCCGTAAAACTTGCTCGTCCGAAGTCGATACCAGTTATGTGGCGTGTGGCTTCATATAAACTCATGATCAAATTTCATCGTGTATGTTTAATGAACATTCCTCAAAGAATAGGGATTCCGTAAAACTTGCTCGTCCGAAGTCGATACCAGTGCGAGTCGAGGAGAGAAGGCTGATGGCGCTAGATATATTAACTATTATTAATGAAAAAAATGCTACGATTTTGTGCCCCCAAAACACGATGGAGTAAGGAGACGCCTCATAATGAGAGGCCCTGAAACTTTTGACTATCTGATGTTCTTTAACGGGAACGAAAATCTTAGTGCACTATCCTCTGGCACTTTGGCATGATGAAAATGCGGCGGCCACGGTCGGCATTCGATTTCGTGACCTTAGATGGTGTAGTCGGGTACTGTAACGACAAGGTCACCATAGTTAGTGATGACATGTGGACACTCAGCGTCAGATGTTTGGAGACCAGTGGTTCTTTGAAAACATTTCATGCCGATGAAATTTACAACTTTTTCGCGCTCTCTAACAGGCTATGGAAAATAAAATAAAAGTGTCGCCCGTGACTCTCTATTCTTAAGGTGACTACCCAGCAGGTCGGCACAGTGATGAGATAATGGGAGTAAAAAAATGGGAAGAAGAAATGTCCCTTACAATGTGTGAGGGTGTTCTTGAACAGAACAAATCTCTAAAATTAATCCTTATACACTGCCGAAGCAACGTGAATATTTATCTTTTTCGTGCCTTTCAGCACTGGTGGTCCGTAAACTCGTTAACCTTAACAGTACGTGATGTTTGGTTTGCCATTGTCTAATATGTTGCGGTGCGTAAATGTTAACGACGGATGCAGAAAGCTATGAAGGAGGGCCCACAGTCAAAATGTCTTTCAAATTAAGCCCAAAGAGCACTCACGAATTGTGCTAGGTAGAAGAGTCTGTTTTGAGTGCTGGAAAAGCGTTTGACCCCCTCTTGAGAGAGCATCTGTATTGCATATTTACCGTAGGTGGATACACTGCTACGAATATGAAAAAAATAGCAAGCATTGCTGCAAGTTAAAACACTAACACTGTTAGCCCAACAATAACTTCGCCGTCGCATTCCAAAATACCGCCAAAACCCGTATTTGAATATTTTGCTTTGAATATTCAGTGCTTTGTTCAAGGTTGTGCTTGTGCTGGCGTAATGTATAATGAAAAGTGCACATTTAGAAGATGAGTATGCACGAATAAAGTACACGCATTCTGATTAGCATGTTGCACGCGAGTGAGCAATATAAACGTCGGCATAGAGCTGCATTCCGAGCCGAGCACGTATTCATAAATGCAGTAATTGGCTAAGTGGCAAACATTCGCCGAAATCGCTAGGGGCGGGGTAGTTTATATAATAGTGTTTATGCATGGACCATAGTGTAGGCTTATTTGGCACTGCATGCCTGCTAGATTGTCGTCGAGATTATGATAGGAAGCTTTTTCGCACGCCTATGTGATCTAAATATTTGCCGGTCTCCTGCTAAGAACAACGTTTCCCCAGTTCTCTGAGTTAATTTACTGACATTTGTTTATCTCTCTAAATTCTAAATTCTGAGGGTTTTTTCGGCTTTTCTATTTAAACGCTGTTAAAAATAAAAGTGCGAAATGTATATGACTATCTGCGTTGTAATGACATTTTTATACCTTCAAGTAGACATATTGCATATGTAGAATTGTGTTACAGTGAAATGGCTATTTTAGCTCGGAACAGTAACGCATGCGTGCGTAGAGTCTTTAGCTGGAATAATCTATGACACACAACTCTACTTGCCGGCAAAGCTAACGATATAGGAAGACATCCAGCTCTATGAAGGGCACTCTGGGCAAACCTATAGGAGCGCTGTTTCTGTTGGTCTTTTCGTCGTAATCACTCAAGTGTTCTAAATCTCTATTGTATTTGCCTAAGAATCATCTCACGTCAGTAAAAAAAAAATTGACTGCTTTAACCCATACTGGTCATGAAAGGCTTTGCTTGTGTTTGCTTCGCTTTAATAGTATCCCAGATGTATAATTCATGAAACACCGAAACGTTTTTTTCTTTCATGTTCGGAATATAGCGGCGGTCACAACCTTTTTTTCCCTCATTGTATAAATGATTAAGTACGAGTATTTTATTGCACTGCGAAATCCTGCAAGTGAACTGCATGCTATGACGTTTTTTACTTGTCTCAAATCCCTTTTTTTATTTGTTCCTTTTTACTTTTGATTAACTACTTTTTTAACCTGCACCACTAATAGGATTTCAACCTTGGGTTATATAGTTGTCTGCCTCTCCACAGCAACCCAATAAAAACAAAACGGTACTAATCCGACTGGTACTTTATCATTCGCAATAACTGATCATATGAGGCGCCAGCCTGGCTCGTCTTCTGAGCTGGACATGGGCATGCAACACGCATATTTCAACCATACAGATCACAAATTGGTAGGCGCCTAATCTCAGTAAGTTGGCGAACCGTGTAGTGGGTACATTACGCTAGTTTCGTGCCTTGCCATGTCGTCCATAATTGCCTGAATTCGTAAACTTACCTTCGATTTCCTTGAAGTTGAACACCGATGAAAGGATCCACAGGCACCAGGCCATCGATACCAATCTCGAAGGAGACCGCATGTTCGGCAGTAAATCCAGACTCCCGCTGATGACGTATCCGAACCGGCGATATCCAAAAAGACGCTTGTGCGGTTGAATTATCCAGTGTAACGTGAAGCCCACATTTCAGGTCCGTCACGTAGTCACCAATAAATCTGAGCCACTTGTCTATATCCCATAACACGTCAGGCCTTATTTATTGAGAACTCCACTAGCGCGAACACACACTTGATGACTTGTAGCAGACGACAGCCAAAATAGTTATCTTAACGAGAGATAGCGTTAGGAGCCAAGTTTGTTTCGATGCTTCAGCCTCAAGACCTTGATTTCGTGTTCTTATTGACGGTAAAAGCAACACTCGTCACAGCAGGTCTGACAGTTTGACAGTAGCACAAGTTGTCAACCATTCGCCGTCACACCGCGAAACCGTCTACTCAGATGAACAAGTGGGCGAAAGATGATGGTTTTCACTCGGTTGCAAGCTTAAAGGGAAATCTCAATATAAACTGGAGAACGGCGTTGTCACTGTCACATGAAGTAAGCGCTCCGGAATCTTTATCTCATCCAGTTTTGCTTGTTGAGATAGCACTGATGGAAAATCACTTAATAAAATGCACTCGAAGCGGGCGAATCAGACCAAGACCACACGTCCACCACAACACGACAGTGGAAACTGGAGGCTTTGGGCCTGTCCTTATAGTCGCCTATCTTCTTTCCACAGTACCGATGCGATAAGAGATCACCACATTTTGCGCACGAGAAGCCGCAAGGAGCCGGCGAGCGAGACGAGCAGACGACAAAGTGTCGTGCTGACGAAACGCGCTGCGCGCCGGTTCCCGTGGACGCCGTCGAGCAAGCGAGAATGCGAGTGACGATCCGTCGCTTGCACCGTGAAAGAGAGTGCGGGAAATATTGAGGGAATTCGGGAGAAGGCAGCGACGAACCGGGAAGAAGGAAACGTGAGGGATGTGCGCGTGCGCAGTGCGAGAGAAAACCGATGAGAGAGGGATGGCCGTATAGAGCGGCCCACTGACGCGAGGGAGAGCAATGAGGCACGTTTAGGCGGGGAAGAAAGGAAGACGACAGTGTGTGCGAGGTTTGAGATGGGAAAGGAGCGTCCACGCGTAGACGGGAATTAGGAATGCAGGACGTGGGATGGAAGGCTGTCGACGACGGATGCGGAGAAGTGTTTCTCAGGGTCACATCGTTAGACGGGGCGTGCACGCAATGAGGAAAGTTGCGTTTCCCCGTGGTGCAATGCCTGACTAAACCCCGTTCTCGCCTCTTCGCCTTTCCTGGTGTTTTGTTAAGGAACTGAACAAACTGTGCCAATGAACGAGTTTCAGCTTGTTCGTGTGAACAGTGTGCTTAATAGTTCGCACCGAGGCCTGAGAGAACGCGTTTCTTTAGTAAAATATTCCAGCTCGCTAATGTTTGCTTTTCGCAGGTGGGTGGTAAACCAACACACATAAAAACAAATATGTGTGTGCGTGCATGTGTGTGTGTTTGTTTGTGTGCGTGTGTTTTAGTGAGTAAGTGTTTGAGTTCGAATAGAGAGACGTGGGTGACAAAGTTGAAACAATCCGCTTATTTCTTAAAAAAAGCACATCGTGTAGCACATTTTAATGTGATGATGTTCTTGGACTTTTTGAATAGACATGTACCCAATGTTTGCCGCTTTTATGGTACTCTGCGCAATCCTCGACGTTACAGTAAACCCTTTACTACCGAGTGTCGCGAATTTGCGACACACCGAAAAACTTTGAGCAAGCAGCTCACTGAATGCCCACCGCCTTTAATGCGGCCTTTCAAGTATATTCAAGGGGAACGTAGTTCTACCGTGAGAAATCTAGCGAGGTCTCGTCTAAGGCAATTTATGCTAGAGCAGAGTGTTGTGTGGAAAATTGCGGAGGGCGTGATGCTTATGCAACAGCTCTCATTTTTTTTTGTTCTTTTTTCGCCTGTGGGAGGTAAGTTCAATCTTCTGTATTTGGATTTATTTGGTGTGTATGCACTTAAAAGGTAGTAAATGACTTGCTATTCAGTTCCGAAGCAGTTTTTCATTGCAATATTTTCGTTTTTGTGGAGTGTAACGAATTCGCGACATGGCTGAGAGCATGCAATAAAGCTGGAATTTAAAATATTGAATTTTGGAATCAACTCAAGCTATCTATTTGAAGCTCGAAAATAAAAACATTTTTTTTCTTTGATGGTTTTATAGTTGAAGCTTCAAAGGGCTATTTTTTTATTTTTTGAGGGGATGACCTGGTGCCCCTTTGCGCAGTAATGATAAAGTCTCATCCCTGTGAGACTGCATAAGTCATAAATATCCTGCCACGGTTTTGGTTTTTAGGAATTACTCAAACTGTCTACTTGAAGTCTCAGTGATTTACAAGTAGTTGTACACTCCTAGCCAAGTTTCTTTTGTTTCTTCGCAATGAGCTCACAAAAAAAACTACAGAAGGGGCACGGAACAGGGACTTCGCATTTAAAGTATATCACCAGACATCGAGGGTTTCAACATTTTTTTTTCAACCTCTTGGCTGCTCATCCTTATCTCCCCGTGGCAGTCACATAATGTCACGAGAAGTTGTGTGGAAGCACATTGCTGGAATAGTTGCTCACGCATTCAGGCCTGACCGAGCAACTCGAGTACCCGATGCTGACTCACCTATCCAGCGCCCGCTTAAGCAACTCATGGAAGCAAAGCACATACCAATTACTTGGAAGCGCTTAAACAAGACTAAGCGCTCGCTGTCCCTAAGCTTGAATTTTGGTTACGTGATAAGTAAGCGTTGTCCGTTCCTTTTCCAGAAGTCTTTGTTAGCCAACCGTGCTTCAATGAGTGTACCGAAGCGTCATTTATGGAGGGGGGGGGGGGTCTTTTTTTAATTCGTCTGAGCACGTCTTTGCTCGGCACCTTCTCCTTCGCATTATGTTTACACATAACGGGTTGAGTACGCGTAATATTCTCCCCTAGTACCAGAGCTGGTTACGACAATAAACTATGAGCTAGTGCTGCTCAAATCTTGACACATGTTGGTTAGTATCGGTAAAGAAGCGTAGCAGGGCTTTGGTCAAATACTCACCGTGGATGGCGACTGTCTTATGTCTGATTTCAGTTCCCGCGCAGTCGCCAAAATAGGCAGCTTGACGAATACAATGTCGAAAACAAAATGCAATGCAGGATATTTTGCTGCCCAAACAACATGACCGCTAAATGTAAGGCTTGGATCACTTCAGTAGGGTGATCTTTTCTGAAGTAGACATCTTATACGTCAAAACAAAGCTGTGTTTTAGTGATTTTAAGGAATTTTTCTTCCCTGGCGTTTCGCCGACCGATAAGTGGCATCACGTTACACAGATGTTATCCAAACGCGTTGCTTTACTCCGATCTCTTGATCGCAATGCTCTCTTCGAACCTCTTAGCGTATAGGCTTTCTGCAGTGTTGGATATGGCTAAAAATGGCCGTTAAATACCACTAAAGCTGGCTAATCTTTAGATTTTACTATCAATTTCTGCTATTAGCTAAACTGTGACTCATATCAGCAAGCTGCAGTGTTAACAATTACATCATCGTCATCCAATCTGTATACACCGACGTCTTCGCACAAGCACGCACAAGAGCCGCGGCCGAATCTGCCCGGCTCTCGTGCTACGTCCTTGAATGGGCGACCAACACTCCTGTCGCTCGCATGGCGGTGTGTCATCGCAAACTCTTGTCATCAAATACAAACAACGGTTGAGCGTTTCGGGTCACTTCAAGCGAGAAAACAACATATTTTTGTTCTCACACGCACCATTGGCCGATATCTTTTCTTTCTTTTTTTCTTTATTTTACCCTCAGGGCTTTACAGCATTGTAGAGGGGAGGGGCAAAAAGCAAAACATACACTTAATAAGTCAGCCAACGCACAAAAAGTACAAAAGATTCAATAAGAAAACGAGCAAAAGCGAAACGGGCAAAAGCACAACAAACAAAAAAGAGGCAAAAGCGAAACGGGCAAAAAGCAAAACATACACGTAAGAAGCCAGCCAACGCACAAAAGGTGCAAAAGATTCAATAATAAGAAAACGACAAAAAAATGCGGTGTGAAATACAAGTTACGAATACAATGAGGTACTATCGCGTGCGCGACATGTAATGCATTTTACATGGAAGATGTCAAGGCCTGACGGAACGCGTCAGGTTCAGTAATACTGGCGGTTGACGTTGACAGAAGATTCCAGTCGCGACATGTGTTAGGAAGGAAAGACTGGGAAAAGGTGACGGTGTTACTTCGAGGGATATGCACTTTGTGGAGGTGATCTATGCGGGATGATATGAAAGATGCAGGCTGCAATAAGCGCGATTTTAGAACGTGATTGTGATAGTATATTTTTTGGAACGCGCAAAGGCGAGCGATTTTTCTGCGCATGACAAGTGGAGGGAGATTAAGCCTGACCTTCATGGCAGTTACACTAGATGTTCGATTATAGCTGCAAAGAATGAAACGTGACGACCGGTTTTGGATTGCCTCTAATTTGTTAACGAGTGTTATATGGCCGGGATCCCATACATATCGTCGAAGAAAAAAAAAACGCACCCGAACAATGGCAGCCAATTTGCCTGTGGTAATCAGCGCACGCGCACGGACAAATTCCGCAAACGAGAGTGCATGGAAGACCTTTTTGGGCTTTGTTTCTGTTTGCCTGTTTAGACTAGGACGAGAGCATTGTTTATCTTTCAGAGCATGGAGTGGCTGCGCCGGCTACACTAAGGCGCGAAGGGAATGATTGTTTCGCCTGTTTACTTATTCGGTCGTTCTCCAACACTTCCTCTTTTTCAGGCACCTCATTATCGTTGGAAAAACATTACATGTCGCGGCGAGGGTCCAACGCGACTAGTGTCAGCGTTAACACTGCATAACTAGAAAACTCCTTACGCAACCAAGTGATGAAAACAAGTTCAGTCACAAATCAATCTAGAAGATTCCACGCAACATCTACTGGAAATTTTGCACTGGAAACCCTCGACAGCAGCTGTTACGTTTTGTCAGAGGATAACCACTTATTCGTAGTCTATGCTCTTTGATTTCATTGCAGTCAACTTTTCATAACTGCTCGAACGAGCAGGTCACTCCAGTTCACTATAAAAAAATGGAAAGGAGGTAAAAACATCCTGTCACTAGCTAATAAGCCACTGTGATATTCAGGGAAATTATCTAGCATACGCAAGTTCCCGATTTTAACACGACGGAGCAAAGAGTGTTGCCGTTCCTTTTTGAAGATCTAATGCAGCGAAAGGATTTCTTGGGGACAATGTCATTTCAGCTGGACCTGTATAGCTCCTGCAAGCTTGCAAGCTCATGCCTACGCAACTTAAACCAGAACATTCCCGTACGTATACCACCGAACCGATCGCAATGTCACTTCATCATCTGGGGCCTAGAGTCACACTTTCGGATGCTTGTTAATTCAGTATGGGAAAAGTGGATAGAAAATAATGGCAACGCTGCCCGTGCAGTGCAACAATCGCGCACCTTCTCAGCGCACTGTCTCTGTATTAGTCCTTAGACACTGCACTCGCCACAACACTTGCAAAGCTGCACAGTCACCCCTTGAGGGAAAAAAATAACTTCAGCCCACTCGTCCGTACGTAATTTAATGCGGACCGCCGTGAGGGCGTTGCAGCGTTTTCCTCAGAAATATTTGACTAAAACACACATTTTTGAGGCTCACTGACCATCATGGTATGTTGCTTTCGAGCAGTGCTGCTCTGATGGAGTGAAAGTACTGTTACTTACTTTTCTCCACTATTTCATTCGTTCACAATGCTAAGAACTTTCTTAAGCACAATGCAATCAAGCGTAGATTTCTATTGGTAAACCTAACCGTCTCTCTTTAGCTCGTCTCTCTCTCTCTCTCCTTCGATACACTGAACGAGCACAACCTATTGATGTTGGAAACCAGTGGCGAACGATTTCAGATCATATCAAATCGAAACGGCTTATTCATTTTTTTTCATGGCCCTGCACGGATATTCAGCGATGTTATCAGCGCAACATGTCATTAAGTAACAAGCGCCGATGCAAGACGTAACCGAATGAAAAGAATAAATATCGGCCCGGGGTGGGATGCAGACCGATCTCGAATTCTCATTGCACGTAACTAGAGACCCACGCGCAAAAGCACAGCCGAAATATCAGAAAAGGTGTGTTACGCTCGGGGAAAACGTGCTCACTCAGCAATGCTCGACTCCGCTGTCCGAGCATCGCGCTATGAACGCACGAACGGAGCCGTTCACGCACCAGAGGATACCAAAGGGCTCGCGTAAACAAAACAAACCTCACGTTCTCGGCCGCTTTCGGTGCGCGCTGTACGCGAAACAGGCTACTGTGGGGCGCTTCGTTCGTTCTTTGCCCATTGCGTTGCACGAAAGGTGTATACGTAGAGTGTCTGTGTGATGCATCTCGGAGAATACGCATTTTGGCAACAAATCAAACAGAAGAAAGAATAAAGAGTTGTGTGAAAGAGTTGGCCTGCCATGATATCCCGTCGCAACACGATGACGCACGATACCACGCAGGGCAAAGTCAAGTGCTAGCATGAAAAAAATATATATATTGCACGGTCGTTGGTCTTGCCAGAAAGATGAAAAGAGTACGGAATTCCGAATACATGCAGGTGCGGTTGCCGCGAAGCGAGAGACAGATAATTCCAAGCGAGCGAGGTTAGCTATGCAAAACATCATGTATGCTGCCATGTACATGAGAAGGGAAGAAGGTGTGCGAAGGGAAGAGCAATAAATAAATTTTTTCTAGAACACAACCCACGTGGCTGGCGTATTGTGACTTGCGTCCTCAAGCGTTCTTCAATCGAAGTTGGCGGGTACACTGAAAAGTCATGACAATACCGAAAGTAAGGACAGAACAGGCAAGGCCAATATTAACCCAACTCGTTTCGCGCAGCATAACGACTTCATTCTGCCCAAAGCGCGAATTATTCATGGCACACAGACAGCTCATTTTGCGGCCATATCAAAATGGAATACATTGCCATTTCAAATAAAATTGAGAAAAACACATAGGTTTTGCCAAGAATTTAAAAACGTTTGTGTTATGTGAAATTTTTCTGCTTAACTCGTTACTCTCTTGCCATGCCAGCCTATCATTTCTCACTCCCTCTTCAAGTTATCTTTATAGATAGGTATATTTTCTTACAGTTTACACTTACGGCAAGATATGATTCATGTTAGCTTTGTCATTTCATTTTATGTGTGTATCATTCTTCGTAACATTTCAATTTATTATTTTTACTACTGTTGTTACCACTCAAATACTCATGTTTACATTTCATGGGAAGTCTAATTTCAGTGTATACTACGGGACCTCCTTCTGTATACCTTTCTTGTCCATTGTATTGTGAAATAATAATCAAAATAATAAAAAGTGCTGACGAAATTCTTGTCTGTTGCACTGTTCTGACATTCCTTATGCACTGCTAATACGGTTCAGTTTTCTTCGATCTTCAAAGGGAGACAATGTTTTTGCATCCTACCTGGACGATTTATGTATATCTATGGTAATGAAGGACAACTAAGGAAAGATTCTGACAAAATACTCAGTCAATGTATTGCGATTACAATTATCTTTGTATATCGTGTAAATAAAAAAACAGTACACTCGACTTAATCATATCATATTTACGCATAATTACAAGCATGATCAGAAGAACATTGCCGCAATATCCCCGCAGTATACAGGTTGCATCGTTGAAGTCTTAGGGTATTATTTGTTTTCCGAAGTCACCCATTTCGAGCCGCGTTTGTTTTACACAAACCATATAGCCTTCTAATGGCTTTCTTCCTATGAAAGCGGGAGCACTTTTTTGAGGAGGTCATTTTATTATCATTTTGGTCGTCATCCCAAGCGTTTTGTTGTGATTTGAGTACACCGCTGCCAATAACTGTCATAGCTAGCGGCTCAAAACGTCACCCACGTGGAGCCAGAATACCAAGTGAATGACAAGAACAGTACTAGTAAGAGGATAAAACAATAAAAAATCTGCAGAAAGCACCCCCTCCTTCCCTGTCTTAAGGGAGATTTACAGAGACACGTTTCGTTAACGCACCAGTCTTCGACCTTATAGCCCGCAATACGCGCTCGACGTCTTTCCTTTGAAAGAACTCGATGTTGCGCACTTTCTCGAGAACCAACGCGTTCGCTTCTGTTCCCGGGGGTGCACTTCCGCAAAACGTCGCGCGCATGGTCCCAAGATGACGGTGAGGACAACACGTTCTCGCATTGTGTCATCTCGCGTGCCGAATAGGCGCACGCTAAGTCTTCTTTGTTCAAATTTGTCTTTCTGTTCTCGCTTTTCTGTGATCGTTGTCGCAAACTCCACTTGAAAGCAGCCTATCGATTCGAGCCTTTTGTACCCAGATACCTTTTTATTTGCGGTTAAATTTAACAGCTATAACAACACTCACGAAAAAAACGAAAATTTTCTTTTTTTCTTATGACTAAAATGAACGTATATATATATATATATAAATATATATATATATATATATATATATATATATATATATATATATATATATATATATATATATATATATATGTATATATATATATATATATATATATATATATATATATATATATATATATATATATATATATATATATATATATATATAAGGGAAAGAAGTGTATATCTAAGGGCTCGTTTTTCCGTGTTGAAAGAAAAGTAGGCGAAAAAATAACTTACCGTGAGCAGGAATCAAACCAACGACCTTCGAAGAACGCGTTCGATGCTCTACCACTGAGCTATATCACGGCGGCTATTCCCCCAGGCAGTTTATTGGGTTTATATGTGAATTTAAACGTGGGAGTGACAGTCAGCGCCACCTGTAGCCATGGCGGCTAATGTGGCACACTATTTTTATGAGACTGTGCCACACTCTCATCAAGCGAGTGGTATTTTTTGTGGGTTTATTGATAACTAAAAATTGGCTTGAGTGGAGAAATGTACGAAAACATTTATTATTACTACGTTTCAGCGGGGTTCCGGCTTACCTCAAATTTGGAGGACTGACTCCGGCCGAAACGCCGGAAATATTAAATGTACGTTCGTACGCTCAAGCGAATTCACATATTCCTCACAAAGGCCAGACTCTGGCTGAAACGTAGAAAGAAGTGAACCAGGTTGTAATTTCTTACGGAGGATCTACTTGACTATATATATATATATATATATATATATATATATATATATAAATATATATATATATATATATATATATATATATATATATATATATATATATATATATATATATATATATATATATATATATATATATATATATATATATATATATATATATATATATGTGTGTGTGTGTGTGTGTGTGTGTGTGTGTGTGTGTGTGTGTGTGTGTGTGTGTGTGTGTGTGTGGTTCTCGGTTGCGGACCCGCAGTTCAGGAAATCGAATAGCAGCTGGTGGACGATCAAGAAAATTATCATTGAGACCCATATTCTTAAATTTAGGCGCACACTGAAGAACGCAAAGTGTTCGAGCTTTCTGACGCCCTCCACTCAATCATATGGTTGTTAGGGGACGGTAAAGCACAGCAATTATTATGATAATGACGCTGTAGCCCCACTTTCCCAAGTTCCGCCATTTGTTTGTCGGCTTTATTTTTATAGTCATCTTTAATTTTTTACCTTGCTGTGAAGCTATTTTTCACTTTTGTATATTTTAAGCCAATGAGTGCACTTAATAAACAGTTTGAATTTAGGGAAGGTTACATTTTACTCAAAAATATAAAAGAACTGCTCATTGAACGAAGAAGTGCTTTGTGCATAAATTTCGTAATTTTTGTTTTAATTATTTTTAATGAAAAGTTGAGTATGCCACACCGATGCATGGCACCAGTCATTCAAGTGGCAAAGGTCGTACGCACTTGATATGCAAAAAAAAAAGAAGTTGTTTTCAACTACGGTGGTGGTCAAGTTATTTTCATTCATGTAAAAAGCCCAACTGAAGATAATTTATTGCTCTCCGACAAAGACAGTCTGTCCTCTCCCTCGTACTCATAGCAGAACTACTCAGCCAGGGCGCCCATTTGACATGAACGGCTTGCGAGATTGTTCTTTCGCAAGCACGTGATAAACGCGCCGATAATGTTCTTTTACTTAGTTTAAATATTACCCGCTCAATATCTCCTTAAAAGCACGAAATAAATAAAAAATACACTTTTATCGTGAGCATACCATGCAAGAACACACTGTATAATGGGAATGGTCACAGAGAGCCTATGCGTTGTCCTGGTCTTTTATTTTTTTTTATCTAACGACCACATTTGCCAGACCACTGGAGCAACGCAGCCTTTCAGAACTTCAAGGAGCGAAGCGTCCGACACAATGAACTTATCAGGAAGCGAGGCGCCTGGCAACAGTTTGTTTCATTGATTTAAAACTAACGCGCGTCTCTGCAGAGGGTGTTAGGATGTAGAGGGTTGTTTCTTCATATATAAAGGCTTTTGTCACTGGAGCGTCAAAGTGGCTTACTTTTTTTCCCAGGCACAAAGAAAAATGGAAAGATTTCGCACACGATACCCGCAAGCGAACCGTAATAATTAGCAATCTATATTCAGTGTTGCTGGCGAATGTAGGATGATAGCTGTACAGAAAAATGCCAAACTGAAAAACTAAACAACGACGTCGTAAATGTAATTGTGAGTGGGGTAACAAGAATACACAGTATCAATAATACAGCACGAGAATGTACATGTTAGAAAAAAAAAACAACAGCAGAACGCTGCCACTGAGAGATTTTCTATTATCGATGACAACGTTGCGTAAAGCGTTCCGCTAGTAATGACTAAACCATCGGAATATTAAAATAAAAGCAAGAGAAATGAAAATATAAACACGTTGACAAGTTCACAGTATGTTGACAGATCCTAAAGCTGGAAATTCGCTTCAGAGTCGAAATAGCTTATGATGCTTTAGATAATAGAGGTGCTCATCAACGTCGACTCGCTCGCTCACACACACACACACACACACACACACACACACACACACACACACACACACACATACACACACACACACACACACACACACACACACACACACGCACGCACGCACGCACGCACATGCTCACACAAATAAACTTGTCAAATTTTCCTTTTCCTTTACCGTCAAAGAGTAGTTCGAAGTTTCGTGACTTGGTGCCTTTACACTGCAAGAGAGAAGGCAGGAACAATAGTTAGTGTACTTTGCTGAGAAACTAAGTGCTTTTACACCATGCAAGAAGAATCGTTGTTAACTGGTTTAAAGATAGGTTGCAATGTACTTGACCAAAAAACAAGTTAAAAATGTACTCGTTATCATATTCCCTTGGGCTCTTGAAGCAACGCCATGTTTCCGGCTTTTTTTCTTAGCATCCCGAACAAAGCAACTGAACTAGGGCGGCTCTAGTTATGTACAAGAAGTACTCCGTTTTAGAGACGAACGTCTATTCCACTACTAAAGACACGAAATTTCTTCGTCTTTGTTGGGGACACCGTAAATCACCGTCTTATTTGAACGTTCTGGCAGACTCCCTCCCCTCCTTCACTCAAATGAACATGCCCCTTTTTTATTCACGGCCTTGCAGCATCACGCTCACACAAATATGCGTGTTTGCCTTGTTTTTTTTTTCGACGCAAAGATGGGTTCATCGTTAAAGCGAACACTTGCGCGCAGGGTAGTCCGGATTTCACACACTAGCAAAAGCACAGTGGCTTAGATTACCGTAAGACACCTGGTTTTGAAAGTTCTGACTCATTTCAACAGACTAGTGTCTTGCACGAATGAAGTTTCCAGATATACTTGCTGTTAGGAGCAGGGCATTATCAAAAGGGCCTATTGGAATATTCCTTTTAATATTAGATGGTGCTGTGCATGCAATAAAGAAAGCCAGATAGATAGATAGATAGATAGATAGATAGATAGATAGATAGATAGATAGATAGATAGATAGATAGATAGATAGATAGATAGATAGATAGATAGATAGATAGATAGATAGATAGATAGATAGATAGATAGATAGATAGATAGATAGATAGATAGATAGATAGATAGATAGATAGATAGACAGACAGACAGACAGACAGACAGACAGACAGACAGACAGACAGACAGACAGACAGACAGACAGACAGACAGACAGATAGACAGATAGATAGATAGATAGATAGATAGATAGATAGATAGATAGATAGATAGATAGATAGATAGATAGATAGATAGATAGATAGATAGATAGATAGATAGATAGATAGATAGATAGATAGAAAAAGAGGAAGCACATGCAAGTGCTCATGCAAGCCACACATGCAAGCCACAGAAAGAGGAAGCACACGCAAGCCAAACTGCTCTAAGTTGTAGCCTAAACCAATCCAGCCGTCTGTAGTCAGCTCACACAAGCCGACTTTCATGCTAAATAGCCCCCTTCCAGTACAGTGACGGGTGTATAAAGAGTAAATTTAAAACAAAAATACTTGTCAAAAATACTTGGCTTGGATGGATAGTGTAATCAGCGTACGCCTGACCACCCTGGCTGTCTTGGAGAGCTTTATCGCCGCTTTGCTCGGAGCTTTCAGAGGGTACTTCGCGAAGGTTATAGGTGGTCCCGCTGCGATTTCTAGGAAGTCGGGGACAATGTTTTGAGAGAAAGCTAAGCCAAGCAAGGGTGATCTCTGATGATACACAAGAAGCTTGGGGGGGGGGGGTGAAAGTCGTTTTCGGACAGAGTGCTGTCTGCCATAAAAGAGGACAAAAAGCAATAAAGTGTGCTCTATATACAAACAGCAAATGTTTTCATTGTCGCACTTTGTTGTCTCAAGAGAGGGAAGTCACTGTCACAGGTTTTTTTTTTTATTCAGTCAGTACAAAAAAAAGCACCTGAATCTGTTATTTGGGTGTTTATATGGTGTGGTCCTGTCTATAGGTCTTAATAACTTCCAGCTCCTTGATGCAATAAACACATGCCGTGCACGTCACTGACTATTTGTTTGGCCACGACCCGTCACAGTGGTGTAGTGGCTAAGGCACTCAGCTGCTGATTCCCAGGTCGCGGGATCGAATGGTTGGCATGGCGGCCGCACTTTCAATAGAGGCGACAACTCTTTAAGCTCATGTGTTTAGATTTAGGTGAATGTTAAAGTACCCCAGACGTTCTAAATTTTCTTAGCCCTCCAACATGGCATCCATCGTAGTCATATGGTAGTTCTGGGATGTTAAACTCCAACAATTATTATTTGTTTGACCCTACTTATCAGCTTCAAATTTACAAGACCTTTCCTTTCTTTATTCGTGTTCTTATTCTCAGTCAACATGTGCGTTTTGTTTAATTTTCAGGGCAATCGATCGCAACCAAGCACGCAAGCATTCTTGTATCCCTTCGTGATTCATTTAAGCTGAAGTTCTTATACTTGCGCTAGCAGTGAAACTCTACATATTTAAGCCATTGAACGTATTGAACGCAATCTTATCGAACTCCTCTATGTCTTCGTCTTCTATGCGGCAAACGGCCAGCACATGTATGTAAGACAGGTACGTCTCCATTGATGTTCGAACACGACATGCCAACTTCTTCTTGGCTGCTGTCTTCCTGCCCGTCGATTCGCAAAACATTGCGCGCATCTTTTCTTTGCATGCCTCTGAGCTGCCAATTTCCGCCTCCTGGTTCCGAAATGACACTATGGCTGTTCGATTCGAGTACAATGGGATGTTCGTCATCATAAGCGTGTAGTTCCAGCGATAGTTCTTGCTTGTTTGTTCGTGTATCGGACACCATTCTTTGATGTCGACAATGTGAGTCCCACATAACGTGTCCTCAGGGTCTTTCAGCTGGGGCGGAACAAGGTTCATCGTTGCTGTTGCCGCTGCGCGAGCTGAACCCTCTGGTGCTATCGTGGAAGAAAGCAAGCGTCAGCCAGCGCGTAGCTCCGTTATACCGTCTTGGTACCCCACACCTCCACAAAAATGCAATAGGGTGAGAGTAACTAAAAGATATAAACAAATATATTCACAGAATGTACACGGAGTACACAGAGTCCTTCAGCTAAGATGGGAGAGGAGCAATAAAAAAGCGAACATTGTTTTCAATCCACAATTTGATCACCTCGACATATCTTTTTTTATTGTTCCTCACGACTTGCACAACACTATTCTCGCTAATTAGTCTGTTGAAACTTTTACTTTCCCTGAAAACTGCTTGTAGTTAACTGAAACCGTTCAAAAATATCCGCAGCCTTTCTGCAAGCTTCAATTTATTTTGCACAACGCCAAAGTTTCCTTACTACAACTAGATAAAATTTATAGCACTCTCTATCTCTGGCTCAATGCGTATATTATGACTTGGTTTCCATAGAGTGAATGGGTTAGAATAGCGAGCACCATGTTTTCTCGGAAATTAGTTTTTTGTCTGTTTCGTAGATATTGCCAACTTTACATGGATTCGAAAGCTCCTTTACAGAAAAAATAGGAATCGTGCCTCCATTCTAGTTGGTGAAACACGAACGGGAAGTGTGTCTTACATAGGTAGTTGGGCGTTCATACTGCAACGTTTCCCCTCGAAGGCTAAGCAATGAGTGCGTCAGAAATAAATTAGAATACCGTGGAAAATACGGCAAGCAGCTTGGCACCTGCAGCGCGCTGCTCAAGCACAACGCACGCACCCAAATGATGCACGGAGGACTGACTAGCCGCTGTCACAGCTTGGCACTTAAATGGCGTAGGTCGAACACAAAGTAGGGCGCACGACACCAATGCTCAAGTATGCACAGGACGAGCGCGAACTTACGAATGTCGTAGATGTCACTTATTTCCGTAGCGGCAGTGCACTCCTTTTGCGAACGTGGCCGCTGCCACGAGTGAAGTTACCTTCATGCTCTTCGTAACTTTAACGCAAACTTGCGGTGTGAGCACATGACGTACAGGCGAGCCCCATCTAGAGTTATATAAAGGCGCACGCATGGCTGACCACGTCGAAATACGGGTGGTTAAAAGCGCGCGCGCATTGCAAAAATAACGAGGCGACGTTAGAGCTTATATACCTTCGTGCTGTTAAAGCCTATATATACCTTCGTGCTGTTAAAGCCTATATACCTTCGTGCTGTTAAAGCCTATATACTTTCGTGCTGTTAAAGCCTATATACCTTCGTGCTGTTAAAGCCTATATACCTTCGTGCTGTTGAAGCCTATATACCTTCGTGCTGTTAAAGCCTATATACCTTCGTGCTCTCTGCACTGCTCGCACAGTCTACCCGGTGATAATGAATAAAGAGAGCCTCCGAGCTGTGCGTCTGCCTGTGGAAAATGGTGCACGCGAATAGCTCACCGTCTGTATGCAGGATAACGTGCGCTTTGTGGCCCAGTTGCTTCGCGACGTGTGCTTTGAAGCGTCGGGACGAGGGTTCGACGACCATTGACCAAAGACATTGAAGTTTTCAGTTGTCATCTAATAAGGCACGTTGGAATCGATTGATTGATATGTGGCGTTAAACGCCCCAAAACCACCGTGTGATTACGAGAGACGCCGTAGTGGAGGGCTCCAGAAATTTTGTCGACCACCTGGGGTTGTTCATCGTGCACCCAAATCTGAGTACACGGGCCTACACCATTTCCGCCTCCATCGGAAATGCAGCCGCCGCAGCCGGGATTTCAACCCGCGACCTGCGGGTCAGCAGCCAAGTACCTTAGCCATGGGCCACTGCGGCGGGGCAAGGCACGTTGGAAATTGTTAAGGCGCGAACAAAGACAGGGACGCTATAGGAGGAAAAAAAAAAACGCAAACACAGGCGACTCCTGGTGTCCACGTCGTTTTGCGTACCTTATGCAATATAAACTTTGAGCAATATACGGTAATACTAAAATTATCGTACTAGTGAAATAATGCATTAATTTCTACGCAATATTCATTGCCAAAACACGTCACGGAAGTATCGACAGACGCTGGCATGAAAAACTTCATGCTAAAAACTGCAGGAAACAATACCCGTCTCAATTTAAATAAAGTTTATTCAGTCATTGAAATTGCATAGGCAGGAGCGCCAATGACAGATCATCTCCAAAGATGAGGCGAAATGCATGCATTAGCATAAAATAAATTATTACATGAAATGCAATCTCAAGTCATCCATTACCTTGAAACTATCACAACACAAAAAGCTTAAGTCACGTAAGAACACTGAAAAAGACAGCCACAGCAGTGTGTGTGTGTGTGTGTGTGCGTGTGTGTGTGCATGTGTGTGTGTGCGTGTGTGTGTGTGTGCGTGCGTGTGTGTGCGTGTGTGTGTGTGTGTGTGTGTGCGTGTGTGTGTGTGTGTGTGTTTGTGTGTGTGTGTTTGTGTAAAAAAAGGCAAAGAAGTAGGGTGCATTTATATATTTTGCCTGTATTTGCTATAGTCGTATGATGGGTACGGTGCTTGGTTCCTGACCCGAAAGTCACGCCTTAAATACCCACCTGGGTGCTCGAATTTGAATGGATGCTCGAATCTAGAGGTCCATGCGATGTCAGTGCATCTTCCCAGACACCTACAAATATCCGTAGTCTTCCATTATAGCACTGATCTTCCGTGCAAAGTACTTTTTCTTTTCTGTGGAATTTTCAGCCATCATTACGGACGAAAAAGTGAAAGGGAAACTTAGCGATACAGCAGGGAATTGTGGAAATCGTCAAATTCACCAATGAGGCCTCACTTATTCTAGTCAGAGTGCTCCTCTGGCTCCTGCAATTAGGTCTGGCGCCTGCAGCATGCAAGCATAGCCCTTGAGATTAGTTTGATATTTACGTGGAGTATCTAGTTCACTGCTGGTGTGGACTCCACGCCCACTACTTGTGATGTAGTTACAGATCACGTGTTAAGAAAACCAGGCATTCTTGTGCAGAAGCACATGTGGTGGTCTTTATATGGGGGCTTGAACGTTGCGAAACCACCACATGATTTTGAGTGGCTCAGTAGTGGAGAGCTCCTTATATTTTAACCAGCTGGTGTTTTTTAACGTGCACACAAATCTGAGCGCATGGGCGTACATCATTTTCGCCTGCATCGAAAATGCAGCCGCTGCAGCTAGGATTCGAAGCCACGACCTGCGGATCAACAGCCGAGGGCCTTAACACCGCGGCGGGACAGGAGCTAGTCTTGATTTTCAGTCGCAAACATGTCACATGCATGCATTTATGTGTACGTGCGTGTGTCTGTGTGTCTGTATGCCAAGGGGTGCACGCATATTAGAAATGATGTGCAGGGAAATATGCTGGAAGTTTTTTCAACGTATGCGGGAAAAAAATGGCCCAATTAGAGAATTTTCATGCCTCTAAATGGAAATTCTTAAGCGTACTGCGGAACATCACTGCATTAAAGCATGTAAAGCTTGCTTCATAAAAGCTCGCAGCGCTGGCATTTTAATCCTAGACAACATTTCTTGAACGAAGTTTTACGAGAACTCTGGGTAGTTTCTAAAAAAAAAGCCATAAGTTCGGAGAAACGTGGATAGTTGGAAAAAAAAAGTTTCTGCAACTCCGAGTTGCGGCGCAACAGCGTGCGTTTTGACAAGTGGCAGCAATGGTACCTTATGCCGCACAGGGGCCGTCAATCTACCTTGCAATGAAACCATCCTGTGCTGAACAGCGAGCGGTGCAAACGTCCCCGCGAGGAACTGCGTGAATGGGTGGGGCGATCAGGTGCGCAGAACGTGCCCAAGGCTTAACGACATGTGAGACGTGGATGTGACACTAACGCGAAACAAGGAGTGGCTGGGGCGTACGGTGATTGTACATTATTTAACACGTGCTGCCAGAGTGCGTATCAACGATAAAGCGTGAGAGGACGTTTCTCAACACCACAGTTTTAGGAGACATTGTCAGCAACTCACTCTCGATGCACTGTCTTAATAAAATGTCAGCTGATATCGTTGTATCGAGTCTACTTTTACGAATACAGTTTTAGAGTAAGTCATCAAACGCCCTGGTAGTAAGTGAAGTGATGAAAATCCTTGCAATGCGGCGTCCATGCAACCAAGGTTTCGAGAGGCAGCTTTACCTGTCTTTGGGAAAGAAGCAACTAGTACCTTTAGGTGTATCACTACGGAGACACACACCAGTTAAAACCTAATACTCTTTATAGCGTACTTAGTTTTAGAGTCAGTGCGCTTAATAAGGCTGTGTTTGAAAAAAAGAATGAGCCCTCCATCAATCCACGCTCTTTGCTTCAGACAGACAGACAGACAGACAGAACGATAGATAGATAGATAGATCGATAGATAGATCGATAGATAGATAGATAGATAGATAGATAGATAGATAGATAGATAGATAGATAGATAGATAGATAGATAGATAGATAGATAGATAGATAGATAGATAGATAGATAGATAGATAGATAGATAGATAGATAGATAGATAGATAGATAGATAGATAGATAGATAGATAGATGACAAGTTGTGAATTTACTCAATTTTTTAGCGCTACGACGCTGCCGTTTAAGCGACCAGACCATTTGGAGGTGCTAAATTCAGCTTTTCTGCCTCAACGTCCTCACAACACACTTGCTGCACAGAAAATGCAGGTCTGTTCAATAATGTATAGGCCAAAAAATGAAAACTGCGATCTTTTCATGCATGCCAACTAGTTGACTTGGAATGATTTTTGGTGGCCGACGCCAATTAGTGTGGTCGGTTGAACTAAAAAGTTGTTTGCAAAAAAACATTTTAAGCCTAAATAAATCAGCTGCATAATGAAAAACGAGGCTGCTACAACAGTACACGTTATTGTTGACCATAACGTGTTTCCTACTATCCTCTACACGTTTGGAAACAGGATTATGCGCGTGTATCTATAAGACCTTAGTGCCCCACCGTGGTTGTCTAGTGACTAAGGTACTCGGCTGCTGACCCTCAGGTCGCGAAATTGAATCCCGGCTGTGGCGGCTGCATTTTCGATGGAGGCGGATATGCTGTAGGCCCGTGTGCTCAGACTTGGGTGCACGTTAAAGAACCACAGGTGGTCAAAATTTCTGGAGCCCTCCACTATATGGCGTCTCTCATAATAATATGGTGGTTTTGGGACGTTAAACCCCACATATCAATCAATCGATATGGGACATTAGTGAAATTATGTATACATTGATTGATTTGTGGGTTTTAACGTCCCAAAACCACGATATGATTATGAGAGACGCCGTAGTGGAGGGCTCCGGAAATTGAAATTATGTATACAGTCATTGTCATTAGGCCTCTGGCTTTTTGTGTTATTTAATAGACGTCTGGTGGCTTGAGGATGAATATATCTGCTGTAAAAACAAAATTCGAGACATATCATACACGCTAGGGATGCGTGTTCTTGGCTATATCACCAACAAACAAAAATCCTGATCTCTTCATCACCTGCGCACTCTTGACTTAAAGACAAGGTTTGCAGATATCATTGCTTTGCAGAAATAATGCCTTCTTAACTAGCGGATTTCATTTTTGATGTGGTATATTTCCTACCCAGAAAGGCTTCCAACAAAAACTTGGCATATGTTTTTGTTTTTTTTTTCCTCCTTGCACTGGTCTCTTTCAATCACATATTTTTTTTTCAATACTGAGGCTTCGAAAGATCTTATGTAAACAACAAAGTGACAGTTGTATGCAGTAACAACAAACCTGAGCCCCATCGTTTACATTCGAAGGTAGCCTAGTGGAAACGTACACTCCAAAGTCCTACTCATTCGAGTCTAAGCAGCCGATGCATTGATAAAAGCAGTAGCAGTAGTACTGGCAGCACACGCAGAAAACTCTTCATCGCTTCTCGGTATGGGGTGCAGCTCACGATCTGACCTCACCGTGTTTTCTCCGTAGGATAAATTGAATTTCGCTTCGCGTGCCGGATTCTCTTTTCGCTTCCACTGCCGAGTCATTTGTTCTTCTTCTTCTTCCGCTGTTCCTCAATAGTTTTCCTGCCTTGCGGGAGGAAGCTTCCCATCAAAACCGGAAGAAATAAACGGAAGAAAGAACATCCGGTTGCGGTCTCAGGTCTCCACAGTACACCCGTTCCCCTGCACCCCTCTCTCCACGAGTCTGTGCTACTGACGTTGAAAGGTCTCGGCAGGAAACAGCGATGGGTAACAGAATAAGACCGTCTAACGTGGAAGGCAGCAAATGGGGCCGTTGTTCTGCAGGTCATGATTTCATTTTAGTTTTGTCTCATCAAAGTACGCATTTTAGTTTTTTCTCATCAAAGTACTATCCAGCGTTTTCTTTCTTGCAGTATGTAAGCCAACAATTAGTTAACTGTATAATAGTGCGCCGCGCTTTATTACACTTTGGTAAGTTATAATTCTAACTATGCGGAGGGCTTCATGTATTGAGCTCATGACTGGAAATCTATTAAAGCCTTATATAACTTTCTGCTTGGTGGTGGCCTAATAAATAGGCTGTAGTACTCTCTCGCCACACATCTGTTTTCGAGCGCCTGTTCTTATCTGTGCCCTTCTTTCATGCTTATTTCTTCTTCTCCCTCACCCTAGAGCAGGGTAGCGAATCGTATGTTGTAATTTGAGTTGTAATCGCTGCCATTTCATTGACTTTTATTTATTTTGCTCTGTCTTGACCATTTTGTTATACTATTGGCTTTCTTTAGATCAAGGAAATGAAATGCATGCGAGTTTGTTGGCCCTAAATTATAAGCGATTAGCCGACTCATTCCTGAAACTCAGTTTACATGATTAGCTGTCGTACATGGGGGACTGAGAGAGTCATACCGGCAAAAAAAAGAAAGAAAAGAACCCCATTCTTCCCCGAATTCTCTTTTCATTTTAGTGCATCTTAGCTGCATTGTGCTTTTTCATCTAGTTAATAAAAGCTACCCGCCCCCGCCCCCCTTCCGGCTGCCCTTCCTTTCAATCGGCGCACTGGCTTCTGAATTGTCTTATACGAACAACGCCCCAGGCTCGCAAAACGCTTAATTCCTGACCAAAAGGGTTTGCATAAGCGGTTCATTTTTTTTATGAAGCGCATGTTCTCGTGCGAAAGCATCTCTGTCAAAACAATCAAGAGGGCCCTAAGGCTCCTCAAAAAGCGTTGTTTTTTTTCTTTGAGGCACTCCTAATTAAATACATGGCTGCCCTCGTGCGAAGCTTCATAGTATGCTTCCTGTGTTTAAGCCACTACTGGGAACGTCAATATTCTTCTTCAGTAACACATTTTGTAGTCACTTTCTTTTTGAAGATTCTTATCTCTCGTATGATCCCCTTCTAACAGTTTCCCTTTTTTAACGTTGGAAGTGATGACGAAAAAGTCATTGCTTTTACTGCTGCATCGCTCGTCTTGTATAAATTTTGTCTCGGAGACTCCATTGCCTTCGCACTAATATTTTAGGTACGCATCCACTACAACTCATCCACTTCTCTTTACCTGACTGTTGCGGCTGCGTTTTTGTTAGTGTGGTAGTATCTCAATTAATATGTAACAAATAGCTCGGTCACAACAAGTTGTGATTGATCCGCGTACAGATTTGCTGGAGTTTTCAGGAATCTGAACGACTAAGCGGATTGACAACGCCGGATCGGGCAATGATTTTAGATAACGCCTTCACGTCCATGAATAACTGCTGGTAAGTCATGACAAACATCGAGTCCTGATTTGTGGGGTTTAACGTCCCAAAACCGCCAGCATCGAGTCCTGAATATCCTAAACTGTTTTTTTTTTACATAAGCCATTGCCTTGCGTAGAACAGACAACCGGTGGCGAACTAGATCGATGAAACGGTTTCATATACGTTCCGTTCATATAGCGACAGATGGCAGGAAATTAGGCCAACTGATAATAATTATGCACTCTAAGAAAAAATGGAGTATTTGGGGAGTAGTTCTGCTACACAACAATAATAGTCATCGGACTTTTTCGCGTTTTTTTTCTTAAAAATCCAGCGCTGACCACTTTGCTGCTGTGAATGCTACGTCACCCTGATAACACGTACGCTGTTCGCGACCGACAGCTACTACTTGAACCCTGGTGATATAGCGAGGAAAGTACTCGAAGTATATGACAATTATTGTTGTGCAGCAGAAACATTTCCCCAGCACTCAATTTTTTTAGAGTGGTGTTTGAGATAAACGTTTCACAACCACGATGTGAATATGTGGTAAGCTGTAGTGGAGAGCTCCAGAAATTTCGATCATATTGTGTTTCTAAACAGGCGCTAAAAGCCGACCATACATAGACCGCCAGTTTAACACGTTCATCGAAATAAGACTGCCTTGTCCGGGAGATAATTATAGCCTATAGATATGATGATGGTTATCAGAGTGACGATAATGATGACGAGGACGCATAACCGTTACTTTGACTTGTTGATTGATTGATATGTGGGGTTTAACGTCCCAAAACCACTCTATGATTATGAGAGACGCCGTAGTGGAGGGCTCCGGAAATTTAGACCACCTGGGGTTCTTTAACGTGCACCCAAATCTGAGCACACGGGCCTACAACATTTCCGCCTCCATCGGAAATGTAGCCGCCGCAGCCGGGATTCGAACCCGCGCCCTGCGGGTCAGCAGCCGAGTACCTTAGCCACTAGAACTTTGACTTGTCATTGAGTTCGTTGCGTGAGCCTGTTTGGTGAGAGCGGTGTTTGATATCGAACGTTGTTGCTTTATTCATTCATACATAAAGTACCATTTCGTGAGAGCGGTTTTTAAAACGAAAGGTGTTGCTTTATTCCTCCATATATAGAGTACCAAGTCAAATTTGACGCTACAACTGCATGTAATTGTCCGCCTTGGTGGAACTGCGGCTGGGTTGCTCAGCTGCTGACACGAAGTTTGCGTGTTCGATCTCGGCCATCGATTGATTGACATGTTGGTTTCATGTCCCAAAACCACAATATGATTACGAGATACGCCGTAGTGGAGGGCTTCAGAAATTTCGACCACCTGGGGTTCTTTAACGTGCGCCCAAATCTGAGCACACGGCCTCAGCATTTTCGCCTCCATCGAAAATGCAGCCGCCGCAGCCGGGATTCGATCCCGCGACCTGCGGATCAGCAGCCGAGTATATTCCTTAGCCACTAGACCACCGCGGTGGGGTCTCGGCCGTGGCGGTCTCCTTTCGATGGAGGCCAAATGATAAATGCCCGTGTACTGTGTGTTGTCAGTGGAACAGAACAGAACACAGTACACGGGCAAAACACCAGATGGTCATAATTTTCGGAGCTATCCACTACGGCTTCTCTCAATAATCATATCGTGGTTTTGGGGCGTAATCTCTGGATATTATCGTTACAATATTTTATTCTAAGATGGAGTAAGTGGCATTATCAGCTATTCATAGCCTTTTTATTATTTTCAGGTGCTAATTGCGCCTCACGATGTCTGACTTTTTGGAAACAATGTATCGCTCCCTGGAATCGACTGCGAACAAAAGGCTTCGGTTGTAAGTTACTAAGGTATCCGTCGTTTGTGTTCCGTGTGTGCAGTACACCGAATCGAAACGCATCAATTCAGTGCTATTCAATGCAGGTACTTTTCTCTATGGTGCCAAAACTTTGCGTCACATGAGAGTTATTTGGAACCGAATGCCTGTATAAGAACCAGCATTAGGTTTCGCCATGAGACAGACAGCGACTTGAAGCGATTGTCACGTGGAATTGCTCATAGCAGTCGTTGTAAGAAAAACGAAACCATAAAGCGTTTACTGCAATGAAGAGCGAATTGTTGAATGAAGTGAGCCGAGTGAAATGAAGGAAACACACGCTGAAATACAAATCGTCAGGCATCTGCGATTTGAGTAGCAGCATTAACGATAAGATTGCTAAATTGTGCCCCATAGTTGAGCAACGTGTCGAAATATGTTTTTCTCTTTGTTAATGTTTTTGAGAGTAGGCAGCGTACACTTTCTTCACATCCTTTCGGGAAGAAGAAAACGTAAATATGAACTGCTCAGAGAAGCAGTTTCGCAGCACGTGCTGCCGTGTACCATTGAAACGTTCACCACTCGATTCTCGACAAGAACCCTTTTTTTTTCTTCATTTATGTGTGGCTATTTAAATAGTCCAGATACCCTATCGAAACTGGTATTTACTTGCAGCACGTTCGACATAACAAATAGGTCATACAATGTAGTTCTTTCTTTGAAATCTTTGTTATTTTTATGCTTTCGATGTATTTATTTCATTGCTTGCTTGTTTTTATTTTATTTTTACTCTTCCAGTCCCAAGGAAACTATAATCGGGAAACGAGCAAAAAAAAAAAAAAAAACTTAACGAAATATTGTTGATTCCTTCCCAGCATGAAGTATATGCTGTGAATTATCCATTTTCTTTTACTTGAAATTTAGTACTTTTATGTCCGTAGTATGGCATTAAAAACGTTAAAATTCTTCGACCAGGATGCTGTCAAAGGCAATTCGTGTAGGCTATTTTTAATGTAAGCACGCTAAATCAGGTTTTCTCTTAACGTTACTTTTTCGTATAGATCTGTGAAAGTAATTGTACGGTCCATTGCATGCAGTGGGACTTTAGATTTTTTCTGTTGTGGTTGTTGTTGAAGTATGTAACGGTTTGCCCCCCCCCCCCCTGTTTTTTTGCACGCACTGATCAGTTCATATAATTGGTAGAGTATATAAACTATGACGAGTGATCAATAAATATTGGATTTGAAGGGATCGGAAATATAGTCGAAAATGCATGGAAGGAATTGAGTGGCGTTGCATTTAAGAGGTTTACAAAAATCTCATTGGTGACTCTAGAGAAAGCCTCATTTCAGTAGGCATAACACCGGTTGGTGATCATGATGATGGGGGTGGAGGTATGTCACAGAACAAGCGCTCAAAATGGGCGCGCCGCCAAATTCTTGCGATAACGCGCCGGAATGACGCCGCGAGGTCAACGGGAAAAAAAAAGAAAACAAACATCTAAAGGCTCCCCGGGCGCGCGACGCTCTCCCCTCGGAAGCGTGGCTTCGCTGATGAACCTGCTCACCCCACAGTGGCGGCCGGGCAAGCACTGGAAAGTTCTAGAAGGAAAGGGGCGTGTTCGGCCGGGTTGAGTCATCGGTCGGGGACGGCCCTCGTACAGTCTCGCGCCTCTCCCCAGCCTTCGCTGCGTATCGCGCCGACGAAATGACGAGAACCTTCTGGAATGTCGCGCGGAAGGTATTTAACCGAGCAGCGGAGATGAGAGATCAGGAGAAGACGGAAGTTAGCGCCCGAGCGCGTAGGGATTCCGCCGGGTAGTCGGCGAAGGTTTTGTCCGTAGCGACAAAGCGGGAGAAGAAGGGGATTTCCACCTGAGGGGTGAAGGCTCGAGCTACAGGCAAGAGCGTGTGTCTACCGCTATCGAGCGAAGACGCGTGGCAACAGCTGCGTGTGTGAAGCCGACGTGTTTCCGGCGAAGGAATTTGAAGCTTGGAGAGTGGCCGATTTAAGACGCGAGGTTTCCTGGAAGAGAAACTTCGGCGAGGTTTCCTGGAAGAGAAACTTCGAGGGCTGCGGAACGACAACAACGCTGGACTTTGAGTGAGTGATTCTCGGAAGAGTATCATTCAGACTTTTGTTCCAAGGACTTTGGACTGAATAGGTTTTCTATCTCTTTAGTCTTTAAGTGACTTGGTTGTTCAATGCATGCGACTGCATTGTAGTGCGTATTGTTGTCAGTGTCCGTTGTTTCGAGTGTGGCTGATTGTACTGTGTAGTATTTCTTTGGTTGGTGACATATTGTATGCAACTATTGTGGCGTGTGCATTCTTGTGTATTGTTTTCGATCTGCCATTTTTGAGAATATAATTTTGTTTGTTTATCAACTCTCGGCTCTGACGTGTTCTTTGGGCCACAGCCGGCGTCTGCTGGCGCGCCAATAAGGACCACTTCTAAATTGTCCACGCTTTCGTGGTGCGGTTCGGGGGGCCGATACTTCGGCCCTTGGAATTAGCCCGGCGACCGCCTCCCTAATTAACGGGACCGGTGTGACAATTAATCTGGCGTCCGCGAAACAGGACCTTTTGGTGCACAGTGTGTCCAAAGTAGTGAGAAAGAGCCTCGAGTTGTTGATAGTGCTATCGGAACGATTTTCTGTGTTGTTCAGTGTTCTCGTTAACGAGTGCAGTAGGGTGTTCCGATAGACTGATTTAGGCAGATACTTTTTGCACACGGCAAGGTTTTATTTGCGAGACACAATGGATCTCGAAAAGTTAGTTGCTCTTGGTGAGAAGATGGGTCTTTCTGGCGCCGAACTACGGAAGTGGGTAAGCCAGAAGGAGAAAGAGGCAGCGGAGACAGCCAAGGAGGAAAAAGCCGCTGAGTTAGAATGAGAGAGGTTGGCAGCTGAGAGGGCCAAGGAAGAAAAAGCAGCTGAGTTGGAACGAGAGAGTTTGGTAGCTGAGAGGGCCAAGGAAGAAAAAGCAGCTGAGTTGGAGAGAGAAAGGTTGGCAGCTGAAAGGGTGAAGGAAGAAAGAGAGCAACAATTGAAGTTGGAGTTGGAGAGAGAAAAGCTGGCAGCCGAAAGGGCGAGAGAAGAAAGAGAGCAGCAATTGAAGTTGGAGCTGGAGAGAGAAAGACTGGCAGCTGAGAGGGCGAAAGAAGAAAGAGAGGAAAGGGAACGGCAGCGACAGCATGAGATAGAACTCGAGCGGCTCCGTTTGCAACAGCGAAGTGAAACTCCGGTCCAAGCTAGAGTTGAAAGCAGCGAACCGGAGGACCACGGATTCCGCTTGAACCCAAGCAAGCTGCTCGTAGCATTTGATGAAAGGAAGGACGACCTTGACGCGTACCTTCACAGATTCGAGACGATTGCAAGGAGCCAGAATTGGCCGGAACATCAATGGGCAACTGCGTTGAGTACTTGCTGGAGTGGTGAAGCGCTCAGTGTGTACGGTAGGCTGACGCCGACCGATGCAGCCAACTATGCCAAGGTGAAAGCTGCTTTGCTGAAGCGATTCAGATTTACTGTGGAAGGATTCCGGGACAGATTTCGGACAGGAAAGCCAGCTGATGGTGAGACGGCTACGCAGTATGCCGCCCGACTTTGCCATTATTTCGACAGATGGATTGAACTTTCAGGGACAGCGCAGGAGTACGATGAGCTTAGAGAGCTCCTAATCAGAGAACAATTTCTTACTAGTTGCCACCCAAGCCTGTCGCTGTACTTGAAAGAGAGGAAGGCTGACTCACTTGAAGACATGCTTGAATTGGCTGATCCATTCTTGGAAGCGCAAGGTGGCACTAATTTGGCCAGGGTCAAGAAGGAGTGTCCTGAAGATTCGAAGAAATCGGCTCCCGAAGAAAAGAAGCGTGCACCAGAGAGCATTCCGCGATGTTTTCTGTGCAACCGAGTGGGTCATCGCGCGAAAAACTGTCGAACGATCTTTACGAGCCCTACGGCAGTAAAATGTTTCAAGTGTGGTCAGACTGGGCACAAAGCAGACGCTTGTCGGAACGGAGTGAGTCAAACTCACCAGGTATCCTGTGTGCAAGTGGCACCGAAATCTGATAATAATGCCGTCACCGATGGATTCGTAGAGTTGAAGAATGGGGAGAAAATTCCAATTGTGGATGCTGTAATGTCAAAACAGCCAATCGGTGTTACGAAGGGAATGCCAACGCTGCCTGGAAAGGTTGCAGGCAAGAAGATTACGGTTCTAAGAGACACCGGTAGCTCCACGGTTATCGTGCGGAGAAATTTGGTACGGGAAAGTGAGTTGACAGGCAGAACAAAACCGGTTTGCTTAATTGACCGTACAGTTCGGATGCTTCCCGAAGCAGAGATTGAGGTGGAAACCCCGTACTTCAGCGGGAAGGTTACCGCTCTATGTATGACGACCCCCCTTTACGACCTTGTCATCGGAAACATCGACGGGGCGCGAGGACCGAATGAACCGGAATGTTTGGGAGAAGACCCTAAGATAGAGCCCTCGCCAACCCCGCGACCGCGAGATACAGTGGAGAAGCATCCCGTGACGGACCTCACAAGAGCCCAAGGTGAAGCCGCGGCGCAAGAGACAGCGAATGAGAAGATTATCGAGTTGAATGAGTTCACGGGGTGCGCAGCTGGACGTACGTCGGCACGACCCCAACCGACCGAGAGCGTAAAAATGACGGAGTCGGCCAGCCAGGCCCAATACCGTGACATGAACAAGCTGGTAAATAAACCGACAGGACCCGTTGAACGTTATGACCCGTTAACGGTGTCGGAAGTGACAACGATGGCTGAGACGCCGCCTCAGATATTGTCGTTGGAAAGGGCTCGCCGAAAAAGAACGTGGAAAGACAAGAAGAGATCGAGCGAGCACCGCAAGAAAGGGCGCAAGCGCCGCGCAAAGTACACAGGATAAGTGCTGAAGTCGAATCAGAATGTGTTTGGCAGTGTTGAGTGCCATATGTTGTGTTAATGTTGTGTTATCCTGTGTCACAAGTGTCGAAGTGTTTGTGCTGTGATGTATAGTGTTGTATAATTGTGGTAAAGACAGAACTTTATATGTTTGTATTGTGTGGAATGTGTGATGAAGCGCTGTACTCATGTACCTGCGGTTATATTTCATGTGTGTGAGATTGAATTGTAATGTCCAATCGTATTGAGTGATATATTGTGAATGTGACGTGTCATGAGCGAAGGACTATGTTACAGTCTTTGAGAGTGTGGGGGCTGTTCGCGCTCGTTTGTGTGGTTTTGAATATTATGAGATAATATTCTTAAAGTGGGGGGCAGTGTCACAAAACAAGCGCTCAAAATGGGCGCGCCGCCAAATTCTTGCGATAACGCGCCGGAATGACGCCGCGAGGTCAACGGGAAAAAAAAGAAAACAAACATCTAAAGGCTCCCCGGGCGCGCGACGCTCTCCCCTCGGAAGCGTGGCTTCGCCGATGAACCTCCTCACCCCACAGCGGCGGCCGGGCAAGCACTGGAAAGTTCTAGAAGCCTTCGCTGCGTATCGCGCCGACGAAATGACGAGAACCTTCTGGAATGTCGCGCGGAAGGTATTTAACCGAGCAGCGGAGATGAGAGATCAGGAGAAGACGGAAGTTAGCGCCCGAGCGCGTAGGGATTCCGCCGGGTAGTCGGCGAAGGTTTTGTCCGTAGCGACAAAGCGGGAGAAGAAGAAGAGGATTTCCACCTGAGGGGTGAAGGCTCGAGCTACAGGCAAGAGCGTGTGTCTACCGCTATCGAGCGAAGACGCGTGGCAACAGCTGCGTGTGTGAAGCCGACGTGTTTCCGGCGAAGGAGTTTGAAGCTTGGAGAGTGGCCGATTGAAGACGCGAGGTTTCCTGGAAGAGAAACTTCGGCGAGGTTTCCTGGAAGAGAAACTTCGAGGGCTGCGGAACGACAACAACGCTGGACTTTGAGTGAGTGATTCTCGGTAGAGTATCATTCAGACTTTTCTTCCAAGGACTTTGGACTGAATAGGTTTTCTATCTCTTTAGTCTTTAAATGACTTGGTTGTTCAATGCATGCGACTGCATTGTAGTGCGTATTGTTGTCAGTGTCCGTTGTTTCGAGTGTGACTGATTGTACTGTGTAGTATTTCTTTGGTTGGTGACATATTGCATGCAACTATTGTGGAGTGTGCATTCTTGTGTATTGTTTTCGATCTGCCATTTTTGAGAATATAATTTTGTTTGTTTATCAACTCTCGGCTCTGACTTGTTCTATGGGCCACAGCCGGCGTCTGCTGGCGCGCCAATAAGGACCACTTCTAAATTGTCCACGCTTTCGTGGTGCGGTTCGGGGGGCCGATACTTCGGCTCTTGGAATTAGCCCGGTGATTGCCTCCCTAATTGAGGTATGTAACGGTTTGCCCCCCCCCTGTTTTTTTGCACGCACTGATCAGTTCATATAATTGGTAGAGTATATAAACTATGACGAGTGATCAATAAATATTGGATTTGAAGGGATCGGAAATATAGTCGAAAATGCATGGAAGGAATTGAGTGGCGTTGCATTTAAGAGGTTTACAAAAATCTCATTGGTGACTCTAGAGAAAGCCTCATTTCAGTAGGCATAACACCGGTTGGTGATCATGATGATGGGGGTGGAGGTAGTAGCAGTAAGGGGATTTAGCAACATCGATAGATAGATAGATAGATAGATAGATAGATAGATAGATAGATAGATAGATAGATAGAAAGATAGATAAATAGATAGATAGATAGATAGATAGATAGATACATAGATAGATAGATAGATAGATAGATAGATAGATAGATAGATAGATAGATAGATAGATAGATAGATAGATAGATAGATAGATAGATAGATAGATAGATAGATAGATAGATAGATAGTGAAAGTGCCTTTCTTTGGCAAAGAAATGCTTCGCAGTTAAAAATATTCACCGACGGTACAATACTGCCTAATGAGAATTTTGAGTGCCTTTTTGTGTTGGGGCAAGGCCAAGTGTGCTTGAAGTTTGGGTTTTCTACAAGATGTCAACTACATCATTAATCGCACCTTTTGTGAATAAGACAGCACGCACTACGTCACTGTTTGTCTTTTTGCGGATACACAAGGTACTCGCTACCCATCATTCAGGTATAATGGTCACCTTGTCGAGGCTGGCTGCAACGTGCTAATGACAGTTCAGAATCGTGGCTGAGCACTTGTCAGTGAGTGGGAAGCATTAAAGCTCACTCTCGATCGTTACGCAGTAAGCACTGTGTGTCGACTGTTGTTTAATTCTACGGTCACGCTATACTAGATAGGTTAAGGTTATTCCTTGCCCAACCCGACGTTTGTGCAGCGTCATTACGGTAATAAATTTCCAGTGCCATTACGAATGTGTTCTAAATATGGACTGTCACACGGAGAGTCCGGACGCCAATACCACGTGGCCTGGGTTTTTTTTCTTCACTGTTTCATGTCTATTGGTTACGTCATCCTTGGCTATGGCCACGCCGCTTGACACCGGAACGTGTTACTACTAGCTTTGATGTAAAGAAGAGATATACGCGTAGGCGTGGGCTGCTTAAAGGAGGGGGGAGGATGGGGTAGTCCGTGGAGCCGGCCAGCCTTCTTAATTACCTAAAAACCGTGCCGATTTCGTCCTGCACATTCAATTGCGCTGGCTCTTTTCACGACATATTTTATTTTGTGGTATTTTGAGTCCAAGTAATTTTTTTACAATAATGGCAACTGAAGACCCCTGGTATTGCGTTTTAATGACTCTTTACTTGTGATCTTCATCCCGGAAGTTGGAAACCAGGAGCAAGCGTTAGTGAAAAGCCCATCATTTCAAATTCTTTTGTCGACTCGGCAAAAAGTGGGTGGGTGGGGGTGAAAGGGAAGCGCTTTGCCGAATCATTGCCTTTCCGAAGAAAAATTTATGTGCACTCATATACATGAACATATTTGATCCCTAGTAATGTTATCGTCTTTGAAATCTGATATGGCAGCTAAGAGAAAGACAATAATAAGCTATTATTAGTCATACAATGATGTGATCACTTTTTCTTTTAAATAAATCAGTTCTAGGCCAGTTTCCTAGAGTGGGTGTGAGCGGTATATACAGGCAATTATGATCATCATCATAATCATCATCATCATCTGTATGCGTTGCCATGGGTGAAAATATATCGGTCCACGTTGCTTATGCCTACTGATGCAGGCAGCAACACCGCGATGCCTGAAACACTCGAATGCCCTCGGCGCTACGAAAATCTGCTTGTCGGAGTTGCCAGAGGTAGTGTTGAATCATTATCGTGATTGGAGTGACATCAAAGCCCGCCGTTCTTCGGAAGCCACTGGTCCCAATACGGTGTCAGGACACTCGAACAATGGCACTCAGATTCATTTCCTCGGGGAGCTGCGGTTCATGTTACAGACCGCGTCACCCTCGATGCGTTCGAGGTAGTACATTCACGGCCACTGGATGAAAGAGCCCGTGCCCTCTTTCATCCAGTGGCCGTGGTACATCTCAGATTTCATCGTACGTGTGATGAAACACGCTAGCTACTTCGTAGGCACACTCTTGACCTGTATTACAATGAAAAGCACTGATTTTTCCGGTAGATTACGGGAAGTCCAGAGATCGAGGTACTTAGTAGTTATCTATATATAGCTTCTTGAAGCGGAACCTTAATTGAACATGACAATAAAACACAGGACAAGCTATATGAGCAATTGACATTTACTGAGAGGTAGCACCTAATATATACCTGCTGTACCTTAAAGCAGAAGGAGGGCTTACAAAGGCCAGTCCCCATAGAAAGTTGCTGTCGCTTGGGAAGCATCACCTCTCATGTATATGTATTGCTGCTGATTCTCGTTAGGTCAGTTCTTCACTTGTTAATACGATCAGTGCTTGTTGCTGCATTTTGGGTTTCATCGATAGGCAAATTTTCAGCCATATTTCTTATGAATGTGTGGTGTGGTCTAAAGAATTAAAATCACAGGGTCCTTTACACAATCGCCTAGGAGAAATGAGCCGAAAGTTGTGTTGCTTTCCTTCTCTGCAGACGTGTTGATATTCCTCCGCCTCGCTGCGCCTAAAGCTTTGTGCAGTTAACGTGTTTTCGAACTGCCTGATCGGCAAGCATTTTACCAAATAATGATAACATGTCATGACATCACGCTACGCGATGTCGTAATAACGTCTTAATTCTTTGTACACAATCGCTTAGTAACGTCACGTGACGATTTCTTGCATCAATTGTGTTTACTCTGCTGACGTGGCATGGCAACATTCAAGTTTTTTGGGCTTGATAAGGCTTTTGCCTTAAAAGCATGAAGTGTACTGATAATGGCAAAACCCTGCTAACGAAATTAGCCTAAGTGCTCTGGCCTGCTTAAGTTAGAGAACACTGCGTATGATGGGTTCGCAGAACGTGAACATTGCCCATGCTTCATAGTAACGACATAAAACGGCTGCCAACGGCAATGAACTCGCTGCGTCATTGCCTTATGAACGCTGACGTCCCAGCTGCGCACCACCTCACCTGGCTACTGCGACAGTTGGTGTTACGCTATTCCTAGCCGCACATGCGCCGAAGCCGCAGCAACAGAGAAGCCACCGTCAAACCCGCCGTCTTTAGCTACCACAAGAGCTAGTGTGACATCGGCAAAACCGCGCATTCTTAGAGTCGGCTGTCTAAAAGCCGCGTCGAAGCTACAGAAATGACTCCGAATCACCACGCCATGTTTAACAAAAGTGTTGCCTAGCAATCATTTACGTCACTAAATAGTTGTAACAGTAATAGGCTTTTATTTTCAGCCACAGTTTTAAGGCCGACCATTTCGATCGCTTGGGTGACCAGTCGACGCTGTCCTTTGCCTTCGCTGCTGATCCAGCCGAGCCAGGTTATGATGGGAAAAAAAAAGCGGGAAGGTAAAAGATGAATAGCTGAGCAGTTGGGAAATAGAAAAGGCAGCGCGTCACCGAAAATTACGTTATAAATATGCCTAATGCGCGTGTGCCTGTCCTGGAGATCGCCCCGCCGCGGTGGTCTAGTGGCTAAGGTACTCGGCTGCTGACCCGCAGGTCGCGGGTTCGATTCCCGGCTGCGGCGGCTGCATTTCCGATGGAGGCGGAAATGTTGTAGGCCCGTGTACTCAGATTTGGGTGCACGTTAAAGAACCCCAGGTGGTCGAAATCTCCGGAGCCCTCCACTACGGCGTCTCTCATAATCAAATGGTGGTTTTGGGACGTTAAACCCCACAAATCAATCAATCCTGGAGATCGTCATAAAAGGTTGCACTCGGCTGCGCTGAGGCGTAGCCAGGGTCTTTGCGAGGAAGATCCGAACAACCTATGAAATGCTGCTTATCGTGAGATTCGGCGTATGGCTATTGACGTCCAACTTATCTACTATGTTGGTGGTGCCGATGGGTAGTTAAGGCGCGAGTTCCTCGACTGAAGTTTCGGGCACAGCTGCAAAGTTTGCGATAGCTTGTGGTCTCACACTTATCCGATGAAAATTGCAAGAATGAAGAACGATCCCCTCATACTGGCTGGTGTCTTTAATCTATATATCATGAATGACGACTAGATGTGAAGTATATGACATCGCCATATGCTCTGTGATGCATTTCGTATGACTCCAAACAACCAACAACAACCAGGGGGATGTATATAAACCTAGTCTTTGCAAACTTCACGTTACATACCGTCCAAGAACTCTTGATTCTTCATTTCGTGCACTGATCATAAGAGAGTATTCATGAAGGGAAAACGAGTATGCAGCTCTAAAATATAACGACCAATAAAACAACATTTTATATACTATACACACGTTTTGTCTGCTCCTTTGCAAATGAAGTGGGAAATTTACGGGGAAATTACGTCTCTCACATTCAGATGGTGGTTTTGGGACGTTATATCTTGATAAGTACGATATACAATTTGCGGTTCATTCATGGTTCTCCAACTGATCCCTGGAGTTTCGCCAAATTATCATCATTCAGTTTGTGAGTAAGCTAGGATTTTTTTTCCTTTCATTATTTACATAAGCAGCTTTTCACCTGTGTAACTACTGTGTCGCGCAAAGGTCCCCCAAGGACTAGGAACCTTCCAGATTATTTATTATCTTTCCGGTCAGATTACGTGCACAATACGAATATTGGCACTCATTCTGGACCTTGAGCAACCACCGGCAATATCTCTGGATTATTCCATCAAACATGGCACTTGTTTGAATTCCGACGCGCTTGATGGCTCGGTAGATTAGTGCTGGCCAACTACTCCTATCAAAAGTATTAGTATAATTTGTAACATTTCTTGAGGAGTAATGTCCTAAATATCCAGATACAAGCAAGGCTCTGAAAAGTTTGACCATCTGAAATTCTCTACCGTGTACCTACATCTATGCACACTAGCCCCAAGCTTTTTCGCCTTCATCGAAAATGCGGATGCAGTGGCCCAGATTCTATCGCGCCAATTTCGGGTTAGAAGCAAGCGTCGCTATCAATCTTCAGCCTGTATTGCTTGTACATTAAGTTTTGATTCTGCGGGTGCTAGTTCACCCGTGTAAAGACTTTCGTATATAATAGCTTGAGCACGGTCTTCTTCGCCGTCAAGACGGCATGACAATATCTATAGCTACGTACCAAAAGGCGAACTTATAAGGTACTTCCACAGACTACGGTTCTAATAGCCGAGGTTGCTTCAGCGTCAACCGGGAGAGCAATGATTGATTGATATGATTGAAATGTGCGGTTTAACGTCCCAAAACCACCATATGATTATGAGAGACGCCGGAGTGGAGGGCTCCGGAAGTTTTGACCACCTGGGGTTTTTTGGGAGAACAATGACGTGCCTTTGCGTAGTGTTATTGTGGGTGCGGGAATTATTTAGCTTATCTTTGATTACCGTCATCAAGAAAGAAATAAGTCGGTGGTAAAACGGAGGACAAAAAGCAATGCTGGTCACAGAAAAAGCGTTTTCTTGTAGAAAAATGAGCAATTATCCCCTAATATAAGTGTTGCTAATATAAATAATGTCGGGAAAGTTTGAATAAAGATGCGTGCAAAGAACAAAACACCACAAATACGTATACAAAATAAGAGGGCATTTACACACGAAAGCGTGACCGCAAGGTTGTTTAGCCAGCGTTAGCTTATCTCTTTCTACTCTCTGGGTATAAATTTGGTGCTTTTCAAACTCTTGCACTGCTGAACGCCGCCATTTTAGGACATCGGCAATTTAAATAGATTCGTTGAGCTGATAAAAATGAGGTTTAAGTAGACAGCGAGCTATTTTGCCCCGTCGAGACTGTTATGTATGCACTCAGCTAGATTATCTCTACGCTGAAAGGGGAATGGGGCAGGGTGAGATGTCCTGTTCGGCTGGACATATTGCAAATATTCAGCGATATGCATTCCCGAAAGTACATTTTGTATTCATTTGACAAAGCCTTAGTGATTGTTGAATGGCTACGTCCTGCTTTGCCTCCAGTGCAATGAAGCAATACCAACGCTTGAAAGTTGTCCGCTCGTTTTATGGTGCTCCGTACAGATAGATAGGTTGCTTAACAAAATAACAGCTCGCATCATCAGGGTAACGGTCATTTTCAAGACTGATTCAGGCAATAAAACAGGATTTACCTCGTAAAAAGTATTCTTTTTGCAGCTTTATCAGTCACTTTGGCTTCTATGAAGCCTTGCGAATTGATTTGAAAATGGCCATTTTAAGCACTTTCGGTTGTAGTAAATCATGCACTCTCCTCTCTTGGAACATGTTATGACTGATACACGGAGGTCGAGAACCCGCCACGGTGATCTAGTGGTTCCTGTGCTCGACTGATGACTCGCAGGTTGCACGATCAAATTCCGGTCGCGGCGGCCCCATTTTCGATGGACGCGAAAATGCTTGACGATTGTGTACTCAGATCAAGGTGCACGTTAAAGAACAAAAGACGGTCGAAATTTCCGGAGCCCTCAACTACACCGTCTTTCAATATCATCTGGTGTTTTCAGGGGAGGTTAAACCCCTGATATAAGTGTTATAAGCGTTACGAAGTTGGTGTGTTTGTTTATTCTGCTAATTTGCCGTTCCGGATAGGGAAGGGAAATAGCATGACGAGAAATATAAGAAGAAATTAGTGAACTAAGCATCAACTTGGAACGTATATCCTGAGGGCGTGGTGGTAAAAGCCGTCGCGCGGCTCTCAACATAGGGGTTAGTTCACTTTTTAAAAATACAGGCCGTCGATGAAATCTGGTTTCGTTGACCGATGTCGCTTAATAGCATTGGGGGACAAGAATAGTTTTAGAAGACAGCCTGCTGATTTTCTACACTTTCCTTCTTTTATTTGGCACAATATAAAGTAAATGTTCTTTTTAGTTACCTAAAATATAAGAGATTCCTTTTAACTGTACGAACGTTTCTTTTAACTAAAAAAAAATACTCGAGAAGGACTTTCCTTACCTTTGAATAAAACTTGAAAATGTGCTCTCAGTTTTAAAATTAGGAGCTGGTATATAAGGCGATGGGAAGTTTTTTTGGGTACAACTATTGCAATCTAGAAATCATCTCATTGCACCGTTTGCGTCCCGTTGAGAGCACAGGAGGGGCAAAAACCTTCCCGCTTTTTGCAGCACTTTGTAGAGTTTTGCGAGGTTGTATTAAAATTTGCTAGCTGATATATATAGAACATTTTAGGTTTTTCGTTCCGTACCACTTACGGAGAAGATCCTTTATAAAATGAAATTTCAGCAATGTAGAAGGTAGTAGCGTAGTGCATTGTATTAACCCCTGTTTGCAAGACAACTGGACTAACTCTTGGTTTTAATATTTTAAATCTTTTTAAGTCGAATTTTTGCACCCCAAGTAACAACAAACCGACCGAAAGGCAAATTTTGATAAGACCTAAGAAAAAAAATTCTGTTTGAGAGGTGCTAACAAGTGCGAACGTTTAGCGTCACGTAATTTTTTTGCTTTACTTTTTCTAATATTCATTTTTATGCCTAGTGTGGCTCAAATAGGCTATTGAAATGCCGCGTTATACCTTGTATACATAGGAATACTTTTTGTAACAAACATTTATTGCAACACTAGAAAACTTGGATGTTGCACATATCATTAAAAAACTGCAAAAATAAACGCAGCCTCAATCAGGGTAACTTATACCTCAATTCCTTGATGATAATCACCCACTATCATCTGGCTGTAATTTATATTTTTGATTTTATGAGGATTGATTGATTGATATGTGGGGTTTAACGTCCCAAAACCACTATATGATTATAAGAGACGCCGTAGTGGAGGGCTCCGGAAATTTAGACCACCTGGGGTTCTTTAACGTGCACCCAAATCTGAGCACACGGGCCTACAACATTTCCGCCTCCATCGGAAATGGAGCCGCCGCAGCCGGGATTCGAACCCACGCCCTGCGGGTCAGCAGCCGAGTGATTTTATGAGGAAAGAAGTGTCATTGGTAGCCTTCGTGGTAATAATCTATCAGTATAGGAGAAGATATTTCCGTACCGAGAATACTGCCAACTTTGGTGCTTTTGTAAATGTGAAATCGAAAACGTCGAGTCCCACATTGAGTGCGCTATGTTAGCCAGCAATATATATATATATATATATATATATATATATATATATATATATATATATATATATATATATATATATATATATATATATATATATATATATATATATATATATATATATATATATATATATATACCTTTTGCACTTTCATTCAAATGGCTGCTGGAAGACTTGTGAAATTACCTAGACATACCCTTCACTTGCTCTGTTACGCTGGAATTACGCCAGCGATCATAACAGCAGTAAAACAGAGGCCTTTTAAGGCTATACCCGATTTTCAGAATTCGATATGAAGCCTCGCGATATTAAATTCTTGTGCCTAGCATACTTCTTGTACCAATTTAGACACGGAGTGATTGCTCAGTTGCTCTCTTGATTCGCTCGTACAGGTTTTCGATTCTTTGTTGGCGCGCGCTGGCATCTAGCGTACTGCGGAAGTATTATTTGCTGAACCTTCTGGGCACAATGATGACTTACTCTAGCCAGCGACTTTATTTCGGGCTGCCGTAATGGCACAATAACGTTGCGCCTTCGGCACAAGATGGAGCTTGTTCGATCCGACTTTGATGATGAATTGAGCTTGCACGTATCCTTTAAAAGTCAGGATTGTAGCCCGGTGGGTGCAAAGTTGGTATGCACGGGGTGGTGCGCGTTTGGTTTAGAAGCCTCCTCCGTCAATTATGTTCCGTTGTTCGGAGTTTTAAGCACCTGACGAATGACGTTTGATATCATTGATATAAATGAAGTGATGGTTACAGACAGCAACTTTTGATTAGATCGAACTTTGAAGCAGTTGCTGCGTAAATGCGCCGAAATTACTACGCAGCATCAGTATGGGATCCAAGCCAAGAAAATCTAATCGCTTCTCTCGAGCTTGTTCAAAATAATTCCGCTCGCTTTATCCTGTCAAACTATAACCGTACTGCCAGCATATCTTCAATGAAAAGCAGCCTTTCCCTTCCCTCTTTATCATCACGCAGGAAACGTTTTCGGTTAACCATGCTGCATAAAATATATTATCAGTCCTTCCTGCGCAACGAACTCTTACCCCAACCACTATACATTTCCCATCGCATTGACCACCGTCACAAGGTTGGCATTTACTATTATCATACAAAATCTGCCACTCAGTCATTCTTGCCCCGTTCTTCCCGGGAATGGAACCACCTTCCCGCTGAAATTGCGGGTATCACCGATAACCAACTGTTCCGGGCTGCCTTAGCCAATATTGTATATGCAGAAATATCTGATGTTTAATCTGTGTTTGTGTGACCACACTGTTGCGATAATACTAATTTGTTTAGTCTTTTCTTTTCCTTTTTATGTACACAACGTTTTTGTAACCATGCTACCTCATGTTATGCCTTTGTTCTGTACCACTCCCCTCTGTAATGCCTCTGGCCCTGAGGGTATAATAAATAAATAAATAAATAAATAAATAAATAAATAAATAAATAATGCGAGACTATCAGAAAGTTGAGAGCACGAGGAGGAAGGGGTGATAACGGCATGATAAAATATTGATGAGTTTTCTCGCGTTCTGCTATGCACCATAGTATACACCCTACTTGGACGAATCGACGTTTTCTTGATCGTTCATGGTCGTCTTAAAATAGGTGGAAAATAATTAGCGCTACCATGCTGACACAAATGAATAGAAAGCTTTCATATCAAAATCTCGTAACACGACGTACGAGAAACAGAACAGTGTATATATCTCCCAATGGTCATGTTTTAATGGAGCGGGGTGCGATCGTGTGGTACGAAAAATTATTTAGCCTTGTTGCATCCACGTAAAGAAACTAGCACTAGTTGCGTGTGTACTTCCCTAAGCAATGAAATGAGTATAACTACGCGACTGATCTCGCTGCTGGCTTTCGTGAAGACGATAGGGTGGGGTGAGCGTTCGCTGCGCCCGCTGGTGGGAACGACTGAGGTTTGCAGCACACACGAGCCATCTGCCGTCCGCCTCTCCCGCAGCGCTCCATCTCCCGCAGCCATTCCCCGCTGTGAGTGTTATTTTGCTCGGTGCGCTTGCCCGGCGGCGAGAGCTTCGATGGCGGCGACGGCGGTGGTGGAGTACGGGCCTAAGAAGCTTCGCTTCTAATAGTGGTGATTGTCGGCCGAATGGGCCAGGAAGAGGGTGAAAAAGCTTGCTCTTCCTGCTCTTCTAAACAACGTTTTCCTATTTTTCTCAGGTTTTAGCAATCTGTACCATCGGCGTCAAGTGAAACGTGACCAGTGATGCACGTGGCCTGGCATTAAAAAAAGTATAGCACACACCATCGAGTTATTAGCAAAAAACATGTGTGCAGTGTTGGTTTGGCACCATCGTGCGATAGAGAGCATGAATATGGTGCCCAAAGGGAAAGTGACAGCAGCACAACTTAATTTAGTCATGAGGCTGCAATCTGCATCGATGTTCGCAATTCAATGGGTGCCGACAGTATAAGCTTATCAATTTTTAATATTCAGTGCCAGCACGTCCAATCCAACCTAGCTCTCTACTATAACCCACTTGACGTTGAACTTATCAATTTTACTGTATGGTGTCTAGAAAAAAATAGAATAGAGACAACTTGACTTCCTGGCAAGTCACCTGTCGCACCCCCTTCTCCATCATCAGCAAAAATGAAGGTTGGCTTTCTGGCAAGTGACAAGTTGCACCCCCCTCCCATCTTCACCAAAAATTTATGCTTTGCAAAGCACAGTTTGCCGCGTGTTTCAAAGTTTCTGCGTGATAGGAAATAATGCGCAATGAAATAAAGCAACGGTGCAAGCAATAATCAAAAACAGTATATCATCGAGCGAATGCCTTTGTCATGGTGAAAGTCTACGAATAGTCCCTTCAATACTCATGTGAGGCTAACTCTTAGCTTTAAATGCCTCACTCTGTCGCCCATTGCTTCAACAACCAGCTGCGACAACTTATCAATAGGAAGGCATCAAGAGCAAGCAATAAAAGAACTCACCGGTTTCCTTGTGCACTCACCTAAGGCGACTAGAAAGGAAGCCATTTTTTTATTTCGCCGTCAATTTACTAACCCTGCACCACAACTCCCCTAGATATCCTTCCTTTTCACGTGTTTTGTTTTGCCTCCATTATCGGAGGCATCGCATGCAAGCTTCATGTACCTATAGTTCTACACTTGCCATGTGTGACTGCACGGCCCATGGTCGACCCATCTTTGAACATGAAGCAGTGTCATGTGATGACTTCATTATGTGACCGCATGTGACGCGAAGCCATAGAAAACTCCTGATTATGGCGTCATACGGTGATGTCGCAAATTTCTGTGATCTTTCTTCGCAAAACTCTTGTTGACGCCGACGGTAAATTTTCGAGTTACATGGGTCAACTATCCTTACCTGGATGACAACAGAAAATGAACTCCAATACCCTAGCATACGTACAAGCTGCTGTATGCTGTAATGCAATGTGTCACGTGCCATGAGAAAGGAAAAAAGAAAGAAAGAGAAAAGGAAAGAAAGAATACAAAAGAGAAAGGAACGCCCACGTTGCAGTTGAAGTTATCGGGTATCCCTTTGAAAACAAGCTCTGGGAGCAGCAGCCAATATGTTGCAAGTGGGCTTATAGCAGTAGTTGGGATGAAAGGTGCCAGGAAAGAAACGGAAACGAGCTTTTCCTCTCTAATCCGCTTCTCTTCTGGGAGGAATCTTCTTCCGACTGTGACAGTCCGTTCTTGCATTCGTGATAATCTTGGCCCTTACGGTCGGTGATCAAGAACCACCGATGGAGATTGCGCAGGCTCGTCGATCGGTTTACATGCACGAGGACGAGAAATCAGAAAATGACCGCAAAAAAAATTGCCCGCAGCATCCCTCGGGGGAACACAGAGGAGGATGCGGAGCATATAATTGGTTAACGGGGTGTTAAAGTGCGACTTACTTGGGTCGATGGCTAAATTGGTTAACGTGGTTGTGAAATGGGGTGTTAAATTGCGACTTACTTGGGTCGATGGCTAAATTGGTTAACGTGGTTGAAGGAGGGGGTGTTAAATGAGTGAACACGTACACACGTATGCGAAAGGGCGGCGCTGGTCGAAGGGACGTCGATCATTGTGTTTGTGGATTCGTTGGAATTCATTTCACCGCGACCTTGGACGTCGACGCGCCGTACAAACCAACCGACGAGCGGCAACTGAGCGAGCGAGCGCCGACCTTGAGTATATATACAGCGCGACGGCGCATGCACTGTCAGCTGTCGAATGTTCGAGAAGGGGGAAAAGCGCAACGGCGCATGCGCGCGCGTCAGCTGCCGATGTTCTCGAAGCGCGACGGCGCATGCGCGCGCGTCAGCTGCCGATGTTCTCGAAGCGTGACGGCGCATGCGCGCTACATTATACAGCTAGCGAATGTTCGTGAAGAGGAGAAGCGCACGCGATGTGTAGAGGAGGAAGGGTGCACAGATGGTGGAGGAGTGAAGCGCGCGCGGTGTGTAGAGGAGGAAGGGTGCACAGATGGTGGAGGAGTGAAGCGCGCGCGGTGTGTAGAGGAGGAAGGGATGCACAGATGGTGGAAGAAGGAGGAGGAAGCTTGCGGACGGCGCTGCACTACAAGCTTCAAATATTAGATGCTCCGCATCTAAAAGAAACATCGTGCATAATGCACGAATGGGAGCCAAAGTGGGAACGTTATGTAGTTGGTAATAGAGCTGGTAATAGCCGCTAAGAAATTGGTCGCAAACAGCCCCTTTGGTTCAAAAGTGACCACTTAGGCTCAGTCGCTCGCTGCTTGATTTTTGTGACTTAACATATTCGTGCGATTTGTCCAAGTCACGGGTGTGAACGAGCCTTAAGTCAACCATATTGCGTCGAGTGTACAGATATTTCAGTTTTCCCGTAGCCGGAAAAACAGATAGCTTGGCGAAGACAGCATCGGAGACAAAATACGAGTTGGCACATTTTCTTGTCCAAACCAAATGGCGATTGGGGGAACTCTTTGAATCTCGCTATGTAGTCATCTGCGCAGGAGTAGACGCTTTCTTACACGCTTAAAAAAAAAACTACGTTCACTTTTCTTTTTCACAGATTCGAACATAATATAAAGGAGTAACAGTTCGGCTTTCTTGTCTTAGCTTTCATTTCTTCCGCACCATGTGGTGTCTGGTCGAACTGACGTCATCCAGACGTGTTACACTGCGCGTCTAGGTTTCGATGACTAGGTTTTCATGACGTCGTCGTTGTTCGAGCGTACGCTGTCTATGATGCGGAAAGAAAAAAAAAAGACTGGAGCACACTAGCGAACGTCGCTGGCGCTGGCTCCTCTTGGCTAAACCATCGCTATACTTCAATACAGCTCTTTAAGCCTGAAAAATTTCCTCCTCAAAGGCGCATGCTCATAAGCCTATCCCAGCAGGCATGCACTAACGCTATGACACATAACGGTCGGTACCTCGTCTTGATTGCAAGCTTCCTTCAACCCTATCACAAGCTTTTTAGGGGCGAAGCTCCTTAGGGCGTGCGTCTGTCGCTCCTCCGTATGTATGGAGTAGCACACAGCCACCGGTGGCACATACCCGCTCTAGAGAAAGTAAGTGCCACAGGGGATGCGAGATGAGACATGGCGGTTCTCGGGCTGTTCATTAGATGGACGCACAGACGGACGCATGGACGGACGGACAGACAAACTAGCATATGGACAGACGGATGAACGGATGCGCGGACGTACGGACGGATGGACGCACGAACGGACGGACAGAATGAATGGACTCACGGACGGGTGCATAGACAGGTGGATGGACGCATGCATGGACGCATGGATGGTCGCGCGGACGGACGGAAGCAAAAACGAGCAGACGGACGGAAACACAGACGGACCGACGAACGCTTCGCCTCACTCATGAACATTCACTCCGTGTATATGCTCTGATTTTTTTTTTTTCGCTAGCACAAACATGGGTCGAATAGTTCATTGGCGCTCACGGGAAAACAACCTTTCTTTGTTCACACATGCAAAGCTGACAGATGCCGCCTCAGAAAAAAAATGGCAGCATATCCACGGAGTAAATGATGGGGAGTGGGGCGAAGCATTCGTCTGTCCATTCGTTCTTGCTTCCGTCCGTTCCTACGTACGTCTGTGTAACCGTCCATGCGTCCATCCACCCGTCCGTGCGTGCGTCTGTTCGTGAGTCCGTCCCTGCGTTCGTCCATGCATCCGCGCCTGCGTCCGTTCATGCGTCCATCCATGCATCTGTCTGTATGTCCGTTCGTCCATCTATTCAGCACTCCAAGTACCACCATCTCGCATCTTTTCATCATATATTCTCCATATAGAAGCACCGCCATCCAGCGGACATTTCAAGGACTAAACGGGAGGTGGCACATGCACACTTTCTTACGGCTTGCGCTTCGGGTTTACTTCCCACCTTTAACCACCTCGAGTTCATGGTATATACTAGTTCACTGTATTCATGGCTATGTGGCCCTACGCTCGCTAAACCTTTCTAAAACCAAGGAGGTTACACCCAGCGAGTATAACGTAGCAACACTTTCTTGTCAGTTCGTGCTCAATGTACGTGCCAATAGCTGCTAATGGGGATCGCAGCGTGTGCGTTACCTAAAGGCCGAATGCTCCTGTCTCTCATTCCCTCTTAGCAGCCATTAACATGTGCATTGAGCACTATCTTCTATTGTTCAACAACGCACAGAAGAAATCTCTCACCGGAACCACCTTGGAGGTCAAAATCGTAAGGACCGCTATTTCGGGTATGTGCCACTGATGGTTACGTACTACGAGGGACGCACAAGCCACGCCATAAGGAGCTTCGCCCCTAAAAAAGACGCTCACAACAAAGGCACCTCACTTTTCTGTGCGCGGTATAATGAGCACACGTGCGCTAGAAAGTTCCGCAAACAAGAATGCGCGCAAATTGTTTTGCGCCTTGTTTTTTTTTTCACTGAGTTTACGAGGATGACAACATTGTTTATCTCTCAGAGCGTGGAGTATCTGTCCCAGTTACTCTGTGGCGCAAACAGGATTACAGTGGCGCTTTTTTTTTCTCCAAAATGTCCTTTATTGTGAGCTAGTGTTTTTCTATGGGCCGGAAAATTATATGTTCCTGAAGCACAGTATCCGGCTAACATCGGCTAGCACCGGCCAGAAAGCTCACGTGACCAAGTGATTACGCAAAGCGGATTCTGTCACAATGCACTCCGAAACGTTCCACGCAACGTCCGCTACAGTTGATGAACCAGAAGCTCTCCGTGGCGATTTCTAATTTGTCACATAACGCAGACGCCATCGGTTGAACTTTTCCCGGCTATGTCATGTCGCTATTCGCCGTCAATGTATCATGATTCATGAAGCAAAAATATTTAGTGTAGTACGATGTCATCAAACCGGGAACCTGTGGAGCCATGTTTACAAGTTTAGGCCTGCATACGTTCCATCCTGTACTTCAGCTATGTATATCGCCCAATCTATCGCGACGTGGCTCTATTTTGCTGTTACGGCTGTGCCTTCGAGTGGCAGTCCCGAAAGCTTGCTCGCTCACTCTCAGAATTGCCGATAGTACCTCATGTTACGCTGCAGCTAAATAAACATGCACGTTTCTTCTTATTATTAGTATTCTGTATTTTTCAAGTACTTTAGCTGCGAAAGAGCGGTCCTCTCTGCCGTTTTAGGCTGCCTAGAAAACTTCCTTTTGTTGGAGAACAAAATGTTAGGGCGCTGGCCTTGAGAAATTTCTATGCGTGCCGCTATGAAGGTGGTTATAGTGCGTTATTTGTGGACAATGCTACGCTCCTGACTCAGTGGTTTCCCTATTGTATCTGTTTTCTCATCTTGCACTGCTATACCACAATCTTCTACCCATAGTAAAGGGTAGCAAACCTGAGAACTTTGATTCATACTGGTGCCTCTCCTTTGCGTTCCTTTCTCTGTCACTTGCTCAGTTGATAAGGTCAACAAGCAAAACAAAAATGAAGTTTGACAGGTGCAGCGATAGGTTACAACACGTAACGTTGTATCTCTCAATGTTTTGCAACTATACCCCATCAATTCCGCATTGTTATTATTTTTCCATCGGCTCGCAGGATTCTCTGACCAAAGCAGCCAGTGCAAGAGGTTCATTGAGTAACAAGGGTCAATCCAAGAGGGAAGCGAGTCAAAAGACATACGTAATGCTCGTGGTGGGTTGTAAACAAGACTTGAAATATCGGTCGGCCTAAGTAATGGAGGTTGCAGGAGAACACAATGCAAAGTTCAGAAAGAGTACATTTCACTCAGAGAACCGTACCCACTCAGCAGGGCTATACTCGCCATTTGTTTATCGCGGTCTGGACGCATGAACGAAGCCGTTCACGCACCAGAGGACGCCAAAGGACTAGCGTAAACAAAACAACGCCGGCCTACTCAGTTTCTTTCGGAAGACGCTGTAGGCGAAACAAGCTATACGGTGCGTTCGTTCAGTGTGAGTTGTAGCGTGCGAAGAATGTATACGTAAAGTGTATATCTCTACAGTCTTTGTGGCGCTTCTATTCAATTGTGAATTTTGGCAGAAAAGCAAACGAAATAAATGGAATAGAGAATGAATTATATAGACGAGTGGGCCTGCGATGGTCCCGTGTTACTACGCGATGATGTACGATGCAAGTTAGAGAAAAGTGCAGCATGAACATCAAAATATAAATGAATGAAGCATTGCCATAGACACTCAGATTGATGGAAGGAGATGGAAGTTTGGAAAACAAGTGACGGTGCCTGGTCGGGAGAGAGAAGATGGAAACTGAGTGAACCAGAGGCAGGATAGCTAAAGACAGCTGATGGGTTACTTCGTAGAAGAAAATGAAAAGTGAGTGTAAAAGAAGGAAAAAGAAGAGTTGGTGCCGGGTGCTACCATGTATATGTGGGTGTGTCGGACTTGGCCGGCTCAATTCTAGTAATGATAGCGATTTTTGGTAACAAGATAATTGCCTGGCATAATTCTTAGTTAATATATAATGACTCCATCCTTGTAGCTTGCGAACGAGTAATATTGAGCCTAATGTAGGTATAACACGTTACAAAATTATAGGAGCCGTGGTTGAAGTCTCAGGTTACGTTTTTTTTTTTTCAGAAATAACAGTCCCGTGCCTCACTTGCCTTAAAAAATATATAACCTTCAACCTTGACTCTTCCAATCAGAGCTCGAAGTTCTGTTGATCGTCCCAGCGTGTTGTAGTGATCATAGTGAGCACCTGCCAGTAACTCCTAAACTGGGCGTTTGAAACGTCTGCTACTTGAACATAAGAAGCTCGACTAAAAGATACCCTGAAGACTAGCTGATCTGAAAGAATTGGAAAAAAGCGGAGCACGTTATTTCGTGCCTCTAACTCTGATTGACAAAGACCTGTTTCGTTGTCGCACCAAGCCAACGTTGTTTTGGAATACAAGCCTGGTGTCTCGTCTCTGAAAAAAAAAAGCTCGCTGTTGCGCCTGTTCTTGGGAACCGATGTGTTCGATTCTTTTCTCGAGGGAGTGCTTCCGCAGAACGTCGCATGCATGGTCCCAAGAGAACGGTGCCGAAACGTGTCATCGCATAGTGTCTTCTCGTGTGGCGAAGAATGTGCGGCGAAATGTGCCGCATTTGTTGAAATTTTCGTTCCCATTCTCACTTCCCGTCTTCGTCGTCGCAAAATGTATTTCAAAGCGGCCCACCGATTCGAGGTTTTTGTATCCTTTCAGCGTTTTTGTGCGCACATTCAACTATAGCTCTAATAACGGAGGCCGAAAAACGAAAATTGCGTTCTTTTTTGCAGGCTAGAATGAACATCTACAACAAATGTCTATCTATCTATCTATCTATCTATCTATCTATCTATCTATCTATCTATCTATCTATCTATCTATCTATCCGTCCGTCCATCCGTCCGTCCGCCCGTCTGTCTGTCTGTCTGTCTGTCTGTCTGTCTGTCTGTCTGTCTGTCTGTCTGACTGACTGACTGGCTGACTGACTTGACCTGACCTGACTTGTCATGACCTGATCTGACCTGACCTGACCTGACCTGACCTGACCTGACCTGACTGACTGACTGACTAACTGACTGACTGACTGACTGACTGACTGACTGACTGACTGACTGACTGACTGACTGACTGACTGACTGTCCGACCGACCGACCGACCGACCGACCGACCGTCCATCTCTCTGTCTGTCTGTCTGTCTGTCTGTCTGTCTGTCTGTCTGTCTGTCTGTCTGTCTGTCTGTCTGTCGCAATCGATCATGGATGAAGCTGTGCTCGGTGAAAACGCCAAAAGAATGTTATGTATGTCACTATGAATGTTCGGGGACATCCTCGGTCCTCACAGACCTCACAATCACCACTCCTAGCGGGTCTCGGCTACGTTATTTGTTCGACCTCTTATGAATGCTGCCTGTATGAAAAAATGACACTTTTTGTTTGCAAGCTTTTAAAGCAAAAAATATATTCATCCCCCTAAACTTTTTAGTTTTGGCATGCCAGGTTCTGTTTCTATAACTCTAGCAACAACCTATATTGCTTGTCGGCTCATGCACTTCTTTACGTGGTTGTTAGAGAGATTGGTGCCGGGGATAATTCCTGGATTCAGGAAAGCTCCAGTGGACATCGTTTCGGCAGGGGATTTTATACGTGCGTTGTTTGTAATAGTGCAGAAAACTTTTCAACATGAATTTTGCAAATAAATCCTGTTACAACGTTGTGCCAACACTATAAGACGTAAAAAATATGGCTGCTTTCAACTTTTAAGGAATTGGTATAACACGAAAGGGAAACGTGTTTTTGCCGAGATAGTTTAGCGTTTATATTACTTTGTTTCAAGAGAAGGGCGAAGTAAATAATGCTACAGCAAGAAATCGCCATTTCACGCGTAGAACCACGAGCAGCTCGAAACTTATAGGGCGCACCTGACGCAGAAAGCTTGCAAAATTGAGCACATACAACAAAACAACTCTCTCAGATCGACACTTGAAGCATGCTGCTCAAACAGAATGACGCAGAAAACAAGCGCACAAGTTCACACAAGACGAGCGTGAACAATTGTCACAAGTCTTACTTCATCGTATATGAGCAGCATGCTCCTTTTGTAAACGCTGCCGCGGCAGCGAGCGAAGTGACTTTCGTGCTTTCCTGAACCACGAGTCTGAACTGATGAGCCCGTGCGCAGTCCGAGTTACCATGCCCCGTGGAGGCGGGTGCTCGAAGAAACGCGAGACACGCCTAACGCAAGGCCGTTGCATCATATTGAAACTGATGACAATAACACGGTGAAGTTTAGGAGCTGCCCCGCCGCGGTGGTCTAGTGGCTAAGGTACTCGGCTGCTGACCCGCAGGTCGCGGGTTCGAATCCCAGCTGCGGCGGCTGCATTTCCTATGGAGGCAGAAATGTTGTAGGCCCGTGTGCTCAGATTCGGGTGCACGATAAAGAACCCCAGGTGGTCGAGATTTCCGGAGCCCTACACTACGGCGTCTCTCATAATCATATGCTGGCTTTGGAATGTTAAAACCCCACATATCAATCATATCAATCGATTGAAGTTTAGGAGCTGTGAGGATCAGCAATGGTATATGGTGCATATAAATGGCTTACCGATAGTCAGCCTAACAACGTACGCTCCGTGTCATAGTGGCTTGTGTCGTGCCCTGCAAAGGCAAAAGTCCCTGCTTCGACGCCCGGCTATGAACGTTTTCTATGTTGTTTTTGTTTCTTTGCAATTTCTTCGTGTATATTTTACTATGCCATATCAGTGACGGAATTATGTCAGCGAAGACTTGCTGGACCTCAGCATAAAACCTTTCATGTTAAAAAAGTGCGAATTGCTCTTCTTGCGAAGTTTCGACTCGCTATAATCACGTTGATCTCTTAAGAAACACATGAACGCGGTTTTGTAAATTAGTATACTTTTTTCGAAGTTTAGTGAACGTTTCCTCAAAAGGGAGTTAACGTGTCTTCTTGTAGGATGTTATCTACTTGGGAAGTCGGCAGCTTTAAAAATGAGTCCGATCACTCTTAGTTTTTTCTGAAAGTATTATATGATTTCAAATAAGTACACTGACTTTTAAACGGTGAGCTTCAAAGCCGTTTTCTCAAAGTAACGAACAGCTGAAAGGAGAACTGACACAAATTTGGTACATTGAATCTCAACACAATGCCAATGTTTTCCACACACTGTAGTCAGACAGCTCGTAAAATACTCTACACATTTCAAAGTGTGCGTCACTGAAAATAATAAAGCAAATCCCAATGTAACAAATATTATCCAGCCAAGTCAACACGGTTTTCGGAATTTGCGAGCTCTGTGTCTTGCTCGAAGCTTTGCCGCTAGTAAAACGCGAATTGCTGTCTTTTCGTGACATCAAGCAGCTATGAGACGTCACTGAGAAGTGGCTCCCTTGTTACCGAAAGCAAAAAAAGAGCCTTTCAACGTAGCGGTAATGAAAAAAAAATAAATTCTGTGCATTTTCCTGGCTACCTGGAATGAGGAAGCCACCCACCTCTGGGTGAAGAGAACGCCCGCCTGATCGAAAATAAAGTTCATTTCTCTCTTCATCTTAGGACCACAACAATACTGTCAAGTTTCTCGACCCAAGCGCCTATTCTGAAAATTCTTAGAATTCATGTCAGTACTCCTTTAGGGGAAGTCAATTGATTACTCTGCGAATCAAATAATCTGGCTTTTTCCAAGCACTCAGACAGCAGGAACACTAGATTGCCCTTTCAACATCTTCCCCTTGCCAGGCTGTTGTTTCTGAAACGCACAATAAATAGAGCCTTTTTTTTATTCAAATAATCCTCTCTCGCGTATCCTCAAGAGCATTAACAACGTGACCAATATCAAATCGGCTGCATACAACTAGAAATAAAGAACACGCTAATATGGACGGCAAAAAGAACTCTGCATTCTTTTTTTAGTTTTATCTCTCCGATCTATAACGAGCACGTTTGCCGGACCACTGGAGCGAGACAGCCTCCAAAAACATAAAGAATAGATGCGGCGGACACAATGAACTTATCAGGAAGCGGTGAAAGAGACTGTATCACTGATTTATAACTAACGTGCTCCTCTGCTGAGACTGTTAGGAAAGAGAGGGTGGTGCGTTGATTTATATGTGCTTTCGTCACGAAAGCTTCAAAATGGTCTAGGTTTTGCGTCGCACACAAAGAAAAAGGAAAAAAAAAAATACACCAGACGCCGAGCTTCTGCGGGCTATGGCCTCAAGCGAGGCGTAATAATTAGCAATCTATATGCGGGGCCGCAGGCCAATGCAGTATCAGAGATGTACCTAAAACGGATAAAGTGGAAATAATAATGATGCTATGAATGTCCCCGAGAGCACACGTGTCGGGTAATAGAGTGTCGATGATTCGGAACGAGATTATAAGCGTAAAAAATGAAGAGAAAAGCTATCATGGAGACCTTTGCAATTACTCATAAGTTGTTGTGACAACTGTTCGGCTAGCAGCGTTTAAGGCCTATAAAGATGTAAATGGACCGTAAGGAAGAAAGAAAAACATTTGAACATTCATGTATCACTTACGTTTTCTGCTAATTTGTAGGAGCCATAATTAAAGTTCTAGGTTGAATGTCGTCGTCTATTAGCGAATCAGTTGTGATCGAATGAACAATTGAGCATCAAACAACATTCACGAACATTGGTTTAAAAGCAGCGCATCTACATATTCTCATTCTGGCGTTTTTAGTCGAATAGTGGAGGTGACTATATTAGTTGTGTACTTGCAGCAACATTGAAATAAATGTGGTGTGTGGCACAATTTCACATTTTCTAAAATTCTAGATTTCTGCAAAATTCAAACGATATCACAAACACACGCAGATGACGCGGCGTTTGCCTTCACTGAAACCTGATTGACGCTGATGTCAAAATGTATCCTTGAAGTAATTACGCTGAAAGTGGTCTCATTTTTTTTCACATCATGCATAATCAGAAGTGTGAAACACGTGAACAGCACCTACTTTCTATTTTGATTGTAAATCAAACAGTAAATTTCAACTTAGGTAAAAGAAGAAATGAAACTCCCCAATAGAGGACTATATTAAGCTCTCACAATGCTACTTCTGTATGAAAAAAAAAACATATGTCTGTATTCACTTTAATGCTTGTTCGAGGTGAATGTGCACTTTGTGTGAATACTAAGTGTCTTTTCCCTGTAAACATCGCGTAGTAAAAAGTTGGCAGCTTTAAGCAGAACACTTTGGGAGTATTCTTTGGAGAAATCAGCTGACATCATAATGAAAGGTTTAATAATAATTTGAATGTATTGAAAATGCCAAGCCTGCAAAGAAAGCACCGCACAGCCATAGCGAAAGCTGGAAAAGCACCATTTTTATTAGTCGTTGCAACCTCTATATTTGTACCAATAGAAGTACGCTTGCAAGATACCTACTACCCCATTAGTTGATTCGGTGGCTGATTGCGATAAAGGATCATGGCATAGTCCTTTGAAATGAATAGCAAACATTCAACTACCACCTCCTAATGTAATACATATTATGTGTTGCCAGGCTATACAATTCGCATTTTGTGACTCCTGGTTATTATTTTGGTCTTCTACCACTTCACATTGGTCATGTTAACGCGGTTTCTCCCCGGCGTGACGCTTGTACAGGGTTATTATGCGTAGGAGTTTCGAGCACTGGGGTCGCTCAGTGGTAGAAAACAGGGCTGGCGAGGAGAGGACCCAGGTCAGAACCATGTTCTATTCCAAATGATGATGGTGGTGATGATGATGATGATGATAGTGATGCTGGTGGTGATGATGATGATGATGATGATGATGTTGATGATGATGATGATGGCTATATGTATGGCTCACACTCAGTCTAGAAGATTGCCCAAGATACGAATAATCGGATAGAAGGAATCACATGTTACTAAATATTTGTTGCAATATAAAATGACTAGAAGACATTATTTCGCTAAATCAGTCATTTGAGATCAAAACCGTCCTCATTGGGTCAAGAATCTTTCTGCAGCGGAATCGGTATCCAGGTGGCAACAACATAACAAAATTTTTGCTCATTTCGTTCTTTTTTTTTATTTCGTGCGATATCCGTTACAGACAGCGGAGGCGGCAGCGCCAAGTGCGGCAATGGCGAACAAGCACGGCACCCTTGTTGCGATGTCATAGCAGCTTTTACTGCGAAACATACGTGATAGAAATTTACTTCCGTTCTTTTTAAGATACAAGCTTGCCCGATCAGGGGTGAGAAAGAAATAGTGAGGAAGGAAGCACATCCAGGCAGGTTTTCGTTGAATATTAGGTAATAAAGCAGATTTACAACAAACTAACGTGAAGTGCCGAAAGTGATCAAACATAGTAACCACCTGGACGTATTGCTCTTGCATATCATTTTAAAATATTGACGCATTTTTGCAGCTTGCAAAAACGCTGTGTGCTTAGAAGATGAGGTAATGTACAATTTAATAAGTAGTCGAGTTGTTTTTGATCACTATTGAGGACACTGAACAATCCATGAAAGTCGATAATTTTATTCATAGCTCTAAGAGCTCATCAAGTTTTAAAAAATAGGGCTGCACATCAATGTCAAAAGCGAATTTCAAAAGAGGTCCATACTAGGGAAACTTGTTAGGCTTTCTTTTAAAGTGATAGTCACAGAGCAGTTGTATGTTTCGCGACCTGTTTTCCTTACATTACAACAAGACAATCAGGAACAATATTTAAATCTCTGCTGAGAAACTAACTACTCTTACACTGACTACAAAGACAACGGTGGTCAGCTGACCTTAACATAAGCGCCCCTACAAGAGATGGAACTCACACGAAGAAAAATATCTGCTTGTTAGGCTCGATGTACCAGTTTAATTTTTTTTTCCTTCATTCACTTAGCTTCTTAAAGCAGCACTTTTGATGTTTCTGGTTTCTTTAGCATTCTGGACGAAGCACTAGGACTAAACCAACGCTTATTGTACCCAAGACGTTCTTCATTTTAAAGACGGGTGGCAACCCCGCTACCATGGGCCGCTTCTCACGCCATGCAATTATTTTGTTTTTCTTGGACATCCTCCAAATCACCCTCCTATTTAGAACGTTCGGTCGACCCCTTTCGTGAACATTCTTCTTTGACCGTGGTCTTACAGCATCGCGAGTGCATAAAGTTCTTCGTCATGCTTGTTTCGTTTTCATGTGCATGCCAAGGAGAAAGAGAGAGATTAACACACATAGATGACAAAAGCACACGCAAGTGCTCCAAAGTTAAAGTATCTGCAATACGTTTATGGTTTATTATTGGTAATATAAACACTTTCAGCCCAGTCTGTAGGTAGCTCACACAAGCGTACATCCCCGCTAGATAGCCCACAAATGCCAGCACAGCACCGCGTACCTAAGGATAACAGCCCAAAACACAAAGACTTCTCAGCCAATATCGGCATCGATTGATAGTGCGGCCAATGTACGCGTGACCGCCTACACTGTCTTAGAGATCCTTATCGCCCCTCTGGCGAGGCTTTGAGAGGGTACTTTGGTGTGGCATAGGTTGTTACGAAGTCGAGGGTAATGTTTTGAGGGAAAGCGAGGTGATGGTGTAGTCTGAGGAAGCACGCATAAGCTCAGCTGCAGAGAAAGGTTGTGAGGAGGGGGGGGGGGCGCGTGAGAAATGTCGTTATTTCCGGACAGAGAGCTTTCGGCTATAAAGTTGAGCAAAGAAAACACAATGAATGACCCACTGATAAAGTTTAAACATTAAAATCACTGCACTTCTATGCTGCTTCGTCTTGAGACAGGCAAGTAACTGCAGTTGATTGCCTGTCTCAAGACAAAATGGCATGGCAGTGAAACGACGTCATATAGTTCTCGCGTTTCCTTCATTTTTTTCTTTCGCTGTTAGCCAGAATAAAAAGACGCTACTGAACCGGATCATTAACAGCACAGGGTGTTTTCTTGTTCTTACGAGATATTGTCTTTCAACTAATTATGGTCACAAACACATACCATGTGTCTTTTCGACTCTTTGTTTGACCGTTTTTGCCAGCTTGAAGCATTGGCGTTTTGACAATTCAGTCTTTTTCATTATTTGCCTTTCTATCCAGAATAGAGATCAGTGTGTTAATACTATTAAGATAATCTACTGCAGCCATACGTACGTTCCAGCTTTTTTTTTTTTTCTGCATTGCGTTTATACAGCAATCTTTATTTCCCCTCCCAGCCAGCCTATATATGCTGTCGGTTTATTTTATATGGAATACTTTCTCTTCGTGTTTCCGAGTTTTATGAGATAAACTAGTTCACAGAATGTCTCCAGCTTTTATGCAAGCTCCCGTTTCACATACTGTACCAATTCTATTCATTACGTATATTTTATACAGCAATTTTTACGTTTGGTTCGTTGTCCAGGTTTTAAAAGACAATATTCTTTTCTGGGGACATTCGACGCAAAATTTTGGTCTGTCTCTCTATACATTTCTCTGTTTGTCCGCTATTGATGGTTCCCTAAACGGCACCAAAGTGGCCAAGCGATGCTTCAAACGGCCGACCCCATTCGCAGCGCCCACGAATATTGTCAAGCGTCAGCTTTCATACTTTTGAAATTGTCAATTAAAAACTTATTGTTGCGCATATCTGAGGCACCATAACAAGACGTCAATAATGTATATGTGTGTCTCTTACAAAAAAAAGCCGTACATAAGTAATTATAAGGACAGTAGTATTTATCACGTTGCACTGATCAGGCAACGCTTGCTTAAAAAGGCAAGTGTTTCCAACGCTTTCCTTAGACGAGACGGTTAGGTGGTGCCACCTAACCGTCTATTTGCGTTCAACACCTTATCACCTCCGAGACGCGCGCGCAGGGCGCGCACGCGTCGTATTTCAAGATAACTGGCAGATGGCGCTCACGTCTCACGTGTGACGTCACTTGGTGCGCTCGTTCGCCTCCGCTGCACGCTCGAGGCACTCAACGCAGCGCCTCCAGAATACCATTCACCAATTTTCTTGCGCAGAACATCAAATAAATGTTTTGTGAGCTCTCACCAGACCCAAGACTATCGCCTTTTGACGACATTTGCACTGTAACATGCTGATATGGGGCCAATTTTTTTTTTAAGATTTCGCCTGCACATTCGGAAGTGAATAGCAAGATCCTTGCCGGCATTCTCGTGGACATTGTTATCATGTTGTTTTGACGATGTTGACAATTCTGATGGAGTCGTTTGCTGCTTTTTAAGCAAAAAAAAAAAACGTCTCAGCAGCTCAATCGGAACTCGTGCACACCTGCTTCTAAACTGTCAGCCGGTTTCGCTTTTCGGTGCATCCCTCAACCTTGCTATAAGGAAATCAATGACTGTGCACCCAGCAATGCCGCTTCAAAGTATCGTTGAATGCCTGTTGCAAGCACAGCTGTTTAGTGTCCACTGCGCTATGACTATAGTCTTTCCGCGAATCAGCGAAGGGCTTAAAATGCATTCGTGCTACACGTGAGCCTAAGCAGCCGTTCTCTTTGTCAGTGGTTCTGTTGCTAATGTTGATTAAATATGTTGTTTCCGCATGTGTTTCCCACTTTTCTGTGAGAAGAACAGAACTAGCAAATTGTTATGTTCAGTTTAAAACTGCGATACCACAGAATTTAGACAACAGAATTACAGTGTCAATACAATGCTTAAGAAAAAGAACAAATTCTCTTTGTTAACAATGGTCGCGTAAGCAACCATGGTCAAACACCGTGACCACAAGGCAATTTAACCCTACCATTATTCTAAAGATATTATAACCCCCCCCCCCCCCCCGCTCACCTATAGCGCATCAGCATGGGTGGCGTTTACATTGACATTATCAAGGCGAGCCATCAATTCTTTTTCTTTCTACCGTGTTCCTTACAACCTTGATCTTGCGGATTACATGAGTTTTTTTTAATAACGCATCAGCCTGGAAAGTAAATATTATTCACCTTTTTAAGCATTGATTGATTGATATGTGGGGTTTAACGTCCCAAAACCACGATATGATTATGAGAGACGCCGTAGTGGAGGGCTCCGGAAATTTAGACCACCTGGGGTTCTTTAACGTGCACCCAAATCTGAGCACACGGGCCTACAACATTTCCGCCTCCATCGAAAATGCAGCCGCCGCAGCCGGGATTCGAACCCGCGCCCTGCGGGTCAGCAGCCGAGTACCTTAGCCACTAGACCACCGCGGCGGGGCGCCCTTTTTAAGCATGTCAACTACTTGGTGCGAGACGTTTTGGTGGGCGTCCTTATAGTGAGCACATGTCTTGAATAAAAAAATTGCTAAGACATCAACGTTATGGATAATAAACTGAGAACCTGCGTAATTACAAGATTAGTAACTGAGAGATCACTAGTTATTATCAAGTTTCTAGGAAGCTTACGTGTGACAGTATCTCCATTAGGTTGTTAACAAACATTCTTAAACTTTTTGCCGAAATTATGCATCGACATTTGGCAACTCACTTCCTGCTAGTCGAATTATTAAATTTCTATTGGCTTCATACTCGCTGTACTCTTTTCTAAGACAGGATTTGCCAAAGAAACAACGGCACGCTAAGGAACAATCCACACATGGCTGTGTTGTTTGGTTTGTCTAGTTTAGCAGCACTGTTACTGCATATAAGCGTCAACCAAGCAGCGCAAAAGCGCTCATCACTGCTCGTGATAGGAATTTGTTGCATTCACCAGAGTTGAAAAAGCAGCATCATCTTCTTATCTTTTCCGCCCTTTTGCGTGTGACAAAGCTCGCACACGTACAGTTTCGTGTAGATAATGCTACGTAAAGACTTCGGGACTGATTACGTATACTTACTTAGCTCATTCCTAAAGATCATAGGGAGGAAGGAGGAAAAAGAAGGAAAAAAGGGCAGGGAGGTTAGTCCATTCTCAGACTGGCTGGCTATACCCTGTGCTAAGAAAATGGGTAAGGAAATGAATCATAGGGGAGAGATGTTATGTTGTCAACATATGCTACAACATATGCTACATTTTTCAATCACTGAGACCAACGGGGATTTACAAGCAACAACAATGAACTAAGTCTTTGTTGTGGTAACAAAGCGAAACTTGAGCGTTCTCCAATGCAGCATCATTCTGCTTATCCGGCCCCAGCTTTTTCATTCGCCAAGGAACCACGTGGAAACGTACACTCCAAACTCGTACTTCTTCAAAACCAAGCATCCGATGCATTGATAGACGAAGCAGCAGAAGCGACTGCCGAAAACTTCTCATCGCTGTCGGTAAGGGGTGCAGCTCACGATCTGACCTGCCCGTACTGTTTTCTCTGCAGGAGAAATTGAATTTCGCTTCGCGCAAAATCCTCTCTCTTCTCTCCCACCACCAGATCTTTACTTTCTCTTTTTATTCCTACGCGTTTCCTTCCTCAAGAGTTCTTGTGCCTCACGGAAGAAAGCATATCATCGAAACAGAAAGCAATAGGCGGAAGAAAGAACATCCGGCTGCGGTTTCAGGTCTCCACACTAACCTCCTCCCCCCCTTTTTTTATCGATGAGTCGGTGCTACTGACGTCAACAACTGCCGCCAGGAAACAGCACTGGACGGCAGAAAAAGGTCGGTTCACGTGGTAGAATCAAGATGGGGTCGTTGAGCTGATGTCATGGTTCTTTTTTAGATTCCGGTACTCCAGGCACGCTTCGTCTGACTTGTTCATGCATTATTGGCTGTACATTAATGACTATTTTTGCTCTTGTAACTGAGATAAAAAATTGTTATCCGTGTAGTAGTACACGTCGTTTATTACACTTTGCTGAATTAAAGAAGCGTGGAGAGGTTGATGCAATGAACTATTGAGAGAAAATCTATTAGGGCTTATTAAACATATTAGGAGGTGGTGGTCTGGTAAGTAAGCAGTAATACTGTTCTTCCCCTGTTTTCTTAGTATGTTGGAATTTACGGCACTAGCTTGTGATCCATCCCGAAGTGGTAAAATACCGACTTGAGACAATGTGAACAATGCCCTAAAGTAGCACAAAGTAAACCTAAAAGGCCAGAAGTATGACAGAATACGTAAATAATTCAAAAATATCGGCAAGAATCTAGAGAAAATTGCGAAAAACTCCTTTGAGGCATACGGCTGACGTCTTGCGCCTCCCGAGATGGGCGCCAGAATCCCAGAAAGCGCGTGATTGCCAAGAAAATTTAAACAATGGCCATCCCACTCAATGTTCAGATTTCACGGTTGTGAAGAAGCACTAACAACCGCCTTATAGGACCACGCCCGTATTCACACAAAAATTATATTTGCGTATTAGACAACGTGCGGTCGACAACTATCCAACGGCATACACAAGAGCTATATTAGCGCGAACGTCAGCACGCCCTAGAGAAGTACCCTAGCATCTACGGAATGACTACGTTAGCACTGGGCTAGAGCAGAGTTATCACTGCACGAAGCGCCGAATTTAGAGTTTTTGTCTTGCTCGTGTTTTTGTCCAGTGCTTTGTTGATTTACGAGCACCTGCCCTTCTCTCCACTCTCCTTTCTAGTCTTCTTTCCACTTCCGCCTAGTCCTGGTCAAGGGTAGCGAGCTGTAATCTTAAATGGTGTTTGATTCCCCTGTCGATACCTCGTCTACAGTTTCAACGCATGGTTCCCGGCATGCGGTCTAAAGCCCGGCTCTCGTCTCCAGCGCTAAAGCAGCTTTCTCTTCTCTTGTTGTATGAGAAGTACAGTGAGCATAATCATCTATATACTGACATTTCAACTAAAGTGGACGGGTCTGTAGGGTCGGTGCACTTTCCTGCAACAGCGACGAAGACGAAGGTTCGGTTACCCCACCGGACGTCATCCGCAGCTTCGGAACTTGCTGCTCTGCATAGCGCAGTTAAAGTCATCAAATACCAAGAAGCCAAGAAATGGAGCGTGTTCACGGACTCCAAGGCAGCACTACAGTGTTCGAACAACTAGTGCTGAAAATTAGAAAGATGCTTTACCGCTTCTTCGATTAACAATGCGAAATAACGTTTCAGTGGCTTCCAAGTCACTGCGGCATATGCGGCAGCCAACATGCCGATGTAGTGGCTTGATTAGCACACGAAGATGGCGGAGAAGAATCTATACACTTTTCAAGAACTGGTGCTGCAATGAAAATGCGAAAAATTGCTAGTGAAGAAAGAAAATATCTGTGGAACGCTTAGTGCTTACTGCACACGCGACTGCACAGGCTGGACACGTCTCGTCGACTTCGGCCTCCAGCCGGACTCTCTCGACTTGAGACAACTGTGCTTTGCGGACTTTGGTTTGGTGTCGCTTTCACCAAAGTTTTCGCCTTCCGAATCGGCATGGAAGACAGTGCTGATTGTGATCATTGCTGCAGCGATTGAACAATGAAGCACGTTCTTTGTCACTGCCCTCGCTACAGCGTGCAAAGGCGGCAGCTAGCAGCTGCGTTTGCTCGTCTTGACGACAGACCCTTGTGAGAACAGTCAGTGCTTGAAAGGCGACATGACCTGTCTTCGACAAGAAAATCAGTGAAGGCCTTATTTAACTTTGTGTGTGGTAGTGGCCTATTGAATAGGCCATAGTCCACCAGCTCACTCTATTTTTTTTTTCGCACGTCTATTTCGCTCTTCGCTTTCTTTATCATCTTTCTTCCCCATTATTTGTTCCCTTTGTGCAGTGTAGCAAGCTGGATTCCCCAATTTCTCGTCACCCTCCCTGCCTTTCTCTCATTCAATTCCCTCTCTTTTTATCTCTCTCACTTTATTTAGACTGTTCCCATAGGTACTTGTTAGACTATATTCGAGTTTTCAGTTGTGACATTGAAAGCAATTCTCTGATTGAGTCCTAATCTGACTTCAAATGACTAGTGTTCGTACTTGAATGCGTTAATTAGAGCTAGGGAAAACGTCATACAAGCATAAAGTGGCGTTTAGCTCTCTTCTCTTATCTCACTTCAATTTGTGCCTCAAATGTTTAATGTGATTCCTAGCTTTACTTTTCACAAGAATCTCACAGCCTCGTCCAGTAAGATGGTTCTTATGGCTTTTGAATTGCCCGATACGAGTGAAAGCCTCCGGCGTGGAAATTGTTGAGCTTTCCAGGAAAAAAAGGCATACATAAGCGTTTTTTTTTTAAGGAAAGGCGTATTATACAAAAGCATTGCTGCCGGAACAATCAAGAGGTGCCCTGAGGCACTCGAAGCACATTTCTTCTTTTTTGTATGGTGGCAGCCCTAATGAAGTGTGCGGTTGCTCTCGAACAAAACTTTATACTTTGTCTCCGCATGTCGAGACCTCTTCGGACAAGCTCAATCTTTTCTCGCTGACTGAGCCGTTATTTTTCAATCAATTTCTCTCGAAAACGTCACAGCTCTAGTTCAGCCTTGTGCATGTACTTTTTTTTTCTTAAAACAGCGTGTCACTACGTGAAAGCCATTTCTTTGACTGTTAATGCAGCGCTTTTTGCGTTCAGAACTATGTCCTGACATTTTTTGAAAAAAAAAAGAACTCGAACTCAGTAAGTTTCGCTTCATAGGCGTAAGAATTTGCTGGTCTTTACAACAAAGAATCTAAACAAATCAATGAATATAGACAGCTACGGTGCTGGTGAAAGTTCTGGGTAGTTTTTTGTGTGTTCGTGCAAAAAAGCAGTCAGTCATGACCAACAATATTTCTACATTTTACTGCACTGCCGCTTCGCAAAAGCTAATGGCGTCTACCTCGACGGTACAGTAGTTACAAAACTCAGTGTATAACCCTAATATCGCATCACCTATTCGAGATTTGATCTCGAATAGGTGATCACATTTCAGTGGAGGCTAAATGCGAGATGTGTGCTGTGTGGTCTCCCGGCTAGTTAATGAACACGCCATGGCCAAAATTTCCGGAGACGTCGATGGCGTGCCTCATTTTGATATTCTAGTATAGTGCGTGATATCTTAGATAATATTATTAGTGCTGTTGCAAAAGGTATTGGCCCGTTTTGAAGAAGAAAATTGGGGTCCCTTAAGCTTGGGGTTTAAGTGCTGAACGCGAAAGCGATATTGTGTCCCTAGTGCCTACTTCAAACACTTAGTGCATCAAATTATTGGAAGTCGCTATGCACCCACCGCGTAACCTCAAGGGAATAGATGGAGCAACGTCTGTGCCTTGTGTATTGGTGACTGGCTTTAAACCGTCGAGGTATTACGATATTGTTACGCATGCCTTGGAAGAAAGCGAAGATGGGTGAACATGCTGACTGCCCCAAGCTGGAGGAAGAAAGAAGACGACGAGACTGCGATCATCAACCTGTTTGCAGCTCCGGCGCTTCCCTTCGCGACCAAAATAAATGGCTCCCTTCAGCCGTATACGTCCTGGTCCTCCTTGTGCGTAACAGATTGGTGGAAGCGTGCTGGGTAAGACAAGCCCAACGACGGGAGCTTCACTACCTAGACTACGCCGCAGCCGCCGCCTTGCCGGACTCCCGCCTGCGCCGATCGTAATGGCCCAAGATCAGCCATCTAACGCTTCAAGGCCAACTCCAATGGGTTCCGTGCCCTACTACCGAGTCCCGCCAACCTTTGGAGGAAAATCAGGAGAGGATGTCGACGCGTGGCTCGTCCAGTACAAGCGAGTCAGCAAGTCCAACGGCTGGGATGCCGCCGCTCAGCTCAGCAATGCGGTCTTTTGCCTTACGGTTACTGCGCTCGTGTGGTACGAAAACCACGAGGACACACTGAAGACGTGGGACGTTTTTGTTGCAGAGCTGAAAGCGTGTTTCGGCGACTCGAGCGTCAAAAGGAAGCGGGCAGAGCAGACATTCTCTCAACGCGCGCAGCTTCCAGGTGAGACATGTACCACGTATATAGAGGATGTGCTGAAGCTCTGCAAGGTGGTCAATGATCAGATGTCAGAAGACGACAAAGTAGGGCATTTGCTGAAAGGCATAGCAGAAGATGTATATAATTTTCTAATCGGAAAAGAGCACCTGAGCTCGGTGTCCGACGTGATTCGACATTGCCGAACTTTCGAACAGCTGAAAATGCGCAGGATTGCTCCAAAGTTCGGCCGGTTCACAAATGTTACAACGGTTGCCAGCATCGACACGAACACCTGCCCAGACCTGTCGTTGACGATTCGAGAGATTGTTCGCGAAGAACGTTTTCGCTATAGAGAACAGACGCATTCAGCATTTGATCACCATTCTGTAAACGACCAACATTCGGTATATGTGCCACGTGAGGCTGTGACTGCGCCGCCGCCTTCTACGACCCCTTGGCAATCGATGGTTATTGCAGCAGCTGTTGAGTACAGCGCACCCCCACAGCCAAGGAGAGCACCACGGTTGCCAGCTTCTCGCCATGACCGACGCCCCCAGCGTCCGCCTTCTTCGCGACCCCCAGTCTATCCCTATGATATACGGAACGAACCGACCCACTCCGCCAGAGAAGACGATGTTTGATTCATCGACGAACAAAGAGAGTTTTGACCTCTCCCAGTTTGCTACTTCTGTGGTGTACCAGGACATATTTCGCGATTTTGCAACCGTCGACGTGTAGCCCCACGGTATGGCTACCCACCACACTTTGCACGGCCTTCCGAACGACTTCGTGATGACCCGCGAGCAACGTACTATGGCCCACCACAACACTTCACACGATCGTCTGATCGACCGTACGATGACCCTAATGCAACACACCTGCTGCCTCGCGACGAATACTGGACATGCAGCTTCCGGAACCACTCCCCTACATCTGACAGGAGCTTGACGCCTCCACCGCCTCGTGTTCCCCGTTCTCCTTCACCACGGCGCCGCAACACGTCTCCTTTGCCACAGGAAAACTAGCAAGCGCGGCCGATGGAGGTGAGGTCGCCGGAGACGTGCTAATATCAGAAATACCTCCTGTGTTGATGCTAAAGAACAAAGTACGTGTTTTTGTTGACGGTGTGCCTGTGATGGCTTTGGTGGATACGGGGGCAATCATTTCGGTCATGAGTGCGTGTTTTAAAGATACCTTGGGGCGGAAGGTATTATTTAGGTGGAATCAAGCTGCGAAGTTTTGCGGAGTGAGTGGTGAGGCACTGCATCCTGTTGGTGTGTGTCAAGCTAACGTATTTCTCGGAGGCCGTGTTATCCCAACGGAGTTCGTGATTATTCCGCAGGCGACACATGATGTTATTTTGGGTATGGACTTTTTGAGGGAGTGTGGTGCGACTGTCGACTGCCGCACAGGGACAATAGTCTTGAATGATCACGTTCCGCCAGCACTCTTGGAAAACCCTGTGGATGGTGAGACGGCATTGTGTGTCTGTGGCGACACTATCATACCACCGTTATCAGCCGTTCGTGTACCTGTTGGTTGCAGCGACAGCTATTCCGCCAGCTTTGATGCCAACGTAGAGCCAGTGTACACCAACTGCATGAAAAAGAATGTGTTGATCCCACATTGTGTGGTGTCGATCAGACGTGGACGCGCTGGTTTATGGATTGTCAATTGCTCTACAGAACCCGTGATGTTACCAGATTGTCTAAAGTTAGCCGTCGTGAGTGGACAACACGAGGCCTTACTGGTGACCGAGCTTAGAGATGCGCCGGAAGAGCATCGTAGTCACAGTTTCGAAACGGCTCTTCTGTCAATGGTGAATAAGTCGCTGAGCTCAAGTGAACGCCGAACATTGGTCAATGTACTTTCGAAGCACGTCTCTGCATTCGACTTTGCGCAGAAAGACAAAGCGCCCCTAATCCCTGCTTCTCGGACATGTCACACTATCAACACGGGTTTGACCAATCCGATTAGACAAAAGCCATACCGTGTTTCGCCATCCGAGCGGCGGATTATTAATGAGCAGGTGAACGAAATGATTGAAAACGGTTTCATTCAAGAGTCGGTAAGTCCATGGGCAGCTCCAGTAATTCTCGTTAAAAACAAAGACGGATCCTGGAGATTTTGCGTCGATTATCGCCGATTGAATGCTGTAACAAAAAAAGACGTGTACCCACTTCCACGTATTGATGATGCCATAGACTGTCTGTATTCGGCCTCTTACTTTTCCTCTGTAGACTTAAGATCAGGCTACTGGCAAATTCCCATGCATCCTGAAGATAAAGAAAAGACAGCCTTTGTAACACCTGACGGCCTTTTTGAATTCAACGTGATGCCATTTGGACTATGCAACGCGCCGGCGACGTTCGAGCGATTTATGGACACTGTTCTTCGTGGCTTGAAGTGGAGCATTTGCATGTGCTATCTCGACGACGTCGTCATCTTTGGCCGCACCTTCAGCGAACACAATTCACGTCTGGATACTGTACTGACTTGCATAAGAAACGCTGGCCTTGTTCTTAACTCAAAGAAATGCCACTTCGGAGACCGACAAACTCTTGTTCTCGGGCACCTAGTCGATCAGGAGGGCATCCGTTCAGAACCCCAAGTAGACAGCAGCCGTTGAAGCATTCAATGTGCCGCGCTCTGTGAAGGAGCTCCGCAGTTTTTTGGGGCTTTGCTCCTCTTTTCGCCGCTTTATACCCAAATTTGCCGATGTCGCGTATCCGCTGACATGTTTGCTACGGAAGAATACTCCCTTCGAGTGGACTCCGGAGTGCGACTCCTCTTTTCGTCAACTGAAGTTCCTCCTGACGTCGCGGCCTGTTCTTCAACATTTCAACCCATCAGCTCCAACCGAACTGCACACAGATGCCAGCGGCATAGGAATTGGTGCCGTCCCAGTTCAACGCTATGGTAACCGCGAGCACGTGATTGCATACGCAAGTCGCTCCTTGAGTAGGCCTGAACAGAATTACACTGTCACAGAACAAGAATGCCTCGCGGTAGTATTTGCGATTCAGCGGTTTCGGTCTTACTTATACGGACGCCCTTTTACAGTTGTCACCGACCACCACTCATTGTGTTGGCTCGTCAACCTTCGGGATCCTTGCGGCCGTCTAGCGCGCTGGGCACTTCGGCTCCAAGAGTATAACTTCATAGTCTCGTACAAAAGTGGTCGACGACACGCCGACGCAGATTGCCTTTCGCGCATGCCACTGAGCACTACAGAGTGTGACGCCGATGACCTCGATCACCACGTAGCTTCTGTGTCACCGAAGTTTCCCGACCTCAGTACTTTCAAAGATGAACAGCGAAAGGACACCAGGCTATCATCGCTTTGCACAGCTCCTACGGCATGCCATTTCTGTGTACGCAACGGACTCCTATATAAGAAGAACTTTTCCAGCACTGGTGCACGTTTCCTCCTGGTAGTGCCAGAAACCCTTCGGACAGCGATTTCAGGTGTGATGCACGATGATCCTACGTCCGGACATTTAGGTTCTGCGCGGACGCTTTACCGTGCTAAGGAACGCTTTTATTGGCCAGGAATGCGACAGTCAGTCGAGGCGTATGTGGCCAGCTGCACACAGTGTCAACGCCACAAACGCCCGTCTACTGCTCCGGCTGGTTTTCTACAGCCCTTGCCACCTCCAAGCACACCTTTCCAACAGGTGGGCATTGACCTCATGGGCCCTTTTCCAAAGTCGGCTAAGGGCAATCGCTGGATAATTGTATGTGTCGATTACCTCACGCGCTACTGCGAGACGGCGACCATACCAACCGCAACTGCCAGCGACGTCTCTGTGTTCCTGCTGCAGCACGTTATCCTCCGACATGGCCCACCTCAGGTGATCATCAGTGATCGCGGGCGACAATTTACGGTAGACATAGTAGAAGAGCTGCTTCGATTGAGTGAGTCCCGCCTTCGTCACTCGTCGCCATACCATCCGCAAACAAATGTGCTCACGGAGCGTACCAACCGAACAATTGTAAACATGCTCTCTATGTATGTGGCATCCGACCACAAAAACTGGGATGACGTGCTACCATTTATAACGTACGTGTTCAATACCGCTAAGCACGAGACAACAGGCTATAGCCCCTTTTTCTTGATGTACGCACGACCGCCGCGGCACACACTCGACACAGTTTTGCCATTCTCGGCACACGAGAACCTCTCAGTCACCGAAATCCTCTGCCTTGCAGAAGAAGCGCGTCGTATTGCTCGTCTACGCACTTTGGCATCACAGGAAAAATCGAAGGTACGCTACGACGTCCGCCACCGGCCTGTAACTTACCACCCAGGCGACTTAGTGTGGCTGTGGACTCCGGTACGAAGATGCGGGTTATGCCAAAATTTCTTGGCCACATACGACGGACCGTTTGTCGTTCTCGACAAAATCACGGAAGTCACATACACAATAGCTCGCCTCACGAGAAGTGGTAGAAGAGCCGCTAAAACCCAAGCAGTCCATGTCGCTCGACTGAAGTTGTACACACCAAGGTGAATCGGTTACCTCGCCCGGCGGGCTTCGTCTGCGAGGGGAGGAATGTTACGCATGCCTTGGAAGAAAATGAAGATGGGTGAACATGCTGACTGCCCCAAGCTGGAGGAAGAAAGAAGACGACGAGACTGCGATCATCAACCTGTTGGCCGCTCCGGCGCTTCTCTTCGCGACCAAAATAAACGGCTCCCTTCAGCCGTATACGTCCTGGTCCTCCTTGTGCGTAACAATATTAACACGCTGTGACGCCCAAAGGCATTGTATACGCTTCTACGAAGCATTATTGCTGTAATATTCCACGTTGTATTCTGAAGCATGTATGAAGACGCGTTTGCTTGTAAAGATGCTTTCACTGCATTTTCAAGCAGAGGAAAATAATTTTGCTGTATTCACAAGAATACGCGTGGCTGTGTGGTAGAACATCAGCTTGCCTCACAAACCACCTGAGATCGATGCCAGCTCGGACCTATTTTATTTGCGTCTTTCTCAATTTTTCAGTCATTCACAAGATGACGATTATTCGATCACAACCAACGCCCGAATTTTCCCGAAACAAGTTCTCAGATGCTTTCGCGTTAACAATGACGGATCTACACGAAGTGTATCACGGCGAGTGGTCGAAGCGCTGGGCATTGTTCTTGACGTAAATCACCCATGACATTTCCATGTAAATCAGAGACAACGCCTGTGTTTTCTCTCATTTACATACTAGAAAGAAAGAAAGAAAGAAAGAAAGAACGAAAGAAAGAAATAAGAAATAAAGGAAGAAAGAAAGAACGAAAGAAAGGAAGAGATAAAGAAAAATGATTTCAGGGTTGGTCTGCCTACGGGAAGTCCTGAACCATAAACGTGATTGAAACTACGTCGAAGCACACCATTTCTCGGAAGGTAGAGGTCCCAAGGACGTCACCAGCGATCGAACGATGGCACGCGTGTTCATTTACGCGGGCACCACGGTTCCCGTTACAGACCGCGCGACCCTCGGCGCACGTGGTGAGGTGGAGGTAAGGTGGGTCTTTCATTCAAGACGCCATGGAATGCATCGTAGAAGAGTCGGGTACCAGACGCGTTGGTATTTAGTATGAACATAACGAGAAACCCAGCTTTGAATGGACGCTTACTTAAGAAGAAGAAACGTACACGAGCACAGTCGCTGAGACTACAAACGGTCCAATGAAATCACAAGTACTGTTTGCGCGTTGATGCTCTACCGTGCGAGTGGCTGTTGCCTCATTGAATTGTTCTTGTGCCGGCATGTATTGTGCTATTTTTTAGGGGCGAAGCTCCTTAAGCCGTGGGTCGTACGTCCCAGATGTATGTAGCAGTAGTAGTAGGTGGCTACCTACTACTACTACTACTACACGCATCTCTCGTTTAGGCCTAGGAATTTCCGCTGGATGGCGGTACTTGTATCTGATGAATATGTGATGAAATAAATGCCAGATGGCGGTACTTTGAGAGTTCAGTAGATAGACAAACGGACGGATGGATGGACAGACGTACAGACAAAGAGAGACAAACAGACGGACGGATGGAAGGATGGACGGACAGAACAGACAGACAGACAGACAGACAGACAGACAGACAGACAGACAGACAGACAGACAGACAGAAAAATGGGTGGACGGACGGATGAATGGGCGCACAGATGGACGCATGGTTGGACGCCTTGACGGACGGACGCATTGACGGATGGACTAACGAACGCACGGATATATGGACACACGGACGAACTGACGGACGCATCGCACCACTCATCTTCATCCACTACGTGGATATGCTGTGATTCTTTTCCTCTTCTGCGTTCGTTTTCAAGCCTGGCTTCATCTTTCTTTCAGGCCGTAGAACATGCTCTTTAGCGCCGTTTGTAGTCTTCTCCCAATGTAATTTTAAAAGCATTGCTTCCTCTGGTAGCTTGGAAATCTCTGAAATTTGTTTAGTTTGTACTGATTCATAGCTTCTGCTGCTGCAAAGTGTAGGAACCATGAAACGACACACGGGAGAAGTTTTACTTGAAAGCAAGGTTGTGATTGGTGGCTATCTTGCGCTAGAATCACTACCTAACGCCCCCTCTAGAAGCCAAATGTTTCGATTGACACCGTGGCTACTTTCTGGCTACTTTTGAACTTCTGTTGCGGCTCATTGGCTGCTATTTTTACTTATTATTTGCATGTAAGGTACACTTTTTCGAAGCATTTCGGTCGTATCAGCCGACATACGCGGCGTCCTACCACACACTTCTTATAGAAAACTAGAATATTCTAGTTCACTATACCCACACTAACAAACTGGTGAACATAGAAGTAACCAGGGTTGCCATTCTCTGCTAATTTCCGCCAAATCGGCTACTTTTTGAGCCATTCGATGGCGAAAATTTTTCGTATGGCTTTTTTTTGCTACTTTTTAACACCTGCATTTACTTTTTGAAAATGGTTTTCTTTATTCATAAATAGTAAAAACTCTGCTCGTAATACCCCTCCGCTTCTATATGGTTATGAATTCCGCGATAGTTTTGAATAACGTGGCTACTTTAGCCCCTTTTGACTTGAGCTCTGTACGCCTTTTGAATTCCGTCTAATGGCGACCCTGGAGGTAACCGAAAACAACATGGGCATTTTTGCAAATACGAAGTGGCGAAGTTGCATGCGCGTTGGCAAACGCGTCACTGGCACGTTGCCCACGCTGCCCGCCGTGCATGCTGGTTCTAGGCGCAAGTTTTTCATTTGATTGCACAGCGCGCGGTCTAGTATGAACTCACCAAAAACAGAGGTTCGCCACGAAATTAAATATGCCACTCCTGGATATGCCCTTGGTTGGTTATATTACACCGCTCGTGAATTACTTAGCTTATTTTCCATTATTATCCCGAAGACAAATTAGAGCCGGGGCAAAGCGAAGATGAGAATAACAATCGTGGTGGCGCAAAAAAAAATTTTCCCCGAATGAAAATACGCAAATTGTTAAGCTGCATTTCTTAATAAACAAATCTATTCGGAGTGATGGCATGTAGTTGAGAGCTATGAAGCGTACAAGAACGAAACTTCGCAAGTATATATAAAAATACACATCGGGACATAAAAATGAGAAACTATGCTTGTTTGGAAAGCGGTGGGTAATCTCGTTAGACCGTGTACGCAAAGAGACAGTACTTTGCAAGTCATTCAGCACTGAACATTGTAAACTTGTGACATCTGCCTTTAAATGGTTCTGTTGAGAGAATCATAATGAAGTTTGAGTAAACACTGAGCTCGTCCACGCCATCGAAAAGGTTATATTGTGCACTCGATCGGATTAGGTCAGGGAGGAGAACAGCAGATACATTTGAATTAAAGATCAATATAGGCTGGCCGTAATGTGCTTTGCGGTAATTTGGTACAGGTCTAAGGTTGCGGTTTGGAGTTCAAATCTCTTCAAATTGTGCTTTGAACCAAGAGTCAAATAATAACCAGGCTTAAAATGCCGCACTCGTTTTATGGCTCTCCATAACGACATATGCGTTGTCTGAGATAACAATACCTTGCGTCGCTGGAGCAATGGCCTGTTGAGGCAGCGTCATGCGATAAAGGCCATTTTGCTGCATTAAAAGCTAGAGATTCTCCTGTTTGGCTTTGCGAAATACCTTCGAAAATCGCCATGCATGCCGCATCAGTCCTTGCAAATCACAGATCGCCCACGACAAGTGCTTGAGTAATTTTACTGGTGAAATCCGGGAACGATGTTTTTTTCTTTCTTTTCTTATACTATTGTTAATCTGCTCCCGACTGTCCAGAGACTTTGTATCGAAATATAAGAAGAAATTCGCTATACATTTTAGCGGTTAGAATAGTGAGGTCCTGCCCCGTAGACAGATAAATTCTCTTATTAGAGAAAGGGAGGACCGAAGATCACTGAATGGGTGATTGGAGAAGGGCGAGGGGTGGTAGGCACACACTAAATCACGCACGCTCAGGCGCTACTAATCACGAATTGGGATAATGTGCCAGGCTGATGAGGGTTCTCAAGGATATTCTTTTGTACCGCTTCCAAATCAGTATGTAAAAAAGGGCATTGTTCTTTCGACAATGATGTTGCCCCGCCGCAGTGGTTTAGTGGCTAAGGAACAACGTTCCAGACAGCAGGTCGTGTGATCAAATCCCTGCTGCGGCGGCTGCATTTTCGATGAGATGAGAATACTTTAGGCCCGTGTGCTAAAACTTGGGGGCACGTTAAGAACCATCGGTGGTTAACATTTACGAGCCCTGCACTACGGTGTCTCCCATAATCATATGGTGGTGTTGGGACGTTAAATTCACATTTCAAATAATCATCATTTCTGATGTAGGGCAGGGCCATGTAGAATGAGGTGTTCCATGTATGTACACATACACACGGGCGCACACGCACGCACGCTGAGATCGACCAAGAAGAACAGAATGATGAAGATGGGTGGCAACGTATAGCCATGTGAGGAGAATGCACAAAGCCGTCTGGCATGTTACAGCTACGATTCCGCTGCAAAAGTGTGGTTTGAATGCATGTTCAGTCAGCTCTTGCTGGGTACCGATGCACATTCGTAGTCCATAGTGATACTTAGTCTATACTCCACTTCATACATCGCTTGCAACACTCTCCAAAATATGCAAGAAGTGTCGTATTGGCGAGATTACTTGTAGAGCAAGTGCAATTTGCTATTTTTAGTGACATGTTACGCCACGATGCGGTGATAAGGTGACGTCATTACGTGACAATTTTTCTCATCCCTCATGATGAGGACGTGGACGCCGATGGTAGCCTATCACGTTTGCTAAGGCATCCAAATATTTGACCCAAATACACTTTGAATATATCCTGCATTGAGTGATTACACATCACTTGAACACCCTAATGGGTTTTCAGTGGGTATACATTATTTGCACACCATTTGGTGTGCCTGAAGCTATCACGCTATCAGAGTTTTCTTGAAATATGTTAGTTATGTAGTAAAGACTGTAAGTTACCATTCTAAATTCACCCATGCTGCAGTTTCTACAAATGTATACTAGAGTGAACCCTAAACTGGTTACAAAGTAAAGAGGTGTGCCTGACTTTTGTTTGAAAAAGAAAAAGTAGAGCTTTACCGCAAATGCGGAGCAAAGAATGCGATAGCAACGGATTGGTATGTTACGCGAAGAATGCCAGACAGACCTAAATGTGCCCCACGTTGCTCACGCCCAAATGATGCAGAAAACGTCCTCACAGGTACAGATGAACACGAATAAGCGTCTCAGTTGTCACCTCACTGTGCCTGGAAAGCGCGCCCTTTTCACAAACCGAGACTGTGAAGCAAGTGCTACGACCTCTGTGCACCTCGTAACTACAACATAATTGTTCAGGGTAAAAGCCCAAGACGTATTCTTCTCCGCACCGCGAGATAAGCACACGCACGTGTAAGTGTTTTTCCAACCCCCTTCGCGTGGCGAAGTACGCGTGGTAGGTGAATGGATAAGCGCGCGTTGTCGCGTCGTGACTATCTGGCGATGCGTGCTCATTGCGCCATCTCGCTGGTATTGCTCAAAACACGAAAGTTTCCCTTAGATCGCGATCGCCAGCGGTAAGTAGTAGATGTAAATAGCTTGCCGCTTCAACGTTAAAGGAGATGCTCCTTCGTGGCTCAGTGGCGAACGCCTTGCAATCACAAGTCAGAGGTCGGGTGTTCAATTTAGCGCGCCAGAGTCTTTTTTTCTGGACTATTTCTCTTTCTTGCGTTTTCATATATATAGATTCTTATGCATATATGGTGAATGACGGTGGTCGCCGACGCCGGCGGCGAAATCTAGCCGAAGAGTGTCCGTATAATTGCTGTCCATATAAAATAAACATCATCAGGCGTGCGCTATGCCTGATTGAACTGGCACCAACGCCCCTGCACACTTCTTCGCGTGCCAATATTCGCAAGGTACGGGAGATAAAAGATGCTCGGTCACAGAGGCTCACCTCGAAATCTCGCCGAGGAGGCGAAGATTAATGAAGACCCGCGTGGCGTGGGTAGAGGGCACGAAGTCATTAGCTTCGCCCGCTGCTTTGCTAAGGAGTCGGTCGCTACTTTCCTCGCCTCATCGAGTACGCCCTTTCACGCAAAACCTGTGTAATTTATCAGTGCTACAGCTAGACTTTTATACGTAGTTGCACATAGGCTGGTACTAAGAATACAATGCGCGAAAAAAGAAATAAAACTTTGGAGTATGGTGTTTTTCTTGAGGGAAACGCTGCATGTCTCGTTCGCAAACCATTCCTTACTCAGCTAGATTTTCATTACTTCTGTAGGGCTTTACCATTTCTATATATATGCATTAGGACTTCGGTACAGCACGCTGGCGCTTCGGGGTACACAGAGCTGCGTACGGTGCCGACAAGGTCGGTGTGATGAAGCTCGCGATTCAGTGTGCAACCAATGTGAGGAGGTTTCCAATGATACAGACACACAGACTAAAATGCACCGCTTTAATATATAATGTGAATTCAGGAGGTGCTAATACAGGAAAATTTTCTGTGGTTTTGCGCGAAGAAGTCAAGGAGGTTTTAAAAATGGTGGAATGGAAGCTCCCGCAATACTTTGCCAGCAGTAGTGAAGCAAGCTTTTGCCCTCCAAGTATCTCAGAACCATGCTATTCTCTAATGGAGCCCACTTAAAAATCAAGTGGCTTTTGTTTGTTAGTCTGAAGACTAAGTGAATTATAAATAAAAAGATAGTTGTTTTCGAAGAAATAATTTGCAGAAACTAGTATTGTTCACCTAATCTCCAACAAAACTTGCCTTGATTTTGAGCCTTACTAAATAAAACTGCAGACGCTACGGAATAAGGGCGTCGACGAAGCATATAAATACATCCACGAAGAAATATACAGGGGATGAACTACTATTATAGTGCTTCATGAAGAAAGCAACGGAATATCAATCAAGAAGGGCGTAAGGCAAGGGGATACAATCTCATTAACCTTATTTGCTGCGTACTTACAGGAGAATTTCAGAGGCCTAGAATGGGAAGAGTTAGAGATAAGAGTTAATGAAGAGTATCTCACTAACCTGCGCTTTGCTGATGACATTGCATTGCTGAGTAACTTAGGGGATGAATCGCAACTCATGATTTTGGAGTTAGACAAGGAGAGCAGAAAGGTAGGTCTTAAAATTAATCTGCAGAAAACGACAGTAATGTACAACAACCTCGGAAGAGAGCAGCGCTTCGAGATAGGTAATAGTGCCTTGAAGTTATAAAACACTATGTCTATTTAGGACAGGAACTAACCGCGGAACCGAACCATGAGATTGAAGTAACTAGAAGATTAAGAGTGGGGTGGAGCACATTTGGCAAGCACTCTCAAATCAGGTAGATTGTCATTATTCCTCAAAATAAAGGTGTATAACAGCTGCATCTTGCCAGCACTTAGCTACGGAGCAGAAACCTGGAGACTTACTAAGAGGGTTCAGCTTAAATTGAGGACGACGCAGCGAGAAATGAAAAGAAATATGATAGGCGTAACCTTAAGAGACAACAAGAGAGCCGAGTGGATTATGGAACAAACTTGGGTTAAGGATATTATAGTTGAAATCAAGAAGAGTAAATGGGCATGGGCCGGGTATGTATCGCTTAGACAGGATACTTGATGGTCATTAAGGGTAACTAACTGGATTCCTAGAGAGAGCAAGCGGGCTAGGGGGATACAAAAGGTTAGGTTGGCAGATGAGATTAAGAAGTTTGCGGGTATAAATTGGCAGCAGCAAGCACAGGACTACTGACAGAAAATGGCAGATGCCTTTGTCCTGCAGTGGACGTAGTCAGGCTGAATAATAATAATAATAATAATAATAATAATAATAATAATAATAATAATAATAATAATAATAATAATAATAATAATAATAATAATAATAATAATAATAATAATAATAATAATATTATTATTATTATTATGCTGATGGTGATGAGGACGACGATGATGAAGAAGAAGAAAACTAGTAGGACAAGGACGCACTTTGAGCAATATCTGCCCTGAAAAGGTTGTCACGTTAAACGCGTTTGCCATGCGAGGAAAACACTCCTCCTGAACGCCAAACGCCAGCAGCTCATCATGCCCCCAGTAGGATGGCTGCAGCAGCCGCCATCCTGCGGCTGATACGGCTTCGTTTGCACGACAGAGCAAGAAAGGGTCTGAGGGACCGGTAAAGGGCATTGTACTCGTTAGTCAACACATTTACCAGCCGTCTCAGGGGAACCTTGAAGACTGAAGTATGGCATGAAATTTTTCTCAAACAAAAATGTTCATTGATCTTCTAGATTATCCATATCGGATGTACATCGTATCCGCTAAGGACGTGTAATGCACTACCATAAAAATGAGTAAAGCCTGACTAAAAGTGCTTTCTGCACCCGTTTTCCACAAAGGCTACAGACTCATACGGTGAAGATGTACTGTACATGTATTCTCTTAGTGGAAGCATGGGTGTGTAGCGTTCTGGCAAACACAGTCGCCTTCGGAGCTGAGGGTACGGCTTCAAATCGCAGCACCAGAAACAAAAAATTTTGTTATTTTATTTATGCTGAAGACATTATCGGGACTGACCAGCCACTTGTAGCGCTGAAAGAAGCGCAGTAGCTCAACTGCAGGGCCCTACGTGAGTGTCCGCTATTTATGTAAGTATGTTTCTCCATGGTATACCTTTGTAGCACCGTTTCACATCGCAGCAGCATTATTTACCCATAGATTTGCTATTTGCTTAAAATTTCGCCAGTTTTGAATGCTGCTGCATTCAGCACATTGGAAGGAAAGGGACATCAACGGACAAATTTCGTGCTAAGGACAGCGTCCCGCAAGCGACGCATGCACCACCAGGAAGAATAGAGCGCTTCTGCCTGCGAGCAAAACGTCGCGAACGGTGACTCAATTGTCTGCGAATGTGAGTGCGTCACAACGTAATATTGCGATAGCAAATACATGGACACTCCGGCTAGATTTTGACGCCAGCGTCGGCGTCGGCGTCACTCGTTGTATATGTATACGTATCTATATATATGAAAATGCAAGAAAGAAAAAAAGCAGAAAAGCACTTCGTCATGCGAAATCGAACTTGGGTCCTATTAATCGCGAGTGTGAGGCGTTAACCACTGAGCCACCAACGAGCACGTCTCTCGCTGCTCAAACGGCAAGCTATTTGTGTCTACCACTTACCGCTGCTCACGGGCATCTCGGAGGAACTATCGTGTTTTCAGCATTACCAGCGAAATGTCGCTATGAGCGCGCGTCGCCATATCGCGCGGTGGCGCACGCTTTATAGTCTCCTACAAGCAGTTTGCCCTGCTTCAATTAGGGGAGAGACGCCCTCTCACACGCCCTTATCTCGCAGAGGGGAGGATGGGAAGATCTTCGTTGGCCTCGGCTTTTACCTGGAACGATTCTGCTGTAGTTACCGGGAGCACAAAGGTCACTGCAATCATTGCAGTCTCTGCGAAAAGCACGCGCTTTTGAGACACAGTGAAGTAGCAACTGAGACGCTTATTCACGTACATCTGTACCAGTGAGTACTTTTCGTGCGTCATTTGTGCTTGAGAAACGCGCGGGGCATGCTTCTATCTGCTTTCCATTGTGCGCGTGACCTTCTAATTTTTTGCTATCGCATTCATTGCTTCGCGTTTGCGGCAAAGCTGAGACTTTTTGCGCTCTCTGAGACACTAGGGGGCCAGACCAAAATGTTCGGAGGCAGTGCGTGCTCATGCAAAGGTTCATGAGCGCCGAAGGCTAGCACGCTGGCACGATGTCAACAGACTCTATAAAAACTGCACTGTGTAACTTTCAGTCGAGCCTAAAGCTTTTTATGAATGTATTCAAAGGACTGATTGACGCACCACACAATATATGCCACAGTTGCACCGCAAGGGTGAAGCAATAGATGTGATAGCGAGATATTTTACGTAATTATAATACAATGTGAGCCTTCCAATTAGCAAAATTTTTTGGACCCTATCACACACAAATTTCCAGAACGCTGGTGCAAGGGTATACGGCCGCTCTAGAGACACTTTTCACGCAGGCTCTTTGCTCTGAGAGCGCGCACGAAGGATAGATGAGCCTCGCACTAATGGCCAGTGCCAGCTATGGCAACCGCGTCTATAAATAAGGTTGAGGTTCACAGTTGCTGCTCGAGCAACCCGCTTCGCGTCTTTTCATGCCCGTGAAAGAGCGGTGGGGCGTTTCATCGCTGCATAAGCAATCGATGGCTGTGATTTTTTTTTCTAAACACACTATTCTCAAATGGGGAGTACACATAATACTCTAAGTCGTGAAACACTAATCCGAATACATCTTTCATATTTCATTGATCACTATGCTCACATAACTTTCAGCTGTGCGAGCATAGTGATCTACATTGTATGTCTAAGATGTGTCGTTTTTCTGAAACACATTTACAATAGTCGCACATTCATGCGTGACATGAAATTTCTGGAGTAACTACTGTTGTGCGCTTTCGCTCGAAATCAACACGTCCTAGCGATTTGCCGAAATGCTTTTCTTCATCCAGTTGTATATTATACGCCGACGTCACCACAATTTTTAACTCCGATAGCAGAATTACATCTTTAACTGGAAATCTAAACTTTGATCTGGCACAACTCGTTCGATGGTGCAGTAATAACATGTTAGAAATTAACACGTCTAAGACAAAATTTGTTGTCTTCTCTTCACCACAAAAACCCTTACCTTCTATTCCTCCTGTTATAATTGCGCGCAATGACATCCCTGTGAGCGACTGCTGTAGATTCCTAGGCGTTGAACTCGACAGTAACTTGAAATACCACCGACATGTTGCATATATTAGGAAAAAAATGACGTATGGCGTTCGACTACTGATTAAATCTCGTCTTTATTTCAATCCATCAATACTTATGTCACTGTATTTTTCTTTTGTTCATTCGCACATTTCTTACTGTATTACTTCATGGGGTAACACATACACCCCTCATCTTACTTCAGTTCAGACAATTCAAAACCAAGCGATAAGAATTCTCACGTCAGCCCATATCTCTCTAACGCTAAGTCACTAGTTCACGAAAACAATATATTAACTGTATCTGAGCTAGATAAATATAACTTTGGTATTTACATGTATAGAACTATAAATAACCAACTTCCACGCTTTACTACCATTCTCTCAAATGACAATGTAACAAGGTTTGCCCTAAACAATAACTTTCAACTGCCAAAAGTTCGCACCAATTATGCCAAACAAACCATTCCTTTTTCCGGAATTTTTTTTTGGGATAGTTTACCTTCCGACATTAAAGTATGCCGTTCCCTGAAGGTAATTAATTTGAAGTTAAAAAATTATATCATGTCAACTAACGAGCCTGTTTTGCTGTTTCTTAATTGATTCCTGTTCATTGTGAGTTGCGTTCTGTAATCACTTGTCATTGAAGTTAGCGCGTTATTCTTGCTTTTAAATTGTTTCTGTGAGATTACAAGGGTATATTCTTACTTTTTTTGTTTCAATTGCATTTTACGGTAGCTCTGTCTCCCTGCTATGTACATCACAATCATTCTCAATTGTACGTTGTACAAGAGGTTCCCTTGCAGTCTCTGAATATGGGACCTCTTTCTGTATATCATGCACATGTATTATTCTTCATTTAGCACAATAAAACCTTCTGTTCTGTTCTGTTCTCTCGCGATCAACATGGTCTCCAGAAATAACGTACGTCGGATCTGATCGACCAGTTCGAGTGGGAATGAGACCTGTATGACCTGTACTCAATACGGTGGGAACAAAAGTACATACGTGGGGTGTACGTTACTTTGCCCTAACGTGTCTTGTTTCAGTGCCCTAGGACTGTACGCGGTAGTGCGTTCGGAAATTCACCTCTATAGTATGGTCTCCTTAATCTACGTAAGACAGCTTAGTCCGCAATGTTCACATGGGAGTTCTTAAAATCTGTCCAATTTTCCTGCTTGACATATTTTTTACAGGTAGCTAGCTCTCCGAGACAAGAAGCTGGTCACACCAATAATATAGTTGCCGTTTTTCCAATCATATCCTGCCACTTTGCATTTTGCACGCATGAGAAACATTAACACGTGTAGCTTTTACAAATACTTACATCAAAAACCAGCCCCCCGCCCCTTCGACAAGAAGCGCCAATTGCACACGGCCGTCACATTCCCCAGCGAGCTGAAGAACGTGTCATACCAGACTACCTCGAGTAGGAGCACATGTGAGAAGTTCTGTCCCCATTGGGTTGCCATCATTGCGAACGGAAGTTGTCTGCGAGAAAATTTGAGCTAGGTGTTCGTGCAACTGTAGTGGACATCTAACTAAAACTTGTATGTAGAGAAATGCTTGATTTTAGTGATGTTAAATTGATGCTATAAAGACATGACTGTTTTGCTAACGACACATAACGTGCAGTTCTAAGTCATGATACTTTGGATCACTCATGTGAACCGTCAGTTTTGTGTATGACGATACACTGAGTGCCTTGAAAAGGCAAACGATACGGAAATCGACGCGTAATTTATGTGTTTAAAAAGATTGGCTAATGATTTAGAGTACTAGGTACTCTACTATGGGAGAGCACAACGCCGTACCGGAGGCAACATCAGCATATGAACTGTTTTAAAAGAAACACCTCTTATCTTCGGAGGGTATGATGATGAGTGGGGCGAAGCATCCGTTCATCCATGCGTCGATCAGTGCGACCATTCGTGAGTCCATCCATCCATCCGTGTGCCCGTCCGTGCATATACCTGTCTGTCCGTCCGTCCATTCATCCGCACATGTAGTGAACACTCCAACTACCGCCATCTCGCATCTTCTCATGATATATTAAGCCAACGCCTCCTTTATTAGGATGTCTGAGAAATGGCGCGTGTTGCCAGCGGAGTCGTCCTGCCTTCAGTTTTGAGCAAGCGCTGCGCAGTGGCGCTCGTAGCCGACGCTATTATCAACGCGTTTTTTACTTGTGGCCCCTAGGGGCGCGTCACTCGAGAGTTATTCGAGATCTGCAACCATACATCACTATTTCGAAAGCTATGCAAAATGTTTAGTTGTTGCACCATCCGCCATAGGTGACGCTAAAGAACGACAGTAATCGAAAATGAAGGAAGAAAAGGGTGTGGCAGCTGTTTTTGTTCTCACGCAGCAGGCATCTGAATATAGAAGGCGTTGGTTCAGCATATGGAAGCACCACCATCCAGCGGACATGGCAAGGACTGAATGAGAGTTGACACTTGCGCACCTCCTTACTGCCTGTGCTTCGTGTTTACTTGCCATTTTTCACCACCTCTAGTTCATAGCCATGGAGGCGGAAATGTTGTAGGCCCGTGTGCTCAGATTTGGGCGCACGTTAAAGAACCCCAGGTGGTCGAAATTTCCGGAGCCTTCCACTACGGGGTCTCTCATAATCATATGGTGGTTTTGGGACGTTAAACCCCACATATCAATCAATCAATCTAGTTCATAGCTACGTACTAGTTCACTATATTGAAGGCACTGTAACCCAACCCTCCCTAAACTTCGCTAAAACCAAGGAGGTTACGCCCAGCGAGTTTACCATGGCAACAAGTTCTGGTCACACAGTGCTCAAAGTGCGTTCTTCTGATACTAGTTTTTTTTAATGAGCATCAAATTCAAGGCGAACTTTATTGGAAATTCAGTAATACTCGTATCTGTAAGTTATCTCATCAGAAACAACTATCTTTTTAATTATGATTAACGTGCGCTGATTTCCTCCTCAATAACAAGGGACGGGCGTGTGACGCTCCTCTAGTCTGGCCGTGGAGGTTGCTACCTGCTATTACTACTACATACATCGTGGACGCGCTACCCACGGCTTCAGGAGCTTCGCCGCCAAAAACCGGTTAACGATTTTGAGTACTTGGTACTCTACTACGGGAGAGCATAAATCCGTCCTGTGTGCCTAATTGTGTAAAAAAAAGTGGTTGATGATTTAAAGTACTTGGTACTCTACTATGGGAGAGCATGAAGCCGCCCCGTGAGCATGGTTAACACCTACCGAAGAGACTCAGTGTAACGAAGCCTTTGAGTGCTCTTTTAGATGCGGAAGCATCTTATACTCGCGCCTTGTAGTGCGCCGTCCGCGCCGTCCGCGCCGTCCGCACCGCTTCTCGAACATTCGACAGCTGACGCGCGCGCATGCGCCGTCGCGCCGTCGCCCACTCTTCCACCATCTGTGCATCCCTTCCTCCTCTACACACCGCGCGCGCTTCACTCCTCCACCATCTGTGCACCCTTCCTCCTCTACACACCGCGTTCGACATCTACAATTCTCCTGATTCTCCAGTGGACGCGCATGTGGCGTCGCGCTTCGAGAACAATCAACAGCTGACAGTGCATGCGCCGTCGTGCTGTATATATACTCAAGGTCGGCGCTCGCTCGCTCAGTTGCCGCTCGTCGGGTGGGTTGTACGGCGCGTCGACGTCCAAGGTCGCGGTGGAATGAATTCCAACGAATCCACAAACACAATGATCGACGTCCCTTCGACCAGCGCCGCCCTTTCGCATACGTGTGTACATGTTCACTCATTTAACACCCCCTCCTACAACCACGTTAACCAATTTAGCCATCGACCCAAGTAAGTCGCAATTTAACACCCCATTTCACAACCACGTTAACCAATTTAGCCATCGACCCAAGTAAGTCGCACTTTAACACCCCGTTAACCAATTATATGGTCCGCATCCTCCTCAGTGTTCCCCCGAGGGAAGCGGCGGGCAATTTTTTTTTGTGCCGAGTATTAATGCATTTGAACGAACAAGGGAAGTCTCGCAACTTCCCATTAAAACTATCAAAAAGTCAGTTCGCCTAAAATACAAATACTGCAAATATATTATTAGTTACAATGCCACTGTCATAAGGTAGCACTATACTTTATTGTAAATATTGGCAAGCTGGCATTGGACGCGAGATTCAAGTCTAAATATTACTCTTCGTTTATTTTTTACTCAGGCGACATCTGCGCTGCCTCGAAGGATTTATCGCAAGGGTAATAGCTCAAGTACTAAAGACGATTACCCTCCTTGGTTGGTAATCAGGGCTAAATGTTCTGCAGGGGTAAGCAACAAAAATATATTAAACGACGTTTAGCACGAGGTAAACAAGGTAAAAAGAGTGCATGTAAAATACTGAAAGGAAACAGGAGATCAGTTGAAACAAGGAACAAATATAAAATATTGCAAACACAGTCAGAAGCAAACAAATCTGCATATCAATGGAGTGAGTGATGATGAGTAGCGCAAAGCATCCGTCAGTTCATCCGTCCGTTCTTTCTTGCTTCCGTTTGTCCATGCGTCTGTCCATGCGTCCGCACATCTCTCCGTGCATTCGTCTGTACTTCCGTGAATGCGTCCATCTGTTAGACGGAATGTCTGTCTGTCTGTCCGCCCGTCCATTCGTTCATCCGTGCGTCCACGCGTCCATCTGCCTGTTTGTCAATTTGTCCATCTATCCGTCCGTCCGTCCGTCCGTGCATCCATCCATATATTGAACACTCCAAGTACCGCCATGTCGCATCTTTTATCCATATATTTATTATATACAAGTACCGCCATCCAGCGGACATTCCAATAACTGAAGGGAGGTGGCTGGCTACTACTACTACTACTACTACTACTACTACCACTACTACTACTACTACTACTACTACTACTACTACTACTACTACTACTACTACTACTACTACTACTACTACTACTACTACTACTACTACTACTACTACTACATACATCTAAGGCGCACGACCCACGGCTTCAGGAGCTTCGCCCCTAAAACCATGATGGTTGCTCTTCTCGTGCAAAGGAGTGTAAGATGTTAAGTGCATCGTCCCTCAATTCCACCTGGATAGAAGATCTTGCTTCCTCACCATTAGATTCTAACTGCAGCTCATTACGTGAGGTCAAATGACGATCGATGCTTTTGAACTTCCATGAAGAGGGGACCACTTCCTTGCAGCGCCGGCGCCGAAAAGCTCAATAATACTTTTGTCATTATTTCAATTTATTGATCCCTTCGATCTTAACGGGAATCGGTATAACACGAAAGTAAAACACGTATGCGTATACAAAACAATATGAGTGTTTACTGTAGATTTGCATAAAGCTTTTGCACAACGTGTTTTGCGTTTGAGCAGCTATAGCAGAGTTTAACGAAAATGCATCCCCGTGTTGACTTGGTAATACATCTCCAGTAAAATGACTAAGGTTGGTGGCAAATTACTTAACATTTATTGAGCATGTAGTATTTAGCGGGCAGTGCATAATCAGAGTTGCGATAGCCTGAAGGGCGTCGCTGAATGGCCGTAAAGCGTGGGCTAAAGGCGCCATCGTGCGGCTTGGCAAATACTTATTGAACACCATGGCCGGACTAAACAGAAACGCAACTCACATATCTACATTCTTCGTTCTTGTGATGCGCTCCTGGGTAGAAAAGAAAATGACAGAAAACACAGAGTGGTCGACAGGCCTAAATCTGGCCTTTCTTATAGGTGACTAAAAGTATGGTAAAATATATTTTTATTACGTTGAACATGGTATTGTTTTTTTTCCTTCTGTTCACAGAAGTTTTTGAAGCAGTGCCGTCAATGTCTCTGGTTTCCTTGCTTACCATCCCGAAGGAAGACACGCAACAAAGTCTGCCATTTTATAGCATAATAGTTCTCCATATTACTGACGAGGGCTTATAGTTTGCTGCTAACACCTCGCAAATACTTCACTCTGGTAGGTTACCGTAAATTAAGGCCTGTTCACGAATTCCGGCTAAACCTAGACCTACTCCTTTAATCACGGTCTCGTCTCTCGGTGCTCCCATAAATATGTTTGTCGAGCTCCTTTCCTTCTGTTTGTGTGCATAAAGTGTCTGCCTGAGAAAGTGGGAAAGGGAGAGATAGTATCTACAAAGAGAGAGAGGCACGAAGTTCACGCGAGAGCCGCATAGTTACAGTATCAGAAATTAGCGACGCCACGCTGAACTTTAGTGGACTTGATTTAGGCCCACCCTATACTAACACGTCAGACAAGCCGAACTCCGGCCTACGTAGCCTCTAACTTACCCTGCATCGAAGTGGCTATATTAACAACACCAAACACCCACACAGCAAAAAACTGTTTGCCGAAATTGGCATCGATTGATGGTGCAGCCAGCGTATGCGTGTAACCACCCTCGCTGTCTTAAAGATTTTTATCGCTCCTCTGGCAAGGGCTTTGAGAATCTGCTTCACGACGGTTACAGGTGGCCCCACTGGGATGGCTGTGAAGTTGGGGATAATGCTTTGAGAGGAAGCAAGGATAGCGTCAAGCCTGCAGAGATGCAAGCACACGTAGTGATGCAGGAGTGGTGTAAGAACGGAGGGATGGGGAGGTAATAAAAGGCGTTGTTTCCGAAGAAAGAGCTCGCCGCGAGAATCAAGAAAACAAAAGAAACAAGAAAGGATTACGTGTGGCCTATAAACAAGATTTTTTTTCTCTCCAGCGAGCAAAGTAATTGTCACCAAGTTCTTTCATGTTTTAGGCTACGAAAGGAAGAAGTTGTTGAAACTGTGAATCATGTGCGTACATGTATTCTTGTCTTTGCGTCATCTATTTATCGTTAGAATACCAGAGTGATAAGCACGGGTGTGCACCATCGACACTCTTGTTGACCATAAGGTTACGAGGAAGAAGGAGGTTCACGTTCAATGTCACAATCTGCGCGACAAATGACCACGTATAAGCATACAGTTCACCCTCATAGCAGCTTCAATGACGACGTTATTTAAGTACACCTTGTAGCGTAGCACTAACGTTTACGTAAGCAGCAGCAGTCACACGGATATTGTCTATGTTGACAAATCAGACTAAGAATAAAGTGCGGTGACGTAAGCACACTAAAATTGACATAAAGCGCAAAATATCCAAAGGAACGTTTTTTTTTTGTTATAACTTTTTTTAAAGTTCAATGCGGTAGTATGGAGGGTTCATTTCCGCGCTTATGATGAATGAATGCTAAAATTCCACTTTTCGGGCTGTGTCAGAGCACGTTGAGAAGCACCAAATGGTCGGAATTCCCGCAGTGATCCATTAAGGTGCGCCTCATCACCACACTGTCGTTTGACAGCCCGTAAAACACCCCAGGTGTTATTTTTTTGGTCCGGGTTGTTTCTTCCTACCATTGTTGCGCTGCAAATACCATACAACTATTATATTGCTAATAATAATATTAATATCAATAATCATGTATTATTATTATTATTATTATTATTATTATTATTATTATTATTATTATTATTATTATTATTATTATTATTATTATTATTATTATTATTATTATTATTATTATTATTATTATGTTGCTGCTGCTGTTGTTGTTGTTGTTGTTGTTGTTGTTGTCGTCGTCGTCGTCGTCGTCGTTTCTGTTGTTCTTGAAATGTTAAAAAAAACGGAAGTTTCCTAATAAGGGAAAGGTTGAGGAGAACATTAAAGCTCAAAAGATAAAAAACCGTTCACAAGCACTGTCGCTGCAACACACGTTCCAACAAGCCGAATAATCTTCATCGAAACAGCAGAATTATTTTCTGAAGTAAAGGCACCCTCAGTCTTAGTTTTCTTGCTAATTTATTTTTTTATTTCTCGTTGACCATATAATGAAACCGCTTCGCGCTTAAGAGCAGTAGGTGTCAAACTTTGCGCTATCACGCGTGTTACTGTGTGGGTGACAAGTCGTGTAGAACGTGCCCAAGGCGTAACGGCAGATGAGGCGAGGGCGTGGCCCTTTTGCGAAACACGGAATGGATACCACAAACACCCAGACTCATTTCACATTACTGAACACGTGCTTTCAGCGTTGGTGTCACAGATGAGGCGTAGAAAGACGTTGATTGATTGATTGATTTGTAGGGTTTAACGTCCCAAAACCACCATATGAATATGAGAGACGCCGTAGTGGAGGGCTCCGGAAATTTCGACCACCTGAAGTTCTTTAACGTGCACCCAAATCTGAGCACACGGGCCTACAACATTTCCGCCTCCATCGGAAATGCAGCCGCCACAGCCGGAATTCGAACCCGCGACCTGCGGGTCACCATCCGAGTACCTTAGCCACTAGACCACCACGGCGGGGCGAAAGACGTGGCAAAGACTGTATTTCTTCGCGACATTAGCTGTATTGCAATTCTGTACAGCATCATAGACGAGTCTATGCTGTTAGCTCAAAATGCAGCGATAGCGCATTATGTTCTCCGAGAAATGGGACGCGTCTGAATTAAGTTTAAGCTACGTGACGCAACCTAGCGTCCATAAAAAGAAGCTAAAAAAAAGCTGACGTTACTGTCAATTTGGTTTTACTTCTGTCGCGTTCAAATGTACGAATAGTTGAACGTAGCTCACAGTAAGCGCCAGAAAAGTGTTTGTGCACAAACAGCCACACCAATTATGTCAGCACTCTCCAAGAATTTCGCTTAGTCGCCATGTTGTTTGGACGGCGAAATAGCCTGCATCGTTTTTGTCTCCGATGCCGTCATCTTGAAACTGTTTATTTTGCCAGCTTCGTGATAATTGTAATAAGGCTTACGATGGTTTACTTACGTGGCTTACTTAGCTGTCTACACTTAGATATCTAGGGCCAGTTTTCGAACACACCCATTATTTGCGAACCTGTGGTCATGCGCGGCAATGTTATTATCAGCAGAGATCATTAGAAAACGTGTTCACTTTCACTAACACAGTTTTTGTGTGCCCCGTCGTATGTCGTAGTGATGATATAATAAAAAAAAACATTGAACAACGGGGCTAACTGGTGACAAAGTTTCTGCGAGAAAACCAGTCTTGGTCAAGGCTTCAAGTATGCAAGAATATCGTTGCAGCAACCTTGCTGCTTTCTCGATGTCCTCATAGACACCCTCGCAGACAAATATTTTGAAAAGTAAGCAGGGTACTTTCAACATAGTAACCTTCCTTTTTCATTATTGTTTAAGCAGTATAAAAACGTTAAAAGTCATGTGGTACTAATGACTGATGTGTAATTTTCTTGTTATGCTATCGAATCATCTTCAAGGTGCACGCCTATGACACATTATTTTTTGTCAAGTGCTATCACATGACGATACTATTTGCCAGTTCTTCACCTCGTTATTCTCACAACTTCGATGCTGTAGACTAAACGCGACTTTTCCGAACAATTTGCGGGCTTCAAGAACAAAAATAGCCAGTTTTTCACTGTAATGAACTTGTTGGCTTAGAAACTTTTTGGTGTCAATCACATCGTGAATATATGTAACTATTGGAAAAATTACTTCCAAGTTAACATTACGATCACTGAAACAAATCAGCTGGAGAATCAAAATTATGGCAACTGGAACATCGGACATTTAGGTTTATTATCACATGTTTTTCTGGGGGTTAAATATTATTACTAGAACTTACGAGTGCAAAAGTTATTCATATGCGACAAAGAAACACGCTAGACATAAGTAAGGGCTCATCTTTGTTTGGTTTGCTTAGATCATGATCATGTGTACTTTTTGCGCTAGTTACTCGTAATAATAATAATGCCCGACCAACTGGCCCAAAAACAGTCATTCTTAATTAACCTGGTTTTTCGAACATTTTTACATTTTTAACCTACACATTTTAAGCGTATCTACTATCAGATAATATTGAATTTTAGTAATATGGAATATTGCTTTTTTCTATGTAGCAGTTTGTAACAACTACCCTCTATATTTATTTGGCCATGAGCGTACAATAAATGAACTGCAATTAAATTATATGCAAGGTGTACAATTTGCCGTTGGGCGCCTTGCTTCCTCTTCAGCCGTTTTCTAGACTCGTATTGTCTTCATGTTCCCTATTTTTTTTTTCTGTTCACCGAAATTTTCATTTAAAGTTTCATGCATAGTAGGGTATGGATTCTTGTTCAACATAAACGAACAACAAGCCTTGCCTCTTCATTTCTACGCAGTTTTCAAATTGTTGACACGGCTCACAGACATAGAAAATGCTTTCCGTTGACTTCCAGTTTCATTTGTTACACAGTATATCTCCTTTCTAAAATATAGAAGCTTATATAGTAGAGACCTAAGGCATAGTACATTTTTATTATGATGGCACTCGTCTCTTTGAATCACATTTTCTAATCATTGATTAAAACAATAAAAAAATAAAAAAATAAACGAAAATAAGAACACTTTAATACAACCACAACAAGAAACATGAGAGGTTTTCAATGCACGACCAATCTGCTTATCTGGCCTTAGAATGGTCTTTTGTAGAAAAGATGAGTTGAACGTTCACTTCAAACTCGTACTTCCCCAAATCTAAGCCGCCGATGCATTGGTAGGCCTAGTAACATAAGTAGTAGCCCACACACAACTCTTTAGTGATCTTGGTAAGGAGTCTAGCACACGATCTGACCTCCCTATAGTCTTTTCCATGTATTAGAAATTTGATTTCGCTTCGCTTGCCGCATTTTTTTCTCACTCCTGTTGCCGGACCTTTTCTTCGGCGGTTCAGCAAAAGTTTTTCTTCCTGGCGGCAGATGCTTCTTATTGAAACCGGAAGAAATAAACGAAGAAAAGAACAACCATCTGTGCTTTAAGGCCTTGGCAATAACTTCCTTTTTTCTTCCTTCTCAATGAGCCAGTGGTAGTGACGTTTAGATTTACCGGCAGGAAACAGAACTGCATGGCAGAATAAGACCATGGGTGAAGAGGAAGAACAAAGATGAAGTGATTCTGCATCTCTGTTCTGCAGGCCATAGTTCAGTTTTAGTTTTTGGTTTTCGAAGTATGCTTTGTCCAACCCTTTTTTATTTTTTATTGGCAAGCCAGTGTGGTCTTTTTTAGAAGTGAAGTTCCTTAGGCCCGAACGATGGCTATTCTCACCGTCGTCAGTCCCAATCTACCGTCCAGCTATACCATACACAGAGCGTTCATATTGCGCATAGAGCGTGCTCTGTCCATCCGTCTGTCCATCCATACTCACGTGCGCCCGTCGATTAGTCCATATGGGCGTGCTGCGCACGCGTGTGTGTGTATTTGTGTGTCCATCCGCGCGTCCATTAGTTCCTTCATCCATGCGTCTGTGCATCCATGCGCCCGTCCTTGCACCTGTACTCCAACCTGTAAGTGTGTTTTCACCGTCATCGTAGGTCTCAGTCATCCTTCAGTTTACGCCGTACATAGAGCGTTCATACTGCGCATAGAGCGTGCCTATCCGCCGATATGTCCATACACTCCTACGTGTGCCCGCGATCTGTCCATCCGGGCGTACTGCGTGTGTGTGTGTGTGTGTCCATCCGTGCGTCCTTTCGTTCCTACATCCATGCGTCTGTCTCTGTGCCCATGCGTCCGTCCATGCACTTGAACGTCTGTCCATTCACCCGTACGTCTGACCTTCATACTACTTAGCATCAGAATTCCATTTATAAATCTACTGCAATTTTTTTTTCATTTGTGGGTCAGGAACCTGTTTACCACATGTATGCTTTACGTTAATACACATTGTTCTGATATAAATATGCGAAGCACTGTAATGCACAATATAAACCAATATTCACCTTTTTACGCAGCAGTGGCCAACTTGATAGTCTACTGTACTCACACATCTCACTTATCTTGTGTGCGTTTGTTTATTTTAATGCAGGCATAATCACGCCCCTTCTGTTTGAACTTGCTGCCCGCTTCCCTCAGTGTTGGGTGAAAAACCTAATAATTCAACTTTGGTTGACCTCCTTCCTTTCTCTGTTTTTTTCGTGTTGCTATTTCTCTGCAATACTTCTTTTACTGCCACATCTTTAGACTACCCAAACAAGGTAAGCCTCAGGTTTTGGCATTATTTGTAAGCAGTGGCTCACTGATTCCTGTAACTTAGTTCAAATTCCTAGCAGTCGCGCTATTGCACATAACTTGTAACCCGCGGATAAATCAGACAATCAAAAAGGGCATCCCGTTACTTTTTCCTGTCTCTTTCTACACTGTTCCTCGATGCAGCAGATTGTTTTTTTCTGCAGTAATCGAAAGCTACCCTCTCCCCCCTTCCCTGGTCGTTTCATTGAGTTCTGCAATACATTAAGAAATAAAGGCCCCGGGCGCAGAAAGGGTTCTTTCCCGACCATGAAAATGTTTGCATTCACAATTGTTTTGCAAAAGATACAACAAGCTCACACGAAAGGATGGTGGACGGAATAATCAAGAGGTGCCCGGAGGCCCTCGAAGCAGTTCTCTTCAGGCACCCCTAATTAAGTGCGTGGTTGCCCATAAACGAAGCTTCGTAGTTTGCCCCTTGTATCGAAGTCACTTCGTGGAACTTCAACCTTTTCTCGCTGACTGAGCCGTTATTTTTTAATCAGTTTCTATTGAAAGTGTCACAGCTTTTATGTAGCCACGCGCTTGTCGTGCTTTTTTTTTTACACAGAATGGGATGATGTGGTAGCCACTCCGTTGACTCTCAAAACTCCGTTTCTTGCTTTCGTAGTGTCGTCCTTCCTGATAACTACCAAAAAAACTGCCCGGGTATAGGAAATGTGTCTTCTTACCGGAAATTATTTGTCATGGGTTGCAAGAATCTAAAAGACCAAGTGAAATCACGGTACCATGGCAAGCAAGAGTTTTATATAATGTTACTTTGTCAATAAAAAATCTCTGGTATGCCATGCCAAGTATTGACAATTAAATTGTCCAAACTGCTGCTGCTCCGCTAAACCAATGGATCTACGAAGAACAAAAATTATGATGACCTATTTCAAATAAATGACACGGCTTGGTGCCCATTTTATCGACAAAAAAAAACGATGTGGTAGACGGCAGCGAATCAGGCAAAGCCGTGAAATTATGTTTGCTCGCATCAAATGAAATACGAAAAAAAAAGATATCGTAAACGGGAGATCATTTGGACAGAGGGCTAGTGAACGCAAAGTTTTAACCACTTTCGAAGTTTTAAGTGCCAGGACAAGGAGTTGATTATGAAGATTGCTGTAGTTGACTGCTCTGAAAGTTCAGACCATCTTGTGCAAACTTGTTCTGATAGCATACAGTAAATGCGCATCAAACATTTCGCTGCCATTGAAATGCGGTGGCCAAGGTTTTGACATGAGGCATGCTGTTCATGATGATGATGACGATGATGATGACGATGATGATGACGACGATGACATAAACTCGTTTCCCTGATTTTTACTACCTTGCGCAGAGCTACATAATGAGAGTGCCGTTTGATACGGAAATTCTTGCTTCTTAAAACATCAACTGTAGCACTGAAATAGGATAGAAAAGTGGGCTAGTTGGTAATTCATAATTGTTCAGTGAACTGGAAGCACGGGAGAAACACGGACACAAAGCAAATAGGAGGCACACAGAACGAGCTGTGTGCCTCCTTTTTGCTTCGTGTCTGTGTTCCTCCCACTCTTCAAGTTCGCTGAACAATCATCAACTATAGTGCATTCACCATCTGCCTATAGCCATATAATATAAAGCTGATAAGAATACAAACCGCGAAAACTTTATGCGGTTTATTACTCAAAGACGTTATTTCACGCTTAACTGTGCTGGGGTTAACGGAAATAGCGATTTTTATCTCAGAGGTGACTACGGAGGAAAGCGAAGGACACAAGTATCCGTTGTTATTCATGCTTCTGTAACTTATACAATACTGATGAATGAAAACGTAGGATTTTAGTACTATGCAGGGCACGTAATTTCCTCTCTATCTTCTACCTTCATTTTACGTCAGCGGAAGTTGTACTGGAGCGGTAGTATAAATGGACCGATTTACAGCGACATGATGCGTTTGGCACAATAAATTGCTCATAGCCGTCGCTATACATTAAACACACAAAAAAAGTGATGTGGTGTTTTGAATCACGAGTAGTATATACAGCAAGTCAAAATTTTAACTATAAAGTACAGTGACCACTAATTTGCGTCTAAGCGTCAAATGATAGAACGAAGTTGCAAAACATTTTGCCTTGTGGATATGCACATATCCGCACCGTTTTTGGAACATAATTCACTCATATGTAAAAGAATAAATAGCAGAAGCTGCCGATTGTAGAATATAGTTAAGGTTTGGTCGAATATACTCCCATGCAACGCAAAACGAAAGTTGAATGAGGAGAATCGAAAAACGCAATTGAAGCACCCGTTGAAACACAGATCAACAGCGTCAATAATTTCAATTGTAGGACAAACTATAAAACTGCCCTTGCGGGCAACGTAGTTCGCCAGCGTATCGATGTAACTTTCTAGATCAGCGCAGGCTATCGACAGTGGCAGCGCATATGCTACTAAACAGCATCTTGGTTAAAAACAAAACAAAAACAAAAGCAAATGTGAACTTTCCGAGGCAGGTTTGGTGCAGCTGGTGCCGTCTGCTGTATAGAAGCGTTCACAAACACAAAATAGAGAACATCTGAATACATATATATCTTACATTTTTTCCATTTATGTGTTCCTTTTTAGGAATGTCGGATACTCAATGGAAAATGGGGTTTGCATGAAGTGCATGTGGCATAACGATTCTCAAAAGTGCCGATATGCTTTGAACTCTTTCTGTGTATCTTTTGTTCGGTTTATGATATATATATATATATATATATATATATATATATATATATATATATATATATATATATATATATTAAAAAGGAGGCCCATAAGTCGAGACGTGGCCAGACAAAGAGGGAATGGTAGTCAATGGACTGGCTGGCTGGTTTCGCTAATCATCTGAAGGAAAGCGCTAATTTTATCCAAGCAATTTGTTCAATAAATTCTTTTACGTCATCTATTAGTGCCCAGGCTGTTACAGTGATGTATGCTTCTGCACGATAATGATAGTTAGGAACTCTATATACTGCATTAAAGACTATTTACGTTTTATCTTTAACACGAAGCCGGAGAGCTGACAGACTTTTTTGAGAAGCACTTCATCCCCCTCAAACCCATTCATGGTCTATACCAAGAAGGGGGCCGGAGCCCGCGTTAAAACCTAACAGTGCATAATAGTACTAATTTTTTGGGTAACGTCTCAAAACCACGATATGAACATCAGAGTTGGCGTTGGCGTTGCGGAGGACTCCGAAAACCAACTATACCTTGGGTTCTCTAACGAGCATTTATATCTATGCACACGTGCCTCAGGCATTTTCGCATTCATAAAAAAATGCGGCCGTCGCAGCCGGGATTTGATCACGTGATCTGCGGGTCAACACCCAAGATTCCTGCGCCTTAGATATATACCCTGCGCCTTAGTAGCGCTGGGTATAATTTTAGCGATCGTGCTGAAGTTGCACTGGAGAAAGTAACGCAAATACATTGAGCTGGTTACGCTGAGGAATACCGCATACAGTCGGTCTCGAACATCTAAGGAGGCAGTATTGCGTACGAAAGAGGAAATTCGAGGAGTAACATCGAAGTCTACTGTTCCTAGTAGATATGTCTTCATCTTCATCTGCAAAAGGGGTGACGTGCCCTTGCTTAGCGGTATTGCACTGCGTATCAATCGTTAAGTCTATTTTATGTTATGATAACAAAAGATGAAATAAATGCGTAGCTAGCTTAATGGCCGAGTAGCCATTATGGTGATAAAGAAAAATATTGCGTTGTGCCAAATTAAACAAAATAATGTTTCCATTAGGCTAACAAACGTAAATAACGCTATGACAGCGTGAAAATTACAACAAAGAAGCGTTGATTGATTGATTGATTGATTGATTGATTGATTGATTGATTGATTGATTGATATGTGAGGTTTAACGTCCCAAAACTACCATATGACTATGTGAGACGCCGTAGTGGAGAGCTCCGGAAATTTCGACCACCTGGAGTTTTTTAACGTGCACCCAAATCTGAGCACACGGGCCTACAACATTTCCGCTTCCATCGGAAATGCAGCCGCCGCAGACGTGATTCGATCCCGCGACCTCAACAAAGAAGCGTGTAAAGTAGAAAATATGTGAAGAACACACTAAAAATGCACATTCGGATATAAAGATGAGACAGTAAAATTGTTTAAATAGCGCAAAATCATCTCGGGTTTCTCTCTACGCATAAATATACTGCTTTTAGAGCTTAATCACTGCTGAACGCCGCCGTCGTCTGAAATCTGCAATTGAAATGACTGCGTCGAGGGAATGAAAATGAGGCCAGTAAAACGGTTAATATATGCACTCAGTCAGATTAAGTTGGGGATGCTTGGACATAATCGCATTGATAAGCGATAAATACTCGCCGCATTATACTCTGCAATCATTTGGCACAGGTTTGATGCTACGGATTAGAGTTAGAACATCCGCTAATCATTATTTGCCAATGGATGATCGTGCAAGGACTACGCTAAAACGCTGCAGCTCGTTTATGGGTGTCTATAAAGCGAGATATGTTGCCTGAAAAATTATGGCTCGTACACTTAGAGCAACGGCTAGTTCCAGCGATGTCAGGCGATAAAATCGGATTTATTTCTCGCGAGAATTCATTTTGCAGCTTAAGAAATGACTGTTCCTTATATCTAGGCTCACAGATAGTTTTTGAAAAAATTGTTATTGTACGTAGCAAAAGTCGCTGCAAATCATGATTTGATCATTCCATGTTTGAAACTTTTTATGAGCGAAATACGGGATTGTTTTTTTTTTACTTTGTTGCTAGGCCGTTGCAGAATTTCAAAGGGAGGAGCGTGAGGAGATACGATGAAATATAAAATACTTTCAGAGAAGCAGTGCAAAGCTTTAAGAAACAATGAAGGTTTTTATTTGATCAACCTAACGTGGCCTTCGCGGCTGATGCTAAGTCTAATGCGAGGCTTATACGGAGCAGAGTTGAACCATCATGATAGAATAGCCGAACTCCAGTGCGAGAAAAAAACCCGTAAAGCTGGCTGTGATACCCTCGGTAGAAACGCGGACCTTCGCGTCTTTCGTACCCGTGTCGCGCCACAAAGGGCTAACTAGGTGTGGTGGCTGCGCGGAACTTTTGGCGTGGCTTCGCGGCGGCTTCTCCTCGAGACATGCACAGCTAGGCGAGGTTAAACCCAGCTTGTGCTCAGTTGTGGCTTGGATTAAAATAAGCAACGGCGTGGATGGTATTACCCCGAGCGTTAACTTCAAGCTTTAAGAGCTTCACTTTTTAAATGGGCGAACGCAGTGGTATTTGGGAACTTGGAATCCGAGGGCGCGGTTGCGATGACTGGCGTGAGTGCTTTCTAGATATATATAATTTGACTACTGCTCTGAGCGCTGTGCCATTACAGCTTACTTCGCACTTCGCGTTGAGACGAGAGAGGGCACCGACACCACTTTGCTCGCTAGAATGGTTTGCTGAAGTATGTAAGAGCGGCTCTAAATGAGAGAACTGAAAATCTTACTTGGCAAAAAATGCATTTTTTTATTTTTAACCCTGCGGCGAAACTGTGCCTTTTTAAAGCCTATAGCACTGAAGAAGTCTGAAGTGTCGTGTAGCAGGTTAACCCGGGTTTGAAAGACAGCTAGACCAACCCCGTTTTATTAAAAATCGAAATGAATTCTTTTCATACACGATAAGTGAAATCACGACAAAGAATTGGAACTCTCGTCGAACTAGAAAAATTGAAGCTTGCGAGGAGATAACAGAAGGCAACGCATTGCGAGGCGTAATTTAATATTTTTAATCATTCTTCCTTTATTTATATGTAGTAGAGCCCAAATGCTCTAACAACAGAGTGGCTTATAAATGCATCCATATTAAGATATCTTCAAACACAAATATATTACAAAGTCAGATTGATGTCGCATAACTGAGAAGAGACATTGTTGTTAAGCACAGTGTGAATCAGGTTACCTCTTGGGAAAATTTCACTGATGGCAACAAACTATCACCTGATTGTAAACTTCATTTTTGAATTCTCTGAAGAAAGAAGCTTCACCGGTAGCTTTCGCGCTCTTCGTGTCTCAATATTTGGTGCAGACATATCCGTATCGGAACCAGTTAATACTTAGTGCTCCTCGGTAAAGACGAAAATCTGGAGGCAGCTCCTGAAGCACTCCCATATATCTCAACGTTAAGAACCTGAAATCTGCAGCAGAAATGGGGCATGATAAAAGACCCAACAGGTTATTTTTAGTTTGCCACTTGCATTGAAAGGGCAGCTCAGAGCTATGAAATGCATGCGAGACGCCACGCAGTTCACCCTAGAAATACGCCAGCATTGGCGCAATCAATAAGTCGGAGGCAATATAAGGCTGTATTTCACTTTCATAATTCAATATCAAAACTCAAACTATTTAATTTTTGTGCCTAGCGTGTACCTTTCACGAATATAGTTCCAGAGTGGTTCCTCTGTTGCTCTCCTGTTCTTCTCTCAAGGACCACAAACTTTGTTGAAACGTGGTCTCTGGAAACACGCTGCGAACTATATATGTTCACACTACTATATGTTTAAATTAGCTGAGTCAAATGATAACTTGCTCCATTCAGCGACTTAATTTTTTGCCGTGTAAATTGGTCAATAGTTAACCACATTGCTCCTTCGATTCGACATTGAAGTTGTACTGAGATCGTAACTGACAATAACTGATCTCTGTGATAGTTTTTAATATCAAGACCTCCGATGGTTCACGCTATTTCAAGTAGGCCCATTCCTCCCACTAGTCTTTTTTTTTTGTACATGCGAAAAGAAAGTCACATCATCTCTTGTGTATTTGCCTAAGGCGACTGAAACGCGAAAGCCATGTCCTTGTTCTTCTCAGAAGATTGTATTGATACTTCCCGAAAGCTTCACGCTCAGAGGGTAACTTTGCGCTACCTCAGTGATCGGACAAAATGAAAGCTTTCTGCCCCTCGCATGTTTTCTTGTAGTGCCCCCGTGATTGGCCTATTTTTGAACAAACGACGATTTCATGCGATGACGTCATCGTTTCACGTTTTTGTTACGTCACGGTGACCTAATAACGAAGTTGAAAATTTTGTCATGTAATTTAATGTGGTTAATGCATCACTCGTATGACGCTGCCGACAGGGAATGTCGCTTTCGCTCTTGATAAAGTATCTACAGCTGTGGCCTCGATAAACTTAAACTGTGATCTGGTGTTCCGTGATTATGCATTACTTGCATACCCCGTGGAATTCAAGCACAAAAAATTGAGATTGACATTTCTTCAAACTACATTGGCACCTTCATAATTTTTTATGCTGATCTACTTCATAGACCAGACAGTCATGCCACAAACATCCACTAACATTATACGAACACCATTTCAGCACCAACTGCTTCAAGTATTACTTCTTTTCACAGTCAATTAGAGAATGGAATAGATTGCCCGCTTGTATGACTAATAGTAAAGATTTGAATTCTTTTTTACTTTACTTGAATACCACATTCCTACCACTCATAGCTGAAATGATGTTTTTTTTCTAGGATTTTTTCTCACTTTTACAGTTCATGGTGGCTTTTTGTTATCAGTGGAATACGTAGTATATTATTTTTGTGTATTTCAGCCAGACATACGTAGTGATTTATACTGTTCATGTAATATTAAGAATATCTGTATTCGCGCATTTTCACATGTAAGTGCAAGTGTATCTGCTCTGTATTTAATTGTATAAGTGTATTTCTCTCTTGTATTTTGTTTGCCCTCCTGCAATAGTCCCCATAGAGACTAGCGGTATGTAAAAATAAATAACCAAATGAATAAATAAACTCTTTCTCGTAAGGTACAAATGCGTAAAGAGGGACACTCGGTCATCTGGCCTACGTCAACTAAAGAGACCAGTTGCATTTTGAAGTGAGTGCGCATTTGCTTGAGCGATGAAGATCCTTAGGCCCGTGCAATGCCGGCTGAAGGTGACACCGACGCCGCTGCATGCTTCTGCACGCTCCAGATCCCACAAGCTACGCGGATGAAAGATCCTTGGTCGCCGCGGCTCTTCTCGCAATCTCGCCGCGGATGGGCGGATTAAAGAAGATCCTCGTAGTCTGGGCCAAGTCATTAACTGCGCCCAGCGCTTCGCCAAGGAGTGAGTCGATGCTTCTCCTTCCTAGCACCAAAGAGCTTGCCTTTTTCCCCTTAGCCTCTGCACGTGGTCATTACAGCTCAGTAATTGCTATACGGTTAGCATACTGAAAAGCGTTGAAGGTACATGCTGTCAAAAAGAGGTTCAGGTAGCTTCGGCTCTATTGGTACTGAGATTGAAAGGTTGGGTACCCAAACTTGTTTCTATTTGGCTTTTTATTGTGACTTTTTTTGCGTTCCTCTCTATTTTGGTTTTTGCTATCACTTTTTTTCTACGTATCATTTTTAACGAGATATGGTCAAAGAGCTCATTATGGAGAATTCCGGTGTTGGCGTCGTTGGTTGTGAGCTGCATGAGTAATAAGTAAACTCTGGTTCCACGTGAGGATCCGGTCCGCCTCATTTTCGTCGTTGCTTCCAATTCGTTTTCCGATTATACTGATAAACTTCAAAAGAATCAATCGATTGCTCTGCGATACAGACAATTAGCCTTCTCCCGTGTATTCAGAAAGCAAATATTCTGTTGGGTTACCCCTTTCAATATATTAACCTTGGACCACCCGTTCTATTATATTTACTCCGCCAGATTGTTCTGTTTCAGTCTTGCAATTAATAGGGTGACTTATGAATTTTTAATCGGATATACTCCGCTCACGTTTTTTTCAAGAGCCCCAACAAAGAGTGCATTATAATCGGCTGCCTTCAACAAAAAAAAATAAGGAAAATGGTAATATGAAAGGCCATAAATAGACTTGGCGTTGCTTTTATTTTTCATCTCTGCAACCCAACGACCAATTTGCCGGACCGCTGGAGCAAGGGGAACGACAGGATCCCAAGGAAGAGATGCGGTGGACACAATGAACTCATCAGGAGGTGAGGAACGAGACACCACTCTGCTTCAGTGATTTATAGCTCACGTGCTTCGTTACAGAGACTGTCCGGAAAAAAGGGTGGTGTCTTTATTTATATTTGCTTTCGTCGCTGGAGTTTCAAAGTGCCCTAATTCTTGCGCCCCGCCAAAAGAAAAGCAAAAAATAAATACAGACAGCAAAATATTTTGCGAGAAACGTGCACAAAAGAAACCTAATAATTAGCAATCTTTATTCAAAGCCGCTGGTGAATACAGAGTTTCCGCTGCACCAAGAGCGCGCCAAAATTAATAAAGAATGAAAATAACAAGTGTCAAGTTGTCATAGTGAGCAGAAGGGCGGTACTGTGCGGTATGACTAGTTTGGCAGGGGATTATACACGTAAAAATTAAGAAAAAGCGCAGTCACAAAGCGCTTCCGATTACTGAAAACCTTGTTGCAAAAATTGTAAGGCTAGCAGTGCCTAAGTGGTAGAAAGATGGAGATCAAGACTAATTTTCTCTCAAGACTAATTCAATTAAAGTCAGATTAATTTTGACTCACAACCACCGACACCGACGCCCACGCCGGAGCTTCTGCAAAACGAGCTCTTTAACGCTATCGCGTTTAGATGACAAGCTTTAGATAATGTGTAAAGATTGAGTTGTGGTTGCGCCAGGGTATATTAAAATGCTGTACCACTCTTTTTGGCAATTCCTTCGCAGCGTGCGCGTGAAGCCAGTTCATTTTAACCTAAACAGGTTGCTCTCTTGTCAATGTGCGTTTGTGACTTTATGAGCATTCGATCATGTAAATATAGTTTGAACGTTATCTGTGCCCACACGCGTTATCTATATTCTTCTCTTCCTCCCATGCTCGAACTGAACGACAGGAGCCAATCATGTACACACAAACGTCAAGAGAGGTCGTTGAAGCCTCCGAAAAACGGCCGCTTGACTAAATCCTGGCTCCAGCATAATCTTTATTTGTTACTCTTAATCACAAGCTTCCAACTTGCCTTTGTCTACTGTCTTCACTTTCGCACAATACATTGGAGGTGTATTTGTGTGTTATTCAAAATACAGTTTTAGGGGCGAAGCTTCTCAAAGCGGCACCCGTTCATCCCTCGTAGTACGTAACATATCTTACGCTTTGACCTCCAAGGGGGTGCCGGTGGGAGATTTCTCCTGTGCGTTGTTGAACAATAAAAAAATCGCAGCGTTGGCGTTAACTAAAAGCCAAATTCTTCTGTCTCTAATTCCCCATTAGCAGCCATTGGCATGCACATTGAGCAGTATCTGACAAGAAAAGGTTGCTACGTTATACTTGCTGGACGTAACCTCTTTTGTTTCAGAAAGGTTTAGCGAACGTTGGGCCGCAGTGCCATGAATACAGTGAACTAGTATATACCATGAACTCGAGGTGGTTAAAGGTGGGAAGTAGAATGGAAGCGCAAGCCGTAAGAAAGTGTGCGTGTGCCTCCTCTCGTTCAGCCCTTGGAATGTCCGCTGGATGGCGGTGCACATGCGGAATATATGATGAAAAGATGCGAGATGGTGGTACTTGGAGTGTTGAATAGACGGACGAACGGATACACAGACAGATGCATGGACGTACTCACGGATGCCTGCACCAACGGATGGAAGCATGGACGGACGCAAGGGCGGATGCATGGACGAACGGATGGACGTGCGGACGCACGAACAGACGCACGTACGGACGGGCGAATGAATGCACGGACGGTCACACAGACGGACGCATGGTTGGACGGAAGCAAGAACAAATGGATGGACGGATGCTTCGCCCCACTCTCCATAATCCACCCCGTGGATATGCTGCCATTTTTTAGGTCTTATGCAAATGTATCCAACTTACTAAGAGGCGAACAACTACTAAAATTGAAAGGCCGTGCCACACCTAAACGTTATCCACTAAAAAGTTCCGTACGTGTGCACTTCATAACATGTAGCTGGTAGATTCTGATAAAAATCCCCAATAAACCTGCGCTGTTGACCACATCCTTGCACATGAAGGAACAACATAATAAAGAATTTCACATAGCCACAACATCTGCACATATTTTAGGTGCGTTTCATTATAAATATGCTCCGATTTTATTATTTTTTTACTACGAGCTACTAGCGCAAACATTACCGATGCACAAGAACAAAGCACACCCAAGAAGCCAAAGCGCCCAATCTTGTCTCATGTGTTTACTTCTTTATAACATGTGATTAGGTCTTTTGTTACTTGTAGTAATTAGAACGACATGCAGTATTCCTTTGCGTGGGAACGTTTCAAAACATGGGGCATCTGTGCTCGGCTCTTATCGGTCACTAATAAGGGTACATTTAAACCTTGCGATTTCTGAATACGCACCTTTTTTTTTTTTTCCTGCTCGCAGAGTTTAGAGTTGGTTCGTTGGTTGACACTCATTAAACTGGCACCCCTACAACGAGGGCTCGATCAGGTAACGGGTAGTGCCTTAATATATATGAATGATTTTCTTTATATATTTTCTATGGTTCATCTACGAATTTTTTTATATATCTCATCAGCTTAATTCACAAAAATGAAAAGAGAAAATATATATGAATGAATTTTTTCATATTTTCAAATTGTTTATCAAAAGATTTTTTATAACTCATCAGTTTAATTCCCGAAAACGAAAATGAAACAAGGGCTAATAATGGTAAAGTGTAAACTTGATTTAGATAGTCATAAACTTTTATCGCCTTCAAAATGCGTACTTCCTCTGTCAACATAAGGTTCGCCAAGATAATATTACGACCCTACGTGTTCGTGTTATTGTCTTTAACGTTAGCGAAGAACCACTCCGGCCTCTTCATATTTACCGAAGTATTGAATTTGACAACGGGATCGCAGACGGCACTGCTTTGCATTGATAGTGCTTTCTATAGACGTCAGAAATCTTCATTTTGCACTATACCTCGCTCCCAAACAATATAGGCTTTCAACACAAGCAGAAGGCACAGTTCTTTGTCTTTTTTACGTTTTTCAATCACCGGGACTTTAGTAAATCGCGAACGATAGAAAAAAACACCATTTAAATAATGCAATAACATGAAACTCGAGGAGTCTCCGATGCCGATTCATTGTTTCTCCTGCTTTAGTATTTTCTTTCGAAAATAGTCGAGCATGAGCGCACACTCCTTACTCGTGTTTTTTTCGATTATAAGCAGCCCATGTATTGGCAAAAACAGGAGAATCAGCTGTACCAAACTATCTATCACCGTCCGTAAGAGGTGCAGCCCCCCGATCTGACCACTCCGTACTGCTTTCTCGGTACAAGAAATTGAATTTTGCTACGCACGCCAGATTCTGTCATGCTCCCATTCATAGATTATCTTCTTTTTCTTCTGTGGTTCTTCAAGAGGTTTTCCGCCACGCGAAAAGAACCTACCCATCTAAGCCGGAAGAAATAAAGGAAGTAAGAACATCCGGCTGCGGCTTGAGGCCTCCACAGTAACATCCTCCCCACTTTCCTTCTCGGCCAGCTGGTGCTACTGGCGTTGCGAAGTCATGGAAGGAAACAGCCCTGAATGACGGAATAAGACCGGGTTGCATGCAAAAGCAAAAGAGGGCCATTGCCCTGCAGGTAATGGTTTGATTTTAGTTCCCGGTCTTGGACGAATGCTTGATCTGACATCCCCATATAATAATTAGTATCAAGTGTGCTCTATCCTCATGTAAGTGACCGAAAAAATGTTTAGGCATGACGAAGTGTATTCACCTAATAAATCCCATTGCATCATCTTACATGGTGAGGTTGATGCAATAAGCATTTCATCGGAAAGTTATTGGGACCTTGTTGAACTTTCTGCGTAGTGGTGGCCTATTTAAAAGGCTAGAGTACTCCCTCCACGCACCGTATACTTTTTTTGTTCCATGTTTTGTTTTCGCGCATATGTCCTTCTTTCCACTTTCTTCGATTGTTCTTTCCCCTGCCCTTAGTGTTGGGTAGCAAACCGGATGCGTCGATTCTGGTTGACTTCCCTGCCGGTCCCTAATTTTTATCTTCCTTTGGTTTACTCTCCACAGGAACTCTTAAGATGACAGCAAAGCAATTATACAGAATTTTTTGCAATAAAACTGTAACAAGTTTACCAACTGGTCACCAAAGCTCAACGTAAATGAATCAATTTTGTACAAGGGCACACACTTTGCGGAGGCCTTAATTTCTTGACCGGTGAAAATCGGAACCTTCTTTTTCTATTTCTCTTTTCAACTTGTGCCAGAGAATCGCACAGGGTTCTTATACTTATTACGCAATGCTACCACATCCAAACCACAGTTCGTTCTTTCCGGTGACTTCTGGATTTACCGCTGCGGATAACGCCCTGGGCGTGGAAGAACGTTATTGCCCTACCAAGAAAAAGTTTACGTTAGCGTTTTTCTTTTCTGCGGAAGCGTACAATTTCAGTTGAAACAATCAGAAGGTGCCTTTAGACAGACTAAGCAGTTTTTTGATGCGGCCTGATTAAGAACACGTTTACACTTGGACAAAACCTTCATTGTTAGCCTTTCGCGTTGAGTTGACCTATTGAAACTTCAATTTCTTCTTGCTGGCAGAGCCAATGCTCTTTGGCTGGATTCTTCCGAAAGCATTACTGCTTTTTAAAATTCAAAGCCATGGTTGTGTACGTGTTTCTTGAAACAGGATGTAAAGGCATGAGAGTTATTTCGTCGATTCTTGCAGCTGCGTTTGGTGCTCTGAAAATTGCCATCTCGACAAGTTCATAAATACAGCTCCACCGCTATTAACATTCGCTTCATACGCGAACGGATTTACTAGAATTTGCTAAGAATATGTATGACTAAGCGGATTACTAAGCTTTTTTGCCCATGAAAGAGCAGCAGGTAATCATGAGAAGCATTGATTAAATTTACTTGACTGCTGCTTTACGGCAGCTTATGCTGTGTGTTCTAGAGGTGCGATGGTTTCTCTACTCAGTTGCTGACTGGAAGATTGGGCGTTTTATCCCAGCCGGGATGGTCGTATTTTCATGGACAATTGATCTGAAACGCTGTGTTTACTGTGGGACACCAGGGCCAGTTAAACAACATAACTTAGGCCCGTGTGCTCAGATTTTGGTGCACGTTAAAGAACCCCAGGTGGTCAAAATTTCTGGAGCCCTCCACTACGGGGTCTCTCATAATCATATGGTGGTTTTGGGACCTTAAACCCCACATATCAATCAAACAACATAACTTAAATAATACACTTTTTTAGGGACAATGAATGTGAAATGCAAAGTGTGTACTATGGGACTTCAGGGACTGTTAAATAACAAAACCTAAATAATACACTAACTTCTGTGAATACTATTGTTACAAAAATCATCTCAAACGAGCTGGAACGGATTACGACAAACCTAAGATAATTAGCACTTGTGCTTCTATTTGCCACTGTCTGTCTTTTAACCTTCTTAGTGTATGTAGCAAAAGCAATGTATCAATTCCAGTCGACCCCCATGACTTTCCACCGTTTCTTTTGTCTCTATCTCTGAAGTTTATAGGTAGAGGGGCCTACATGTGACATTGGGCACAAAATGGGCTGGGGATGACAGTATTGACGAGTATGACGTCCACTCGGCGCACTGGTGTGCCGTTTACTGCTTTGTACAAGTCGTCTTGATTTATACAGTTTTGTTTCGTGTTGTAGAATGTTTCTTTTTCAATGCCACACAGTGCCGAACTCACGCCCATGGAGCGGCTCCGATATCTTATTCAACCCAAAAGAGCACGCAACCTTATGAGCTATTCATGTGCGATTTCTTATATTCACGTGCCATTCAATGCCTTGTGCATTGGTTTTCGGACACTATGTTTCTCTGCCCAGAGGCGACTGCATGCGAAAGGACTGTAAGTTTTGAAGCTGTCCGTAGTTGTTTTTCTTGCGTACGGTACCAACGAATTGAAGCATGATAATTTAGTACAACGTAATGGGGTAATCACCAATTATTCTATGGTACCTCTTCTCAAAAATTATTTAATGCTCACGGTCAAGTAGCTTCTACTATCGGTAAAAAAAAATTAAAAGCACGAATAATGTTCAAATGTGTACAGTTCATGTCGTATCGGCTGTAATTTGAATGAAACACTTACATCAGAGCTGACATAACCTTCCGCATTGACTACATTTCTAACGATATGACGTGTTTATCACAACTGATGTTCATGGCAGTGGTTGTGTGCAAGAAGAAGCGGTATGGCGTCTGAGTTCTTCGGTACTGTACATCCAACAAAGAGCCGAAAGTGGATCGAGTGAGCCGAAATACACAGAGGAAAGACACGCTGAAACGCAAGCCATGAGGTCTCAACAATGTGAGTTTTAGCCCGACCGATAGCGTCGTCATTTCGAGTAGCGGACTACGGCGAAGCATAGAAATATGTTCCTCACTTTGAGTGGGCTCTCGATAGTGGGCAGGGTGCGTTTTATTTCGAGTCAGCGGGAAAAAAAAGAAAAACAAAACAAATGTGAACTGCTGCGGGAGGCTGTTTTGTTCCAGGTGGCGTCGTGTATCGCAGAAATGTTCACCATGCGAAACTCCACGAGGAAACATAGGGATACATCTGTGCCACACATTTCCTTGATTTATGTGAACGTAGTCGAAATAGCCCTGATACAACGTCGAAACTGAAATTTACTTGTGGTAGATTCGGCTGAAGCAATTGGCTATAAGCTGCATTTCTTGCTTTGAACTGTTTGATTGCGTGCTCGTTTGCTTCCTTATTTGTCTGTTTTCTTTGTTTGTATTACCGCGCTCTCAGTCAGGAAGTCTCGTGGTTCGGCAACGCACATGAAGTGGAGCAGGGCATTATTGATTTATACGTAGCATGAAGTATTTGCGTCACCCACAATCTCTCCCGCATTACTTTCGGATTCACTGACAAAAAACCTTGAAAATATTTGTCTTATTTTTGATGCACATGCTTGGGCGTACTCATGTAGCCCTCTCGTGTTGCTTAGGATGTATCAAATATTAAAAAACGAGAAGAATCGATTGCGATACTAGGTGACAGAACAAACAAAACAAGGTCATTATTATAGCGCAGTATAGTAGTAGACATCAGCATTGTCTCTGCACAGTCCTTAATTTGTCCCTCAGTGTGGGCTTCTCTAAGAAACACCGAATACTTGGGCGTGGTTCTTCTGAATAAAATGGCAGTAGGCTTACACTGGTGTACATCTACCCGTTTGAAAATGCAGCCCTAGTAGCTTTTGATTGGCGTGTTTCTCATATATTCGCCTTCTAAATACTGTTTCGTTTTTGGGTATATATTCTATTGAATCTTTTAAAGTGCGATTTCACAACTGCATCATACATTCTGAACAAAAAAGAAAAAAAAGACGCCAGGCCTGCGCAGTAGGCACAGCACAGTCACAGCAAAAGCTAGAAGAGCAGTCTTTCAGAGCGTTTTCAAAACACTCACTAGGTAACTACTGCAAGCACACTTGCTTGGTACCCACTAGGGCTATAATGATAAACTTTTGGGTAGTAGGCCAGCATTCGCTATGCTATTTTTCGTCACTCTTCTGAGAAGCGTTGTATCCGCTAAACACTTGCTAGGAATTTTGTGCCAATTGTCCATGCAAAGACTGACGACGATGGGGAACTATGGCTGAAGTGGGTCTGCGCCACAGTAATTTGAAAACAAGAACAAGCTTTTGTAATGGGTTGAAGCATTGGACGGCCCACTCGTTATTCGCATTTTGCGACGAATGGTTGTTCTTTCGCTGTTGTAAAACGCTTTATAAGCCGTATTAACGCGATTGCTTTCCCGACATCAAGCCTGCCGAACGCAAGTTTGACAACAAGTTCATCAAACTTCTCTAAACGTTCATGCTTGCGGGGATTCATGCAGCAAGTTTAACTCGCAGTTCAGTTCCTTAAAGCTGCCTTTTCTGTAGAATACCTGTACACAGTATCACTCAAGGTGCTGTATAAGGATCTCCTGAGTACAATCTTCCCACCTCCATTTTACCGCTCACTGTACTCCAATCGTGCAGGCCACGATGTGTTGCAGTGAATGCGCAAAATGTACATTCCACCGAATTCAAAAGCATTCTTCTATAAACTCCACTCTGAAACATTGGCGGTAAACACAAGGTTAAAAAGAAAGGGTATTTTCCTTCCATCTCTTAACTGCCGTCTATGTGATGTGCCGGAAACGGTTGAACATTGCTTCGTTAGCTGCGAAGACGCCATACTATTTTGCGATGTCCTTCAGTGAGCACTGAAAAAGCGTTTTGTCAATAATTCTCACACAATACGTTATCTTCTAGCAGCAGCGCTTGATGAAGTACCATATGATATGTTTTTCCTCATGGGTATGCACTGCTTGTGGAAGACACGAATGCAAGACCGCAATGCAGAGCCCACCACCTCTTCAAGCACACACTTCACTTAAATGGCTATCCACCTCAAAACCATTTACGACGAGCAAGACTTTAGACCGGACTGGTACTCCGTCTTAGAGAACTGTTTGACCTCACCCCTTTTTGTTTGCATAACACGATGTGAAGTACTCTCCATGTAAGGAACTCACGTTGTGTTAGCCATTGAGTGTTTATGATTAACGCTTGAGCGCTTACTTTTGCGATTTGATTGTACTTTTGTTCGCTTGATTTTGTCTTTATTGCGCAAATACTTTGCAAATATCATGCAAAAAAACATCACAAGTGGTGGAGTAGCTCAGTGGTAGAATATTGTGCTGGCACCCAGCGGACCCGGGTTCGAGCCCCAGTGTGTCATTGGTGCTAGGTCATGCCTGCCTTAGGTAAGTTTGACAACAAGTTACAATCCCCGGCGTAACTCAGTGCTAGAATATTGGGCTGACATCCATCGCACCAGGGTTCAAGCCCCCACTGTGTCATTATTGCAAAGTGTTTTTTTTTCTAATTTCACGCGATGTGATTAAGGACACCGGCGGCGGCGGACAATATGCAACTGCGCGTAACCCTAGTTGTGATCTCATAACAGCTTGCGCTGTAAAAGCCCGAAGAATCGAGTGATATTGGGTATGCTTCACCGGTGAATTTAGGGTAAATGTTGTTGCCTGCTTAAGCTCAGAAATTTTGAAGACACGCTGTTTACAGTATGCAACATGTTTATTTATAAAGCAAAAGGCAAGTCCATTGATGGTTATCAGCATTAATTGTTCATGGCTAATATTTAATTCTGGATATGAAATGCGTGTGATGATGTACACTTGCCTAGTTTTAATTATACAATGCGAGGAATGTTTAGCTTGCTTTCCACCACTATTGCGAATAACGAGTCCGCTTTTCGGTATGCCCAAAATCGCACATTTGTAGTGGCGCGAAAATACACAAATTCGTACGTTGTGGCCGTGAGTAATAAAATAAGTAGAAAGGACGACGTAAAATTCATAATAAAGAAGTTCACGTAAAATGCGCATTTTGGTCTGAAAGGTCAATCTCGAGATTATTTGGCTGGCTGCCCTTGTTTCACTCTGTACGTTTAATGGAATATTACTTTGGAACTCTTTCAATACTGAATGCCTCGAATTTTTACTTCTGCAATATCTGGAAAAAAGATAAGGTTTGGGCAAGCAGGGATATATTTCGTGCTGTCGAAATATTTATTGCATGCAGGCGACAAGATTACGTCGGGGGGGGGGGGGGGGGGGGGGGGGAGGGCAAGAAAAGAAAACGAACAAATCTGAATTTAGTTACTGAGACTCGTAGCAGCGTGGCGTGTAGTCTTTGGTGCAAGCTTAGGGCTTTTCTGTCTCGGTGTACGAGTGTCTGCAAATCATGCTTCTCACCCTGTGCTATTATTGAACACAGGTCAGTCTGAACATGAGCTCAATTTTTCCATGGCTGTCTAGGAAGTGGTATATGTAAGCTTAGGCAATAACGACTAGCACTCCCCAGAAGAGGGGTCAGTTTCAAGGGAACGTGAAGTGATAAAATAGGACCTAATTTTTTTTAATCTACATTCCCGCTTTGCAAGTGGCAGTTGCTCGCATTTAGGCTTGCCAAACTTACAATTATCGCTTTTGAATGCAGTATCAGTCATTAAAGGTCCAGGTTTTTCAGATACGCGCAGTTATAGCTTTTTGTAAACAACTTCTACAACTACGAACCAACCTAGATAAGGCCGGAATCGACTGCGGTTACTTGCCCATCAAATACGTTTTTAGCGCGGAATAATAGCAACATTTTCGGAACTGGGACTGTTTCGTAATTAATGAAAACAAATTTGTCCTTCTTTACCACTGTGCAAATAAGGTCAGTTTTTGCAAAAAATATCTCTGAAGATGATTACCGAGTACTACCTCGTAAGTTCCACGTAGGTACCTCGTAATTACACTTCAATAATATTAGTAAAGAAGGCTTATCGGCAGCTTTCAGGCTCTTTGTGTCTCAATATCACTGCAGACATTTTCATGTCGAGGAAACTACGCCGTTTGTGTAGCTCTCTAAAATTGAAAAACAGGTGGTCCCCCCTGAAGTAGCTTAATACCGTTCAAGCAATGAGACTGCGAAATGTGCTGTCAAATCAGTAATGCCTTGCTACATAGAGGAGGCCCAGCCACTCTCTTTAGTTTGTTTTTTACCTGCATTCAAAAGCAACTTAAAGGCCCAGAGAATGCGCAAGGTTCCAAGCAAATTGACTCAGTCATCACGCCAGTGGTTGCGAATGCATTACGACAGAACCACTATAAGACCATACTTTGCTTGCAGAGTTCAATATTAAAGCTCACTATATTGAATTCTTGTGCGTTGCACGTTCATGGTATCAGTTTATATTTCTTAGTTATTCCTGACTTATGTCTCAGATATTTCTACTTTACATTGGCACAGGGCTTCATGTGGCATATTGCGAGAATGCTATTTGCTTAATCTTTTGTAAGGGCAAAAGAAAACATGTCCCATCTAGCAACTTCAGTTTGGGGAATGGTAATGGTTCAATAACCTGGCGCGTTCCGTATAAGATGGAGTTTGCTTGATCCGACGTTGATGTTGGATTTAGCTAGCGTGTATCTTATAATAATAGAAGGCTTCTATGACTCCAAGTTTGGGACCTCCAGACGCTGTATATCGTTTTACGTATGCCTTTTTTCTTTCTTTTTTTCTTTTTTGCATGTAATAGCAAAAAGTCACACAGTTCTTCATGCACTTGACTAAGAAGACTGTGAGGCGAACGTATTCTTCATTTTATTTACACTCGACTGTACAGATCCCGCGAGAAGGCTCTCTGCACTCAACGTAGCTCTGCACTGCCTCCGAGACTGGAGGCATCGAATGTTGTCAACGCTTCACATGGATCAAGGTGCCTCCCTCATTGGCCCATATTTGACTATGCGACTATATCGTGTGATGATGTCACCATGTGACATTGAATGATGCGACTTCATAGTTATGTAACGGTGACGTCATGATTGACGTCAAGATGCCAGTGTAGGGTGACGTCATTGTAGGATCATTTTTTTTTTTTTGCATCCAACGTCTTCATGTCGACGCTGCTGGTCTTTTTCCGCCTGAGATAAGAAAACTAAGACTTTCATCTTGATAAACTTAACCATATCTTGTCTTTCGTGGTCATACATTACTTGTAGATTCTGTGGTATGACAGAAGAAACACACAATTGGCTTTTCAATTGCCGATATCACAATTTTAATGCGATAGTGTTTAGATGCTCGTTTCACTGAAATTTTGGCGTCGGCGTCGTTGGTTGTGAGCGAAAAATTACCATCTAATGCGTGGCCGAAAAATCTGAGTCAGAGTGGGAATCGATCATAGGTCATTTTGGTAAGAGTGAGGATCGAACACGTGTCCTTTGCATGGCAAGTATATGTTCCACCACACAGCCACGCCACCACTTTTGAACACAGTGAAAATAACTTCTTTTGCTTGAAAATGCAGTGAAAGAAACTTTCATGCTTTGAAAACAAACGTGTCTTGTATACATTCTTCGAAATACACCACACAACATTGCCGTTATATTGCGTGGTACATGCGTTTATTGGCACAGGGCGTCAGAACATGTGATCATCCTGCCGGCTTCATGGTATAAAGCCGGACATCCAGAGCAAAAGGCATACTCATTACTGTAGCCTATTTCCTAAAGGCTACGTAAGGAGTGCAAAGCCATTTCGCTAGGATTTCATGCACTAAGTGTTTGAAGTACGCACTATAGAGAGGATATCGCTAATGCGTTCAACTCTCAAAGGCGAAGCTGTAGAGTCTCGCCATTATTTGGTAAAGTCTTCAATCTCCATTTACTCGTACTGCAGGAGCTGCAAATGTGTGCAAATATAGTCCATCAAATGGTTTTTGTAATTTAAAGGAGTGTGCGCTTTGTTCTCGTATTTTAAAGATAAACCTTTTCAGGCGCGGGCAATGCCCATGCAGTCAAGGTGGTACCTATGCCACTGTATGTTGCTCGGTGAACTACTGGCACAGAGCTACGGAGATAAAAGATCCTTGGTCACTGAGGCTCACTTCGATGTCTCTCCGAGAGTGGGCAGCCTAATGAAGATCCGCATGGTCGGGATCCCCGAGAACGAAGTCATTAACTACGCCCACTACTTGGATAAGGAGTCCGCAACTACCTCTCTTTCCTCACCTTTCTCCACTAACTCCTTGTGCATTATCAGTGCCTTACTGCAACGCTTATGCGCTGTTGCCAAAGAAAGTGCGTCTCAGTTTGGCGTTTTTCTTCAGGCAGACGAGGCAAGTTCCTGCAGGGTTTACTTGGGATGCCATCGTTCGTTTAGAATGCCTTTATTTATTCATCGCGACAATGTCGTCTCGACAGGAATGCTTTTGGACTTCGACGTATATTATTGGCACGTGTGTATCCTCCCAGAATTATTTATTTTGTAAAAAATACCTGCAGCGCCCGAGGGCATTACTGCACGGTGGAAATACACAGAGTAACACATGCTTATATAAAAAGAACTATACAAAAAAAGATCAACACAAAAACAGATCATAACAAAAGTGTAGCTATAGGTGTAGCAGTGTGTCCCTGAAAGATGCTTCAGTGCAGCAGTCTGCCATCTCCTGCGGCAGCCGATTCCACTGGGAGATCGTGAGCGGAAGAAAGGAGTATTGGTAAATGTTTGTTCTTCAAAAGCATTTTCCTAATTTTACCGGGTGGTCAGTTATCTTAGATGAAAAATGATTTACCGCCTGCAAATGAGTATGATGAACTTTGCTAAGCATGTACGCGACGAATATGGTAGGGTCTTTAGACATATGTGACACGCAGTACCAACAATACGACGTGTCTTTTTTTGTAATATGAATTAAAGCTTCCAAAGAAATTATAACTCCCGAAGTCATTATGTGGTAAAAAGTTGATATTGTCAAGGGGCCCTGACCTGGCATCTTATTATTATGAGGAACGTTGTAGGGGCACATTGCTTTGGAATTATTTCAACAATGTGGTGTTCTTCGCGGGCACCAGAAAGATTTAGCTTGCGTGTGAATGGTGGAAAGAATAAAGCAAAGGAAGGAAGGAAGGAAAGAAGGAAGGAAGGAAGGAAGGAAGGAAGGAAGGAAGGAAGGAAGGAAGGAAGGAAGGGAGGGAGGAAGGAAGGAAGGAAGGAAGGAAGGAAGGAAGGAAGGAGCATAACTCTTTTGAGTCCTGGGGATCATGACTGGGTCACGCAAGCCGGCTGAGTCCCATGTAAAGACCGGCGTGAAAGTCGCTCTTTTTTCGTTAGTGTCGAAAGCACTGAGGAACACTTTTGTTTTTCTCTTGAGTACTTCGACCAACCACTTACTTCCAAGGCTTTTCAGATATTTTCAAAACGTCAAGTACCAGTACAATGCCTAACCCAGCCCGCAGGCCGGGCCGGGTAAGGCATTGTTGGATCAGGTAAAGCAATGTTGAATTTTTCGTCTTCGTTCTTAATTTATTTCTCGCCTGCTTCTTCATGATTTTGATATTTACACGTAGTAGTGCCTGCGATAGGCCCAGCGAGGGCAGCGTACGACAGCACGTGCAAATGAAATGCTGTGTACTTCAGAAATGCTTTGGAATGATCGAATATAACGCGCTGGCACAAAATTCAGGAACGCTAATTATTTACGTGGCATTTATCGTAGTTTCTTCTAAAAAAAGCTTTGGTAATTTCATGGTCTAATGTATAGTTATCATTACTCTCACACTATTACTATTGTGAACCAATCAACTCGTTCAGTATAACATCAATGCGTTGTTGTTTTTTTCTCGACATAAAAAAGTCCTCGTTCGAGCGGTCCGTCCATGCCCGTTCTTCTATTTTGTCCGCAATCTATGAGAGATAGAAAAAAACCTCGTAATAATCTACAATTTAGGAAATATTAGCCAAGCATGAGTAAGGGTTTGTCCGCGTCCTTTGCGGCTCCCAGCGCTTCGTTTCTTCTTAGCTGCCCTGATTAAGCACTGTTTCCCTTCTGCCTTATTCTCTGTCGTTGACGAAAAATCCCCGTGGACCACTTGCAATTAACTTGTATGGCTTAGCGGCTGTGAGCGCACGTTGATAAGAAAGAAAGTAATTGCAGATTACAATAGAAAAGACATTAGACCTTGCGTTAATGCCTCGTAATCTGGTTGCTATGGTGACAGCTCCTTGTTCGGGCTTTCGGTCCCTAATTGCGATAGAATGACAGGAAGAGCTTGTTAGAAGTGACCTTGATGCCTCCAGCTTCTGGTGTATTTGTTTGTGGAACAGCTGCTGATTCGATCCGCGTGTATTTGAGATAAGCTTTGCGATAAGGTTTAGATACCTCTTGTAGCACGAAAAGTGTCCTCTGGCATTGCCGTTGGTTGAGTTGTCAGCATAAAGTGATGCAAGCAATTTTGATCGCATCAGAATGTCACAATCTGATGCCATTAATACGCAACAAAGCGACCAAACTGGTATGCCATAGTGATGTAACAATTGCGTCATACGTCATAATTTGACATAATCACATGACATCGTGCCTTGTTGATCGTGGGCTGATCTATGAGGCACTGAAAAACCACGTGAGATGTGAAAAGCCTGCAACACCTTTGATCCCAGATGCTATGCAGAATGACGTTAAGCGCAGAACGTTCCCGTAGAAAATCATTGCAAACAAATGCTGAGAGAAAGAAAAAAAGGGTATGAAGGAAAAACTGTATTACATTTTTTAGTCGTTTTAGGTGAATGCATCAGGTACCATACGACATTCATTACACGTTAAAATAAAGCTATCCCGACGAAGATGCCAGAATTTCATCGATATTTGGTTCAACCTATGTCTAAAATACCCAGTTTAGGTCGTTATAATATTTTATAAAATATCGTTTCGGCAGTCGTCTTTCTAGTGTCTACCTAATTACCTTCCGTATACATTGCACTCATTTGATTCATCTTGCGCGAAGTGTGACCAAGATGATATTGTGAGAGAAAAGTTGGTTTAAAATGTTATCAACAGCTATATCTACAACAAAAACGCTACCGTTACAACCTTGAAACTAAACGACTTTCTCTATCATGATTAAGCATATTTAGTGACCCTCACGAAAGCACATACCCTATTCAGCTTCGCTAAGTATGAAAAGAACATAATCTTCATCATTGTTCCTGTCTATGGAGGCTATATTAGTGTGAAATAAAACATTGATATCTTACGTCATGAGGTTCAGGCAAAATAATTAACTGCTGATATTCGAGAGCACAAAGCATCCACAAATGAATTAACGATCTTGTAGACCGAAACTGCCCGCGTAGCAGCTGCAAAGCAGTTGGTGCCCTTAATATTATGAGTACCAAGTCTCACAAATGCATACAACTGATAATGTCGTTTGCAACGGTTATGATAGACAGCAGGACATTTCGCGTTCTTCCCAGGGTAGCTTTATCTTAGGCGATCTAATTATAACGCTATCTCTCGGGTCGAAGCCTGTTGGCCCGGACAGCGTCGTAAAGTGGACTGGCTTCTCTGAAGTTGAAAACAACAGACCAGCCCCTTCGCCTTGATGGATGGTTAAATTAGAAAGCACGCCACTGAACCCCGCGATGTCGGCAAGTAATTCTGTCTGCGATTCCTCTCTATATATTGTGCTTGCGCAAATTGGAAGGACATCATTGAACAAGGTCAAAGCGATGACACATTGAAATTCATGGTACAACAGAGCATAGACACGGAATACAACCTACAGGCGATGCATGAGCGTTGGAGTGAGTGAGTGAGTGAGTGAGTGAGTTAATGAGTGAGTGAGTGAGTGAAGGTCTGAATGATTAAGGTAATACTAGCGAGTAATAAAGAGCATGGGCAGAAAATATCTTATGAACCTCGGTATAACCATGCGACCCTACACAGTAAGCATGCCTCCCTATTCACTCTATAAATCTCTTTTTGTCTACCGTTCCGACTGCATCTTACATTATTGTAATAAAATTAATTATTACATCTTACATTATTGTAATAATTATAATAAATAAAATGTCCCGACACTCTATGCTTTTCCAATAACTTAGACGAATGGCATCGGAGTTCGATTCGTAGCCTCTTTTGTTACAGGCCTATAAAATTGTTAGAAATAGTCGCGATGTTTATTTTGTGTTCTTGCCCTACACCTGCTTCATGACCTCCACGGATCATAGTTTTCCACGCATCAAAGCATTTATTGGCGCACGTCTACGCATCCACCGACCACCCGTGCCTTCTTTCGTCACACGTTCACTGTTATAACGACATCACGAGTATGTGTAAGTTCTATATTATATGACAGGCCTTTCTCCAGTGTGACCGTTCTTTTGACCCAATTTTTTTTTCTATCTCGAGTGATCTCTACTTGGCAATAATGAGAAGTAGCAGGCAGCAGTGCCATGAAAAGTATATATGGAGCGTTATTGGAAGTAATTATATGGTAAATGTGAAAGAAAGGAATGAGAAATGGGGATGAAAATATGACTTGTCACCGGAAGGATCTGAACATGCGACGTTCGAATAACGTGTTCGATGCTTTACCACTGAGCTACGATTGCGTTCATTCCCCCGTCCACGTTATGGGGTATATATGTGCATTTAAACGAGGAAGCATCAGTCAGTACTACGTGTTGCAATTATGGCGAGTATGAAAGACTGTTTCTTGCCTGTGTGTCATTAAATAGTACATGATCTCATTACGAGATGGCGATTGACCATTAACTCCCTCACATAGTTTTTCAAGGCATCAAGTCACTCAGAACGAGACCCTCGTTATGTATGTAAATACTGTTAATTTTAAACCCTCCTTTTGTTTTTCCAGACATAATTTTATTGAGAACTAACAGACAGCAATGCGACGGAAGGTATAGGGGACAATATTAGAAGTAATTGCAAGGTTCGGATCCTGCCGGTGACAAGTTACTTTTTCGTCTTCTCCGCATTTACTTTACAACCACTTGTATAACGTCCCCCATACTTTAAAGTTCTCTCTATTATTGTGTCTAACAAAGAAAGGCAGCCCTTAGAATTTACACTTTTCTTCTCTTTTTGGCATGTGTCTCCATGGGGCTAGTGAACAGGCCAAAGAATTAAATAATGCCTTAAAGATCGCAGCTACTCTCTATCGCTGCATCGTAAATGTCGTAGCACTGTGCGTTGCCGGTCATAACCGGAATATTCTCAACAGTGTAACTTGAGCCCCGCTGTCTTTAAGGAAACAACCGTTAGTTGTCCCACGAATACGCTTTTTTTATTAGTGGAAATGAAGTCTGCAGGGCAGGCGTTTTTGCTCTGAAAGGGAGATATTAATGGACAGCATGAATAGACATTGTGTTTCCGGCAGGTGTGCGGCTGATGCGTAAGGAAGTGGTAAAATACTTCTACGATTTCTAGAAGAGACACGTTTAAGCGATGTTGACTGAGTCGAAAAATATGGAAATATCCGCTCAGGCGGAGCATTGGCGGTCATGTCTGCCACGGTCACCCTGCATGTGGCGCCATCATCACTACCCGCACTGCTATCTGCACAAAAATATCATGGAGAACACATCGACCTTACGTTGCTGTAAAGAAGCACACACACACACAGACACACACACACACACACACACACACACACATATATATATATATATATATATATATATATATATATATATATATATATATATAATAAAATTTGGGAGATGTATGCGCACAAGTGAACCGAAGGCTGAGAGACTCGTCCCAACAATTTACCCCGTGGAAGGGGATCAGTAACAATGCACAATTCAAGGCATCAGCTTCTCGCGAAATTGATTGTATGTAAACACAATTTCTGCCAATCTTTACCCTGCTAAAAGTACCAGAAAGAAAACACAAAACGTTGGCCCAAAATTTAAAAAACAACAAAAAACAAGCCTTAAACTAGTCAATTTGAGCCAAAGACAGCGAAACAGGTCAAAAGTAGCAGCTCGTCTTTGGAAATAACATCGACCTTGTTTTTTGAATGACTTAATTCAAAAGTAGTTTGGCAGATATTTGAATAAGTTGAGCACCAACTATTAAACATTGGATTTAAATGTAAGGAACTTGTCTTAGAATGCAGCAATCACTCCTTGCAACAAGACGCACTTTCTTGGGCTGTTGCCAAAATTACACTTCTTTTATGCGTCTCGCATGACTTTTCTTAACAAGGACAAAGTCACAGCAATAACAAGTGGTATCTGGCATTAATGTACTCAAAATCACCGCTACATGATTGAGGGATCAGTTGTAGTCACGTTTGTAATAATATGTCGCGTGGTGACGAAGTCAAAACAGTTCGTATTCTAGAGTCACAGTCCGTACTTAAATATACGGTGTCATGCGCAGTTCCTCGGAAGGCTCGTGAGGGCCGAACGCCCAATAGAGGTTATGTGCTTTCGATAACAACGTCCCCTTTAAATTATACAGTTTCAAGACTGTATTGATAGGGTGCCTGCGAAATGCAGATTCATATTTTCACATTCACCTATTTCAGCATTCATCGCGATAGTGATGCTAGAACAGGAGCCAAAAAGCCGCTCTTTTAGTGGCTTGACAAAGTTCCCAAGCTCTACAGAATTCGAATACCGCACGTGATCATTAGGGGTAGAACATCGGACGTGTTATTTGAGGGTTGCAGTTTCGGTCAATGCCAGCGGCAAGATGTCGTGTAGGCCACTTTTCTTTGTTCACATTCACATTACAACTACTTCTAATAACACTCCCTGTACTTTCGTTTACATCGTTGTCTGTTAGTTCCGATTAATATAGTGTCTAACAAAAAAATAAGCCGTAAAATGTACAATTCTTTTATTTGTTTCCTTTGATAAATGCATGCGTTCCACCACCATCTACATCTATCCTCTCCCTCCAGTGCTAGATCTGCGGCGGTAATGTCTTCATCTATCCTTATTTTAGAAGTTCTTAGCCTTCGCCTTCTCGTTCTCCTCGGTAAACACGAGGCAATCTTCCTTACCTTGGGCTTCCAGCACGCGGCTCCCCACTGGGCTTCACCCACACGAAGCGATCGATGGCAGCCAACTCATTAATTACCTCCCCACATACCGCAGTGCATCTTTTCAGGGAGCGACGTTAGATTGGTTAGTGAACCTTACACGCTTACGGTCTCATGAAGCCACATGGTGCTTATTCACAAGGTTGGCTTCAGTGGTTGCGTAGGCAAACCAGCAGTAGTTGAGTCTGCAGACCCGTCGTGGTGGTGTGGTGGTTAGATGTGCTCAATTGCATGTTCGAAGGTCGCGTGTTGAATCCCAGCGACAACGGCCACGTTTTGGTGGCGGCGAAATGCTAGTGGCCTGTGGGCTTAAATTTATCTGCAAGTTGAAGAACATTAGGTGCACGGTATTAGCGGAGCCTTCCAGAACGGCATCCTTCGTGATACTGATTTTTTTTTCTGTTTTGTTATTTCTTAACTGGTTTGCTGTGGAGAAGTTGGACTTAGAAGTTCACGCTGGTTGGTCTCCAAGTTTTTCAGCGCAAACAAAAAGTGTTTATACCCAGGTCGAAGAAAAGCGATCATCAAACTCATGCAAATTAAATATCATCACTATGGATATAGCGTGATCTTGGGACCTATAAAATTTTAAGATGCATTACTGTACTCCTCTCTTGAGTTGGGTAAAAAACCAAACCATCTGCAATACGAATGAACTACCGGTAAATACACTTTTCGGTTTATGTTCCCCAGGCGGCGAAATCACGAAGGGTGCGCATGCCAATAGAAGGCTCATTTGCCTGCGTTTTGTTGTTCATTTAACGCAGATAGTTCTACTACGTAAACTATACCGCATCTGCTGGGTGGCAGTAAGCACAATACCCATTTGTTACAACCAAATAGTAGAGAAAGTAAAGAAACGAGGAAAATTTTCATTGGCACTGAGTATATTGCCAGGCTGTACCATTTGAATATTTCGTGACATTTTGACGTATGAGCCCCGTTTTGCACAAGATGCTTGTATTTTTTTTACTAACAGGCCCCATGGCTCTTCGTAGCACCCAAAGTACTACGGCACTTAAAAACACTTTGTGGCTGTCATGATCGAGACGGTCAGCTCTCTTGGTTTTAACTTCTACGCTTGTTCTCAAGCTTTCCCAAGAGGTTTGCCTAACCTCTCATCGTTTTCATTTCATCTATCTCTCTCTTCCACAATAGAAAGAAGTTTCTGGTGGTTAGATCAGGACTGCATACCGGACATTTTGTTGGTCCCCAGCAGTCTATCCGCCTACCGCACATGAAGCCATGGTCTTATTATAACTTATACTGTTACTATATTGTTACTTAAATATATAACTTATATGGTTAACTTATACTGGAAAAGTATAAGTTAACCACGTTGCGAAATAGTCAGCCAAACAGTAAATGGTTAACGTCACGTTAGTCAACAGTGTTATAGCCCTTTTTGGGCTTACCGTAGCTTTAAGAGGAATTTAAATAATTATGCGTATTGCGTTTATGATCATCCTGTACTATGTGTAAACTATACCAGCCTGAATACTTTGTTCAGTTGCCAAAGTGCAGGTCTGAACGTGCCTGAAAGAGATTTAAGGGATCGCCGTTGCTAGATGAATGTATAGCCAGTAGTAGTCGACACTCGAGTGCAGTCGAGCCACAATAGGATGCCATGGCTACAAATAGTTCGAGGGCTCAATATTTAGTAGAGGTAAGAAGATCTAGACAAAAGCGGAACGCGAAGAAAAAAATCCGCAGGTCCCACGTACCTTAGGAATCAACGGTATGCGAAGCATGCGGGAAGATGGTGATCATGTTGTAAACTTTTTACCGAGCAACACGTCATTAATTGACGCTAAATATATGTGTAAATGTTGCACGCACAAAGATATGTTGATTGCACGTTTTTATATAACCAGTTGTTTGCATTTTCGCAATGATGATAACACTAACCTGAGTATTAGCAACAGCATAATGGGTAAGCTGATATGAAGCGCTGGTGCTAGCGAGGATAGAAGCCCTGGACACTGCTACTTAAATCAACTTCAGCGCGTGGCACCTATTTACAATTGACGTTAAAACGACGTGGTGGCAGCATTGTAGCAGTTTATAGGCAATGTTTATAAAATTGGATAGTAAGCACTGCAACCACGATTGACGTTTCGCCAACAGTAGGGTCTATTTGAAAAGTTCTTCCAATATCTGGCGTGGCTCCGGTGTAGAATGCTTAATTGCCAGCAAAATGCTTGATTTTGATTCCTGCTGAGACGCTGACATTCATTTTCTGCATTCATCGGGTCAACGCTGCCAATGTCAGGTATTTCTTAATGCTCACGCGTTTAAATTGCCCCTTTGTGTTCTCGTCCTTCCTGGGTACATATAAACTATCAATCACCTGTGGCACATAAGTACATAAAAGTGGCACACTCCCGCCCACGGTTATGTTCCACTGCCTAGCGGGAAGTGTTGAACGAGGTATGCGACGGGATTGTGACACTATTCAGTGTCTTGACCAGCGCGTCGTGTTCGCCAAACCATCTTACTCTTCCATACTAATTTTTGTTCACGCCAAGGGGGTGATCACGAGAGCACCCAGACGTAAGCGGATAGATAGATAGATAGATAGATAGATAGATAGATAGATAGATAGATAGATAGATAGATAGATAGATAGATAGATAGATAGATAGATAGATAGATAGATAGATAGATAGATAGATAGATAGATAGATAGATAGATATGGGCAGTGCCTTCCTTTATCTGCGTGAATTATGCAGTCAGTTCCATATGAGGCGCGTCCTTTCGTTACTTATTGGGCATCAATCTATACATCGTGCAGTCGTTTGATCACTAGCCCGGCACAGTGGTTTAGTGCTCGCGGAGCTCGACTACATACCCGACAGTCATGCATGGTATCGAATCTCAGCCGCCGCCACCGCGTTTTCGTTGTAAGCAAAATGCTAGAGACTCGTGTATTTAGAGAAAGATGCCCGTTACAAAACCCAAGGTGGTGATTATTTCTCCAGTCGTCCATTACAGCGCCCCTCATATGATGACGTTGTTTTGGAACGTGACATTCCAACATTTATTAAGTATCATGACTTTTATTCAACTAAGCAATTTATTATCAGGTAAATGTATAGAAACGAGAACACAATTCGTGAAAATGAACAAATTATAAAATGGGTCAAATTGCTGGATGTGTAAAAGCGGCAAGCCTGTTTTATGGAAAGATTCAAAAAGATATTCCAGCAAGATCGCCGGTTAGTTTAAAATTTCTCTAACTTTCTTCGACACTTGTTTCTTTATTTGGTCTTTTGCTACTTGAAAATTCGGCTGCACGTTTGATTCCTCTTGTACATATTTCTGAACTCCAAAGCCGGACGTATATTTCGTTTGGCAGATTCTCCTTCATTTTCTGCTCCATGCAAGCCTTCATCACGGTTTTTCACCAATTTTTCCATTGAGTGCCTTTAATTCTTTTCGATGCACATGCCTTCAACCTCAAATTCATTGTTTTTTCAAGAATTTTCTCCGACGAGTAAACAACGGCTTAGTGCTCGGGAATGAGTAAAACCATGCCAAAGATGTGCAATGAAAACACTCCATATTGTTGAGGCACGGCACTGTCATAAGAACGAAATCACCATCGTATTTCTCATTCTGTGAGGCGATAGATGTATGGTTAAAATTTCTGCCGAAACAAAATGAACCCTGGCCAGAAGCGTGGCGTTACAAGCATACAAAAATAATTGAAGCTTAAACTCAGGCCAGCTGATTTCCATTCATAGATATAATCTTGCAGAACAAAACAAGAAGACAGAAATTCCTCTGTGCATCTTTCTGTGCCGTTGTTTTGTTCCGATATGTTTTGTATTTGTGAACAAAAGAAATTATCCCACGCAGATTGCCAGTTTATAAGATTGTCGCTTCTTAAGGTTGTCCAAATTTCTGCTTATTTTCTATCAAGTGTGCCAAAAACGTTCGCGAGGAGAATACAACTTGAACGCTATTTCGTATGAGGTTTTCCATGAACCTAAGATAGTTCCCTTATTCAGTTGTTCCTGCTTCAAGACTCCCTAATTGTGTAAACTTGGACGAAAGCATCTGTTTTTCACAGACTGTTTTTCTTTGAGAAAAGCTCTCCTCGGGCTCGTTCTTATACTTCTAGTGTTGATGCTTCACGCTCAAGTTACTGAACAGCATAGGAAAGGTAACACTAAGTCCACAGGAATAGAGCGACAATCCTAACACCTGTTTCTAGTGATATCAGCAATCATACAACAGCCCTAACTACAAAAAAACGCGGCAGATTCCACGCACTCTTGGAGTTCTTGAAGTGGCGCTAAACTAAAATCCTGCGGTCATAGTCGTCACGACTGATTTCATCAGAAATTCCACAAGACAGTGCTTCACTACATACACATTACACATGACCGGGATTTGGAGACACGTGCAGGTAGCGCCATCTCTCCGGAGTCATAGCAGCGTCCTGCCGTAACTGAATGGGAAATAGGCAAAAAAAATCGCATCGGGAGAAAGAAGCTAGTTGCCAAAAAGGACTCCCGGTTTTATGTATACACTCAAGTGGTTATAAGATGGAAAAGAAGAGAAAAGTGAGCCCCGTAACTCTATGCATCAGGGTGCGACACCTCAACAGTAGCTCACAGGGGATGGGGTGAGGAGGAATAAAAAGGATAGAATTAAAGGTATAAAGAGAGAGAGAGGTGCACTGAGCCAGCGAGCGAGAACATATTGAGCGAGGAGAGATAGGAAAGATGGAAACACGGTCACAGGAGTCCGAGGACGGGGAACCTCTTGCGAGAGGTTCCCCGTCCTCGAACTTCTGGGACCTGTGAACGAAAAAGCTTCGCCCTGCAGATTTTTGGGGCGAAGCTCTATATAGCGGCACCCATTAGTCCCTCGTAGCCGTTGTAGTGTGTAACAAGTATAACAGTTTGACCTCCAAGGTCGTGCCAGTGAGAAATTTCTTCTGTGCGTTATTGAACAATAAAAGATAGTGCTCAGGGTACATGGCGATGGCTGCTAAGCGCGAATGAGAGCCAGGAGCATTCGGCTTTTAGTTAACGCGCACGCTGCGATTCCCATTAGCAGCCATCGTAATGTACATTGAGCACTATTTGACAAGGGTTGCTACGTTATACTCGCTGGGTGTAACCTCCTTAGTTTTAGAAAGGTTTAGCGAGCGTTGAGCCGCAGTGCCATGAATACAATGAACTAGTATATAACATGAACTCGAGGTGGTTAAAGGTGGAAAGTAGATACGAAGCGCAATCCGTAAGAAAGTAAAAGCCGAATTCTCCTGTCTCTAATTTCCCATTAGCAGCCATGGGCATGTACATTGAGCACAATCTGACAGCAAAAGGTTGCTACGTTATACTCGCTGGGCGTAACCTCTTTTTTATTGATACGATATATAAGGAGATGTTGGCGCACCATTATGGCGGGCGTAACCTCCTTGGTTTTAGAAATGTTTAGCGAGTGTTGGGCCGCAGTGCTATGAACACAGTGAACTAATATATACCATGAACTCGAGTTGGTTAAAGGTGGGAAGTAGACCCGAAATGCAATCCGTAAGAAAGTGTGCGTGTGCCACCTCTCGTTTAGTCCTTGGAATGTCCGCTGGATGGCGGTGCTTCTATATGGGGAATATAGGACGAAAAGATGCGAGATGGTGGTACTTGGAGTGTTGAATAGATGGACATACGGACACACAGACAGATGCATGAATGGACGCATGAACGGACGCAGGGGTGGATATATGGATGGACGCACGAACAGACTCACGCACGGACGGGCGGATGGATGGGCGGAATGACGCATGGATGGTCACACAGACGGACGCATGGATGGACGGAAGCAAGAACGAATGGACGGACGAATTCTTCACCCCACTCTCCATCATTCACTCAGTAGATATACTGCCATTTTTTTTAGTTCTGCCTGACTGGTGGGTCGGATGCACTCACTTGCCTTATTCGTTTTGGTTACGTTTTTGTCGTGGCTAAGCTCTACCGTGCACCAATTTAATGGGCATTGGACCATGACCCGCAAGGTAGTGCCGCTGGGAGATTTTTCCTGTGAGTTGTTGAACAATTAACATTCGCAGCATCTGCGTTAACTAAAGGCGGACTGCGCGCCCCTGTGTCCCATTGGATTCCGCTGTCTCTCATTACCCATAAGTAGCGGTTGGTATGTTGAAACAGCGATCCATCGCTACGTTCTTTACGCCTCCCCAGCTTTCTCTGCTGTGACACGTCGCGATGAGCGCCAATGTCGCTGCCAGTGTAATTGATAACACCCGTTGCTTCGCATCTGCACAAAGTTTCCTTGAGTGGGAGTTTATGTGTTTTTTTCTTTGCAATATAGACTTTAGATTACAGCACAATTCTATATACGACGTGGCCAGTAAATGGTCGTGCAGCGCGAGCAGTCTATTGTTTCAAGCAAGAAACTTGTTTGTAGTCGCTGTCTGCGTCGGCATTGCGGGGCGAGAGAGGGAGGCTCGTATTAGAGGAGAAAGAGGGATTGGGAGCGCGCATTCACAATAGGGTGTTAACGACACGGGGAAGAATGCCTCTAGTATAGTGCCTGAAATATATTTTAGGCACTATACCTATATAGAGGAGAGAGAGAGAGAGAGAGGACCGAGCGTACGTCAGCAGATGCTACCTGCATCGACCTTGCGAGGCAAGAGAGTAACGCGCAGTCGTTGGAGAGAGGGAAAGAGAAAATTTGCGCAAGCGTATACTGTGAGTGTGGTCGCCGACACCATCACCACGAAACATAGACACGAGCAAGAGATGCTCCAGAGACTCGCTCTCTGGATTTCGTGCCAACCGGTTGTGCCCCCATGATCTCCGACGACAGCGCAGCTCTGGCCGACCAGACCGCCCTACGCCATCTCCGGCCACCGACAAGAGCTCTCGGGGAGTGGTGCCCCTTCCCCGGACTCCTGCGACCGTGCCCATCTTTCCTATCCCCTCCTTACTTCCATCGTTTTCTGTCGTTCGCTGTCACTGCGCCTCGCTCTCTCCTTCCACTCTCTATATCTATTTACCTTTTAATCCTATCCTTTCAATCCCTCCTCCCTCCTTACCCCCATCCCTTGAGTTACTATTGAGGTGTCACAATCTGATAGAGACTGTTACGGAGGCTCACTTTTCTGTTCTCTTTAAGAATGACACAAGAGATGACATCTAAAAGGTTACGCCATGTCCCGCTAAAAGGAACCTTGTGCAGATGCGAAACCGCGGATTCTAACGCTTGCACTGGCGGTGGCGTAGACGCTGGCGCTCATCGTGGCGTCGCAAGAGAAAGCTGGGGAGGCGGAAAGGACGCAGTTTGTGGACCAGTGTATAGTACTGGAACTTGTCCATTGTTGGTGATGGCAGATCAGAGATAAAAGAGTCAGACTGGACAGAAAGACTCGCAACCCACTTTTATTTAACGCGCACGCTGCGAATTTTCATTGCTGAACAACGCACAGGAAAAATCTCCCACCAGCACAACTTTGGAGGTCAAAAAGCACTTCTTGTATACACATGGGGACGAGTTAATGGTTTTGCAGTGCGAACAGTGCTACTTCCTTATCATGTTTCTCATTGCTGGTGCCACGGTTACTTGGGGACGGCTTTAAGCTCTCCCATAGTGGAGTATCAAGTACTCTAAATTGTTACCCACTTTTGCTGACCCCCCCCCTCCCTGCTTCTCGGCCTTTTGGCTAAGATCAAAGTGTCCAGGTAGCTGTTCTCTACGAGTCACTCTGCGAGACCTGGGGTCACGTCACGCTGACGTCGGCCCCCGGCCCCTCTGAAGACCGAAGAAAGAAGTCGCCTTGTGGCAGCGCCGCTCCGCTCTGCGCGCGCGCGCCTGCCGCTCCTGGGTTCCCGGCTCCCGCCTCGTGCCCCCTGATGCCTTCAGCTGCTAGGACCCGGACAACGCCCGCCGCCCCGGAGTCCCCATGCCGTCTTCCCGGCGCCTACCTGTACTGAGCGGTCCTCGCCTCGGCTGAGCCGCACATTCTACTAGAGCGCAGCCCGTCTGCACGTTACCAGTTACTACAAGCAACGCCCTCCTGGGACCAGCGTCCTACAGATTGGCGACCTAAACGGAGCTCCCAGCCCGGTAGAACTGTTTTTTGTTCACCGCGCCGAAAGGCGATGTAAGCATAGATGATTTAATTGATGCCATTGAGTTGACTGCCGGTGATGACAGTGTTTATGTGCTGCAGCATATGGGCGGTGCCAAGTTTCTTGTATGCACCCGAAACGCCAGCCAGGCGACGAGGTTAATAGTTGCGGAGGGTTTCCACGTAAACGACCAGCACGTGCCGGTTGAGGCCGTCGGGCCGCCGGTCACGTTTGTAAACGTTTACATGTACCCTGCGTACCTGTCCCACGAGATGCTTGGCAACGCCCTTGCGCAGTACGCTAAAATTAAGGGTATTTCTTTTGCCCCTGTAACCACGCGTTTCAACAAACTTAGCGGCGTCAGAGTCGTGAAAATAAAGATGAGTCGACCGGTGCCCAACTTCATTACCATCGCGGGCCACCGTGTGATGTTCGAGTACCGCGGGATGCGCCGTGTGTGCGCGCGCTGCGCGAGGTCGGGCACATGGCGACCGCGTGCACGGCCGCGTTTTGCAAGCGTTGTGGCGTCTTCAGCCATGACACAGAGGGCTGCACAGCCGAGTGCATGCGTTGCGGGGGCCGTCACAGGGCGTGCCAATGTTTCCGCAGGCGTTCCTACGCGGCCGCTGACCGCGGTTCATCAGCGCTGCCTGTCACCACCGCGACGCCTAGCCAGTCATCCGGCGCCCCTTCACCGAGGTCGGACGAGACCTCCTCGCGTCTTCAGGTCCTCACGCCTAAGACCGCGCCCCGCACGACCGCAAAAGGACTCCTCTCTTGGCGTCGCGAAGGGGACTCAGACCCAAGCTCAGGCAGCAGCGCGGCGTCTTTATGTGTCAACGAGGAAGAGACGCGTGGAGCGTCTGTCTCCGTTACTTCGGCGTCGGCGTCCTCCGCAGCAGGAACAAGCGATATCGAGACGGGCCCGACGCGATTGTCTTCCCTTACGTCACCCGCAAGGCCATCGGGCGCCGATGACTGCCCGCGTTCAGCTACCTCAGAAGACGCGTCTCCAGCACCTCCTGAGCAAGAGGAGACAAGTCACCCCGTCTCCAACGCGCCTGCCAACGTGCTGGCCCCTGTCACGGCGCAGGATCTGGGAGGGCTTCCGCAAGCCCCGGCCCGGGATGACAGGCCCATCGTGAGCCGTGGGCACTACGCCCTCTCTGAAGACCACGACCGCGCTTCGTCAGACCCTTCCCCCGAGCGAGCAGTACCCCACAAGGGCCGGTGGCCAGACCCACCCGTGGTCCACCCGGCGTCTGGCCGCGAGCGGAGATCTCGCTCGCGCTCGCGTCGTCGCCGCGGTGACGGAGCTGGTCGCAAATCGGGCGCGTGGACCTCAAGTCGCGACGCGGGCCGCGAGCCGAGGTCTCGCTCCCGTCGTCGTCAGGGAGACGGGCCGCAGCGCGACTCCAGTGAGGGCTCCCCCAACCACGAGGTGAGGCAGCGGCGGACCGGGCTCGAAGTTAGCAGCAGCGACAGCGACGCCCCGCCGAGGGCAAAGACTCCGAGGTTGGGTAGGAACGCCATGACCAAGGGGGACGCCCCCGCGGATAGCGGTGAAACAATCGAGTAGGCTGTTGGCGTCGTGGCGCCGTGCGGTGCCGGGGGGGGGGGGGTGATTTGCTCGGGCGCCTCGGACGCGTCCAAGTCCGTTTTTTAGATGCGGAGCATCTTATACTCGCGCCTTGTAGTGCGCCGTCCGCGCCGTCCGCACCGCTTCTCGAACATTCGACAGCTGACGCGCGCGCATGCGCCGTCGCGCCGTCGCCCACTCTTCCACCATCTGTGCACCCTTCCTCCTCTACACACTGCGTTCGACATCTACAATTCTCCTGATTCTCCAGTGGACGCGCATGTGGCGTCGCGCTTCGAGAACATTCAACAGCTGACAGTGCATGCGCCGTCGTGCTGTATATATACTCAAGGTCGGCGCTCGCTCGCTCAGTTGCCGCTCGTCGGTTGGTTTGTACGGCGCGTCGACGTCCAAGGTCGCGGTGAAATGAATTCCAACGAATTCACAAACACAATGATCGACGTCCCTTCGACCAGCGCCGCCCTTTCGCATACGTGTGTACGTGTTCACTCATTTAACACCCCCTCCTACAACCACGTTAACCAATTTAGCCATCGACCCAAGTAAGTCGCAATTTAACACCCCATTTCACAACCACGTTAACCAATTTAGCCATCGACCCAAGTAAGTCGCACTTTAACACCCCGTTAACCAATTATATGGTCCGCGTCCTCCTCAGTGTTCCCCCGAGGGAAGCTGCGGGCAATTATTTGATGTGCGTTGCCGCGCCTTTGCGCCTGGAGTGCACGGACACTGGTCGCGTCCCGTGCTCCCGGCGCGGTTTCTCATGTCGCGCCTCATGTTAGCTAAATCAACAAATGCTGCCACCCCCTTTTTTTTAACTAGCTACACGAATATGAACATTATGAAGATTGCCACATAGAACGTAAGAGGATTTAGATATAAGAATAAACAGAGAGAAGTCGTAGTCTTCGCCAAACATGAAGGGGTAGACGTCCTGTTTATACAGGAAGCGAACTTCAGGACCACTCTCGATGTCTGTAACTTCCGGAGAGAATTTCATACAGACGCGTTTTTCACGCTTTAAAACACAAGATCCTGTGGAGTAGGTGTCATTTTTGTATCGGGGCGCTTCCGCCAGCACGCGCACTGCACTTTTGGAGCAAACGGCCGCTCGATCTTCGCCGACATATACATTGATGGAAGGAAAGTACGCTTCGTGAATGTATACGGTCCAGTCACGCGCTCAGACACAAACGGCTTTTATCGAGAACTGCACCAGCTACTGCTCGAGCCGCTTCCACACGTATTTATGGGAAACTTCAACTGCGTCGTGGATTTCCACAGGGATATTAGGGGCCCGGACCAAGGCGGATCCACGTACCGCGCCAGAGAATTGATTAAAATATTGCGCCATCTCTGTTTCACCGATGCGTGGATTCGCATACACGACGACCATTTCGAGCCCACCCCCATTACGAAGACGACGGCAAGCAGGATCGACCGCGTCTACCTTCCAGAATCTTTAGTGCCTCAAATGGAAACCTGGGTCATCACCCAACTACCCAACCACCTAGAAAAGAAGACAGACCACTTACCAGTAATTGTAACACTCAGAGGGCAGGAAGGTCCCCGCCCCTGTAATCGCAACTGGAGACTGGACCAGACCCTGCTGCTGGATGATGATAGCGTAGACAGGCTCGAAGAACGGCTCCGCTTGGTGATGCACGACAAGTCAGAGGTAAGTTCTGAAGAATGGTATGACTTGAAAACAATGTGGCAAACCATCCTGCAAGAGGAAGGGAAAGCAAGACAGAGGCGTTACACGGCCGCAATAAATGACGTCCTACGAAGGATGCGGATCATTGAACGTGCGGACACACTGACCTCCTGCATGAATGATTACTTAGAAACCTTACGCACGAAGCACAACCGACTTCTACAGAAAAGAGCATGTCGGCCCACGAATAAGCTTTACCCACAGAGCAACACGAAAATACGCGATACTTACTCTATACAGGGAAATGGTTTGATCCAGATAGCTGAAGCCACGCGCCTGGATGGTACGATAAGCAAGGATCCAAAGGAGATAGAAACTATCTTCCGAGACCACTTCAGAGCGCAGTTCGAGGCAGACGGCGCTTCTAATGACGAGACTGACGCATAAATTGACGCAGGCAGCCTTAAAATGATATGCCGAGACCAAAAAAGACTGGAGGCAGACGAAGTGGCTGATATAGGTGGTGACGTCACCATGGAAGAGCTTAAAAATGCCATCGCAGGCATGAGCCACAATACAGCCCCAGGCAGCGATGGCCTAACAACCGCTTTCTACGCGAGATATTTGGATGTGCTGGGTGATGAATTGCTCCCCATGATAAACGGAACACTGCACACAGAAACGAAGCCATCCTCCTTTTCTGAAGGGCGGATTGTTCTCATACTCAAGGACGGAGCCCCGCTAAGAGCACCTGCGTCTTGGCGCCCCATTACACTTTTAAACACTGATTACAAGATAGTCGCCACCATAATGAATAACCGGATGAAGACAGTGCTGCCCTAGATCATTTCTTCGTACCAGGCGTGCGTGGTCCCGGGCAGGTCAATCTTCGCCAACTTGACTGCTACCCGAGACGTATTCGAGTACGTCACCAGGAAAGAGCTCAATGGCGTTTTCTTATCCCTGGATCAAATTAAAGCCTTTGATAGAGTGCGTCACAAGTACCTGCAGGACATCATGAGGGAGTTTAACTTCCCACCGGCGTTTGTACGGCTCGTTACCGTCCTGTATAGCAGCTTGACCTGCAGGGTGGTGATCAATGGCACCGTAACCGCAGGGTTTAGGTACGGAAGAGGCATAAGGCAAGGCTGCCCACTGGGACCGACCCTCTTCGTAATGACACTCGAGCCACTGCTCACCTGTTTGGTCGCGAATACAAACATCAGTGGCTTCCCGATGGTGGGACATGAAGAGCTGAAGGTCCTGGCATACGCTGACGACGTGTCCTTGTTCCTGAGAGATGAGAGAAGCCTAAGAGAGTTTCAAGAGACTTTCTCAACATATGCCAGAGTGTCAGGAGCGGCCCTAAACGAGGATAAGTGCAAGGCACTCATCTTCGGCTCTTTTCCTGCGGATTCCATCGGAAGCATCGAGCTTGTGTCGGCAGTGAAAGTGCTCGGAGTGTACTTCTCGGAAGAGGGGGTGGCCCCGCAAACATAGCAGAAAGCCATCGAGAGGGCGAACCGAGCAGTAACGCACCTCAAGCAGCAGGACCTCACGCTGCGCGAAAAGGCGGTGACGGCAAGGACCACTGTGTGTGCGTTTGCCAACTACGTGGGCAGAGTGGTGGTCATCCCGAACAAGACAGCCGCGAAGTTGACCAGCATAGTTAATGCCTCTCTCTGGGAAGGCAAACCCGCTCCTGTCAGAAGAACACTGTTACAACTTCCCGTAACAAGTGGAGGCCTGGGTCTGCCCCACGTCGCAACATCGTGCAAAATCCTGGCCCTGAAGATGGTAAGAACCCTATACGAGGCAACGGAGTTTGTCAGGAAGAGTCTCCTGAGGTACTGGTGCAGCAGCAGTACACACATCTTCGACGCGGGCAGACCACCAGGGCCGCTTACCGAAATGCCCTCTGCATTCTACAAGGCAACGGCAAACGTCAAGAAGATGATCACCAAGGAAGCCCCCAATTGTGACGTGGACAAGGACGCACCGGCTCGCATCGTGGAGGCGATTGCAGTCAGCCAATTGTCCGACGAAGAGAAAACCAAAGCTGAAGCTGTGAAGGCGAAGAAGAAGACACAGGCCAGACATCTTCCGAAGGAACTCCAAGATTTAGAGTGGAGAAGGACCTGGGGATTGTTGCCTACAAGACAGTGCTTACATCAGTTAGGCATAGTCCCCAGCGCTCGATGTCCAAACTGCAACGGAGAAAAAACGCTATCGCATGCCCTTTTCGAGTGTGTCGCAGTGAAACCAGTGTGGCGCCTTGCTGCCAGGAATTTCGGCATAAGAGGCCCACCAAGACACAAGCGGAACAGAGGCGCTTTCGCCAAACTGGTGGCGGCGGTGACGATGTTCGCGCTCTGGAGGAGAAGATGCTGGCGGAGGCTAGGAGTGCCCCAGTAAGGGCAGCCTTCCTCACTATGCGACAAATAAGGTTGCTCCTGTGGCGGCACCTGTCGGAGGAGCTAGAAGCGGACGGGGAGGAAAAATTCCTTCGATGGTGGCATACGCGGTTCTTTCTCGTTAGAGATGGGCAGTTAGCCCTCCCCATCACACACCACTAATCTGCCTCCCTTGTTTGGGATACGAGATACTAGTCTAAGAAAGGGCGCACCCAAAGGGCGCGCTGAGTGGGGTAATGCACCCGTTGAATCCTGAGGGCTGCAAGCTCACACGCTTTAACTCTGGCGACCGGGCCCAGACCGATAAGCTGCCATGTGGAGAGGTGGAGAACGAGACAGAGGGAGCCGAATGGCTCGCACGAATTTATTCGCGCGGACTATTTACTGTGATCGCATAACAGTTTTTTTTCTTTTTTTTTCAAGATTGCGTTACTTCCGCGAGAGAGAGATGCACCCTGATGACGACGCCTACACTAGCCGGCACAATGTATTAAAGGCTGAACGTGCCATGTAGTTTGTACATACCAACTCGCCGTTACTGTGTAACGGGTATGCGCAAACAAACCACAATGTAACCGCGCCTTGCTATCCTGTATAATTTTTATTTCCTGTATATTGGTTAGCGGAAAATAAACTTCCCTTTGTTGCAGACGGTAGAGCTATTACATCTCAATCTTCAATAGTCTGCGGGACGGCTTCATGCTCTCACATAGTAGAGTACATAGTACTCTAAATCGTTAACCACCTTTTCTAAACACATGCTGCTATGCATCTGCACAAGGACGGCTTTGAGTTCTCCCTTAGTACAGTACCAAGTACTGTAAATCGTTAACCACTTCTTTTAAACACAAATTTGATCGTAGAGAGTTATTGGGGTTGATAACTGCTCTCCAAGCGTGGATTACGAAGAGTACTCGAAATCATTGAACGATGTTTCTAAACACACAAGAACTCGCCAGCAGACGCAACGTGCATCTTATGATCGAGCACACTGGATTGAGCTCGACCATAAGACGCTTCGCATCTGAAGAAAAAGAAGCTCGAAACCAGTCAACTTCTTTCGTTATATGCTGCTGGCTAATAGGCTACTAAATTTCGTTCTAAGTCACAGCGCTGAATTTCTACACTTGCTGCTTTCTTGACGGACACAACATACTTAACACTTCCCATATTCCGAGGTCTGATGATCTGACACTGCAAAAGCACTGTACTGAGACAGGCTCAGAAAGCAAGCTACAGAAAAATATGAGAAAATTGATACTCTGAAGTTTGAGACGTCCTAAGATGGCCAAACAGACACGAGGAAGATAAGTTCGGCATTGCAAAACAGCATGTTAACTTTTGTAGTGAACATCAACACCGATGTTTAATTTTCTAATATTTTACATTTCGCAATGCTTTCATGTAAGCAAGCTGAAAGGTTAATGTTCAGTGTGAAAACAAAACACTAAAATACCTTTCAAATGCTGAAACGACGTACAAAACTATGAGAGTTTCATCTCACTCGGTCATAAAAAAAAGCTCGCGTTCTACTTCACACTTCCATTGCATTGTTTCGACACATATGGGTGGTAGTTATTATTTAAAAAAAACAACACAAGATGGCACCATGACTGATTATCCAGGAAAGAGAAACTGAAAATAAACTTTTATTTAAGCCATTGCGTGTAATGACAGCCTTCATTGGGTGGGGCCCTCGATCTAGGGCTCCATTGCCTTGCGCGACCCAGCGACCCAGCGAACCAGCTGGACCAGCTGCCGCTGTTCTTGCCGGCGTAAGCGGAGCATTGCAGACTCCCAAGAGGAATGAATGGGATGGGAGGAACACCCTGTGAAGCTGTGCATTGCCCCGTAGAGTGGTACACTGTCAGCACAGATCCACAGATAGAAAGAGGGAAATATATGAGTGATTCGGGAGGAGCCCTCTCTTTTTTTTTTCAACTGCCCCGAACACTTCCTTTCATGGAGTCTGCTTTGTATAGTGAGTGAAAGTTTGTGCTTCTTACCAATAGCACTTCTCGATGAAGCCTGACTTCAACTAAGAAATTCGAGAAATCAACAGGCTAATTGCCCACTCAGTGATTTCTCGTCATAGAGAGCTTTTGAGAGCCTCGAGGCTATTTAAGTGCTCGTGGTATTTGATTAATCGCCTGAGCACCCTGCGAACTTCTATATAGCTTCACTATACATATATTAAATGTTTTCTAATCGCTTTTACCTATGCCTACTGTCACTGCGCTGACTTTGACAAGCATATGTAAAAGCTGGTGCTTTACTTGCATTAGCGGTAAAGAAAATGGTTTTTAATTACTGGAAGAGTCGAATCTTTGCCTCGAGGCAAAGAGCAGAATTACTGGTGTTGCTGACTTATTAAAGAAAAGCTGAGTGCTTTTCAACACATCTCTCTTTCAAGCACACAAACTGATGCATACACTCTGACACCCACATAACACACGCGCACACTCTTGAACACACTCGCACAGGCGCACACACACGGGTCCGATGCGAACTGTGTCATGCCTATTGCCAGGCGAACATTTGCTTTCGGTCGGTATTAGCGCGAAACTAGTATGTTGCTAGGACCGGCGCTGTCGTAGGTGTGTGGTGCGAGAGTCGAGGCATGACTAGCAGATGATAAGTGCGCGTGGTGCGGTAGCACCAGCCGCACCAAGGTACGAGAGACACGTTAATGCATGGTGAAAGCAAACATCGATGTTCAACTCGGAAGACGACTTGTGTAGGGACACTCGAGGAGAATCGATGCATTCGGCTGATCGGTAAAAACAAGACGAAAGAAATGTGCGGCTGCACTCAACGTCAAGTTTGTACGTTGTGGCAAGAAGTGATTCCCTTGCCCTTCGACGACGTTGGCGTTTCCGCGCTAGTGAGTGCCAGCGTTCCAAATGTAAAGCCTGCCCGGCGTTCGTAACGGGAAAGTAATCCACCATTTATCACCAATGGCGCCTTCTTCCCTCCCTCTTACAACTATCCTTATTATATCACTCCCTCCCACCATCGGCTTCCTCAAAGACCCCCTCGTTATACAATACTATTCGCGTATGGGTTGTAATATCCTCACCCTCCTTATTTTCCTCCTCATAGTTCTCACTTTCGTTTTCAACTCTCTTGCTATGCTGCGCTGTTGTACACGGCTAAGTCATAAGTTACCATCCCTTTATCCATTGCCCACCTGCTCACCCTTGCATCACTCCTTCTCAACCGAACTTCTATTTGACGCCAAGTGCCACGGTTGTGGTCTGCTCACCTGAGAAACAGTTACTGCATATGAATCAATTTTTTGTAGCGCGAGGCGAAACACCAAAACAAAGAAGGGGTAAGACGAAGAAGATATACTGCTCTGTTCTCCACGTCTATTCCTTCCTGTTTCCGTATTTGACTTCGAACTACGAACAATCCTTTCAAAACGCATCACCAACAAGCCCACATTGCAACCCTCGTAGCTTACAGTTACTGCGTCGCGTAACCCCAATTTTCACCCCCTCTCGGGAATCTTTTCCCCTTCCTTGCTGATCGTACTCTACGTGGCTAGACTATACGTTTTACCCCCTTCCTTTTTTTATCTTCACTCTTGTATCACTTCTCATCACTCGCTTCTTTTTTCCATCTCTTCGTTATACTGGCTATGCTGTACATGGCTATGGTACACATCGTTTAGCCTGCGTGACGCCAAGAGACGACATGAGCTCACAACAAATACGGCATTGCCCAGCCGCAGTGGTCTAGTGGATAAGGTACTTGGCTTATGACCCTCAGGTTTCGGGATCAAATCCCGGCTGCATTTTGGATGGAGGCAAAAATGCTGTGGGCCCGTGTGCTAAGATTTGGGTCCACGTTAAAAAAAAACCTCAAATGGTTGAATTTTCTGGAGCCCTCAACTACGGCGTCTCTTATAATGATATGGTGGTTTTGGAACGTTAAAATCCACAGATATATCAATGTGAGCCAGTTTTGTGAGCCAAGTTTATCAGATTTTATCAGCCAAGAGCACACTAAGAACCGTCACTTCAGTGCTTGCTGCCATGTGTATTTGGGACAAGAGTTTTTCGGGCAGGCTTCGGGCTTCAGATAAATTAGAGAAATAGCGTACACAACGCCAAACCCAAACGCCATTTGAATTTCACGCATGCATAGTGGCCTTGCTGCTACTTCTTTGGGTCCCCAAAACTTTGTGAGTACCTAACGAAGAACACTGTCGCAGCCACTTTGTCTTAATGAAATGCATAAGGATGCGTAAAACTTTCTTCATGACCAGCCGCTCAACTGGAAATGCCACTGTGGCTAACGTTTATACGAGGAGGCTTGTTCATGTCAATACAGCAACCACGTTAACAAAGTGGCTTGGCTATGGAAAACAAGTGTCATTGCTGACAAGTGTTCGTGGATAACACAATTTGGGAGCTTGCACCCGAAATATCTATTCTAAAACACAAAGACAGGCGCTGCAACAACGTTTCGTAAAGTACTAGAACAACTACTTCTAATTCTAAGAATAATATTGTTGCGTACATGCACGAAGAAAAAGAAGCATATACGGTGAACGCACTGGTCGCCCAGAGCGAGAGAGGAAGAAGAGGATCAGGAGGATCTTTAACCAGTCGGCCGCTTCTGAGCTGCCCCTCACGACCTAATAAACGGCCCTTTTCAACGTCTACCAGTCTCTTTCAAACGTAACACAGTGGTGGAGGTGCTGGGTAAGCGCTTCAACTACGGAAGGATCGCTGCCACAGCTTCCACGAAGCCGTCGACTTGCCGGTTTCCCACCATCTGCCGTGAGTGACTTCGACATGCCCGAAGAAGCAGGCGTTTCCCGGATGGCGCCATCTGGCCCGCTTCCGTACTACCGAGTTCCACCGCCCTTCGGAGGAAAAGCCGAAGAAGATGTCGACGCCTGGCTCACCAAGTACAAACGTGTGGGCAAGTTCAATGGTTGGGATACAGCCGCTATGCTACCCAACGTAGTGTTCTCCCTTACCGACACCACACTGGTATGGTACGAGAACCACGAGGACGCACTCACGACGTGGGATCTTTTTGTTGAAGAGCTCAGGGCGTGTTTCGGCGACTCGGTTGCTAGAAAGAAGCGGGCTGAGCAAACACTGTCGCAACGGGCACAACTACCAGGTGAGACATGCACCACTTACATAGAAGGAGTGTTAAGGCTGTGCAAGGTGGTCTGTGCTACCATGTCGGAAGAGGACAAAGTTGGGCATCTGCTCAAAGGGATAGCTGAGGACGTGTATAATTTTCTAATTGGAAAAGAAAGCCTCAGTTCTGTGTCCGACGTCATTCAGCATTGCCGAACGTTTGAAACGCTCAAGATGCGTCGAATTGTGCCCAAGTTTGGTCGGCTGGCTAACGTTACAACTGTTGCCAGTGTGGATACGAATCATGGCCTCGACCTTTTTTCTACAATTCCACAGATAGTTCGTGAGGAACTGTCCCACCGAGAAATGACGTGTTCGACAGCTGACCATCGCGGGTTGCGTCTGCCACGTGAGGCTATGGATGTGCCTCCTTTGACTCCATGGCAACCGACGATGAGCGCGGCAACTGTGGAGTACAGCCCAGCCCCACAGTCAAGGATGACAACCAGACTTCCCGCGTCACGGTATGACCGACGCTATCGGCGCATGCCTCCTCGACACCCGACGTCTCGGTACGACTCACCCAACCAGTACATCCGTCACACAAGAGCAAATGATGACGCTGTATTCATCGACGAGCGACCGACGTTTCGACCTCGGCCGGTGTGCTATTCCTGCGGTGTGCAAGGCCACATATCGCGATTTTGCAACCGTCGGGTGACTCCTCGGTATCACCAACCATCCGACTTTTCACGACCCTTCAAACAGCCTCATGGTGTCCGGCGGTCGGCCCACATACCACCTGATGACAACTATTGGCCCAGCAGCTTCCGCAACCACTCCCCGGCATCTGACAGGAGTTTAACGCCCCCACCGCGACCTCGTGCTCATCGTTCTCCTTCACCGCTGCGTCGCAAAGCGCCCTCTTCGCCACCGGAAAACTAGCCAGCGCGGCCAATGGGGGTGAGGTCGCTGGAAACGTGCTACTGACAGAAATACCTCCTGTGTGTATGTTTAAAAACAAAGTGCGTGTTTTTGTGGATCATGTGCCTGTGATGGCCTTGGTGGACACAGGTGCAACGATTTCCGTGATGAGTGCTTCCTTTAAAGACGTGTTAGGGCGGAAAGTTGTTTTTACCTGGGATGAAACTTCGACGTTTTGTGGAGTGAGTGGAGAGCCATTGCGCCCTATTGGTGTGTGTAGTGCTGAGGTATTTTTGGGAGGCCTTATGATAACGACAGAGTTTGCGATTATTCCTCGGTCGACACATGATGTCATTCTCGGCATGGACTTCTTGCGAGAATGTGGTGCCACTGTAGACTGTCGCACGGGGAAAGTCTTTGTGAGTGGCCAGATGCCTTCAGAACTTCTGGACACTCCGGCAAATGACCAAACTACGCTGTGTGTCTGTGGCGATACGTTCATACCTGCGTTGTCTACCGTACGTGTTCCTGTTGTTTGTCGCGGCGCGGATTCTGACAGCTTCGATGCGAGCGTAGAACCAATGCACATAAACTGCGTGAAGAAGAATGTGTTGGTTCCCCATTGTGTGGTGTCGATTGATGGCGGACGAACTGGCCTATGGGCTGTAAACTGTTCCTCTGAGCTCGTGACACTACCCAATGGTTTGAAATTAGCTTCGGTCAGCAAAGAACACGTGACCTTATCAGTGATCGTGGACGACAATTCAAAGCGGATGTCGTGGAGGAGCTACTCCGTTTATGTGAATCCCGCCTGGGTCACTCGACACCATACCACCCCCAAACTAACGGGCTGACGGAGCGTACCAACCGCACCATTATCAACATGTTGTCTATGTATGTCTCATGCGACCACAAGAACTGGGATGACGTACTCCCGTTCATTACTTACGCGTTCAACACCGCGAAGCATGAGATTACAGGCTATAGCCCTTTCTTTTTGCTTTATGCACGTTCACCCCGGCACACAATCGACACAATATTGCCTTTCCGTGACCACGACAACGTCACTGTCGCCGAGACTCTCTGCCTCGCCAAAGAGGCGCGTCGCATAGCTCGACTACGCACATTGGCATCGCAAGACAAAGCGAAGGTACGCTATGACATTCACCATCGACCAGTGATTTATCGCCGTGGTGATCTGGTGTGGTTGTGGACTCCGATGCGCAAGCGCGGGTTATGCCAAAAGTTTTTGGCCACTTACGATGGACCTTTTGTCATCGTCGACAGACTTACAGAGGTCAACTATGTAATGGCTCGTCTCACGGCGAGTGGTCGACGAGCTGCCAAAACTCAAGTGGTTCATGTTGCGCGCCTGAAACTGTACACGCCCCGACAACTCGACTGACTCGTCCGGCGGCCTTCGTCTGCGCGGAGAGGAACTCTGTTACGTTTGAAAGAGACTGGTAGACGTTGAAAGGGGCCGTTTATTAGGTCGTGAGGGGAAGCTCAGAAGCGGCCGACTGGTTTAAGATCCTCCTGATCCTCTTCTTCCTCTCTCGTTCTGGGCGACCAGTGCGTTCACCGTATTTGCTTCTTTTTCTTCGTGCATGTACGCAACAATATTATTAATACTAACAATAATTGTTCAAGTTTAACGTCCTAAATACTTCACTGCCTCTGGTAGGGCACGTCTTTGTAGGATGGTCGAGTGGATGTACGCATGCATGGTTTACCAGATTTATCTTCTGGAGCAAGCTCCTTTCAATCATCACTCACATCGTTGATATGGCGTATTTTTTTTTCTTTGGGAAACCGCTCGCTCCAGCAAAATTCTCTGTCGAATGAATACCGACAGATTCCCGCCACCAACTGTCACTGAACTTCTTCCTTGTCTGGTCTTCGTTGGTTCAGTCTTTTTTTATCAAGCTAACGAAAACACCGACGAGATTTGTAGCCTTTATGGGCAACTCGCCACTAGCGCAATGTATCCGTATGCCTGCGCAAATACACTTACGCCTTTTCGACTTACGCGGGGCACGTTCACGCCGGCAGTAAGAGCTGTCTCAAATCCTCAAGATCTTCATCCATCATGGCGAGGCGTTTCGCGCTCTCTCTCTCTCTCCCTTTCTCTCTTTCTCTCTCTCTCTCTCTTTCTTTTCTTTTATTGAGTCTTCTGGTATGATTTTCTGTTTATGTATTTCTTCGTATCTCCGCCTCGGTGGTTCGGCATTTTAGTTTATGTCGTAATAAATTCCACGTTCAGATAATCTTTTTCTCTCTGTGTAGTTGAGTGCCGATACGTATTTAGAGAACACTCACTCTCGCACTTTCTACAGAACGAGCTCTGGAAAAGCTACCCGGGCTGAAGTATTTCGGAGCTTGACAGATGTTTTGCTGGCGCCATATGTTTGACTTGATCACGAATGCGCATACTGTCCTTTCATTCTAATTTTTTTTTCGATGTTCCCCTTTTTTTATTCTTGAAATTCTCGTGTGTGTGTGTGGAACGTTAGTTGTGCGGGAAAAAAATGCGCTCCTCTTTTCGACGAACACCTTTTGCGGAGGAGAATACAAGGTACGACTAACTCTATTCTCTGTAGAGTAGGGCGCATCTGTTTCGAGGCAACTCAATAAATCGAGTTTAATGGCGTACGTCACGCCAGCTTTTCGGGACAGGAGGGTTCACAGCACAGCTTTATATTATATCCTGGCATAGAGTCGCACCAACGATTAGGGCAACAATGCGCAGTGTAATGGAATGCTTTGTATCTAACTTTTTGAAGCACCTAATGTGTGTATGAACTTACATTCACCCTTCTTGGTTTTCTTCCTTGAAAGGTCACGTAAATCATGAAGAAAAGCTAACATAAAAAGAAGAAAGTAATCACCTATATATATATGATCATACACACATTCGAAAAAGCGTAGTTTGCTAACCTAAAAGTGAAACATGTTGGCGGCGCCTTACAATAGAGGTACGCCCCGCCGCGGTGGTCTAGTGGCTAAGGTACTCGGCTGCTGACCCGCAGGGCGCGGGTTCGAATCCCGGCTGCGGCGGCTGCATTTCCGATGGAGGCGGAAATGTTGTAGGCCCGTGTGCTCAGATTTGGGTGCACGTTAAAGAACCCCAGGTGGTCTAAATTTCCGGAGCCCTTCACTACGGCGTCTCTCATAATCATATAATGGTTTTGGGACGTTAAACCCCACATATCAATCAATCAATAGAGGTTATATATATGTAGTCTACTTGGTCGAGTTCTTGCCTCTGCCATTTAATACCCACAAATTTCCATATGTCATCTGCCCGCGCCTTCTCACTCGCTTACCTTCTATGAGAATCCATTCAGTTACCCTTAATGACCAGCGGTTATCCTTCCTACGCGCTACGTGCCCGACCCGCGTTCATTTCTTCTTCTTGATTTCCACTATATTATTGTTCACCCCGTGTTGTTCCCTTACCCACTCTGCTCTCTTCTTGTTCCTTAAGGATACATCTATGATTTTCCTTGCCATAACTCGCTCCGCCGTCCCCAATTTAAGCGGAACCCTTTTTGTAAACCCCCCGGTTTCTACTTCGTAGGTAACTACCGGCAATATGCAGCTGTTGTATACCTTCCTCTTGAGGGATAGTGGCAATCCACCAGTCATAATTTGACAATGCTTGCCAAATGTGCTCCACCTCATTTTTATTCTTTTACTTACTGCAGTGTCGTGGTTTGGCTCCGCGGTTACTACCTGACCTAAGTAGACATGTTCATTTACAACTTTCAGCGTCTCGCCACTATGCAACGTGCTGTTTTCTGTCGAGGCTGTTGCACATTAGTTTTGTGCATATTACTTTCCAGACCAACTTTTCTGATTTCCGTGTCCAGTTCACAAATGATGAGGTGACTAAGGTACTCTCCAATAACTTTCATCTCTAACTTTTTCCAATTCCTACTATTACACACACACACACACACACACACACACACACACACACACACACACACACATATATATATATATATATATATATATATATACACATATAAGTAAATAAATAAATAAATATATATATATATATATATATATATATATATATATATATATATATATATATATATATATATATATATACAACCAATTACAGCATCAAATGCAACCGAGCAAATAGAGCTAGTGGAGCTTTAGAAGTTGATGAATAGACGTAAGGTAGCCGATGTCAGAAGGTATAATATGGAGATAATTTAGCAGGCTGTAAAAAGCGGCAAAAGCCTGAAAGTTGTGAACGCACACTTGTGCATAGGCAGAAATTGGATGTATGCATTAACAAACAAGGAAAGCAATGTCATAACTAATATGGATAGAATAGTCGAGGTGGCGGAGGATTCATACAAAAAGCTTTACAAAAGCCAAAACAAATAAGATGATACCGTAAAAAAAGTGCAGACAAATTCGACGTCCTACTACCAACGACAAAGAAAGTAAGGAAAACCCTAGAAGGAATACAAAGGGTCAAAGCCTCTGTGGGTAACAACACACCTCCTGAAAGATGGCGGAGAAGTTGTGTTAGAACAACTAGCCACCTTGTATACAAAGCGTCTCTTGACGGCAAGGGCACCAGAACTCTCGAAGAAAGCCAACATTATCTTAATTCACAAGAAAGAAGACGTCAAAAACTTGCAAAAATTGCAGGCCGGTCAGCTTACTGTCCGTTCTCTACAAACTATTTACAAAAATATTAGTTAATAAAAATGAGGTAACCTCAGAGTTCAATCATTCAAAGGAATGAGTAGGATTTCGTGCAGTTTACTCCACAAAAGACCAAATAAAGTTCATCTGTCTGTCTGTCCACAATAGACCATATTCATACTATCAATCAGGCAATAAAGAAATGCGCGGAATACAACCAACCCCTATACATAGCCTTCATGAAATAGCGGAAACCGTTTGACTCAGTCTAGACATCAGTAGTCACTATGCAGGCACTATGGAGTCAACTAGGGCATCGAAGAGCCCTACATAAACATACTAGAAGAAATCTACCGTTGATTCACAGCCGCCATTGTTCTCCTAAAGAAAGCGACAGAATCACAGAAAGAAGGTTGTAAGGAAGGAAGACACGATCTCTCTAATGGTATTCACCGCGTGTTTACAAGAGGTTTTCAGGACCTTAGATTGAGAATAGTTAAGAAGAAAAGTTAATGGAGGTTGTCTTAGTAACCGGCGATTCACTGATGACATTCTCTTGATGAGTAACTCAGGGGACGAATTATAGCTCATGATCACAAAACTGGGCACTGAAAGCAGAAAGCTAGGTCTTAAATATATTATGCACAAAACTAAAGTAATGAGGAACAGTCTTGGAAGAAAACATCACTTTGCGGTAGGTGGAGATACGCTGGAAGTTATAAAAGAATATGTCTCCTTAGGACAGGTAGTAACCACGGAGCCAAACCATGAGGGTAAAATATATAGAAGAATAAGGGTGGGGTGGATCACGTTCGGCAAACATTCTCAAATGCTGAATCACCATCTTCCATTAACCCTAAAAAGGAAGGTATATAACAGGTGCATCTTGCCAGTACTTACGTTTGTAGTATAAACGTGGAGGCTTACAAAAAGGGTTCAGCTCAAATTGAGGACAAAGCAGAGAGCGATGGAAAAGAAAATGATAGGTGTAAGAGACAAGAAGAGGGCAGTGTGGGTGGAGGACAAAAAACTGGGATGAAGGATAATATAGCTGAAATCAAGAAGAAGAAATGGACGTAGGTTGAGCACGTAGAGCGTAGGCAGGATAAGCGATGGTTATTGCGGGAACCCAGTGGATTCCTGATGAAGGCAAGCGGGTGAGGGGCAGGTAGAAAGCTAGGTGGGCAGATTAGATTAAAAACTTCGCACGAATGCGTCGCAACGAAAAGCACAAGATCGGGCTGATTGACTGATCCTGGGCGAGGCGTTTGCCCTGCAGTGGGCGTAGACAGGCTGAAGTAGATGTTGATGATCATGTTTAGAAAACGTTCTTAACGCCAAGAATGTTTAAAGAAAAAATATGTTAGTCCTCCTTGGTTGACGCTGTGGAGTACTTGGTACTTTGCTATGAGAGAGTATAAAGCCTGCCCGTGGGCCTGACACTTGAGGCCACGTTCACAGAAATTTCGTGGTGTGAGAGAAAGCCGAACACGAGGGTCACGTGCGTGTTTAGAGAGAGTGTTTTACGATTTAGAGTACCAGGTTCTCTACTATGGTTGAGCAGAGCCGTCCCGATGGGGTCTATATGTAAGCGAGCTGTCATTGTTTAGAAAAAAAAATTATTTTCACTTTGTACAGAAAACATAGGTATCATAACATCCCAGTAATAGGGCACATACACTTCGGCACATCTGTGTGCCTTGACAAACATCACAACGTAGCAACGAAGGCATCATTGCTCTAATTACATGACACTGTTGCCATACATGTACACAAGAACCAAATGCAACATCATGAGTTGTGTTTGGAAAGAATGTTCAACGATTTAGAGCACTTGATTTGCAAGAGGTTTTGGATGCTTAACTGGCTCTAGAGACCGAAGAACATCTTGAAGGTGTGTGTTATCAAGCGTCCACTCTAAGGCTATATTCCGAGCTATACTCTTGTACGATCGCTTTTCTCGCTCGGGTGTGCATGATCTAAGTGTTGGAAATTCAATATCTAGTACTAAAGTGTTAACTTTTTGTTCAGATTCTCTTATTTTCGTTTACATCACCCTTTGCATATTTTATTCACTGTTACGCAAACGTATTGTTCTTTTTGTTTTGTCTTTGTGTAACCACATATAACAGTGAAAGAGCAATGACATACCAACTAGATTCAGTCGCTGCCTCAGTCAAGTTAAGTCAAGGAGGTTTACCCCCTTGGGTGTAAACCACAGATGCCAATTCAAGCGCGAAAATTGACCAACGGCGGCATTGACATGAGTTGTCGGAAAATTATGATATTAACGTGACGAGGTCAACGGAGAATGCCGTCAGGAGGTCGGACAGTGGCGAAATCTGAAACGTCATTATGAGGTCACTGTCGCGTCCCATGACCCGATGTGCCGGGATTGCATGATCACGTGGTGTCGCCTCTTTGCAGGCCTTTTATCACGCAGGTTGGACAAAAACCAAATCAAGTACAGAAATCTTGCAATGTTTATGATTCCGGAGACATCGGATCCTTCATGCAGTCTACAATCGTACATGTGTTACCTAGGCAGCAAACTCCTTCTTCCTAGCTCTCTTTCAGTAAAGCTGTAGACCTTGCACAGTTTTATGAACCCTTAATTATTAATAATCAGGTATTACACACCGCAATTACCCTCCATCCTTCAGCAACACTTGAGTGCTACGTATACACGAAACGTCACTTTCCTTGCTTTAGTGCTGTGGAGCTCTGAGCAATTTTTTTTTGCTTTTGAACTGTAACGAGCCTTGATGGCCAGTTACAGTTAAAGTTGGCTAAGATTTTTTTAACTATTCACAGGGTCAACTAACCTTTTGTTTGACGCAATTTTATCTTCATTAGACTATCTATGCTACACAGTCATTAGGCCAAGCGATTACCGCCTCTTAATTCATTTATCACGCTCTGACTACCATTTACAGCTCTATCTTGGGATCACATAAGGAGACGCTGAAGCCGCACAAGTGAATGAAGACCAGCGGGGAAAAAGGCTGTTTTAACACACCTTACCACGTTTCACACATGTAAACACCCGACACAGACGTCCTTGTTCCACGTAACCACGATTTTGTTGACATCACACACACACACACACACACACACACACACACACACACACACACACACACACACACACACATATATATATATATATATATATATATATATATATATATATATATATATATATATATATATATATATATATATATATATACGCAGCGGGTGTAGTTAACGAGCAGGCACACACACAGCATGTGGGTCTTGATCAATTTGCCCCCTCGGCTGATTGTGGCCACTGGCGTAAGAAGATGCATGCAGTGGCGGCGGTTATCCCACTAAGCAGGCATTTCTAACACATGAGCATATTCATTCGTGAGAACTATACCTACCTACTGAATGTATACCTGTATTTAAACGCTTGTGACTCGATGAATTACTGTTCGCGCATACATTTATGGTTCGTACAATATAGCATGGATTAATAGACCGGTGAAGGTTCAAGTTTTTCAAAAATGCGTGGAAATTGACACTGATATCGTTTTAGACTACTTCGATGTCATGTCACCTACTCACATATACCGATACTGTACAATGAATAAAGCAATGACCTATGATATTTAACGTTGCTCATATGCCATCCTTGCTAGCGTAACCTCCGCAGTTGTGGGAAACCAGACGATAAACTTTTAAATTGCATAAACGACAAAGCACAGTGTTCAGCTGCCTTACTAGTCCAGCCATATGGGTTATTGAAAATACCGTTGTAATTACGTGGATGCGTGTAATAAACCATAAAAATCAACTCGAAAATTTCTCTCCTCACTGTTGACCCGTAATGGGAAACAACGAGAGTTTTGCCCTTGGCTCCTTCGCACGTTATATATCGTGCGTTAGCGCCACTGCACAAACTACCTCGCTCTTCATAACATTCATTATAGGGAAAGGCTCAAGGGCTCCTCAAAATGCTAAATTTTACCGTCAGCGACAATAAAGTTTTTCCAAACCAAACCAAACCGTCAGCGAAATTTGTCTGTACGTGTAAACATGTCAGATGCAATTAGTCACCCTGCAACAGCGGTCTAGTTGCTAAGGTACTCGGCTGCTGACCCACAGGTCACCAGATCGAATCACGGCTTCGGCGGCTGCATTTTCGATGGAGGCGAAAATGCTCTAGGCTGCTCTAGGCCCATGTGCTCAGATCTGGGCGCACGTTAAAGAACCGCAACGAATGTTATATCAACGAATGTTGTAGGAACAAATGTTGTATCTAGCAACGAATGTTGTATTTGTATTGCATTTGGGCGTACGGTTACTGGTATTGTTGACTACTTAATATGTCTCTGAGTTGTCTTGTATTTGTTATTATGTACACTTTAGTGATTTGCTTGCGTTGGTGCACCTTTGGACACTATTGCGATTATAGATTTTATTGTCGTTTGGCACGAAGATCACATGCTAAAAAATGCTTGTAGTTGTACAGTTGCACAGCCTGTGTTTCTGTGTGTTCGTTTCTTTTTTTATGTAACAGTAAGTCTGCATCACTGTATACATTTTGTTTTTAGACCCAGGACAAGCCATTGGCTACGGGTCCAAGTAGTCTGATGATCTTTTGTATTGTATGATTTAACAAATAAAAATTAAAAAAAACACAGGTGGTCAAAATTTCCAGCACCCTCCGCTACGGCGTCTGTCATAATCATATGGTGGTTTGGGTCGTTAAACCCCACATATCAATCAATCAATCAATCAATCAATCAATCAATCAATCAGATGCAAATAGTTAAAAGCAGGTGCTTACGAGACCATATGACGTCGTCGTATGGTCTCGTGAGTCCCTCAAGCATAATATTCATAAGACAAGTCCTGAAATCAATGAGAACCTGAAGTACTGAAACGAGCCCTGAAAACTAATAGAAACTTGGCTACAATCTCTACCGTTGAGCGAGGACTTCAAAGCAGGTGTGTAACCTAATAAATATCCCTACTTTCTATGTTAAGAGAAAAACAAAGAGGTCGTAAGCCTAATTGAAAAAATTTAACAAAACGAAACAAAGAAAGAAAGAAAATTGGTAATGACCACGTTAAACCTAAAGTTCTCTAGTATCATAGCGACAGCTAGCTAACGGTGAATTCCCTCAGCCCTTCGCTATGGCGTCTCTCATTATGGTATCGTGATTTTAGAAATTATATTATATTAGCCGCATCTTATATGTTGCAAGTGGGTGCCTAGCTGTAAATGGGGTCATAGGTGCTGGAGAAAAAATGGTAACGAGCTTGTACTCTCGCATCTGCTTCTCCTGTAGCAAGAATATTCTTCTGGCGGCGATGGCCTGTTCTTCGATTCTCGGCACTTACAGGACTTACAGTCGGCGATTAAGAACAACTGATAGGATTTTGCAGGCGCGTCGTTTCCTTCGCATTCAAGAATACCACAAACGAGAACAAACATTGAAAGAAGTTCGCTTTCGGCATTTCCGGGAACGAAACATAGAGTAGTAAAGTGATGTGGCTCTGACATGTGACTTTGCTCTTGAATTTTTTTTAATGCGGGGCATTTCTTAGTCACACCATGTCACTCTTCGTCAGCTTCCACACCCCCACTGCGCATGCTCGGCTCATCTCTCCTTCCCTGCCTCTCTCTCTTTCACCCTCTCTCTCCCTCTCTTTCGCTTGACTTCACGCTTTGCTTGACTCGAGTAGATGCGATAGAAGCAAGAGAGGCCAGCGTATGGAAACTGCTCGTGAATGCAGCGCGCTGTGAAAGGGGTGAGGCAAGCCAAGCAGTTTGCACAGCCGGCCGCTCGTTTCAAATGTGATTTTGAAGACCACAGCTTTGGACACAGCTGTAACGGTCTTACGCTGGTCGAGAGCATAATGAACAAAGCGAAGCAGACCAACGCGCTACGGGTTCTTTGGCAACGTCGAATTCAAGGAAGGCGGTGTCAACGACAACGTCGGCTTTTCATAACGTTTTTGCGTTTTAATTACCAATGTATGTTTCTGCCGTTTCTCAATAGATATAAATAAACGCCTGTGGCGCAAGATCGAATGCCACGTTTCATGGTATACGGGCATATGCCAGGCGTGTATGATATAAAAGGTTTGACGTCGTACGCGAGGTGATTTTCAGATTCTTTACGTCTTCACCAGAAAGTCATAATTGTGAAACACTCTTACACTTCAATATTAATTTTAGTCTACCCCAAGTTAAGGATTAGAGCAAACACACGTAGGTGGCTTGATAGATAGATGAAACACCTAAGGCTTCTGCAATACGCCAAAAAAATGCCTTCGGCGTAGAAACCCAAATTCAGGAACAAATTAAATATCAGAAATCTTGATCTTTAACGCAGGTGTTTAGTTGCCTTCTGTCCTCCTCTTCCGCGCTACAGCCGCGCACCCTCCTCCTTCACGTAAACGTTCGGTTGCCTTTTCTCCTCCCCTCCGCCTGGGCTGCAGCGTGTAAACACACTCCCTAATCTCCTTTCCCCGTTTCACATGCGCGCGTATGCTTCGTCGACTTCCTTCATTGTCGCTTCGCTTCTGTTTAGATGAGTTGTAACGTCAACGTCGGTGCCAGTTGCAGCAGCACTCCAACCTCTGCCGAACTCCAGATCGTCGCGGAGCAGCAGCAGCTCATGGCTCGCGATGCTGAACGCAAACTCCTGCGTAGGCCAGATGACCCCGAACTCCGGGCCAGGGAAGTGCAAGCTGAGCGTTCGCGTCGAGCTTCAAACCCCGAAATTCGCACCGGCGACGTTCAAACGAGCTGCCACTGTCGAGCTGCCGCTTCCGCTACGATGAGACAACGCGAGTCTGCGGCGAGGGTGGGGAGGTTTTCGAGACAAGTGCAGCGACCGGGAACGGACGGAACAACCATACGATTCGGAATTCAGTCAAGCGCGTCTTCACATGGCTTTCGCTTGACGTTGAAAACAACGCTTCTCCTTCATTCAATAAATAAGAATAGTAATGAGAAGTATTATTTAAGCATCCCCAACCATACCTAATCAGGCAAAATTCACGCGATACGCCCACTACTCTGCGACGCATTTACTCGAGTTCCCCCTCGTGGGAAGATGCGCACGCCAATATTTTAAATGCGAATGCATTTCTTAGCCGTGCTATGTCAGGCGTCCGTCGGAATCCATCCACCGCCCTCTGCCATAGAAACAGCTGCGGGCGTATGCGTTCCTAGCAACCGGAGCCCCCACAATGTCGCGCTGCGGTGTTGGTAAGGTCCTTAGATGAAACATGTTTCCTAGAGACCTTAGGCGTTGGCAGCTGTCAGCACCATCTGCGGGTGAGCGCGCGCGCCTATCCGCGCCTATCCGCGCCTATCCGTGCCCCAAGCAACCAGCGCCCTACCCCCCTCCTTGATTTGAACGTGACTTGCCAACGCCTCAATGCAGTGCATTTGAAACGCGTTAGTAGCGTTTGTGCTGCCAGCGTTTGTGTAGCGTTTGTGTTTAACCATGCGCGCTATCTACTAGAGCTGGAAACGCATACCGCGTTCCTCACGACAGAAATACGCTGCCTGCTTCGAACAGCGCTATTGGCTGCACTGGCTTCACGGTGTAAGAAAAAAAGAACATTACTCTTCGAACGCTAAGTTCTCACGTGCGAAATGCCGCTATAGACGCTACGCAATGCATTTGCATTTCCTCACTCACGATTCTCTTCGGGGAGGTGGGGGCGTTTTTTTTTTTTGCTTCTATTTCGCATGCACTCTTGTTATCGCGTTTTGAGCATAGTGCAGACTCCATGAACGTTCAAGCGTTCGTGAGGACCATTTATCACCCTGCGTGAGGGGGAGACGCCACAGCCGTCACCGTCCAAGGAAGTGGGACCGACACTGGTCATGGCCAAGGAGCTTTGAAAACCTATGTGATTCTTAAAAGAGAAAAGTAGATAAAAGTGGGCCCGTAACTGTCTGCATCACAGTGTGACACCTCAACAGTAGCTCACGGGGGATGAGGGTAAGGTGGGAATAAAAGGATAGGAATAAAGTTATAGAGATAGAGAAAGCAGGAAGGAGAGAGCGTGGTGCAGGGACAGCGACACCCAGAAGAAAGGAGAATATAGGAAAGATGGACACGGTCGCAGGAGTCTGAGGATGGGGCACCAATCAGCGAGAGCTCTTGTCGGCGTCGGGAGATGGCGTAGGGCGAGCCAGTCGGCCAGAGCTGCGCTGTCGTCGGAGATCGCGGGGGCACCACCGGTCAGCATGAAATCCAGGTAGCGAGTCCTTAGAAAACTTGGTAACGGCTAGCATGCGACATTAAAGGCTGTCGCTGTAACCAGCATGCGTATTTTGTGGCACAGGTGTCTGTAACATTGGAAGGTGGCCGCTGTAATGAGCTCTGATTGCAGAGTTTCCGAAAGTTAATTATAGAGCGGAATCTGGCGCTGCGACCAATCAACGACTCTGGGAGTGATGGGCCATGCACATATTAGCTTATTCTTCGTACTTGCGGGCCGGAGACGTAGTTGTGGATTTGTTTATTGTGTTTTGGTTTTGTTTTGAATGAAAGAACGGACCATTGGGGGCTTCGTGACCATTTTAAGCTTCGTGAAATGGTGAGCCTAAAAGGTGAAGGTGGTGAAGGGCAACTGCTGAACATTTGTTCATTGTCGTTTTGCGACGAAACACCCCGAAGCCACGTGAAGTCAAATGGCACCGAAAGTACAAAGACTAGGTAAGTTTGTGTACAAGGAGCTTTAAATACTTAAAAACTCCTTGTTTTTGTACTGCCCGTCACTGTGTTCATAGAGTTTCCTAATATACACTAGAAGGAACTTTGGGGCTAGTGTCTGTGGGAGTTGGAACGCACGGCGCTTCAGCGAGCATGAATATGATAAGTAGTACGCACATTCGTCTAGTCTTCGTACATCTGACCTGCTTTTGGCTTCGTGTGTGTACGTATGGCTTGGAGCTGTTTTCTCACGGAACAAAAATGAGTGAATGTTCAGCGGTTGCGCTTCACCATCTTATTCTTGTAGACTTGCTTTTTCAAATCAGGCCTCGAAGTTCAAAGTATTGAATCTTTCTTTCAAAACAAAACCAACACACAGCAATAAACGAAGCAGCAAATACGATTCACCGCCCCCAAGTACGAAGACTAGAAAAATGTGTGTACTACCCACCATTCCCATGGTCCCTGAACGATCGCAGCGATAGAGTCCTCACTTGTTAATTTTAGAAAACTCTCTGACTCCCGTGATCGCTGATGTGTCGTGCGTTACAGCTTTCATAGACACCAGCGCCAGAGTTCTCTGTAGTGTATTTGTACGAAACTCTATGCTCCGGTGATGCAGCAATGCAGCTGTGCGCTGCCGTAGCTTATCGCGAAGGGCATGATCTGACAGCGGCTGCGATCCAACAGTATATAGCAGCTAAAGCTGGAGATGGAAGAAATGAGTCTATATAAAGGTGATGTTTGGGCTTAACTGTTACGTTGCTCAAGAAATCGCAGGTTTTTGCTTGAAGATCATTGGTTCTTTAGAATATTTGTTTCAAGCATATCGAAAAGAGAAACGTATTTGCATTTCAGCCGGTTCACTTGATCAACACATTTGCTGAGAACTCGCACCATTATTGTAAGTGAAACAAATGATCTTTATTTTGCAATGCAAGTGTTTCCGGATCTGGCAGCACTCATTCGACAGGCAAGTGGTTCCCAAGGGACGGTCTAGTGCTCTCCCATAGTAGAGTACCAAGTACTCTAAATCGTTCACTAGTTTTATCAAAACACATTAGAGAGTTTTAGTACTGCGTACGCTGCGTACGTGGCGGCGTTGCGTACGTAAGGACGCCACGTTCTGCGTAGTGCGCATGCGCAGACCGCAACGCGCACGTATCGCATTACGTACGCAGCCGCTACGTACGCACGCATGAGATGCGTGCGTGCGTACGTATGAGGTGATCACGCCCTTCTCGAACAAGTTCGCGACCGCGCGAGACTTCGTTTTACAAAATGGCGGCATCGAAGGCAAGCACCGACCGGCTCTGTGGCTTAAAATATGGCCATAATCTGGCTATAACACTTGTATTGGCTCACATTGGCTGTCAACAACATGTGCTTCTACTTTGATCTACCAGATAGCGCAACACGCTTCACGCTCGTTACGTACGCGGGCACTGCGGCGTACTAAAAGCCAATTAGTGGCAAACGACGCCACGTAACGCAAGGCGCTTGCGTTATGCGTACGTAGCACCATTCCGCAGTACTAAAACTCTCTATTGTAGAGTACGGCGTACTCTAAATCATCAAACATTTTTTTCTAAACACTTCCACTTGCCCCAACTGCGTCAATGTAGAGACCAATCGACATGCGACGATTGAATATGTGGTTTCCCGCCTTTTTTTGGCGTGCGGTTAATGCTGGTTTTCGTGGAAAGGGTGTGCGAACTTTCGTGTCCAACGGCTGATTTCCGCGAGGCCGCTTCTCCACTCTGTTATTAGTTGCGGGGCTGTTCAGCCTTTGGAGAAACCGATGTGCGGCCGCAGCTGCCAATTGCCGCCGGCGTGCTTTGTGGCCGATACTGGGGAGAATGAGACGAGAGATCCTCGCGTTCCTCTCTGAGGAGCTTTTCTCCCTCGTGGAGCAAGAGTTTCTGTGGCATTGGTCACGCCCTTTTGTCAAGGTGAAACGTGAAAGGATACAACTAATTTTTCGACCGACTTGGTGCTAAGCAGCGCCCGTTGAGTTGTTTTATATAAATTCATCTGTTTCAAATCGTGTTTCATTGCATCTATTGCATCGTTATACCATTGTATCATGATATCACATTGATTTCTTGTGTACATATATGCCAACATTGTCATGTATATTAGAGCAAATGTCTTCACTGCAACGTAGTGATGTTAGTCGTGATACATAGATGTGCCGAAGTGTATGCGCCCTGTTACGGGAATGGTATAAAGCCTTTGTGTTCTGTACATACTGTAAATAATTTTTTCTAAACAGTAAGACAGGGGCATTTAGCTCCTTCTTAATTCTTTTAACGGGACGACTCAGTGTTCTCCCATAGTTGAGTACGAAGTACTTAAAATCGTTCAACATTTTTTTTTCTAAACACAAGACTCAATGCACTAGCTCAAGAGGCGAACACAGTAACTCTCTCAATTATATAACATTTTGTGCTATTTTATTATTATAATTATACTCATACACATATACGAAGTGATCGTACATGTCCATCGAAGTAATCGATACATATTTAGGGATAAAAACAATGGCTGAGCTGAGTATCACATGAGGGTATCTGTACTTAAAAACATAATGCAAGGGAGGCGTACGCCGAGTCAAGATAACCGCCGTTGTGGTGTGGAGTGTGGGCCATTGTTTGCATGTGAAGTGGCTCAAGATGAAGTGGCTAACTTAGATGTTTTTCCCTTTAAATGACGTGGGTGCTTTGCCCCCCTTTTTGGACACAGATAGGCTCAGCATGTTCAGCATGAGTGCTCATGAAGTGCTTGGTAACGTCATTTTTATAGTCCTTGAGTCTTATTTCGAAATACAGCTACTTTCTGTGTGGTACTATAGCAGTCGACCAGTGATCGCTTGTAATCCAACAGTTTCTTTCTAATGTTCCTTTTTTTTCTTGCTAGGATACCTTTCTTCGAATTCGAAGTGTAAATGACGCTCATAAATGCTGCATGTTTTTTAGCAAGCGTTACATTTCAAATAGCTCTTCAAGGGTAACTAAAAAGCAGAACTTTCTTTATAGACACGCTGGTCACATTTCGGTGGAGCTAAAACACTAGAGTGTACAGTGTAATGTCAGTGCACGGCAAAGAACATCAAATCGGGAAAAATTTTTAGAGCACTGTATTACGTCATCCCTCATAATCATATCGTGTTTGTGAGACGCTAAATTCCAGACATTGTTATTATATTTTGTTATTTAAGCGCTCAAGTCGGGATGGCTTGGTTTTGATTCATAGCGTCACCGATACGTAACATCATTCTCACAGCCACTTGCCACAGTCCTTTTCTGTTGTAGGCGGCCCAAGTATGGTGCCATTCTCGCCTTGAGCCGCGATATCTTTTTTTTTTTTGACGACGCTTGAGAGTTATTGTCAAGGTGCGCTATAGAGCGAATGCCAGGCATACTCTCTGAGCACGTCTGTCGGGCACATTTTCATTGTTTCAAGTGAAAAACTGGCAGATACCATGTACAGTATGAATTGATGATATGGGAATCACGAAGGAGAAATGTTGATATGTCACTTTAAAATCAGCACAACGTTACGAGGTGGAGGTAAATGATGCCGTACATGACTTCCGTGTCATGATTATCAAGTTTGGATGTGTCGTTTACCTTCGTCGTCTATTCACGCCACGTGTACCAAATTTAGTATATGTGGAGGTAGCGGAATGTCCGCGAGCACGCTGTGAGCGTGGTATGTTGTCATGTTCTTACATGATATGCATGTCAGGATTATCATGTTCGCACCAGTCATATATTTCGTCATCCTTTGACGTCCCGTAACACAAAACTTGTTACATGTGGAGGAAGCAAAATGGCCATGAGTGCGTAATGAAGGGCCCCTTATACTCCAATGCACGTTGACACACGCACACGCTGGGCACAGTGACGCTATAGCGTAGAATATGTCAGAAAAATGAAGTGTTGTCGCAGAATGGAAGGAGAGTTCGTGATGCTGATAGGCAGCCTAGCTAGATAGATAGATAGATAGATAGATAGATAGATAGATAGATAGATAGATAGATAGATAGATAGATAGATAGATAGATAGATAGATAGATAGATAGATAGATAGATAGATAGATAGATAGATAGATATGCGTAAAATCACATAAGTTCGCTTACAAATGCTTCGCATTTAAAATGCTTGCCCGTACTTCTTTTTCTCTGGCCTGCCTTCTTTTCGTCTTTAGCTCACGCTCTGAAAACAAGTACCAGTTTTTAGCTCGCGTTTGCAACGCATCACCGCCTAAATGGAGCCGCACGTCTGCGGGAATGCGCTTACGCCATTTCGACTTGCGCGTGGCACATTCACTTCCGAACACCTAGCTGACCAAAATCCTTAAGATCGTCGTCAATCACGTTTATCCGTTTGATATCCGTTTTCTGTACTGGCACAGAAAAAAAACAAATAAAGATATTCTCTTTACAATTCGTAATAGCATTTTTTTTGTCTCGATTAGTCCTGTCTTCTCGACGACTTCGGTACACCTCGCTGACTTTGCGTTTTCGTTTCCATAGTAATAAGTTCTAGCTTCAGATAACATTTTTTTTTATTCACGAGATGGAGGATCGGTACGTATTTAGGAACCATTCACTCCCGTTCACCTCCTACTGATCTAGCGACGAGGAAGCCACCCGGGCGGAAATATATCAGAGCTTGGCGGATGCATAGCTGTCCCCATATATTTAAATGCCCAGTCAACTACGCACACTGACCTGACATTTTCACTTCTCTTTGATATTTCCTGTTGCTTTTTTTGTTTTCCTAAGCTTCCTGAGAAGTTGGGAACGTTAGGAGACCGTGAAAAATATGTGCTCTCTTTTTGAGACGATACATTACACCGGGTAGTTCGTGCGGGACAATAAAGTGGATTTCGTTTGAAATGGGGGACATCTTTCTCGTGCTAACTCAATAAATATCGAGCTTTACTGGGCACTACAGCCCTTATTTTGAGAAGAGATGGTTGTTCGCTCAGCTTGGAAAGGTACGGCTGATATAGTGTCGCAGAACTGCAGATTATGACAACAATGCCAACAATAAAATGCAAACTAGGTATGTGGCATTTTACTTCGCAGAGCTTAAGCGAGGCATTTCATGCATTATTCAGCGCATTCGTCTCGGTGTGGCTTACACGAAATGTTACATCCACTTGATTGGCTGCAGGGACACAACTGCCAATTGTGGCCACTGTCAGTTGCCAGAAAGGCTGGAGCATATAATTTGCACTGCTCCAGCGCACTAAAAGAACGTCAAGAGACTGATATCTTCCACTTGACAATATAATATTTGATCATTAGCCAGTTACGTAGCATTAGGTCCTTGGCCTGACGCCAGCACACAAGTGTGGGTATAAAAGCCACCGTATCATTCTTTTTTTAGAAGGCACTCTACCTGATTCACGTCTTTAGAGCTACCCAGGCGTAACAAGACCTTATTCTCATCTCCCTGCGTTACTATTGTCACTTACAAATCTTTCGGTTACCTGTCACCTATCCCCAGTGTAGAGTAGCAGTTCAGAGCAAACCATAGCTCAGGCCGACCTCTCTACCTATCAGTCAATAAATTCTCTCGCTACTTCACCACTTGCACAACATTGGAAAGAGGAAAAAAAAGTGAAATGAAAGCAAAGATGCACAAGTGCATGTTGTCTGTATATGATATATAACGAGATAAAGGCAGGAGGCACTGCCCGTATCTATCTATCTATCTATCTATCTATCTATCTATCTATCTATCTATCTATCTATCTATCTATCTATCTATCTATCTATCTATCTATCTATCTATCTATCTATCTATCTATCTGTCTGTCTGTCTGTCTGTCTGTCTGTCTGTCTGTCTGTCTGTCTGTCTGTCTGTCTGTCTGTCTGTCTGTCGGTCTATCTATATGTCTGTCTGTCGGTCTGTCTGTCTGTCTGTCTATCTATATGTCTGTCTGTCTGTCTGTCTGTCTGTCTGTCTGTCTGTCTGTCTGTCTGTCTGTCTATATGTCTGTCTGTCTGTCTGCCTGCCTGCCTGTCTGTCTGTCTGTCTGTCTGTCTGTCTGTCTGTCTATATATCTGTCTGTCTGTCTGTCTGTCTGTCTGTCTGTCTGTCTGTCTGTCTATCTATCTATCTATCTATCTATCTATCTATCTATCTATCTATCTATCTATCTATCTATCTATCTATATTTCTGTCTGTCTGTCTGTCTGTCTGTCTGTCTGTCTGTCTGTCTGTCTGTCTGTCTGTCTGTCTGTCTGTCTGTCTGTCTGTCTGTCTGTCTGTCTGTCTAAATATGGGTGTCCGCGACGGGGATACGTGTTTTCAGAGCGCAAGTTGAAGACTGGAAGAAGGCAGGCCAGAGAAAAAAAGTGCGGGTAAGCATTTTTAATTTGGAAGAATGAGAATTTGCTCGACAGGGATGCTTAGAGAGTGTGCCTGGCATTCGCTTTATAGTGCACCTTGACAATGAACAATTGTATGCTGAAACAATTCTTACGCGTCGTCGAAAAGTATTATCGCGGCTGAAGGCAATGGCACTATACTTGGGCCGCCTACAACAGAAAAGTACTTGGATAAGTGGCTGTGAGAATGATGTCCCGTATGGATGGCGCTATGGATCATCAGCACAAAGCCATCCCAATTTATGGAGACTGCTCCCCCATAATATATATATATATATATATATATATATATATATATATATATATATATATAGAGAGAGAGAGAGAGAGAGAGAGAGAAAGAAAATAGAAAATACACACAGCTTAGTGCTTAGTGGTTGTCTTTATTTCCAACGGTTTCGACCGGTGGACTGGTCTTCGTCAGGGTTTGCGAACAAGTGCTGGTAATTTGTTCGCAAACGCTGGTCAATGTGTGCGTTTTATTATGCATGAACGCTTTTGCCATAAATAGCCCATGATTTATTTGCTTTTTAAAGTACTCGATGGGAGGAATAAATGTGTGTTTAGAAAGAGTGTTTGACGATTCAGAGCACTAGGTACTCTACTATGGGAGAGCATAAAGCCGTCTCGAGGGGTTCGCCGGTTTATGGAATCAGCCCATTTAAAAGATACGTAGAACAATTACATGGCTGTATTTTGGCGGCGGTGTTATATAAACAAGGCCTGTGGTGTTGTGGTCCAGGTTCCGAATTTTCGTAATGTAGCTTAGCTTCATTCTACTGTTGACTTTCTGACTAATATTCTGCAAGATGGTTAGAGGAACTCATTGTTGAAGCAAATGATTCCCAAACGAACAATAATAAGAAAACAAGAGCGAGTCTCTATTAAGTTGATGAGGAACGAAACATTGTTATTCTGGCACAAAGACTTTAAAAGAGTAGGCACTCCGCCTCATTAAATCTCACTCAGTGCTCCATTCGGTCTTTTAATTCGATAATGGTGATGCGCGGTACAGCGTGCCTCAATCTGTCAAGGGTTTGCTGAAGTCATCCGGTCCATTGCGAAATAAAGTAGGCCAGAAACTATCTTTCTCGCCTTCACACCTTTAACGACTTTCCTCTTTTGGCAAGAAGAGCCAACTGACCCTTTTGAAGCCCCTGCATTTTGTCTCTATAGATGGATCCTTCTTATAACTGATGAGAAGTTCCTTGAATAAAGAGTATGGGCACCACAAAATAATTTTTTATAATACCGAGTGTTACTTAGTATCTCTTTTAATAAATACTGACAGAAAAAACTGAAACACTATCGTATCTTGAAGGATGAAGTTTTATGCTGTTAAGCTTGTTAATGCGGGCTCCGTACTTGGTAATGGTTGCAGCATCTTACAATAATAATATAAGAAAATACGGTTATTAGAAAATCATGGTTTATTTTGTTCTAGCGGGTGTTCTGGGGAGATGCTGAGGCTTATATCGCTTCGACAGCCCCGTTTCAAAATTCTGCAGCGAAAAAAGAAACTGTTATCCCTGAAACAAAACACTGAACGGCAAGGAAAGTATATTGAAAGCGGAAATGAATTAAGAAATCAACATGTTAAGTATTTTTTGTCGTACAGGGTTTAACTTTGCAGCAGAATGCCCCCGCGCGTATATTTTCGTTCATATTGTGCCGACGGTGTACGGATTAATTAACACATAGCTGCACATAGGTGTTGAATGTACTCGCTCATAACGCATTAGCAAAGATAAGTCCTTTAGAAAAGACCTAAAGTACAACCATAGTACAGCACCAAGGACTGTAAGTCGTGAACCACTTCTTCTAAACACACAATATTCTCTCTAGACCAACCTCACAGTCAAAAAGTGAATTGACCATTATTAATCGAGACATGAGAATTAGGACGCTTCAAACGTTGGTGCTCATAACGTGTGCACCAACAAGAACCGATGGACAGGGACACGCTGAAAATCACGCAACGCGGGAAACAAATGATGCCCTCCTTTGCCCGAGCTGCCTGACTGCGACGGTGGAACCTGCAGAAGCCTCGGAAGTGGGCGTTTTTTTTTTTTCGCCTCATGGGCAACCAATGTAGCGACAATGATATAAATAGGCACGGCAGAAAAACCCGCTTTCTCTTCTTTCCCTGTGGCCAAGATATCCACCGTCACTATTCGCGTTGCTTCATTGAAGCGGCTGTCATATGATTGCTAAAGCTGATTGCGTGCAGTGTGATAAGTATAAAGATAGGGAGAACAAGAATGTGTTGCATACGTTTCTTATCGTATATGAAATGTTATGACCGAGAAGCGGTTGGTCTTCCCGACACAGCGTTTCGCGATCATTGCATAGAGTCTGCGAACGATGGTGTTATTAAGGAGAAAAAGAAAGTAAAGTTCAACGGCAGCACTCTAGAACACAAATATCAATCCTTTGAATGCAAATTCAGCACTACAGAAACGCGAATTCTGCAGAATAGTCAATAGGCTATTTCTTTTCAAGGGTTAGTAAATTTGAACATAAGCTATGGCGGTGCCCCTCGTTGCCCGAGTAGGCTCACAGAAGTGTATTGGGACCATATTTTACGAAGTTCAGAGCGTCATGCGATACCACAACTACAGATTGTCCAAAGAGCAAGATTCGTGCGCCAGTGACGCTAGGCCTCCCCATCTCCCCGTTCGAGTGGCCCGTGATGTTGCTCTAAAGGAGTAGCCCTTCTCAAAGCATAGAAGCTGTCCACAGCTATAGCTAAGCAGGGTAGGTGTTGCTACTGATCACGAGGACATGGGCTACATTACCGCCCACAGTAGTCATATTTAAAAAAAAAACATGGTTGATCCCTCCGTCATGAGAAGCGGTGTACCACGAAAGTAAGACATCTTCTCACAGAAGTCGTTAATTACTTGCTGAACATTGATACAAGAGAGCTTATACAGTGTCTGTTGTTGTTTGACAGTTCAAATAGCGTTTAACGTAAACACATCCACGTTGACGCTTTGACGGATCTCCATCCCGACGGGTAACGTCCATGATTATTGACTGATTGATTCTTAAGCGTGTCTTTGTAGTCAAGGACGCCTGTGGTAGCTGTGATAGTTAACGGTGAGAGCATAACCAAAAAAGCCGCGTGACAGCCAGAAAAAGCATCACTAATTTTACGCCAAACTTGTGTTAAGCCGCCAACTCGAGGCGTGTTAGAGTTATGAGCGTCACTGCCCAATTGAAGAGAAGCGCAATGCGCGTTGTGTGTTCCCTTGCGAGTGTAAGCGGGGAAGGCCGAGTTACATTAAGACAAAGCAGGCGCGTTCATCTATGCGTCGCATAAGCATTATTTGTATGAATCGAGGCTATGAGTCATGTCGGTGCTATGAGTGACATCACCATCTGGCAGCTTGCTAAGGCTATTACAACTTGCACTCCTATGGGAAACACGCCGAATAGGATGGACGCATAGAAACGACGCATTGAAGAAAGTAATCCTAAATTTTATGGTCATCATGCATTATACACTTTCCCAAAGTACTTTGAGGGAGCAGTCGTAAATATAAAAGGCGTGTTTTAAGGCGCAGAAAATATGAGACCAAGGCGCAGTGGATAAGCGTGCCCGGCAGCTGCTGCAGCCGACTTAGAGGTCATAGTTTGGACTCCCGTAACGGAACTTTTTACGTTTGCCATCTGATGTGTTATTTTTAGACATCATTACTGTGACTGAAGTACGTCACTGAAATCTTGCTGGACCCCGGCATAATACAATTTCGCGAAAAAAAAGTATGAAATCTACAAACACCTATGCACTTCGATTTTAGTGCCTGGTTTCCAAAAATTATCCTGCGTCCCCCACTACATCAATCCTTAAAGGGAGGCCAAATAGAAACGACGATCTGGTTTAAGTTTAGAAACAGCACTCGGAGAACTCTTACTCAACATGATTCACTATAATATGTTCAATATTTGCGGAGAAAACCAATGTTCATGCCTCCTTTTCTAATTTCATGGCAAAATATCCGTGCGTGATATCCGAAGTTTCCAGGTGTATTTTTGTTCTTTTGTGGCATTGGCTTGATTTATTTTCTGAACATTCAGCGTGTAGTGGTTGGTAGCTGGGATGGCAAACGAAGTTGCAAGTTTGGGTCGATTGAATACAGGCGCACGGTGGATAAAACCTGCGTATTACATTGCTGTGTCGCATGAGGCTGGGCGTGGCATTTACGAATGCTACTCTTGCACGCTTTGAACGGCGAGCAGTTCGGCATGCGACATTTGCGCCTGAGAGGAGATGCTTGAACACATTCTATGCCACTGCCCCGTATACCGGTCTGAACGACGTGTTATAGAAACCAAGCTCCATCAGTGGGATTCACGACAACTTACAGAAAAGAAGATCCTTGGACCATGGCCGACGGATTCACATACGCACACAGCCATGAAAGCTCACTTCACGAGCGCTTGTAAAAGAACAGCGTGGGACCGTACTATGTAGTCTCGAGCTGACTATTTATCCATCTCTTTCTTACTCTTTTTTTTTCTCCCTATCTATTTCTTTTGTGTTATTCCCTCTTTCTCCCGCCCCAAGTGTTGTGTATCAAACCGAGCCAAGCTTGGTTAACCTCCCTGCCTTTCTTCTCTCTCTCTCTCTCTTTCTCTGAAGGTTCGTATGCTTAAGCCTCCCACAAATGTCAATGTACTTCATTTGCCCCTATTAGAAACCACGTAGGACCCAGCAGCAGAAACCTTCAAAATCTATGACGTCACGACGTTTGCGGGAATATCAAGGTGGCGTCGCCCACCACACTCTATTTTCGCGCGTTTTCTCGCTTACTAAGTGTCGGGTCACGGTAAGAGTTTTCGCGGGATTGCGAGATTGTACTTTACTAACACGCGAAAATCATTTTGCTATTTGCTGTCAATTTATTACCAATATTATTATAGCGTTGCTCGCCTAATCATTTGTAAATATTCTTGTGCGTGTCTTCGTGTCTGTGTTTCTCCCGTAACACTACCTTGTCCATGGCTTTGGCGAATAAAACATCCCGATTCAGTTCATAAAGCTTACTTACTTCATACACTGCCGTGGTGTATGACGTAGTGAAAAACGTCCCAAATTCACTGCAGCAGATGCGAGTTGTGAAAAAAAAAAGCATTCATTCAGTATGGCATACAGTGCGTCGAGTGTACGTCGTTTGGAGAGATTAACGGCTTGCCTAGTGACCTTTCATTTGCGTGACGAAAGCGGCCCCTGTGAAGGTGTTTGCGCTGCTTGGCTAGCCAACCCTGTCGAGTAATGGATGTATATGCCATTAAATGTTATGTTGCGTATATTCTTTATAACTTTGTTCTCTTGTTCCATTTCCTAGCCCTCGTTGATTGTATATACTGATTCTACCCGTTTGATTTTCTTTTCTTTTTTTTTGCAAAATCAAAGTTTAACTACTCTTCGAAAGAAGTCCGCATGTATAATAGAGCTGATTGCCTGGTCAAAGATTTAATTGCACCAGCCGAGTTTTCGCTGAACATTTGATTACTTTTTCGTGGTCTTTTTTTTTCATTAATATTGCATGTGACACCAATGAAACTAAGAGGCATGTGGTTTTCGTCTCTGGCTGCCGTCGCGCCACGCTGCACAAAAAGTTAATTTGCGTAGTCGCATTCCTTACTGCACTATGTACAGAAAGTGTTCCGGTAATGCACTCGGGCATTAAGTTTGAGGACGACGCACTTGTAAACAAACACAGCCAGTGAGTGCCAGTCGGAGATGAAAAAGGTCGCTGATAATGCATGCTATGTCACTTTGCTTTAGACGCTCAAGAGGACTATAGCATGATTGTTCAAACTAAATATCCTGTAAGCTATTTTAGCTTCTGCGAAGTGTACTCGTATTCCACTAAACTCATGATAAAACAAATATTCTATGGAAGGTGCGCACTAATCAACCGCGCGAAAGTAAGCAATGTCTCATGGACCCGAAAATGCGCTGAACTGAACAAAAACTCACATAACAGGCTGACTGCATACGCTCCACAAAAAACCTCTCCCCCCCTCTCCCTTTTTAGGGCACTCGACCAAAATTTATTGTATCAGAATAACTATGAAGTTGGTTGATTTGGTATATGAAGTATGAATTCGTGGTGTTTTTTTTTTCTTTTGTCCGGTACATGCATTATTATGAAATAACTTTCAATGTCGCTCCTTGTGTTCACTATGAGTGTACGAAACACTCGCCCCAAACAATCTTTATGCCACTTATTGTTTCAACTATGTTCTGGCTGTTTCACTTCTGACGTCGTGTATTTGTACATTGCAATACCTTTCTTTTAATCGCCTTCTATGCACACCTACCTTTTGTTCTCTCTTTAACACTTTCATTTTTTACATTTCTCTTCGTTTTTTTTTTCTTTCTCTGTATCTTTTCCCTTTTTCCCCGTGGATATTTCTTTCTTTGATTCTTTCTTTTTTTTTTCAATCAGTTTTTTCTTTTTTTCTTCGTTATTTTCTATCTTTCGCGTTTTATTATTTTAATGACTACGTGTTTGGCTTACGATGTCAAAGGTCACCTCCATTTACCTGCTCTACTCCTCCACGTCAAAATAAAAAATTGCGCCGCGGCTAATAAAATGAGATTGGAGGGGTTTACAAAGAAACACCTTCACTGTGCAAAGCGCATATAAAGTGTTCATGCTGCAGTATCAGCAATATGAATATGCGTCAAAATACGAAAAAAAATTAGAGTGCAAATTGCACCATCTGCTTGGCATATTAGTTACATGCGAAAAACGCCGAGTGTGCTGCTTCCTTTGAAGCGAAGGCATGCATGACGCAATAAACCTTTATAAGGGTGTCATTATCTTACGGGCAGCAGGTATTGAATACAACTTTCAAGCTCTGCTTATAGCACACGTTCGCAAGTTAAGCTAACTTGAGTGGCGTAGGCAGTACCAACACATGTTCCCGCCTTTAGAATACCGTCACTCGAAAAATCTTCGTGGTGCCTGTTAATATTCCTGGTGCCTTTGAACGAATGGCGTAGGTGCTTGCCTTTATTGCCCATGCTTTCATGATTAGGTCTGTCTTTTTTTCGGTCGTATTTGTTTGCGGTAGTGCGCACCACACTAAAAAGCACGCACTTGCGTATCATTTCTCTGACGGTTACTCCACCCTTAACATTGGCGACAATGCAGAGAGCAAATAGTTTCTCAAAACAAATTTTTTTTTCATTTTCACAAAGGATCTTGCTGTCATGGGGATTTTAATCATACCTTAAAAAAGCTTATTCATTGACTTTGCTGGCTGTCGTTGAAAAAAGAAGCGGAAATTAGGTATTTAAAAATACTGCATTTCGCGAACACCGACAGCCGCTTTAAAAAAACGCCAGGCCTGCGTTGAAGGCGCCGCACAGTCACTGCGAAAGCTAGAAGAGCGGCTTTTCGAAACCTTCATTGGGTAACTACTGCAGGCACACTCGCTTCATACTCTCTAGAGGAATAGTATTATTTTTCGGGGGATGTAGGCCGGCATTCGCTATGCTATTTTTCGTTATCCTTCCTAAAAGCGTGGTATCCGCTAAACACTTGCAAGAAATTTCATGCAAATGGTTGATGCAGTGGCTGACGACGATGAAGAATCATGGCTGAAGTGGGTATGCGCCAAAGTTAATAGGGAAACAAGAACAAGTTTTTGTAATGAATTGGAGCATTCAACGACCGACTCGTTACGCTATTCTCATCAGTGTGCGACGACTGGTTGTTCTTTCGCTGTTTTAAAACGCTTTGTAAATCGTACTAACGCGATTGCTTTCCCGATATTAAGTCTGTCTGAGGCACGTTTTCCAAGAAGTCACAAGCACCAGTGTGGCTCTGTGGTCCTTGCACATTTGATGTCGATACTAGAAATCATTGCAGCACTCTAGAAAACTTTAGTTGTATAACTGTTTCTAAAAAAGGGTCATCTACATCACGCAGAAAAAGGGAACGATTGACAAGTTTTCTTATGTAGAAATGAAACTGCCACTTTTTATCAGTGAGATTTTCGTTAGAGTATCTGGCTGAAGTATTAAGAAAAAAAAATTTATAACAAACTTGTAAATGTTTTGCTGCCTGTACCATTGTAGCGTCAGATATATTGGGCACGCCCAGGACAGGATGATCTGAAACGTGTTAAAAGAATGCTTGTAGCGCCAGGGGTCAAAACATTTTCTTTAGATCACAGACTGGTACCTTACCAGTTTGAACGTGGTTGCAGGATAGGGGAATATTCGTCCCATGAAGCACACATTGCCACTTGTGTAGTAAAGTGGAAACAATTGAACATGTGTTTATAGATTGCTGGAGTGGGTTCTTTTTCTGGGACATATTCCAGAGAACCTTGAAAAAATAATTACCATTAACTCCACAAGGCAACTGTTTTCTTTCGGTTAAAAACGAGGAAGGTGTACTTTACGATCTAATCATGTTTGTGGGCCTGCACAGTATGCAGAAAACCCGATGAGCCTTTAAAAACGCGGATGTAGAAGTGCTATTTGTGCGCCAATATTTTTGCGAATCTGTCTGCCATTTTCTTGAAGTACTGAAGGGAGAAGAGGATGTACCAGACCGAATATTGCGCATTGAGCCATTGTTACGAATGCCCAAGTATTGATCAATAGTCAGCAAAGAGCTGACGGTACCTGAATGTATTTTGTGGATGTATATTGTGACGCACTTGTATTTTGACCAATATATAAATATGTGAATTGTGAAGTCTTGATATGCAAGGCAACAAAGAAAAAAAACTGGTGTGACTCAGGGGTAGAATACAGGGCTGGAACCCAGCAGACCACAATTTGAGCCCCCCCCTGTGTCACGGGTGCTAGTTTTTTTTTCCTAATTTCGCACGATGTGGTCAGAGACACCGAAGGTGGCCGCGGACAAATGCATGTGACCTGAGTTTTGATCTCACACAAGCTTTCACTGTAAAATTGAAATGAGTATCTCTGCTTCTGGTACAAAATTAGGTTGCGAGTTGATTGTGCCTTTGTCTGTACAAAACAACGCTCCAGAAGCTTGCGCTGTTGAATCCGGCATGTTTCTCACACAACAATAGGATTTCCTCAATTGCGGTTAAGTTTTTATTTGCGACAACAGTGTTGCTAACGATTGTTTCGCGAAGAATGTCTAACGTGAATTTCACAAATACGGAGAAAAATGAATAGAAAACAAGTGCTCAAGAAAAAGTGAAATGTAATGTCATGCAGAGCCATGTAAACATTCAATGCCGAGGCTTAAAGGCATATAGGAATATAACATCTGGGCTCTCAAGTCCCAAAGCCAGAATACCATTATAAGGGACGCTGCAGTGAAGAGGACCGGGAATTTCGACTCACCGATGTTCATTGACGTGCGCCCGCATCACACAAAACACAGACCTCTAGCACTTCCTTTTCGTTGTAGTGCGACCACCACATCTGGGCTCGAACCAACGACCTGCGAGTGAGCAGCCGAACGCCGCAATCATTAGAACACCGTGGCAGGTAATAAATCATGAAACACAGAGCCTAAGCCGAGGTAGAGTGCCGTGTACTGTACGATGTCAGTGCAGATTAAACACCTGATGGTCGAAATATACTGAGTTTCACACTACGGCGTCCCTCATTATCATATCTAGATTTTGCAGTGAGAAACCTCTAATAATAATAATAATAATAATAATAATAATAATAATAATAATAATAATAATAATAATAATAATAATAATAATATTAATAATAATAATAATAATAATAATGTATTTTGTATATTATTATTATTATTATTATTATTATTATTATTATTATTATTATTATTATTATTATTATTATTATTATTATTATTATAGCCTAAGCCGTTTGACGCATTGTTTTCATGCTACTCAGTTTCATCTTCACCCTAACTTCTCTCTTTTGTCATTCGATTCACGCGCTAAAATACGGCGATTCGTTGCCATTTTCATTGAATTGCCCGCACGAAGATCTTTTTTTTTCTCATTCCTCTCAGCTATGCGCCGCCCTTATCTCTGACAGGCGCAAGTTCCACGGGAAGCGTCTCGTGGGAACCGTGGATGTCGTGGTTCTCGCTGTCGACGTCGTTTTTAAACCGAAAGCGACGCCTGCTATCTTTCCGCTTTCGGCCCACCGTCTATTGACGTCGCTGTCAGACCTGACAGCCGCTTGACATGTGTACTTCTCAATTTGTTTGCGACATCACCTTTGAGTGTTCCCACGGTAAGCTACCGTTCATGACAGCGTAGTAGATTTGTTTCTTTGGAGCATTTATTACGCTTACGTTTGTCTCCTAAAGTTGATCTGAGCCCTTACGTTGTGTATTACCAACCGTAAATATACTTATTAGTTGCTGTTTTGGGGGCAATCCTCCTAAACTAGAGGGGTCTGTACATTCCTTGTACGTGACCACCTAGTTCTATGACTCACTCACTAGGTGCGGCCGGACGGATGCACAGACAGACAGAAGGGATTTAACAAAAATTATACGAGTCATGCGCATCGGCGCTGCAACAATAATCACGGAGAGAAAGAGAAAACTACCAAATTTAGCTAAAATAACGGCAGTCTTAGCTGATATTAGGACTGAGGCTTCTTCTTCTTGATCAGATATAGAAAAAAAGAAAAAGGAGATGGTGATGGCGTTTCCCTTCAAGTTTTTTTTTTTTTTCAAACAGACGCAAAAGGTATCATGGAAGTTTCTTTAGCGAGGTTCGTCTAGGCAGTACTGCAGAAATGGTAACCGCAACGCATTTGTGGTTGCAAGCACTTTTTTTAGAATTTTATTAAATGCCCTTGCAATACCCTAGTTGGGGATTCTTGATTAAATTCATACATACATACATACATACATGCATGCATACATACATACATACATACATACATACATACATAATGTATGTATGTATGTATGTATGTATGTATGTACGTACGTACGTACGTATGTATGTATGTATGTATGTATGTATGTATGTATGTATGTATGTATGTATGTATGTATGTATGTATGTATGTATGTATGTATGTATGTATGTATGTATGTATGTATGTATGTATGTATGTATGTACAAGCAAATTGGACGCTTACAGTCACTCCCGTACCTTGCCATAAAAGCCAAACCCAGTGCAAGGGGAAAAAATTGACGGTAGATCCACGAGGTGATTGATAATGAGATTGGGCGAAGCTCCTGGAAGTAATATCGTGAAATTTTCTTCCGTTAATTCGCCCGATAAAACCATTGCTTTAGAGAACACCTGGCGTCTTTCGTTAAGCAGCTGGCGTCTTCTTTTTGTTTTGCTTTAGAAACATCTGGCGTCTTTTCGTTTTGCTTTTAGAAAACATCTGGCGTCTTTCGTTGGTTTATTTCTTCATTTAATGGCGTTCTGAACAAAATTTTTTATTGTTTAATCACGCACTGGAGAAATCTCACCAGGCACTATCTTGGAGGTAAACAATGGCTGCTACTGGGAATGAGAGACAGCAGAAGTCGGTTTTAACACTTCTACTTCTACTAACGTTTCCTACTGGAACATGTCAATGGCTGCTAATGGGGATTGAGAGACAGGAGCATTGGGCTTTTAGTTAACGCGCACGCCACAAACTTTTTATTGTTCAACAAAGCACAGGAAGTCAAAATGTAACACTTGTTACACACTACGACTATGACTACGAGCGACGAACGGGTGCCACTTTAAGGAGCTTGGCCCCTAAAATGGCATGGTTGCTCGTTAACCCGCGCATTCAAAATAGTAAACAAAGGAAGTGCTTGATTGGCGTTGTCAATTTTCATCATGTGTGATTGCCTCGTTTAGCGTTATTGGATTGATACTTTCGGTAGGGAGCGATTGAAAGTAGACCTAAGCTCGATATCTAGAAAACAAAAGCAACTGTAAGACTCACAGGAGCATTCGCTGGATGAAAAATATTACATTTTCTTCAGTTACTCAACTTGTTATCAGAGCTTTTTGTTAACTCCTATAATAACTGGGAGTACGCATTTTCTATAACTCTAAAACGCTTCATGTTTTATGTATACGGTGAATAATTGAGGTGGTAATTAGGAAGCAGCTTTATGCCATGCAGAAAACTGCATAACAACGGTAACAGCTCTTTAAAAGCCGGCCCTTATCATTTGATGGCAAATCTAAAAGCAGCTTGGTGGTTTCAGCTTATTTATGTGTAATTAAAGTGCATGGCTCATATGCAATAACTGGTTATACTAATACGCTTATCTGGCATTTTCGTTGCATGTCTACGTAGCATTCACTCTCGACTTCGCGTTTCCAGATTAAAAAGGCCCGCAAAACATATAATGCGAGATTTACGAAGCACGAAAAAAAAACACTGGTTAATGAAGTCATTCGGCCTTGACTAAATGTTGCGTATTTACACACATCTAAACGAACAGTGGACCTAACTACCAGATCTAAATTGTTTAGACGATGAGGAGAATGAGAATAAAGCCTACGTATGTCAAATATAAGAGTGTGTCCAGTCTTATACATTTTCGTATAGAATAGATCTTTTTTTTTCACAAGAGGTAAACTTAAGTATGTTTGATATAAAATACAAGCTTTCGTGCACTTTCGTGCTTTTATTTCGCCCCGTTCTTCAATCAAGACATACCGCTGTTTACTTTCGTTAACGCTGTCTGGGAGCCTTTTATAGGTCACTAACGATGAGCGCGTTATGAACGTAATAAAGCAAGTGTTCGGAACTCTTCCCAGCCTACGAGGGTGTCTTTTCATCCCCATATTGCATCTTGCTAATTCAGCAGTGTGCTTTTCTAGTTGAGTGCGTTCACTGACAACTCAGAAATTCGCTTATGTGAATAGGTCTACGTACTTAAATCCCAGCTATGAGGTGGGAATCACCTTCCTCGTATAGGCAAGGTTCAACGACTGCTTTGTTAGACCATTTTCTGTAAGAACAGTCCGGAACAACAACGATAACAACAGATGAAATGAACGCAATACATACTGTGAGTTAAACGAAATAAATATCTAGACAAGTGACAATTTGGTCGCTGCATCTGTCGTACGGGAATGATATAAGAGCGCTAACAACTAAACCTTTTGCAATCTAGATGAATATTTGAATTACGTGGTGTTCGCCGATGTATGCGATTTGTTGCTGGTATTGGCAAATTTTAGCTAGCTCGCCGCCAATATCTGCCATTGTCCTTATCCATACCGCGTCAGTTGCCTTTCGACAATGTCGAAATGCTAAAGACGTTTGCACGTAGATTGGCATCCATGTTAAAAAAACCAAGGTGGTTAATGCCTTCAACTAAATGTCTCTCAAATTGTCACGGGGCGTCGGTACGTAAACGCTCAAGGATTGTTATTAACAAGTTCAAACAATGTCTTTATTTGTCTCGGGAGTGTTTGCAAACCACCGCATTTCCCGAGAGCTAGAACGCGATGTTCACACTGTGTATTGTGTTCTTTTCACTAGCAAATCCCTCTGAGACGTAATCAGCAGCTTCGCTTGGCGTCCCCATTCTAAGTGATGATGTTGTTAGTCTTGTAGTTTAATAGTTGCCCTACGGTGTCATTTTGTTGCACCGAATTGTAACTCTACGAGACGTCTTGAGTTTTTAATCCAACTTGAGTTCCTGAGATTTATATCTGAAGTTGCTTCTGAGGATAGTAGCTGCGAAGTTCCAATCTGAGTTTGTTAGAAATGATGAACGTGAAAAGATATTTGCCAAAGTGCTCTTTGAGATATAGCAGCTTTCATATAATTCCCTAATCATATCCACATTTTGGAGGGGAAGTGTTTCTGAAAGCTATTGGCGGAAAAATATCAGTAAATTATTAAGTCTCTTTCGTGAATTCAATTACGAAAACGAATTCACCTTTAGAAATAGGGAATTTGAACGCATCACCTAAAACAATAATTTCAACTACGCATTAGTAGTGTGAAGACTGTGGAAACAGCACCGTTTGTGAGCTTGCCCTCTTTCTTTTTTTTTTCCAACGTAAGTGCTATAGTGGCTCATTGAGTATTGGTCATTTTCGTCATTTACACTACGTATTAGTGATCATAGCTATGGTTTTGATAACTTTTCCTAAGTTTTGCTTACATGAAAACTTCTTTTGGGGTGAGTTGGTTCATTGTAGCGCAAGGAAATAACAGCGCCAAAACACGCCCACTAGAGAAAAGAAGACGCGGACATGAAAACGGCCTGCATATCCATGTCTTTTCTCTTGTGCGTGTGTTTTCGCGCTGTTATTTTCTTTAACTTATATTTTGCTAGATTTCTTAGGCACTATTTTGCAAGTTTTGGTATGTATTACAAACATTTTTCTAGGTTTATATCAAGTTGCGTTGAGCTGCTCTCGTCAGAACCCTACAGTGACAGCGGATCTTAAAGATTCGGGCAGTGGAGGCGGTGAAGCAAGTTCAGTTACCCCCTCGCCCTCTTCGTTGCTTCTTTAGCGTTGCATTGATAGTACTAGCTGCGAATATTTTTGTTTTTCTGTTTCACCCTTGAAATTTTGCCTTTCTCTTTCTATTTCTCGCATCTTCCGATCTCTATCTATCTTCCTTTTTAATTGTGTTTCTCTCTCTCTCTCTCTCGTTCTGTCCGGCTCTGTCTGTGTTTCTTTTCTCGCATACTGTTGTCTTCATGTATCTCTCGTAGGACGAATCGGCGGTATTGTAGAGCACGCCATACAAACAAGCGAAATCTGAAGAGGAGGCTGAGAAGGTCGCACTCTAGTCACGTTTTTACGCAATATTCATATTCTAAATGCAGCTACGATAGCTCCATTTTCAAATAGTACTGCGATCTAAGTACGTAATGTTGCGCACACTAAAACGGGTTATTTCAAGTCTCTGTGATGAAAAGCTTCCAATGAGCAGTAGGCAAGTGCCACCGAAATGAGGGACGAAAACAATGGGCCACGATCGAGCACAATGGCATCTAATTGCGAATTCTCATTTTACGGGTGCAGAACACCGAAATATACACATCGCAAGCTTCATGAATAGAACGTATTGGTATTGGGAATGGCGTACTTACCCCAACAAGCACTTCAGCGAGCCTGTTTAAGACAACCGCTTCGAAGATTCATTGCACGATTCTGCGTTTCGTGTTGGTTAGCATTTCATAACTCGACGAATGTGAACCTCAGCTGTAAATAAGCAACGTTCTGAGAAAAGAAACGTGTGTGCAGCGCATTCTTTGCGTTAGTTTCTGTTGTTGCCCAAACTTCGCGACTTTAATTGATGCAGCGTAATGCCATGTCAAGGGCTGCACAAAGTTCTCGATGGTGAGTGGCAGCCTGTCATTCGCGTCGCAACACGTGACAGCACCTAACCATGCTACTTCGCAAACAGGCGGACAAGCTGTTGTTTGCGCACAAACTCCTGCGTCAACATCTCAAGCGTACTTTGTTGTACTTGCCTCAGACCACGAAAAAGCATGTCGGTGAAGTTTGCGAGAAGAGAAGTGAGTGGCGACAGAAACTTTCTGAGATTCGAAGTTTCAGAAACCTTCGTGTTGTTTCGTTTTGTCAGTGTTCACTAAAAGATGCATGAACAGGGATAAGGTACCCTCTGACAGGAAAACCGACGTTTCAGTAGGTAAACTTCTATTAGGCGTAAAATATTCTTGGTTTACGTTATCAGTGGGCTTCAAGTGACTTTGTGGCAAAAGGCACCCTTTTCATCCTGGCACGAAAAACGTCACAATGGGGCAGTCAGATGGGATATTCGGGTCACGAAACTTAGTCATCCGGGCATTGTCACGAGATGGAAAAACCCCTGAACTTTTGAAGAACCCCTCACCAATTCATAGGGGAGACCCGCTCAAGTTTGCCCGCCGATGCCAGAGCTTGCCTTTCCCCTGCCAGAAAAAGCACACAATAGTAGCGTGTAGCGACCCTTCTGCTCCCTTTGGCTTCCACGCATTTGCGAAGCGCGCGTTGCACGTGAAACGTCCCTCGTTCTGCGATGTCACCCCAACAGAAAGGGGGGAACTATTGCTGCGTCATCAACTGTCACAATAGCCATGCAAACACGAAGGGGTTGACTCCACCAGTGAAACTCTACCGATTCCCAAACCGATGGTACAAAACAAGCAGACGACAGGAATGAATTAAAGCAGTGCACCGAAAAAAAGTGAATAAACAATTTTTTCATAAAAATTAGCAGGCGCACAGTGCATTTAAAATAACGGGTGGTAATTCCTGCGTCACCGTTCCTCTAATATATCGAGTTACTGGGAGATGCACGTCCCCATCTTAAAAGTATAAATTTTTAACATCCTTCTTCAGAGTACTGCTAAAAAACTAAAAAATTGCGAAGAAATATATATGCTGCTACTATTATTCAATATTGTTGGGGACGTAGTAGTGGAAGCTGTGGTATTGGTGATGTGTTGTTATATATTGGTGATACATGTGGTATTGGTGATGTGTTGTTATATATTTTTATATCTACGCAGCGCCGACAGAAGTGTGTGGTTGCCAAAAGCTTGGACAACGATTTGTAGCAGACATTTTGTGGGAAACTGCAAAAATGACTCAAGTCTGCACCCGTCGTATGTGCCGACAGTGTTTCCAGCGGCTTACAAGAAACGGTCACCTCACGCAGAAACAGCGCAGAGATATGATAGGCAGTGAAGCGCGTAACTATCTATGCATCTTAAAGCATTTTCTGGGGACTCTTGATTCCTGATTTCAAGCTCAGCGAGAATTCGTTCCGCGTATGCGCAATTATCAAGTAAAGTGAAAGCAGAAGGGTTTTGATCAAACATGGCACTTTCACACCGTTACATTTTAAGTGTAAGGTTGAAACGTGGTTTGTAACAAGCACATTGCTTTTTTGATAGTTTCATGCAAAGCAAAAATGATTCAAGCAACAGACAATTCAAAATGTCTAATCAATAAATTTTTATACACAGCTATCTTCATGAAGTTCTTGTATGAAATGTTTCTGTGCGCACAGTTGGACACAATTGCTAGATTTTTTATAATGAGGCATTTACCCATCATACATGTTTTCATATAGAGTTTGATTTCATATGCAGTACTTGTTCTGTTTTCTGAATGTAAGGCGTTACTAACAGGATCACGGAAAACCCTAAACGTAAACTCACTTTCAGCCTTCTTGTACACGTCGTCTGCTACAATTTGCTTCACATCGGCAGCATGGCTGAGCAGACGCTACCCTTTTACCAAATTTCTCCCACAAAAAAAAATCCTCAATTGCAGCGATTCTATTAAACGCGGACAGAAGCGTATACATCATGACAGTGAGCGACGCGAAACTCTCAAAAACACGTGCAGAATGCGTGCTGCGTGCGAGTAAAGCAACGCGTTTTTAAGGCAGGTTGGAGGGGACAGCGGAAGCGTCAACACTCGAGTAACCAGTTTTCACCCCACATTGACTGACAGCGCCAGGCTCTGTAGCGCCTCCCTCGGCGTGGGTCTCCCCTATCGATATGTGGAGTTTTACGTCCCAAAATCAACATATGATTATGAGAGACGCCGTAGTGAAGGGATCCGGAAATTTCGACTACCTGGGTTTTTTTTAACGTGCACCCAAGTTTGAGCAGTTTGAGCACAGGGGCCTACAGCATTTTCGTCTCCATCGAAAACGCAGCCGCCACAGCCGGGGTTCAGGAACCAAGTTTGAGCATTTCGAATAGGTAAGAAAAGTGCATGCAATGGGCGCTCACGATGTCGTCTGCCCCAATTCGCAACGCTACGCACTCATGAAAGTGGCGAAATGTCCGACTGGACGTTGCTTGCCCTTCATCCTTCAGGCGTGCGCTCCAACATTGTAGAGGTGACGTATAAAAGAAGGGACAATCCTGCGTACGTCGACGTAGTACCTGACGCTTCGAGAATTACTCGAGGTGACATGTAGTGGGATAATCATGAAATGAACAGGTTATGTGCCTCAAACTGACTCGCCGACGTTTCTATAGGAGGACCTATCTTTTTCAATGTCGCCGTGTCATCCTTGGCATGTTGGTTTTAGTGGTGACGTCCATATGACGTCACCACTAATACCTTTAATATGACTTTGCCAGCTACCCCTTTAAAACTAACACGCCAAGGATGACACGGCACCTTTGAAAAAGATACGTCACCACTAACTCCTTTCAAACTAACCCGCCAAGGATAACACGGCGCCTTTGAAATGATAGGTCCTCCTATCGAAACGTCAGCCAGCTAGTCTGAGGCACTTCACCTGTTCATCTTATGATTATCTCACTACGATGTTTCCATCTGTCGGCTCCCATGAAGATTGAGGCGACATGTGGTTTTTTTATCAGTCTGTTGCTTCAGTAGAATTATGCAACATGATAGAAATATTAAAACGTAAACGGAATTTGTGCGCCTTATTTTTCTTTTAACGCCCTATAGAGCGAGATGCAAGACTAAGACGACTCAATTTCGTTTCAGTTGATGTTCTCAGGGTTCTCAAATCATGCAGTGCCAGTCCTGAGTATGCTTGACCTCCTTTCCTCGCATCGCCTCGTAAAGCAGTTCCACAAGTGCAACGCTGTGTACTATGGTAAAGACACACGGTCCATGCCAGCCAACTATAAACGTGCGCGCATAGAGGGGATTCATCCCATGGAAACGGGCAGTGCAACGCAGATAACGACCAAGCGACAGAAACCGTTTCCGTGGCCGAGCTGGACTTGAGCATGTCATGCGAACATAACCCTTCGTATGCATAACTTGTTGATGCTTCGTTGTCTTGTGATCTTGCGGCGCCGAGTTTATACGATACCGGAGAGAACGTGGAAGGAATTCGGCTTGCGAAGTCTGCAACAGGCGAGCGACCAAGTTTTCAATCTCTACTCATCGCATAATGCTTTCAGAGCTTCAAATAAATCAATTAAACAACTAGTGTGCTGCCGATTTTTTAAGCAATGACTCCCAGTGCCCAAAATAAAATTTCTCATGTGACCTGAAGTGCTTTTTCAGTTGATGATAAACAAAATGTAAACCACAATTGTATGATTTTTTTCTTTTATTTTTGCCAGGAAGTTTTCTCCAGCAATTGACGGGTTCATATTTGTTCTTCATCGTCCTGCTGCTGTACCGAATGACCGCCTCTTTCTGACGCATGCAAACAGAGGTAGGAGAAAAGAGAACGTGACGCGGATGAATGCATATGTAAAAGACACTGGTGTCACGCACTGTTATATGACAGTGGGCAACGCTTTCATTTCAAGTTGTGTGACTGACTACGATTTTCCTAAGAGTATACTACATAGACTTTGAAAGTTTGTGGACGATTTGAGACAGCGAAGGATGATCCCGTAATGAAAGTGTACAGTTATACAGTACAGTTATGAAGGTGTACAGCCATGTGTAAAATAAAAAAATAAACTGTTTAAGCCGTGTCATACTCTGTTTAGAAAAAAATTATTTACGGCATGTTCAGAACACAAAGGCTTTACAACATTCCAGTAACAGGGCACATACACTTCGGCACATCTATATTTCACGACTAACATCACTACGTTACAGTGAAGACATTTGCTCTAATATACATGACAATGTTGGCATATATGTACACAAGAGTGTTGAGAAAAAATGTTTAGCGATTTCGAGTACTTCGTACTCAACTATGGGAGAGCACTGAGCCGTCCCGCTATAACCGGGAGGGGGGGGTTAGAAAAAGGGGGTAAGGTACATGACAAACATTAAATATGCTGGACTCCGGTGTAAGTCTACAAAACTCTGCTATGCCTCGAATGGGACTGCTGCTTGGCGCTTAACTTGCGCTTGTTTTAGAGCACTATTCCTTAACTAAAGCGGCCAAATTGGAGCAAGTTTCTCATGTCTTATTTTTTTAGAAGATCTTAGAAACTACATCTATAACTATAATTTTCTAGTCGGGTTTTATTAACAATGCAAGTGAGCATCAAACTTTATTACAATTCACGAACAGACAGTGAAAGTGGTGAGGCCACAGCATCACGCGTGTTACCTTAACATGCATAGGTGGTAACATTTCCGGCTGAACCTTTTACCCTGATGGATGGATGGATGAAAAACTTTTATTGGGGTCCTGAAGGATTCCACCCCCGTTTTATAGGGGTAGGATCGCGGGCCGCTCCCACGTTGGGACGGGGAGGCCCAGCCTCACCGCCGCATCGTGGGCCTTCTGGACAGCCTTGAGTTGTTGTATGAGAACCGGACTCGTGAGCATTAAATGAAAGGAGTTCTCAGAAAATTCTTCATTTTTTCTTTGTAAAGAGGGGCACCTCCAGAGCATGTGGTTAAAATCACTGCGATTCTGGCAGTCTGGACAAAGTTCTGAAATATCGGAGTAATGGCTATAGGTTACGAGGCTAGGGTATGTTCCCGTCTGAAGCATGCGAAGAGAGATTGCCTGTGGCCTAGACAACTTTTCGTGTGGCAATGGAAATGACCTACGGCCTAATTGATAATGCTTCGTGATCTCGTTGAAGGTAGTCAAAATGTCCCTAAAATGAAGGCTGCTGGCTGACTCCTCTGTCTGAGAAGCACAAGTCCCGGCGCGGTAAGTGAAGCCTCGCGCCTTGGAGTGGGCTAGCTCGTTGACATTGGGAAGGCCTCCAACCCTCAAGCCAAGGTGAGCAGGGAACCAAATAATTGTGTGGTGGGTGAGTTCCTTGTGAGCGAGAATTTTCAAAACTTCCTTGCAAACGGAACCAGAAGCGAAGGCCCTAGCAGCGGATTTAGAGTCCGTATAAATATCAGTCCTTTGTGGATCAAGGAGTGCTAGTGCAATGGCCATCTGTTCTGCTTTGTAAGAAGAAGGGGTTCGAACCGACGCCGAGGATAAAATCTGACCCTTAGTATCTACGCTGATGAGAAAAAAAAATGGCAGCTTATCCACGGAGTGAATGAAGGAGAATGGGGCGAAGCATTCGACCGCCAAGTCCCCACGTGGGGGCTGCCCGAAACACAGTGATCTGTGTTTTGGCGGACCAAATAAAAGTTTATCCAATCCAACTCGACCGTCAATTCGTTCTTGCTTCCATCCGTCCATGCGTCCGTCTGTGTGACCGTCCATGCGTCCATCCGCCCGTCCGTGCATGCGTCTGTTGGTGCGCCCGTCCCTGCGTTCGTCCATGCATCCGCCCCTGCGTCCGTTCATGCGTCCATCCATGCATCTGTCTGTGTGTCCGTTCGTCCATCTATTCAACACTCCAAGTACCACCATCTGGCATCTTTCCATGATATATTCCCCATATAGAAGCACCGCCATACAGTGGACATTCCAAGGACTAAACGAGAGGTGGCGCACGCACACTTTCTTATGGCTTGCGCTTCGCGTCTACTTCCCACCTTTAACCACCTCGAGTTCATGGTATATACTAATTCACTGTATTCATGGCACTGCGGATCAACGCTCGCTAAACATTTCAAAAACTAAAGAGGTTACACCAAGCGAGTATAACGTAGCAACCCTTTCTTGTCAGATAGTGCTAAATGTACATGCCAATGGCTGCTAATGGGGAATGAGAGATGGGAGAATTCGGCTTTTAGTCGACGCGCATGCCGCAAACTTTTTATTTTTCAACAAAGCACAGGAGAAATCTCCCACCGGCACCACCTTACAGATCGAAATGTACTCTGGTTACACACTACAACTGCGACTACGACTACGAGGAACGAACAGGTGCCGCTTTAAGGAGCTTCGCTCCTAAAAAATTGGCAGATCCCACGTACAGTGGGAATCCATAATATGCGAAGCGCGAATGAGAAAGGTTGATATGTCACTTTAAAATCGGCACAAAAACGTTACGAGGTGGAGGTAAATGATGCCGTACATGACTTCCATGCCAAGTTTATCATGTTTGGATATGTCATTTACATTCGTCATCTATTCAAATCAAGCGATACCAATTTTAGTATATTTGGAGCTAGCGAAACGGTTGCAAGCACGCTATGAGCGTTGTATGCTGTCATGTTCTTACAGGACACGCATGTCATGATTATCATGTTTGCACCAGTCATATATTTTGTCATCCAATGACGTCGCGTAACACCAAACTTGGTACATGTATTGCTAGCAAAACGGCCGTGAGCGCATTTTAAAGGGCCCGTTTCGTTGGTTAAACCGAAAAACCTTCTAGAGGTACCTAGCAGATATACTACGAGTTGCCTGCCTCGATACGATAAGTTTTCTAGAACTGCCCAGGTGTTTTTGAGAGCCAACAAGCGGCACATTACATCAACGTTTGGCATACTGAGCCCTCCCCATTTTACTGGTGGGTGAACTGAGGCTCTGTCAACAGCTTCAGCGTGGCTATTCCCCCCCCCCCCCCCAAAGAAAAAAAAAACCTCACGCAGTGGCCACTCTCTGCAAGACCAGACGAGGCGGTCGAGCAATTTTGGCTACATAAAGCAGTGGCGCTGTTATTCTCGATTTGATATAAGGTAGCCTCTTTCAGTGAAAGTTAAGTGAACAGTTCTAGCGATTTCAATGCGTCTGTCTTCTTTGCGTTGGATCTCTTCCCATACAGTGCGAGCCACCTCACCAGTTGCGAGGAAGGTTACACCTAGGGCTTTAACTACTTGGACGATTTGGACGCCATCAAGAAGTTCTTCAATATTTACTCCAAAGCACAATGCCTTGCTTTTTCCAGGATTAAGACGTGCCTCCGATAGGTAACTATACATGTGAGATATTCACAAGAAGCTCTATACCTATCCACATTCCAAATAAACAACGAGATATCATCGTCGTATGCCGCCACTTTCCCTTCTCCCTGGCCTGGGATAGGAAAACCATGTATCAATGTGCATCTCCGAATTTGCTGCAATAACGGGTCTATACGTTGTACAAATAGTATTGCGGAGAAAGAACGGCTTTGTCGAATGCCTCTGCTTATCGCAATAGGTTCACATATATAGTAATTTACTACTAAGGACGTTTCTAAGTCAGTGTAGAGCAGGCGGAGAACTTCAGGTAAACGTGCTGGGAAGCCGTAACACTCCAGCACAGCAAAGAAATAGGTCCATTCGACACGATCAAACGCTTTTCCTTGGTCCAAGGAAACAAAAGTGCCAGCTAATAGTGTTCTTGTAGCGCACGTGAATAAATCACGAGTCAGCACAAGCGAAGAATAAATCGTATGGCCTGGAACACAACCTGTTTGTATGTCGCTTATGTTTAGAGAAATTTATTCTCACAGACAGTGAACATCAATTACAATCCAACAGAACATTTCCACAGAACACAACATCCACAAACACACCAAAAGTTGTTACAAAAAGATATGTGTACATATGTAAACGGAACACAACATACACAACTTACTCAACTACACAGGAATTGTTACAAAAACAATGTCTACAAATACACAATACATGGTAAACGAAGAACACACAAATGAAATATGGAGATCTATATGTCAGATATTTACATAGTATTTACAAGGTATTTATATGAGTACTAAACAAAGATTAACCTACCAATACCAGGCAGGCCTGAAAACAAGCAATACACGTCTCTCACAGACGAACACAAAACGGCAGGACCAGTGTTGAAAGAATTCCTCCTCACCCAGAAATAACAGTTCCTCCGACAACACAGATAGTATTTCTTTGTACAGTCGCTCCAAAATCGGGAAGAAAGCACGGCGGCGACGACCTGCTGCAACAGCTTCACAACGGTTACGCCAAAGACAGTAGGCACCAGCAACAATAAGAAGGCAGGCAAAGCGGCCTCGAGAACAACGTCCAGAAGAAACAAAGCGGTTTACTCAGAGGCCACGAAATCCTGCATGCACAGCACTCCAGAAAACACGAGCAACGACACATTGCCTTAACACATGCTGATTTGTTTCCCGTAGGGAGCTGTTCAGACATGTTGATGACTGGACCATTCTCCACCTTTCTAGGCGGTCAATGGTAGGAAGAACACCCCACCCAAGCCGCCACATGAAGTCCCGGAGGTGGCCAGGTAGAAATGATGCCGTCAGCGTGCTCCAAGACACACAACTAGAGCGGGTGCGGCGTGCTGGAGGAACTAACAGGAGCAACAACGCGGCTCTTGTGTCAGTGATAGAATTGCCTAACACATCTAAATCAGGGCAAGTCGACTGGATATGACGAAAAAACGCGACAGCTGTTGCATAAAACGAAGGAAGTACTAATGATTGTGGGCCCTGATTAAGGTGCACATTAGGCAATAAATACCGAAGGTGAGTGCCTAGAAAATAATAAGCCAGAGTTCGCGCGGGGGATTCCTCTTCTTGTACGAGGCGCAACAAGAAGCGCAGTGCCAATAGCCGGCAGCGAATTGATACCGAAGGGAAAGAAAAACCTCTCTGGGAACGCTGCTGTCCTAACGCTGCAAGAGAAACCAACTCAGTGCCACCAGACCAAAAGAAAGAACACAAGGCAGACTGCAATGACCTCACGATGCGTAAAGGCGGCTGTTACACGTGAGAAAGGTACTAAATGCGACCGCAGAACATAATCTGCGCAAGGTACCTCCGCTCAAGAAGCGGGAAGTTGAATTCCCGGGCGTTCTCAATTTCTTGTTTTACTTCATCGAGGGCGTTTGACCAAACGGAGTTACAAACGCCGTAGTGGTTGTATAGATTTCCTAAAATGCGAAGAGACGCAGCCGGCTGAAGAAGAGATGTGGACCTAAGTGTGGAGTTGGGATAGCCGATGAACAAATACCGGGATTTAGAGAGGTTCAGCGCGGCACCTGAAATGTCCCCATACTGAAAGAATAAACGCAGGCTATGAGAAAGACTATCTTCATCTGAAAGGTACAGGGTTATGTCGTCAGCAAAAGCTGTGACTTTTACGGTACTGCTGCCGGGAAGCGCAAGACCCCGGACATGCGAATCTGCTTCTAGAGCCCACAAAAATGGCTCAAGGCTGAGGACAAATAGAACAGGAGACAAGGGACATCCTTGACGGACCCCACGTGTAATAGAAAAGGCAGCACTCTCCCAACCATCTAGAACTAGTGTGATTTTTATACCAGAGTAGGTATGTCTAATTAATTCAACAAAGTACCAGGAAAACCAAGGGCTGTGAGCACTTTAAAGATATACGTGTGCTCTAGTCGGTCAAATGCTTTCTTTTGGTCTAAAGACACAAGGAGATCAGGCGCAGATCGCGACAGAGTATAGGCTATGATATCCCGGGTGGTAAAGGACAAACTGTCTATTTCCCATCCACGCATAGATGAAGCCTGGTGATGACCCACCAGGGTGTTCAACAGAGCCTTCAAATGTTGAACAATCACCGTCGCGAGTATCTTGTAGTCAACGTTAAAAAGCGCGATAGGTCTCCAATCTTCAGGATTAACAGAAGAAGCATCACCTTTTGGAATAAGCACAATGCGTCCATCTCGAAAACTTGAAGAAAGACACCATTCTCGAAACACCGCCGGATAACCGCGGTTATTGCAGTACCAAGCTCATTCCAAAATGATAAGTATAATACAACTGGAAAACCGTCTGGCCCAGGGGCTGGCCCCCGTTTCATAGATTGTAGTGCTGCCTTTCTTTCTTCAACTGATGGAGGGACGTGCAGAGAATCAGCAGCTTGTCGAGGAACGCGAGGCAAACCTCTAAGCATAGGCGGTATTATATCACAGTTTGTCCGCATGGCCGAACATGACATCTCTTCAAAATGCGCCAGAAAGAGAGATCTATCACGCTTAGGGAGCGGCTGTTAGGTGGTGTCTGCATGATCGTAAGAACAGGTGATTGTGACTGCCCAAAACACGATTGCCTCGCATAGCGTGGCACCTCGGGGTGGGCACAAGGGTTGTGTCTACAACGCCATGCAGCCGCCGCCAGAGACGAGGTGGCAATCAAACGCTGGAAGCGTTCGCGTAATTCATGTTGCCAAGCTCGCATCAAGGGAGACAGCGTTTCAGCGCGCAATGCGATGCGTAACTTCGCTGCAGTATCGGCCAGCTCCTCAGAAACGCGACGACGAAGGGAACGCCCCTCAACTGAGCAGTGCAGGCACCACTGCGTTTTAAGCGGATCCCAATCAAATAAATCAGACGCAGCGAGTGACACACGTATTGCACGGGACAAATTTGAGCGAGAGCGCGCGTCCTGGAGAACGCGAACACCAAGACGCCATGATTTCTCCGAAAAAGAAAATGGAATTTTTAGTTTTAATAGAATCGGACGATGTTCAGAAATGTACACAGGCGAAGGTGAGATAGGCGGAACATGCAAGTCGGAGACAAACGTCTCTAAAGCATGTGGAATATGAGACCGGTCGAGTCTTCTGGAGGAGTGTCCGCGGCGCCATGTCCAAACAAAAGTAATTCCGTGTATGACATTATGCGCATCCAGCAATGAAAAATGCTGGACAAGGTGTCGCAGCTCACGTGAATTCCAAGCAGACCGACCCCAGCCAGGACAGTGTACATCGCATCGCGTATTTAGCACACAGTTAAAGTCTCCAATTAAATAACATGACGACCATCTAGAAAAAACACATCCAAATTTCGAAAAAAATCATTAGACTGTCCGGTTTGTGCAGGCGTATACACACATGGTATCCTCATTTGAAAAGAAACGTAGGTACAATCTAGAGCAATAATTCTACCGACGCCGTCATAAACAACATGGTGACCTCTCAATAAAGCCCGACTAAATATAATGATGCCTGCTCCCGTAAAACAAGTTGTAGCGAGAAAAAAATAGCAATCTAAGTTAAACTTTTGTTTAAAAGCCCTAACGTCGGATAGTGAACAGAAATTAGTTTCCTGCAGGCATAAAACATCACAATTTGCAGCACGGGCTACACTAATCACCTCGGCCTGCTTTACCGGACTGCGAAAACCTTTTACGTTGAAGGAAATAATATTCAATGCGGTAGCCATCGTAAACAATAAAGACAAATTTGGATACAAGACTCACAGTTCTGACAGACGCGGGAGCGGTTGCCCCGCAAGCAGCTCAATCACTTCTTACGACCAGGGGACACACCGGAAGCGCGGGGCTTCCCGGGCCGCATCGAAGTCCGCAGGGGACTTCTGTCTCCGCTGGGGGCCTCCGAGTCGCTGCTGGATATTCGGTCGCGCTTGGTGCTGAGGCTCTTGAGGTGAACATGACAAAAATTCGTCAAAACTGTCCCGACTGATCTCGCTTAGAGTGCTGTCGGTGTCTATCTGCAGGGCCGTGTCGCTCCTAGTACTGCTCGTGCCCTCGTTGATGGAAACCTCGTCACCTTGGGACAAAGTCTCTTCAATGATAGGAGGACTAACAGACGACTGGGCAGCCATGGGGTGAGCAACAGATATCACGTCAGCATCTGCGACGCGTTCGCCGAGTGGCGCCTTCTCGTGAGGGCTCGACCTGTGGTTCTGTGGGAACCACCACTGGTCGCGGGCCGCTAGATGGATCATCCGCACCTTGAGGGGCTGCCTGGTCGGGGCTGGCTGGAGACAATGTGGGCGTTTGGTGTGGCGTCTGGTGTGGCATCGTGATGCACCACACTTCGTCCTGGCAAATATCCGGGCCTGGCGTCAATGATACGACGTCCTTATTCTTGCCTGATTGAAGTGGCGGGTAATTTTTGGAGGCCGCCTCGGAATACGATGGCCTGAAGGTGCAGGCGACGGTGGCATGCGGTTCACCACAACGGCGACACGGCAGCGAGCAGCCCTTCCCGTCGTGGCCGTAAACGCCGCACCTTCCACAAAACGGAGCTGTGCAATTCATGCGGACGTGTCCGCTGTCTCCACATTGACGGCACACTCGCTGGATCCCTTTTTAGTCACAGGTCACTCGATGGCCAGCGAACTTGAGGTAGTTAGGCACCGGCGACGATGTCTTCATTTCCATCCGGACGAATCGCGTCCCAGTGGTCACGGTTGGGCGCGATCCCATGAGTCCTCTGCTGATGTGCAGCACCTTCCCATAGGAAGACAATGCTTGCGCGAGGACCTCGCTGGGGACGCGGCACGGCAGGAACAGAACGGTGACTTGAGTGACTTGGGGTCCCAAGGGTACGACAGCAACGCGCTCTGCTCTGATGATGAGGTGAGACGCGTCGACGATTTGACCCAGAGCGGCCTCACTGTTAACGGCGACTTGGTAATTCCGGCCTCCAAAGTGCTGTACGCAGTAGACCTCTTTGATTCCTACTATTGAAGACGTCGCGTCGACGTGTTCGGGACTAGTCCCCTCGGGGACGACTACGTCGAAGGCTAGCGCCTTCTTCGGGGGCTGGCTTGCCATTATGGGCGTCCGCCAGCCCAGGGACCCCCTGAGACGCTAACGACGACAACGAGGGAACACGAGCACTGTTCGAAGCACAGGGCGAAGGCCACACTCTAGGCCCTATTAGGGTCGCTATTATTATTATTATTATTAATATTATTATTATTATTAGGCCCTAGTATGTCCCTTATTAGGGGCGAAGCTCCTTATAGCGGCACCTGTTCATCCCTCGTAGTCGTAGTAGTGATGTGAAACATATCTTCCTTTTTGACCTCCAAGGTGGTGCCGGGGGGAGATTTCTTCTGTGCGTTGTTGAACAAAAACTCCCAAGCATTTCCCCGAGGGTGAACATGATTAAGTGCGAACGCACGGGGTGATGCTATGAGGGGTATTTATTAATTCGCACTATTATATTTTTTAATCACACTATGGTGCCTTTATGGTGTAATGGTTCCTGGGAATCGCAATTTGATCACACGGAGGAGTTTACGTTAACTAACTGGCGAATGCGAACGGATTTTAACTTTACTTTCCCTCATAGCATCACCCCGTGCATTCACACTTAACCATGTTCACCCTCGGGGAAACGCTTGGGAGTTTTATTACTGATGATGATGATTAAAGTGTATTTAATGAATTTAAGTGTTGTTTGTCATGAAGCATTTGTACACAGATGCATTATATACGAAGTGTTATTTATTTACACTTCACGATTTTCGTACGATGCATTAAATGCACACATCGCGAGCGCGTCACACACACACACACACAAACTACACTACAGATTAGCACCTATTCGTGTTATCGTTGTAGCTCACGGTTAGTACCAGCGCTTTTTGATCCGAGAAATGTACGGTGAGCGGATCCGGCAAGACGGAGCGGACCGTACAGTTCCTACTGAACGCCAAGTCTATGAAGCCACTGTTGATCGTGATCAGAAACTCGAGAGACAGACACGTCATCGAGTAATTGTTCAGCATGCGGTCAACCAACCAGCCATTGTCCTTTCTAACGTCCACGTTAAAGTCACCCACCACCACAATCGGAACCGAGGGACGCGCGCGCACAGACTCACTCTCCATCGCCGCATCCATCTGCTCCAAGACGTCATCTCTCGAGAGGTTCGGGGCCAGGTAGACGGTCACAACCAGGACGGCATCGCCGGAGTAGGCACTGGTGTAGACGGGGGCGTACGGCGAGTCGTCTCTGAGCGGCGAAGTACACACGGCATGCGAGAGGACGTTGGCGCAGACGTGTTCAACCAAGCATACGCCGCAGTACTCGCCCCGGCTTCCACTCCGGGCGAAGGAGCACGGGTCGTCAGTGGGACACGTTCGCGGCGATGCATCAGGAGCGAGGACAGCACGCTGTAAGACCAGGAGTTGTGTCCGGTCCTGCTGTCGCCTGAGCTCTTCACTGAAGGGCCGGTAGCGCTTTAGGAAGACGTCCACTCCACCAGCCCTACTCTTGGCGAGGGTCCGGGTCACGCGATCGTAGCCACTCAGGGAGACATCGGCAGCGCAGTCACCGGAGGAGTGGTTCCAGGTCTCCGTGAGGCAGAGGATATCAACTCTGGAGAGTACGGGGTCTTTGGCAACGTCCAGTGCACGCGCCGAGAGAGAACGGACGTTTAGGAGCGCGAGCGTGAACTCCCTACAGCCACTCTCGCACACCCTGCGGAAATGCTGGTCCCTCAGAGCGGAGAGGTAGCGCTGCGTGACGGTGACGAGACGGTGATTCTCGAGCCTCCGAAACTCATCGAGAATGGGTTTGTCGGGGTTGTCTTACTTGTGGTAGAAGGTGTGGTCTCCCTCAGCGTTGGTGAGGTATAGTGCGTTGAGGTTGGTACACCGAGAGAGTGCAACGTAGACGAGCTTCTGCGGGTGCGTCTTGGAGTAGTCGTACACGACCGAGGCGTAGGTTCCCCCCTGAGATTTGTGCACGGTGATGGCGCTGGCCTTGACAAGGGGGAACTGCGTCCGTTTACAAGCTATGCCGGCCTTTTGATCTGCCGTGACGGTGGCCGATTGCATCTCGATGGGTATCCAGTTCTCGCTGGTCACGTCGTAGCCGTTGGAACGGGCCTCGTGAACGGCCCGAGTGGCGCGCGCACGCGTGAGCTTTCCGGTACCGGGCACATCGAACTCGAGCCACAGTCACCTCACGCGCGTCTCTTCATCCTCGTCTCCTTCTCCTTCGTCATCCACTCCATCTTCATCATCGGGAAACGGGCCGGCGAGCTCACACAGGCGCAAGACTCCAACCGCACCGTTGACCAGGCCATCCACGAGATCGATGTTATGAGTCATAATGTAGGGCTTGCCAACCACGGCCATGACTTCCCCGGGCAGATTCGCAAACTCACTGGGAACCATGTGGGCAACCCTGCGCTTGGCATTCTCGAGCAGATGCGGCGTCTCGCAGCCGAGGTACCGATCACGCGCGCGAAGCACCACGAAGTCGTCCTGCGAACGGGCCATGGTCTCGTTGAAACGCGTGACATCGGCGTTCGAGTAGAAGATGCGCACGGCCGAGGGCGCACGCTCGGCGGCTTCCTCGACCGTGACGAACCTGGATTCGAGAAGCTTTACTTCTTCGGGCTCGAGCGCGCAGCCGTCCCCGATCTTGGTGAGGACCGCGGAGAATGTGACGTCGGACTGGCGCACGACTCTCACGAGCGGTAAGTATTCGAGATGATGCCAGGTGACAGTGCTGAATCCGAGGAGACCATCAGCACTGCGGGGCCGCTTGAAGATCTCGCTGGCACGCACGGGTGGCAACTGCCGCAGGTCCCCGCAGAGGATGACGTCCAGTTCAGCGAAGGGTTCGGTGAGTCGCTGCGTGATCTGGCGCAGATGGCAATCAACCAGTTTGAGTTGGTCGGTGGACATTATACTGACTTCGTCTATGATGACGCACTTGGCTCTGCGGAAGGCACACCGGAAGGTGTTCAGGTCACTAGGTCGGAGTCCACCATCCCCCATGACTCCGAGGCGGGCGTCCTGTCGGTTTCCACGGGCAGCCCGCACGAATTTGAAGGCACTGTGGACGGTGGTTCCACCCACAGCAACGGCGGCCTTTCCCGTACTGGCGCAGATCACGTACGCGTTGTAGACTGAAGGGACGGATGAGGAGGAGCCGTCTTCCCAGCCAACGGCACCGCAGCAGTCCGCACAGCGGTTATACACGTCCATGGTGAGCTTGAGCACGAAGGTCTTGCCACAACCCGCGGGTCCCGTGAAGAAGACCCGCAGCGGAGGCTGCCCCGGCGTGGTCTGACGGTGCAGAATCTCGCGCAGCAACTCGTACTGCTCGGGGTTGGTGCTGCGCATCATCGAGACGTACTCTTCTCGTTGCATGATTCCGCGCCGTTTGTGTACCGCAGCACACGCCGTACTGACCTCCTTGAGCAGTCGGAGCAGGCGCTCGTTAGGCAGCACGTCCGCGTACACACTAGCATCCGCATCTCGTCGTTCGGGGATTTGTACCCGCGCGCACCCGTCATCTTCATTACATTCTTCTTCTTCTTGCATTGTTCTTTCTTCATCCTCCTCTCTCTCTTGCCTGAGCCGCAGCATCTCGGCATAGTGGACCTCCACCATTTCTTGGACCAGTGCATCGTCATCCGCCGGGTTGCATTCTTTTCGTTTTACCTCGATCAACTGCTTGTTGTTCTCGTAGATGAACACATACCTATTACCATCCAACACATCAACCGTTTCGCTTCAGAACGGGACGTATAGAAGGACATTTTCCCGCATATACGACTCCACATCATTACCGGGGTTGTATCCGCGGTAGCGTATCACAGCCGGCCGTACCCTGAGCACGTAACGGCAATCACCCTTCGCCGGCCGGTACTTGCTGGCGAAGTCGGCGAGGCATACGTCGTTGAAGGTAGGCGGCCTGGCCTCGTACTTTTGCACGAAGTTCGCTTTCCAGACGTCGGTGGAGCCCGGAGGGAGCGCCTCCAACTCGGCACGCGTTTTGCGTACGCGCACCCGTTCTTCGGGGTAGCACGTGGGGACGTACACCACCTCCCGGCTCTTGTGCGACATGTCCTGTTTGAGCAGAAACCAGGCCGCCTCCTGTGCCGACATTTCAATTCCTTTAAGGATGTCCACATTAAGCTTGCGGATCACGGCTTCGATGTCGTTGCTGGGATTCGTTTTGAGGATCTTGGCAACGGTGCGTTTGAGGTTGGACATTCCGCGGTCGGACTTATTGACATAGTCCACCACGTAGGAAGCGCACGCGTAGTGATCGAGTATTATCTTCATATCCATATTCGAATCCAAGACCCGGCCTATCCACGCGTTGAATGCATTCACAAACTTCTCCGCCCGCCGGGGTCTTTCGATGGAGGACGCAGGGTCGCGAAAGGCCGGCGCGCAGGACATCCATATACTCCTTCTCGGAGTGCAGGCCGAAAGCGCGTAGGAATGAGGCGAGATCCTCAAAGTCGCCGGACTCGAGGCTCTCGTGCATTTAATCATACTTCATTTTGAAAGCCTTGAGAGGCTGGCGTTCCCGCTCACTCTCCGCATCGTCTCCCTGCGGCGCAGGTGGAAACGGCACCACGATCCTCGTTTCATCACTGGGCATGAAGGGCGCCCCGAACGGGCACTTGGTGCGGCCGCGCTTGTAGCACGTGTGGGTGTGCTGATGCGTCTGCGTGCGCGGCCGCCTGAGGAGCGTAGTGTCGAGCGTGAGGAGTTGGGCCACCATCTCGAGGGTCTTCGGCATGGCACCTTCCTCACCGGTGAGCTCCTCGTCGGGCGCCTCTTCGAGCCACAGGATCAAGTGCACGTGCGCGCTTCCTCTATGCTGGAACTCCACCCGCTTGAAGTAATCCCGCCTCACATACGGGCGGAACGGCGAGCAGTTTCGGTTACCGAGCACGTTCATGAAGACGTCGAAGATCCTGTTGATGTACATCGCGCAGGCAACGGGTTCTTCGTTCACCAGCTCCGCGCGCTCCCAGACCATCATCTCGGGCATGGGCCGAGGCGTGCCACCGGGCCCAACCCGCAGCCAGGCGCTCCCAGCAGACCTCGGACGCGGACATGGTCAAGAACGCGTGTGGCTTGCCCAACAGGTGGATCATTGCGAAGAGTTCACTCCTGCGATCCTGCCAGTACTGGACCGTATTTGGAACGCCCCGAATGAATCCGAGGTCTCGGTCCAGCACCTCCTCCAGGAACTTCTTACCGCCACTCTCGAGCTGCTCGCGCGTGATGGAACCAGTGGTCTCGTTGGTGCGAAACATCATGTTGCTTTCCGCAACGTTGTACCGCATCACCTTCGCGGCCATGTACAAGACGTGCTCCGGCGTTGCTCCACGCCGGTTTGTGCGCCGTATCTTGCTGCTGGCCATGGCGAATGGCGTGGAACGCGGACCGATGATCTTGCGAGGCATGCCCATGTATATCGTGGGAAGGCGAGCTCTTCCGCATACGCATCCATGAAGAGCGCCAGTGGGACGCCGTTCTCACCCGGAGCGAGGTGCAGGCTATGCGACTGATCGATCAGCTTGTCAGTGGCAGCGGCATCGTCCAGTTCACCGCTTCGCTCTCCATCATCTCTCATCAAGAGAGCGCGCGGTCGTTGCTCACCCTCCTCATTAAAGAAGACCGTCTTTGACATGGCATATTGAGGACAATGGCTAGTTGCACGGGATCGTCCAAATGTATGTTCTCGGGGACAGTCTCGATGTCATCCGCATCGTCTCCCCCTGGGCGCGTTCACCTTCACAAACGGCCGCATCATCGTCATCGAAGACACCCAGCTGACTCCAGTCGATGCGCACGCCGCTAGCGACATACAACGGCGCATGCTCCAGGTGCGTCAACCACGCCAAGATGTTACCACGCTTCACCAGTCCGCGCCTGTACGTAGCCGGACTCACCAGCCTCCGCTTCACGTGCACGTCTATCGCAACGTCCTCGGGAACCAGCCGCGGAAGACACTCCACCACGCTCGGAACGTCGATGGGCACGTTCACGATCTGTCCCTTAATGCCGTACTGACCGTTGCCCCGCGTGAGCCGCCTGATGCTCATGAAGGGGAGTCGAGGCGAGATGAGGCGCTCTTCCACCGGGTTCAGATCGGGGAGGTCCGCGGGACGAGGCGGGTACGCGTAGCGGTGGCTCTTGCTCAACGGCGGAACCCGCCCGGCCAGCAGGGACTCTCGGCAAGACGCACACACCCAGAACGCACCGAAGAGAGCCAGCCGCGGGTCTTGCGCATCCATGTGGTCGCATCGGTGTTCGCCCGACCGTCTTCCGAACTCGTTCCAAAGAACCCGCAACGCGTTCAACCTGTTGGTCTCGTTCCTCACGCCGGTAATGCAGCTCAGGTTGTTATCGAACCACAGCCGGTCACACACGGCGCAGCTGTGACCGAAGCTGCGATCCACAAAGTCGCGTTTCAAACGCGCGTCCGGACGAGCAAAGTTCAGGGCTCGCACCCTATCCCGCGCGGCACGTTCACTGGCTCGAACGGCTTCGGGAACGTCCACTCGCCGTTGACGATTGCGAGCGGCGTCTTGACGCCGGCCTTCATCGCCCTTCTCCGCCTGACGCTTGCGTTGTCGTTGCGCTTCTTGGGCCGCGTTCGCGGCTCGATGCTGATGCCTCATCTCGGCCTCGCGAGCGCGCAGTTCACCATCCGCTGCACGGTAGGCTTATTCGGTAGAGCGTCGCGCTGCGGCCCGCCAAGTCCTCTTTCCTTTAAAGATAGAAAGAAGACTGCGGACGCCGCCGACGGCGGTGGATGCTTTGGGGTCGCTTATAAAGTGTATTCACACTTAATAAAAAATTCGCAGCGTGCGCGTTAACTAAAAGCCGAATTCTTTTCTCTCTCATTCCCCCTTAGCAGTCATTGGCATGTACATTGAGCACTAGCTGACATGAAAGTGTTGCTACGTTATACTCGCTGGGCGTAACCTCCTTGGTTTTAGAAAGGTTTAGCGAGCGTTGGGCCACTGTGCCATGAACAGAGTGAACTAGTATATACCATCAACTCGAGGTGGTTAAAGGTGGGAAGTAGAAACGAAGCGCAAGCCGTTAGAAAGTGTGCGTGTGCCTTCTCTCGTTCAGTCCTTGGAATGTCCGCTGGATGGCGGTGCTTCTATATGAGGAATATATGATGAAAATACGCGAGATGGTGGTACTTGGAGTGTTGAATAGGTGGACCATTGGACACACAGACAGGTGCATGGACGGACACATGAATGGCTGCACGGACGGACGGATGCATGGACGGACGCAGGAGCGAATTCATGGAAGAACGCTGGGGCGGACACACAGATGGACGTGCAGACGCACGAACAGACGCACGTACGGACGGGCGGATGAACGCACGGGCGGCCACACAGACGCACGCATAGACGGAAGCAAGAACGAATGGACGGACGGATGCTTCGCCCCTGTCTCCATCATTCACTCCTTGGATATGCTGCCAATTTTTTTATTTCCGGGAGTACGGTAGTTATGCGTTGTGCAAAGATGGCAGTCAATATCTTATAATCTGAGTTAAGTAGGGAAATCGGCCTCCACGCCTTTGGATTGGACGGCGCTATTTCGCTTTTAAGCAAGAGTATAACTCGCCTCTCACAATACGTATCTGGTCTAATTCCCTTCAGCAAGAAGCCCATTTAGCATTGTCAAAGGATGGACTTGTGTTTCATCAAAGAAGGTTTTGTAGGAACCTAGAGGTATTTTGTCAGCGCCAGCTGCGGCAGTAGCGTTCTTGTGCTGAAGCACGAAGCGTTATTCTTCAAACGTCACTGGGCTGCACAGACCACCGCGAAGCTGCTCGAGTATGCGGGAAATTCCCGCGCAAAACTCAATGACTGTTGTGGTATTGTTAACATCGCTCGCGTTCTCCGCCATGAAAAGATTAGAGAAATGTGTTTAAAAGACCGTCATTAAATCTTCTGTTTGTGAAGAGTGTTCACCCTTCGGCAACTCGACGAAGGGAACATGCGTTTGTCCGCCTAAAGAACCGTTGCGGACGCTTCTATAGGAACAGCTGGATCTGAAACCGGTCGTTCATTAATGAAAGACTATGCAGCCGTGTGCGAGCTAACACGTAGCAGAAGTTCGTACCGCGCCTTTAACTGTTCGAGATACTCGTGCATTCAAAACGGCAGCGTCTCGCCTCTTCGTACAATACGCGCATTTCGCAACACGTCGTTTATCTCCGTCGTAAGACGCGCTTTCCTTTCGCGACTTGCTTTGATAGGTTCGGTGCGCCATTTGTTTTTCAATGCATCCCAGTTACGAGGTTCAGGCGGGCTCTCACACGCTTGTAGTGCAATGCGCAATAATGCTACGCTTTTAGGGTCGTGTATTAGTGTGTCCATTTTCGAATGGTTTCTAAACGCAGTGGATTACTGAAAGAAAAGTTTCACACACACTGGAAAGATGTCTGTGATACGTGGTACGTCCGGGGGAAAGTTCAGGACTTCACAACTAAGGACATGTGTGGCTAGCACTTCAGGAAAGTAGTAGTGATATATCCGGCTCATGTTGGATCCCCGTTGCCAGGTTACAGCAGAATCATTCCCGGGAGTGTCGACTCACGCGTTTGTAAGCTTGAAATTGTGGATTAGTTGTCGCAGTGCACAAGCTCCGCTATACTGCCTGCTCTGTCTGTGTCCCACGCATATTTTTCGGTAACCTCAACAAAGTTAAAGTCAGCTACTAAAAAACGTGGAGTAGCTGTCACGGTCTCTGTCACGTGGTGCAATCACCTTTGCGTATCGTGTGATCAATGCAGTCGGCTTTCTGTACCTTTTTCTGGTCTGGTGGCCCTGAGTTACTTTCTAGTGTGGCATTAAGACACCAGCGTTCCCACAGAGGCTTTGCTTTCCCTTCAGTGACCATACATTGGCGGCTACTGGCCCTGCGCTTTCTGTTGCGCCTTATATATACAGGGAGAGGAATACCCCGCGTTAACTCTCGCATATTATTTTTAGGCACTCACCTTCGGCATCTAATGCTTAATGTACAACTTAACAGGGGCCCACAATCAGTAAGATCTACTCTATTTTATGCAAAAGCTGTCGCATTTTATCGTCGTGTCCAGTGGACGTGTCCTGGGTTAGATGTGTTGAACAATTTTATTTTTGACACAACAGCTACTTTGTTGCTACCGTTAGTTCCTCCCAAGTTCCTCCGGCCCGCCACACTCGCTTCAGTCCTGTCTCTTAGAATACGCTTATGGCATCTCTTCTTCTCGGCCACATCCGGTACTTCATGTGGCGGCTGTGGTGGGGTGTTCTTTCTACCCTTCACCACGTCGAATAGTGGAGAATAGTCCAATCAACAACATGGCCGAACTGATCCCTACCGGGAAAAAAAATCAGCATGTTCTGAGCCAATACATTATCGCTCGTGTTTTTCGGAGGGGGGTGCATACTGGATTCCGCAGTCTCGAAGCAAGCCGCTTCGTTTTATCTGGGCATTGTTCTCGAGGGTGCTTCACCTGCCTTCTAACTGTTGCTGGTGCTTACTGTCTTTTGCGCAATCGCGGCGAGCTGGTTGCAGCAGGCCGTCACTGTCGATCTCTCTTCCTGATCTCAGAGCAACTTTACACAGACCTGTTGTCTATTCAAACAGTGTAACTCTTCTTTCTCGGTGAGGAGGTATTCCTTCGGCACAGCTACAGCCCTTTTGTGTTCATCTGTGAGAGACGCGTCAAGTTTGTCTTTGGACCTGCCTCGTTTTGCTAGGCTGATATCTGTTCAGTACCGTCAGAAATTAAAAGTAAATACGCAAGTGTACACATTATAGTTTTGTTTGTGCCTTTTGTTTATATTTTACTGTACATGTGTAAAGAAATCTTTGTTTTTGTAGCAGTATTGTGTGTCTGTGCGTGTTCTGTTCTGTTTAAATGTACTGTACAAAAGTAATCATTGTCCTCTGACTGTGAATATTTTTTTTTTGATAGAGAGCACCCCCAACACGGGACAGACTAAAGAGGGGGCGCATGGTGCCATCGTCCACTTTGCCTGTCAGCCACAATTAGGTTGCGAGCACGTGCTGCAGCAATTTTTAAATGCGATGCATTTCTAGGCGAACTTGGGCGACATTGAGCGTATCTATCTATCTATCTATCTATCTATCTATCTATCTATCTATCTATCTATCTATCTATCTATCTATCTATCTATCTATCTATCTATCTATCTATCTATCTATCTAGCCACCTACGACATTTAGCTCTCTAGGCCGTCTCGATAAAGGTATCGATACCAAATTGGTATGGCATAGTATGACTGTATGAAGGCCACAATTGATTAGTCATAACATGAAAATCAAGATATTTATGTCATAAATGTCATGATTTAAAATTTCATGGTCTTGCAGATCTTGTGCTGCTTTTAGTCACATGACTATTTTGCAAAACTGGTATGGTATGACATGACTGCATTACGAACATAAGTGACAGACTCTAACGTGGAAATGATCACATGAATGTCATGAATTTCATGTTATGACTAGCCAAGACTACAGACCACGCTCATGGTGAGCCAGAGGTTGTTTCGCTAGCTTCACATATACCACATTTGGTATTACGGGACCTCAATGGATGACAAAGGTACATGACTAGTGCAAACATGATAATCACGAGGTGCGTGTCATGTAAGAACGTGACGACATGCCCCGCTCATAATTCGCTGGTGGTCGTTTCGCTAGCTCCACATAAACGAAATTCGGTATCACGTGACGTGAATAGACGACGAAAGTAAATGGCACGTTCAAAGATCAGAATCATGATATGCGTGTCATGTAAAACTTGACTACACGCTACGCTCATATCCCACTGATGGCCGTTTCACTTGCTCCATATACCGAAGTGTGTATCAGGTAACGTGAATAAGTGACGAAGGGAAATGACAAGTCTAAACATATAATTATCACATGGAAGTCATGTGCAGCCTAACTCATCTCCGTCTCGTAACGTTGTGCTGATTTTAAAGTGACATATCAACCTTCCTCATTCATGCTTCGCGTTTCATCGATTCCCACTGTACGTGTGAACTGCCTTTTTTTTCTCGCTTCTTCTTGGTCTTTGTCACCATATGCTCGTCGAAACCTCTACTCCTTTTAATGACTACCATGAAAATCGAAACAACCGGTTATAAAAGCATCGTAAACGTTGAAGCTCCGTGAACGTTGGCCGTAACCGCAACGACCCCGGTGAGTGGTGACTGGAAGAAAGCCGTCAAGGACGTCACTCTTGGGCGCGTTTCGTTAACACGTGGCTTGCTTCACTAAAACAAAAAAAAACTTGAAAAGCCAGGCATAATGATGTCGACATTGTCGAAAAAGTGAAGGGCAGGGTGACAGAGACAAATGACCGAACTAGTAATCACAGCTAGAAACACTTTAGTGGAAGCCACATTTCTACTTATACCCTCTGCGAGAACATAACAACGGAAGCGTTTATTTCGGCAGTCATTTCGAAGTCGGTAACCGATGAACGCGCAACCTCGACGGCACACTTGTAAAATCCCAAATTAATACTTCAACTTCTACCAGTTCATGTAGACCTTGTCTAAAGTCTTGATGCCTCGTACGTAAAGTGATGCGAAAGACATGCAAAACAACCAGTACATAATCCTAGTTTTCAATTACCATACGAGGAAATCCAACACGCGTTTCCTGTAATGTGGTATATCTACTTGAAATCAACGTGTGCCGCATGCAATATAAAGCTCGATGGGCGTGTGAGCGAAACGCTCCAGTCTTAAGGAACGTCTAAAAGCTCTCCCATAGTTAAGTACAATGTACTCTAAATCGTTAAACACTTTTTCTAAACAGATATTTACATCGGACAGACAGAAATACGTTTTAGAATTCGTTTGAATAATCGCGGAGCCCTCGCAAAATGAGCCGCAAATATAGCTCTGCCGAAACACCCTAAGCTTCTCGGTCATTCATTCAATCGAAGGATTGTCAGTCGCACCTTTAGAAACAGGATTTAAATCAAACCAGGTGGTGGTGGTGGTGGTGAAAACATTTAATAACCATTAAATGGTTACAGAGAGGTGATTGGGTTGGGGCCTTATTGGCCTCCTACCCTCACAGCACTAGGTGGAACCCCTATTCCAGGGCTCCATTGGCAAGCAACGCCGCCCGCGCCCGTTGAACCAGAGCCTCTTGGGCCTTCAGGTCTTGACAGCCGAGCAGGGCCGCCTCCCAGTCCTCTCTCGTGAGATTGGGGTTGGGGGGGATAGATGGATTAGACTGGCACGCCCAGACGATGTGAAAGGTGTCAGCCACCTCACCACAGAACTGGCACGTGCCATCAAAGGATGAATTGAAATGTTTTAGCACCGCTGGGCACAGTACAGTATTGGTAAACAGTTTTAAAAGGAGGCGCTCGTCAGCGCGATGCAGTCCCTTACAAGGGTCTGGATAGCGCCGGTGCTCCTCCTTGTAGTAATTGGTAATATCTTTGAATGAAAGGGCTGAATTGTCTGATTGCGAGTAGGCTTCCAAAGACAGGGAGATAGCCCGGGAAGAGAGTGCGCGGGCGGCCTGATCGGCCTGTTCGTTACCCCTGAGTCCTTGGTGACCGGGTGCCCAAACCAGATTTCGCGGAGTTGGATTAACGTATCGGCAGCTAGGTTCCAGTATGCGCTGAGCAAGCGGTGAAGCCCACCCTAGCTGATAGTTTCGACAGGCCCCTCGTGAGTCGGTGATGATATGTTTAGAAGAGGGATAGGTGAGAGCCAGAGCGATGGCAATCTCCTCCGCGTGTGTTGCGCTGTAGGCTTTGAAAGTGAGCCCGTTTACGGTGTTTGCGTTGTGTATGACTGCGGCAGTATACCACCCCCCATGGTGCGGGCTGGCAACGTCCACGTAGCACACGTGTTCCTCTTGACCAAAGTGTCGCTGCAACGCTTCCGCGCGCGCCTGGCGGCGACCAGTGTGGTTTTCTTTGGACATGTTGCGGGGAAGGGGTCGGATCTGGAGGGCGCGTCTCCAAGGTTCTGGCACTCTCACCCTTTCCTCAATATAGTAATCGTGTTTGATGTGTATTCGGTCCAAGAGGCGGCGACCGGAATGGGTCTGTGCAAGGCGCGTGTATTGGTTAACGAGGTGGGCTTCTCGAAGTTCCCGGTAGGTATTCACCACGCCTAGGGCCAGAAGTCTCTGGTTGGACGTGGTCGAGAGCCCGCTTGATAACTTTATGGTGGATGACCTCGAGTTGATCATCCTCGTGTTTGCGTAGGTGCAAGGAGGGAGTCGAGTAGAGTATTCTACTCGTTACGAAAGCATGGGCAAGTCGCATTGCATCCCTGCTTCGTAATCCGCCCCGCTTGTTGGAGACCCGGCGGACCATACGGCCCACCTGGTCTCCCACCGTGCGAAGTTTGGCCGTGTTGCACCTTGCGTTGGTGGTGTATGAAGAGGCCAAGGACGCGGATCTCCTTGGCCTCACGGATCGGTCCCGAGGGAAGACTGATATGGAGCTGAGTTGTGTCCTGAGGGGAGGGACGTACGTGCACAAATTCTGACTTAGCCGGGGCACACTGGAGTCCGCGGTAGGTTGCGTAGTCGTCGACTACAGTCGCTGCTGCTTGCAGGCATGACTCCATGTGACCCAGGTTACCTTGCGTGGCCCAAATCGTGATATCATCCGCGTAAAGAGCGTGATGTATCCCTGGTAAAGAAGCCAATTTGGGGGGAAGATGAAGCATAGCTATATTAAATAGGAGGGGAGAGAGGACCGCGCCTTGAGGAGTTCCCCTCGAGCCGATGACGTAAGGCCCATGTTCCTCATCTTGTATGCGTATGTAGGCTTGTCGGTCTGTAAGAAACTGTCTAACATAATTGAATGTTTTATAGCCACAGTTGGTCTGACTGAGGTGGTCAAGGATTACCTCATGCTTCACGTTGTCGAATGCCCCTTTAAGATCCAAGGCCAGGACTACCTTGTCATTGTGGGGGCATTCAACAGGATCTAATATGTCATGGTGGAGCTGTAGAAGTATATCCTGGGCTGACTTCTGAGGGCGGAATCCAAACATGGTGTCCGCAAAAGTGTGCTGTGTTTCTAGAAACTCGGAGAGTCTGTCGCGCACCATCGTTTCCATCAGCTTGCCGACACAAGACGTGAGGGAGATGGGGCGAAGGTTTTCCACGTCAATAGGTTTACCTGCCTTCGGGATGAAGGTCACGAGAGCTGATTTCCATTCAAGAGGGAGAGGAGTTTCTCCGTCCCAAATGCTATTGATGTATTTGAGGAGCGTGGCGTAGGCTGCGTCGGGAAGATTGGCCAACAGTTTGACCGTAACCTGGTCACGCCCTGGTGCAGTGCCACGCTTCATCTTGCGTAAGGCCGCCTGGAGGTCGTGGAGCTGGAACGGGGTGTCCAACTGCGTGTTCTTTTTGCCTGCGTAGGAGTATGCGGCCGTCCGGGGGTCCTTGGTGGTGCACAGGTATCGGTCCCTGAGCGTGTTTGCCAGCTGTGTTGTCGTTCCTGTAAAGTTGTGCATGACCTTATGTAAGTGACGTTGAGTTTCCATGCGTGTTTGTGTTGGATCGATGAGAGCGCGAAACAGGCGCCACGTGTTGCGACCAGACACCTGGCGTGCAGCCGTGTTGCACCTGTCCACCCAGTTAGTGTCGGCTAGCTGAGCAGCATATTCCGCAGCTTGCTCCGTGAGTTCTAGGATGCGTTTCTTGAGGCGTCTGTTATTTTTCTGTTTTTTCCATCGTTTAGTGAGGCTGCGGCGGGCCTGCCAAAGATGGAGGAGGTGGTTGTCCACGTCTGTTTGAGTTTCCGTGAGCTGTATCAGCTGTTCGTGTTGTTTCAGTGTAGACGTCAGTGATTTAGACCAGGTGTCGTATCCCGACTGGAGAGGGTCTACAATAGGTAGAGTGGTGCGGAAAGTTGTCCAGTCTGGGATACGAGCTTGTGTAAGTGGGCGTTTTAAGGGACGCATGTACACGGTTGTGTTTAATACACAATGATCACTACCGAGAGTGTCCTGTGTGTTCAGCCAGTTGGCATGGCGTATGTTGCGTGTAATTGTGAGGTCCGGGCAAGTATCTCGTTGAACAGAGTTGCCTACACGTGTTGGGCTGGCGGGATCAGTGTGGAGGGTGAGTCCAAGTGTAGAAAGAAGTTCCGCAAGCTTCCTTCCACGCGTGTCCTCTCGTGGGTAACCCCATAACCTGCTTGGGGCATTGAAGTCGCCGACTTTCAGGAGGGGGTCCCGTCCTGCCACCTGCATAGCTTGTGTGAAAGTTGCGCTGAACGTGACGTTCTTAAGCTTTGGGGGACAGTAAATGTTTAAAATATGAACAGGTGGGTCAGATCGCCTTATAGGCAGCACCGACACCATCGTGTATGGGAAAGGCGGTGTTGTGGGGAGTGTGACTTCCTGGGCGGTATATTGCTTGTGAACAAGTATACGTGTCTCCGGGTTGTGTTGAAATGTAGTGTAATTTGTGAGTTTGACGTCCGTGCCGGGTTCCTGAAGGGCAACCACGGCAACGAGGAACTCAAAGGTCTCAAGATAGAGGCGGAAATGAGCCCGCTTCTTGTGGTTCTTGAGACCTCTGCAGTTCCACTGTGTTAGTAACAACGGCTGAGTTGCTCTGGCTCGCGACCTAGGGTTGGAGGCCATGTTCGGAGATAGAGGGTGGGGTTGTGTTGTTAAGATTACTCAGCTCACTAGCACCCTGTGCTGACGTACTGGAGTCTTCAGAAAAGTCCGACTCATCTGGAGTCACTCTGTTAAATTTTGAGGGGCGATTAACGTCCCTAATTGGCCCTACGTGCTTGAGGACGCGTGGATTGTCTTGTATCCACTTTTGGATAATGTGAGTTACTGTTTGTGTCACCTGTGCGATGACAGTCTCCATATGACGCGCGATGGTGTCGTGGATAATTTTGGGGAGGTCGGCCATTTGTGTTTCTATTGCATTCACCTGGGTCTCCAGGGCCGCGACGCGACTCTCTACAGTAGTAGGAATCTCCCTGTCTGTTATATTTTCCTCTTCGTCGCTCAACGAGGGCTTAGTAGTGAGATTGGTTCTGAGCGAGTCAAGTTCGCTGGCTAGTTTTTCATTCTGAGATCGCAAAAGGGCGAGCTCATGCCTGAGTTTTTGTGTTTCGGTAGTGCTTGTGGCAGAAGAAGGTGGAGAGGAGAGAGAGGAGGGAGAGGAGGCGACCTCCACCCAACTGCCTACCTTGGGTTGGTTGCGTGCAGCGTTGCCAGATGGAGCGCCGAAAGCTGGAGATTCCGCCGCGCCAGGTGGTAGCGTTGCCGTTGCTGCTTTGCCAGGAATTGGCGCTTTGCCAGTTGACCGGCGCTTTGGTTTTGTTCCCATCGGGGTCCCCGATGTCCTGGACCCTGGTTGCTGAAGCCTGATGAATTTTTCAGTGCATTCGCGGGAGCTGGTGAGGTGCGGACCCCCGCAAACTATGCACGTTGGGTTGCATTCGTGGGGGGCCATCCCCTCAGGACCAGCGCCCACGTTTTGGCCACAAAGGCTGCATCTTTTGGTGACCGGGTTGGGACAGATATCCGCCCGGTGCCCCAGTGCACCACAGCGGTAGCACGCTGGCACTGTCTTCTTGTACTCCCTGACGGGAGTCAGTTCTGCGTTATAGTGGACGAAACGCGGAACGTTCCTTCCCGCGAAAGTCAACACAGCTACGTTGGAGATCAAACCAGGAACGTGAGCCATAGAATTTCTCAAAATGAACTGGAAGGGACTCTGCGTTGCGATAGTTCAGCGACCATGAGGGGCACTTTACGCACTTGCCTTATAGTCTTCGTACTTGCGCGCAGCGAATCGCACTTGTGGCTTCGTTTATTGCTGTGACTTGGTTTTGTTTCGAAAGAAAGAAGGAACCCAATTGAACTTCGCGACCTGATTTGAAACGGTAAGTCTAAAATAGTACAGCCGGGAAGTGCAAACGCTGAACATTTGGTGATTTTTGTTTCGTGAGAACCCAACTCCAAGCCAGAGGAACACACATGGAGCCAGAAGTACGATGATTAAACAAATCAGTGTACTACCCATCATTTCAATGCTCGCTGATGCACCGTGCGTTGCAACTCCCATGGACACTAGCGCCAAAGTTCCCTCTAGTGCACATTAAGGTAACTAACTCTATGACGTGAACAACGTGAGTCATACTTCATACACCGAGTTAACACCCACAAAAGAGGCATAAAACAAAGTCCGGTTACACTTGCAGCATTTAAGTAACTGTAAAGTGTTAAAAATAATCATGACATTTCAAGATTTCCCAGCACTGTAACAGCGGTGAGGACGGGACGACTGTGAATGTTTTTCAGTGTGACTACTCTTTCCAATCCACTACTGTCGTCCACTTCTATATATCTTTAAGCGTATCTATCTATCTATCTATCTATCTATCTATCTATCTATCTATCTATCTACCTATCTATCTATCTATCTATCTATCTATCTATCTATCTATCTATCATTCTAGCCGCCTATGACTTTTATATCTCCTGGCCGTTTCGATAATCGTATTGATACCAAACTAGCTATGGCATAACATGACTGTATGAAAAACAGATTTGTTTAGCCATACTTGAAAATCGTGATATTTACGTCATGAATGTCATGATTTACATTTCATGGACCTGCAGCTCTTACGGTGGTTTCGTTCACATGGCAAGTTGAAAAACTGGTATGGTATGACATGACTGCATGGCAAACACAAGCGACAAGCCCTAACATGGAAATCATGACATGCGTGTCATGTAACAACATGACTCCGTTCCACGCTCATGATGAGCTCACGGCTGTTTCGCTAGCGTCACATATACTCCATTTTGTGTTACCGTACGTGAATGAATGACGAAGGTATGTGACTGGTGCAAACATGATAACCATGAGATGCGTGTCATGTAAACCATGACTCCATGCCACGCTCATGATGCGCTCGCGGCCATTTCTCTAGCTTCACTTCTACCAAACTTGATATTAGGGAACGTGAATAGATGACGAAGGTATGATACTGGTGCAAACATGATTAACTTGAGATGCGTGTCATGTCACACCATGACTACATGCTACGCTCATGAGGCGCTCGCGGCCATTTCGCTAGCTTCACATATACCAAATATAGTACTACGTGATGCCAATGAATGACGAAGGTATGTGACTGGTGCAAACATGGTAATCATGAAATGCGTGTCATGCGAGAACATGACTACATGCCACAGTCAAGGAGCCAATACATTTCGACGTGACGCGGTGCTCGTGCTCGCCGGCGTTCATTTTGTTGTGTCACGCCGGCGTTGCCACGCAAGGCGCCGGTCCTGCTATATACTCGCAGGCGGGCGCCGCGCTGCCTTGCTTTGACGCATGCGCGTTTCAGCGCGTCCAGCTCCCCTCCGTCATGAAAAGAGGGAGACGCTGTGTTATCTGGATAACGCATCAGCACGAAATGCAGCAAGTTGCATTTCGCGCCGGTTTCCATCGGGCCGCGCCGACGGACTCTAATCGCGCCGGTTGCGCCTGGCGTCAGAGTACAGTGCTCACATTTTGCTAACATACCGTCGCTGTGCCCAGCGTGCGCGCGCGTGCGTTAACGTCCCGTTGGAGTATATTGACCCTTCATGATGTACTCGCGGCCGTTTCGCTAGCTCCACATATACCAAGTTTTGTGTTACGTGACGTCAATGAATGACGAAGGTATATGACTGGTGCAAACATATGACAATCATGACACGCGTGTCATGCATGAACAAGACAACATATCGTGTTTATAGCGTGCTTGTGGCGGTTTCACTAGCTTCACATATACTAAATTTGGCATCACGTAACGTGACTAGATGATGAAGGTAAATGACACATCCAAACATGAGAATCATGACACGGAAGTCATGTAAGGCATCATTTACCTCCACCTCGTAACGTTATGCTGATTTTAAAGTGACATATCAAGCTTTCCCATTCGTGCTTCGCATATTATCGATTCCCACTGTACGTGGGATCTGCCAATTTTTCAAACAAACAGCTGAACACCCAAGCAGCGGTCTACCGTGGCGGATGATTTGGCAAATTTTAGGACTTTACTTATGTACATCAGTGATGCTGTGATCGTCGAATCAAGGATCTCTGATACTAATCAAAACAGGAGTAATAATATTACGGAAAACAACGTAGAAAACGTATCAGAAGTGTTATGGCACTGTCCAGATACTACAAGAAAGCCCAATAACGCAACAAGAACAATGGTTTATTGAGCAGCTTGTATTTATACTGAGCGCATGTGACGTCGCAGTGACGTGCCTTGTTAACACTGCATCGCGCTGACACATCAAGAAGAAGAAAAAACGGCAAAGCTTGTTGAAAAGATTTTTAAACCACTTCGCCTTTTTGTGTGGCTGTAGTGTACGATGCGGTATGCTGTTGTTTTTTCATGACTGTCTTATCGAATTTTCCTTTTCTTCTTTAAAACGCTCACAATGGCGGTAATTAATTTTCTGATGACGCCAGGGCCCACTTCATGCTTGCTAATATCTTTTTGTTGTTGTTGTTGTTGCCGTCTTGCTTAGATAACCAATGCTTTTTTTTTTCTAGCGTTGCTGTTTTGAAATTCCTTTTGTTTACTTAAAAACACCTCGATTGCTTCAGACAGTGGCAGGGAGCTTTGAGAGAAATCATTTAGCTGATTGAACTTGCATTGCTCAGAAGAGTGTCTCCGGTTATGTCCGCGCATTCAGCCATATCAATAATTGTCCGAAAAGAAATGATGGCTTGATTTTACATCTCTGACTTTGTGTTACTCCTAGTATGCTGTTTTACTTTATCTGCTTGGTTATTTTTAAATTTTTTCTTTCTTATTTGTTTTGCTAAAAATGCGTAGCTTCAGTGTGAATCTCAAGAATAGAATTTGGCTGGACGTTTCCGAGGCTTCATCAATTAACGTTCCAAAATGGCGTTTAATTATCACTCACGACGCGAAGTGGCGCCCAGAACAAACCCGTGCTTATTGAATGGCGTACTTCTTCTAACAATGAGTCCGATCGGTGTTTAATTAGTTGTCATAATTTTGTCGCGACGATACAGTACAAATTGTCGACCGTTAAGCGTCGGTTTCGATAGGTGGAAACAGCAAGACCCAGTTAACGAAAAGAAAGGCAAATATAGAGTCGGACACGTAGCAGATGTTAGCAAGTGCATACTCGAATTCGGAAGAAGCACATTAAAAAAGAGAACAATCCCAGGCACATAAAATCAAGCCAACACGTGCGCTCTACTGCTACTCACCTGCATTTCCGATGGAGGCGGAAATGTTGTAGGCCCGTGTGCTCAGATTTGGGTGCACGTTAAAGAACCCCAGGTGGTCAAAATTTCCGGAGCCCTCCACTACGGCGTCTCTCATAATCATATCGTGGTTTTGGGACGTTAAATCCCACAAATCAATCAATACTGCTACTCACGATTTATTGTCGAAAGGTCTGGGTAACGTAGGGTGAGATGCACTTTAGCTCTGAGAGTAGAGAATACAACTAAGACCACAAAAACACAGAAATCACAACAATAAATGTATCGAAAACACAAGTAGTTCTGATAAGAAACGATTGCGCGTGGCCCAAGGGTGTAAAGGGACGCGCTGCGCATCGAGGGGTTGCACATTCGTATCCAGGTGCCGAACTTAGGGAAATATATAGAGCACTTTTGTTTGAATTATCATGAGCGTGCGTCATTGTTCGTAAATATATCTTGGAATTTATGATAATGAGCGATACTGATAATTATGATAATGATAATGTATGATAATGAGAGACGCCATAGTCAACAGCTTGGGAAATCATGATCACCTGGTATTCTTCAACTTGCACTGAAATCGCACAGCGCACGTACCTCTACCATTTCATTGCAATTCAAATGCAGCCACCAGGGCTGGGGTCGAGCCCGCGACATTGAGGCCAGCAGCTGAACACAGTATTCACTGACCAACTGACGCGGACATGTGCGGGTTTGTTTCCTTGTATGCGCTGCTTCATCGGAAATAATGGCTCCTTGTAAACCCCATTCACACATATTAAAATTAACATCATAGGAATGATATAGCAATGCGTTTATGAATTACGTAGCATACTCGTTACAAACATGGCCGAAACTCAGGAAATGGTGAAGGCTTGAATATATGCAGAAATATTGGAATAGGATGTGTGTCGTAAATGCCAACGTTTCGACATGTCTTAGTCAAGCAGTTGCAGGTCTGATTGAAAAAAAAATTATCACCCAAGCACTACGTGCAAAAGGTTAACCAGTGAAAGCTGAAACGTCCGGCCCCGGTGCTTAGCAGTCGGTTCACCCAACATGGAACTGAAGCCTTTCACAATTATTGGTTACATGTTCATGCTTCTTAATCGGGTTAAACACACATTTGGCTTTATTTCGCATTCGCATGCGGCGCACTGTGCCTCGCATGGTCACAGTCACGAAGGAGTGTAAAGAGCGATAAAATGCGTTTCGCAATGCGTTATTCACAATGGTTGTTCTTGAAGCACATGCGGTCATAGACGCCGCCACCGAAGCCAATGTGGCGCTGAAGAAACCGCCGCCGGAATCAGGTGTGTGCCCCGCGGACGCACTCCTGCGATCATCACATTTACGCCGAAACGCCGCGTTGTTGCAAGCGTTTGACATCGCGAACCAACTTGGTGACGTGGTTGCAAGATCTGCCCCCCACCGGCACTTGCATCTCCGTTCGCAATTTGGCGCGGCTGGGAAGGGTGGCGGATCACCGACACTCAGTTGTTTCTGGCGCTCAGCTTCCCTGACCTGTTATTGTGCGCCGAGTGTACCATCAGCCCGGCGAATCCGATCTCTCTCACATTCCCACTGTAGGTGCTTTTCTGGAGTTCTCCTTGGCATACGCACGTGGAAGGTTTCTGGAGAAACTCATGCACGCGTGCCAAAGGGTACAACTTTGACGGGATGAACGACGTCACTCACATCGCTGTCAATGTCGCGCTTGCTTAGAGGTACGACGCTTCAAACTGAGAACACAGCCAATGGAGACTGCTCGTGATACCACTGCCAGAAAGTTTTTCGTTTCTCTTAGCCATAAAGAGCTTTCGTTGAAAAACAATTCTCTAGACGTTCAAGGATTTTTCTACTCCAGTGCGTTCAGATGGCTAGCAGCAGCAGACTCAGTTATATTGTTTGGGAAAAACATAACAGCGGCCTGCAGTGTATCTTTTTTTTTTTTTACAAAGGCGACACCTAAGACCTTTTGCGAAACTAAGTTCTCGCGTCATAAGAAGACAGTGGTTACACAAAGTGACAGTGGTCCTCTACGTTCTTTTTTTATGAATTATTAAATTATTTACGAACAATAAAACTTTAGAATACCTCAATTTAATACGAAAAAATAATTTATCTTTGTTTATTCAATTACTTATTGATTTAAGTATATGCTAGCCTTGTTCTTCCTTTCATTCTCTTTTACTTTTTTCTTTCTTCCTTGCTCTGTCTCTCTTTGTCGTTGTTTGGAAAACGAGCTTGCCGGGTCGAGACATTACCTTGCAATGCTAGCACATTGAATGGGGCAGACGCTCATCTTCATTTCCGCCTTCACCTCACTTTTTCCGGAGCATACGCACCAGAAGCTTCTTCTGGTGTGACTCTTTCTCCCGCCTTCTCATCTACATGTTAGCCTGCTCCTACTATGCATCTTGCTACTCCTGCCTCTTGTACGAGTTTCTCGGTGGTTCACATTGTTATAAATAATAGGTCTCCCGGATGTGTATTCAAGAACTCGTACGATATCGGAAGCACTCTGTCTGAAAGAATTCCGGTAAGTCGAGTCGATGAAATGTGCATCAAAAAAAAAAAAGCTGTAGTAACAACAAAATACGTAAAAGGCGTGATTTCTTACTAGGTTATTCCCAATTTGTCATGCAATCTGGTGCCTCTTAACAAGAGTGGGCTAACATTTGTGACCTCGTACAGCCGAGACGCATGAGACAAGTGTACAGACATCTACTCTTTAGTGTGCATAAAAAGCTTTTGAAATGTTCAACCTTACTAAAGAAAACAAATTGTTTGACGATCGATAAACGTATACAGCCCTCTTTAACGCAGATAAAACAAAGAATCAATGCATTCGACGTTTACAAAAACACGTTTGCACTAAATCACTTTGACGCCTAAAGATAGCGTGCGGCTCGGATTATTTCGTAGTCAGCTGATAGAAGCTATTCCACCCAGAGTATATCACGACATTTTTAAAGATTACGGGGACAGGAGCAAGTAGGTGTCATGAGTGCACGTCTCGCGAGTGTAAGGCCTATGTAAGCTTATAAAACTTAGCACAATCGACACCTAAATAATCTGTGCGTCTTCAGTGGTCCAGGTGGGTTAAACGATGAGCTCACTCCCGTTAAAACGGAGTCATGTATATATACTTGTCAGAATAAGTGCTGGCCGCTGTGTATCGTCCTCGCAAGCAGAAGCGAATATATTTGAAGCATATCTGTCGTGAACTCGTTCACGGCATAATATTTTCAACATGCCCTCATCGAGTGTGAGGCCCGGGGAACGGCTTTATGCTCGCCCATTATAGAGTACCTAGTACTCTAAATCGTTACCCACTTTTTGGGGCTCCTTAAAGCGGCACCCGTTCATACCTCGTAGTAGTCGTAGTCGTAGTGTGTAATCAGTCTTACGTTTTGACCTGAAAGGTGGTGCCGGTGGAAGATTTGTCCTGTGCGTTGATGAACAATCGAAAATTCGCAGCGTGCGCGTTAACTAAAAGCCGAATTCTCCTGTCTCTCATTCCCTATTAGCAGCCATTGTCATGTACATTGAGCACTATCTGACAAGAAAGGGTTGCCGCGTTGTACTCGCTGAGCGTAACCTCCTTGGTTTTAGAAAGGTTCAGCGAGCGTTGGGCCGCAGTGCCATGAATACAGTGAACTAGTGTATACCATGAACTCAAGGTGGTTAAAGGTGGGAAGTAGACACGAAGCGCAAGCCGTAAGAAAGTGTGCGTGTGCCACCTCTCGTTTAGTTCTTGGAATGTCCGCTGGATGGCGGTGCTTCTATATGGGGAATATATGACGAAAAGATGCGAGATTGTGGTACTTGGAGTGTTGAATAGATGGACGAATGGACGCACGAATGTCTGCACAGACGGATGGACGCAGGGGCGGATGCATGGACGAACGCAGGGACACACGCACAGATGGACGTGCGGACGCACGAACAGACGCACGCACGGACGGGCGGATGGACGCACGGACGGTCACACAGACGGACGCACGGATGGACGGAAGCAAGAACGAATGGACGGACGGATGCTTCGCCCCACTCTCCATCATTCACTCCGTGGATATGCTGCCATTTATTTTTGTGAACAAAGTTGGCTGTAGACGCTTTTTCTTGTCCGGAATCGCTACCAGACGTTAGCTAGAAGCTTCGATTCATGTTTGAAATATAGCACGATGACGTAGCCCGTTAGGTATCATTGTGATGTTGGTCTCTGCATACATCTGCCCAAAATGGCGGAGCGGTCGTCTGTGTGTTCCAGAGAATCGTGATTACGTCTGTATAGGGATAACAGTGCTGATAGCAGGTGAATATTTCTGCATGGATCGCTGCCATTAGGTAACTCTCGCGCAAGTTCGGGAGGTACGCTCGTGCGACTTGGCTGTGCTTTGCTGGGAGTAGGCGCTGATTTCGAAGATGGTCTGTCGTCAGATTTGGCGGTGGTGGTGGCGGCAAAGATACATCAACACATGCGGTCCTCATTAGACCGAAAACACTGCTGGTCAGCAATACTCACGTTGCCATGTACCACAGACGCAATATGTAAGCTTGTAAGCTCTGCGCTTGCGCGGAAGTGGGGTGGCAGCATTGTGGCGAAAGAGGTGCACCGTGAATATTCCTGGTTACAATAAGAGTGGTGGCGCTGCTTGACGCTGCTTTCTATATAGCCTATGCTTATGCCTATCTATATAGTCTATGCAAGCATATAGAGCGTTTTCTTTGTTTTGTGTCTTACCTCTGAAGTCTTGAGAAGCGGCACGTTCTGCAGGCTTTCTCACAGGGTTAATACAGCTTCATTCACCACAGATAGCAGTTCTCTATCTGACCACGCCTCCACATTTCTTTTAGCATTTTTGTTAGTTTCGTTTCGTTTCGTTTATTTTTAGACATCATGCGATCCACAATTTACGCATCTGGTATCTATATTCTTTCTTATCTTCGTTTTTTTAGTTGTTATCTTGTTTCCCAGAATCTGACCGAATGTATCAATTTTACTTTTTAAATGCTCAAACTTCATGACCGCACCTTTATCTCTAATCTCACGCGCGTTGTGCGGGTCACAATGTTGTCAGCCACACTCACTGGTTGCTATTACGGTGAATAATTGCGGTGGCAAAACTGGGTGGAAATAGATCCGAACTCTTATGCGCGAATGGTGAGTGGGGTGCTTCGCTTTCCCAATTTATTATTCTCTCCCTTCTTTGTCCTCCCCTCCACACTCCACATATTTCTAAATTTTCATTTTTTTGTATTCAGCGTTTCGTATCACTGGCTTCCAAGAACAATAAAACATAGGAAAGCATAGTGGGCTCCTTGTTCACGGTGTGGGTGCGCGCAGAATATATAAGCTATATATTGCGTCGGGTACTGTAATGCAGTTCACTGAACTGGATTACACATCAGAAAGGTTTCCTGTCGGGCGTTCGAGCAGGAAACTACGCGCCTCAATGTGCGTTATGTATTGCTGTAAGTGTGCTGGCTTATCTTTCTTCCGTTTCAATTTGTGAAGGTTCGAACGATTAGGGTCACAGTGAACTGCAGTAATAAAGCTCAACGTAAAGGGGTAATTGTATTTATTTGTGGTTTTTTTTCGTGGCATATTTAGTGATTCTAAGGAGGCAAGGAATACAAAAAGAAAAGCTAACGGGCTTGTCGTGCCCTTAATATTTCTTACATTTTACACAGTAATAGCACAAGTGAAGCAGGCCTTGCCTGGTCTGTATTATATATACTTGAATGAAGACTGCCTATGACAACAAGAGGAGAGGGTGATGTATTGTTTTCAGATAAAACAAGCTATTGTAAAGCAGTGTAACCTAACCAAACTTCGACCATCGAATAAAGCTTGCTTTGGTATTGGCATGGCTTTACTGTGAAATCTTCATTGCTGAGGTATATAGGATTTTACATTCGCACGAGCTCAACGAATTTCGTCCTTTACCTCAACAGTGGTGTATACTACAACCTAACTGTACCTAGTCTAACCGAAGCACAGAAAGAACATAACCAGGACATAAATAAATAGAAGATACTGTGAGGCTGGCTCTGTCTAGCAGGTTGCATGCAATGCACGCAATTTTTATGTAGTTTTGCTACCGGGGGTTCTAGTTTTTGTCAAGGCACCGCCGCGGTGGTCTAGTGGCTAACGTACTCGGCTGCTGACCGGCAGGTCACGGGATCAAACCCGGGCTTCGACGGCTGCATTTTAGATGGAAGCGAAACTGCTGTTGGCCGTGTACTCAGGTTTGTGTGCACGTTAAAAAAACGTCTAGTGGTCCAAATTTCCGGAACCCCGCGCTACGGCGTCTCTCATAATAATATGGTAGTCTTGTGACGTACAACGCCACGTATCAATGAAATCAGTAGTTTTATTCAATGCACATAATATTATTCATGTTGTGGCTGGTGTGGTCAGATCTTCTTTAGGGAATATAGATTCGGATAGCGCTCGACTGTCTTTTTCTTGTTCTGTACTTTGTGCGCGCTTAAGAAAGTTATAATTCCGAAAGGTAAAGTCATTAGCGTAATTCACATAAAAATGGCAGTGGATTACGTAGAAGTAACAAAAACATTGCCCACTTTAAATACTGCTTACGGTCAGCCATATATTTATCGTTTTGTTGCTGATGTGGTGTTAATACGCAAATAGATAGCTTTGTATTGCACGAAAAACGTTTTTTTTCTGTTGCGCAAGATGTTCCACGAACTCATGGCAAACGCGTTTTTTTTTTTGTTATCGCTCACTTCACTTCGCTTGTCGGTAGACACTGGAACGTCCCGTATCACTTGGCCTTTTAATGCGAACAAGCAAGCTTTCGTAAAAGGCGTGGTCACGTGTGCTTTCCCGAAAATCTTGATTCACCAGAAGGGGTGTGGCTTCGCGTCGTCTCCATCGGTTTTCCTCTAGTGTTATGGTCATGAATGATGTCTTTGTGCCTTTCTAGACGATGTTTCTTCACCGGAGATAAACCGCCGAAGACCGTGAAACGATGGCAGTAATTACTGGGTACGTAGTTATTATTTTGCACCCTGTTCTATTCGTATGCAAGTGCTAAGACCACAAGAGCGACTGCAACACTCTTCACGTGCTTAACGGTGATGGCCTTTTTCAGTAGTCCATAGAAACTTTAGTCTTTGACGAGCACGAACGTCGTAGTGAGGTCTCGGCCACTGTGTTCTAGCAAAAAAAAAAAAAAGCAAGCGCTGTGCATCCAACACATTACTCAGTCGCGGGATACCAACTGGTCGGCTGTTCAAAAGATATCTGCATAACGCCGTTAATATCGGTTTTGTATCACCTTGTCATAGTAATTTATGGGTAGTAACCATCTTTGAGTCCGGATAATAAAATAATATTTAGGGTGTTACGTCCCAAAACCACAATATGGTCATGAGAGACGCCGTACTGGAGGGCTCCTGTCGTTTCAACCTTCTGGCGTTATTTAACGTTTTCTGACCTCGCACCGTACACAGCACTCTACCATTTCGCCTCCACCAAATTGTCAACGCCACTGTTGGAGTTATCCCTGTGACCTTCGGATCAGTAGCAGCGAACTTTACAGGTACTGATTCACCACGGCGGACTGCGTGTCCAGATGGGGTTGGTGATGGTGGTATGATTAAATGTGAAGCATTTCTTTGCGTACTGGAAGCACTTATGGTATCTATCTATCTATCTATCTATCTATCTATCTATCTATCTATCTATCTATCTATCTATCTATCTATCTATCTATCTATCTATCTATCTATCTATCTATCTATCTATCTATCTATCTATCTACTATCTGCTTACATCTGTGTGCTCTTAAGATCACCACCTCAACTTTACGTAAACAAAAATTTAGTACGGGAGGGTAAAATTCTTTGACAAACATGACATGCTGATCAAGACTTGAATAATGTAACAATCCAGTAGCGGGGGTACGTCGTGAACAGTTTCCGCCACACAGTGGCACATACAGGTGGGCGGGTATGTGCCACAGGTGATTGCCATTTAGAATCTAGGAGCATCGAGGACACAAATGCAAAATGATAACGCCTGAGCGTTAGGAAAAAGTGGACAACAGCAACTTGACCCAACAAAATGCAAATAATAAATGTCAGTGTCCCGGCAGAATCAAACCTCAGCTTTCTGCGTAGCGATCAAGTATTCTAAACACAGAGCCACGCCAGGTCAGGGAACTAGTTTTCATGTGCACCCGAATGTTCGTGAAACAGCAATTGAGGTTGTAATGCGCGCTATTTAATCTTATAAACATTACATATCCATCCCAACAATACAGCCCTCACTTTGGTCAATTTGGGTTAACGTTAATTATAGTTAGCTGTCAATGCGCTTGAGTTGGTTTAAGTAGCAGTGTCTAAAGCTACCATTATTCCGCGCACCAGTGCTTCATGTCAGCTTATCCTTTCATGTGTTGCTAAACCTTATGTTCCTGCTGGCATTGTTGTGAAAGTGTAAACACTGGTTATATAAACATCTGTACCTGTTAAACATATGCCTGTGCGTGCCACTCTTGCGCATGCATTTGGCGTCTTTTCATAGCGTGTCACTCAATAAAAAAAATGTCAACATGGTCATCTTCCTTCCGCATGCTTCGCCTAACGTCCATTTCTAAAGAACATGAGAGCTGTCAATTATTATTATTATTATATTATTATTATTATTATTATTATTATTATTATTATTATTAGTAGTAGTAGTAGTAGTAGTAGTAGTAGTAGTAGTAGTAGTAGTAGTAGTAGTAGTAGTAGTAGTAGTAGTAGTAGTAGTAGTAGTAGTAGTAGCAGCAGCAGCAGTAGCAGCAGTATCAAATCACAGATTCGCAACAAAAGGAAGAGAAGCAGAAGGTGCTGTGTACGTCCGACAACAGCAATGCTATGCTTTGCCTGCAATTACATATGCTCTCCGCAAAAAATAACAGTACAATATTGAAAAAAAAGGCGCTACCAAAAAGGCATTTGTAAAATAACCTAATTACTGCAACATTCATATAACAGTAGCAAGGAGTGACGTATTCATTCACGCTTATGTGTGACGAAATTAACACTATTCTAAGTATGTTAGGCCCGGTAATATTTACTCCTGACCTGTTTTCAAAACAAAAATTTCTTTAAGCCATTTCACGAATGCCCTTGGATGATCGACAAAAATTGAATTTACTTTCAAATTCATCGATTTTGTTGCCCGGTATATTACAGTATCACTTCTACTCCATATTTTCTTTTAGATCTTGAGACGCAAAATAATTTTTCTATGCATTATCTGACTTTGTTCTGCCATTTTTATTGATGACAGTAAACAACAAGAAATTATTTTTGTACTGTCCCGCTATTATACTCCGCTCGAACCACCACTTGAAGTATTTACTTTTTTCGACGTTTTGATTATATCTTGGATCACCAACCTGTGGGATCGTTGCATTAACTTAATGATGTAGACTCGCGAAGCAAGCTGGTTTTTCTTCGAAGTAAAAAGCAGTTAGTCGAGTGGCAAATGGCCCCATTGCTCTCCGCGAAGTGGCTGCTATTCGGTTTGAGCTACCGCGTATATACTTCGCGTAATTAAATTGCTCTCAGAGCTTCGTTCAGCGTTTCGACTCAATTATCGAGATACATTGCGCTACGCCTGATGCTTTCCAGAGCGCCGATAGTAGCCAGCAGTTTTGTGAGATGAAAGGTGCCGATGACCATGCGTTCTTTTTTTTTTTTTTACAATGAACTTACTAAAGACGTCCATCTATTCCACGCATTTAAAGTAGTGAGGTGTGGGTTAGCTGCTTCTATTATTTTAGGTATTTAGTTCTATGCATCACCTTTCATTTCAGCTGATAATCTGTATGTTTCTGACTGTCGACATTCTTTAAAAGAGCAGCAGAAGTTATCAATCATCAGTAAACAGGAAGGAATATATATTTGATCTTGACAATAAGATCACAAAATGAGGAATGTTCACATGGTGATTGTCACACGCAGGGCTGAGTCCTGAAACTTTATTCCTAATGTTTTTATGCGGAGAAAAGACCCTGGAGGCGCACTTTTGCGGCCACCTTCATGTTTAGCATAATCTCTTTATTGTTAACATCAACCTAGTTGTCTGCTTATGTGCAAATACGAGCTTGCCGAGGCTGCAGACAGGTGCGCTTCTCGAAAATGTGTAATGTGCCGGCCAGCCTCAGCCGGGAAGCAACTTGTAGACGTGCCACTACGTGTGTGGGGTGGGATGGGAGGGAGGTGAGAGGCTATTTTACTTTACTCACGCAGCAACTGCAAACTTTGATGAGAACAGCACTGTCGCACGCTCTGGCACGTGCCGTATATCGACAGACATCAGTGAACAGCTCCTATCATGGTAGGTGCTGTGTTTTCACCGCCTATTTTGCGTTAAAAGATATGTAGCGCAAGAATCGAGGGGCGCTATTCCGTCCCGCCAGTATCTCGCAGTGTAACTTGAAGGACATCTAACCTAAAAAAGTTATCTGCTTACCTTTTTTTATATAGTATTCTAATAGAACTCTCCCTGTTGGCGAATAGTGTGTGAATAACACCACGCCCACAATTTCCACCCTCGGAACAGGTACTGGTTCACATTAAAGTTCTGCCGGTGGTTTATTTCTGCGCAGCAGAGCTGCGTGTGTCTGCATTCCTTCAACAGATATTCTTGCATTGAAATTGTCTAAAGTGACAGCTTTTAAATGTAGGGGTCATTGTTATACTATCTCATCGTGGATGGTGGCTATAGAAAATCTTTACCCACCTCGAAACCGAACATTCTTCATGTTACCATTGATTGGCACTTTGAGAAATATGCCCATGCCATGGGTGAAAACGTATTCGATTTCCTTCGCGGCATTTGCAATGCAAGTTTGAACGAGGTACAGCACTCGCAAAAGCATGGTTTCGAGCAGCTGTGCGCAAGATAACGGATATGATTCGCACTCAGTGCGCGAAATTCTGATCGGAGATGAATGATAAAAAAATCTGGCAACACATTTCGCCATGCATTAGGCTGAGGTTAACAAACCACCATAAAATTTAATGCGAAATTCTCCCTCTGCATTCCTCATAACCGATTGAAAATTTGCGCGATTTTAAGCGTCGCTGCATTTGATGCCAACAGTGTGTTTGCATACTTAAATTCCTTCTTTTGACCTGGTAAACAAAATTCTAACACCCATTGTCACTTCCTAAAGATCAAGCCATAAAGGTACGAAATATATTAGATACAAGAATCTCAACTGTAATCAAGAAACGTATGAGCTCTTCGACAATTCGAGTTATACGTTTATTGATAAAATGATGGAAGGGATGTTCACTGATGCCGTGCCGCTACTGCGGTGACTCACATAGAACCATCACCTGCCCCATCTGATAGTCGCACTCTGAGGTAGCTGCCAAAGACTTCCCTCCATTTGAGCCAGGAACACTGTCCAAGAACAAGGGCGAGGGTTCGCCATTACTAGCCCCGATCAACGGGCAAAAGACCAAGAGGCGGAAAACGCAACGCTGAATCAGACGGCTAGAGTGTCCCCCGCCGCGGTGGTCTAGTGGCTAAGGTACTCGGCTGCTGACCCGCAGGGCGCGGGTTCGAATCCCGGCTGCGGCGTCTGCATTTCCGATGGAGGCGGAAATGTTGTAGGCCCGTCTGCTCAGATTTGGGTGCACGTTAAAGAACCCCAGGTGGTCTAAATTTCCGGAGCCCTCCACTAAGGCGTCTCTCATAATCATATAGTGGTTTTGGGACGTTAAACCCCACATATCAATCAACGGCTAGAGTGTCCTCGGCCATCCCGGACCCAGCAGTTCCTCCAGGTTCAGTGGATTTGTCCAGGGCCCCGCGTCCAGTGATAATAGCTGCAAAACTGACCGAGCCTTCGCCAGACAAAGCGCCTCTTGGGGAATTTGCCACAGAAATAGATTATACATCTACAGCTCATCCTACAGCTGCAGAATCAAGTGGAAATCAACATGTCATCAAGGAGACTCAATCCCAAGGCGACAAGGTCTCCATCATTGAGGAGCGGAGCAGCACCGCGAGTGAGACGCCCCTACAGATAGTTGAAGAAGCCAGCTCCAGTGACGTCAGCCAGGACAGTTTAGATTCTTTTGGCCATCGCTATGCGTTTTCCTGCCGGCTAGCCAAATTAACCAAGGTCCCCAATCAACTGAACTGCCATTTTCGTATCGAGCCCTTCTGGCAATTCACCGATGGTTGAAGGCTACGTGCCCAGAGATAGAAGTGGTTGAATCTAAAGTGGTGGACACAATAGCCATCCTGCTACGGCCCTTGGTGCCCCAGAATTGTCAATCTATAATGAACCGTTCTTGGAGAACAATACCTGCAGCAGTGTTGCCAGGACATATCCGGGACTTTATCTGGTGGTTGTACTGGGGCTTGCTTCCCACTCGAGACCGGTTGCACCGATGGCAGGTGGTTCGGACTTCCGCATGCCCCAGTTGTGTCATGATCGAGACCAATAGACATGTGACAATTCAATGTGTGGTCTCCCGCCTTTTTTTTGGCATGCGGTCTATGCTGGTTTTTGGGGCCAAGGTGTGCGAACATTCGTGTAGAATGGCCGATTCCCGCGTGGGCGCTTCTCGGCTCTTTTAGTAGTTGCGGGGCTGTTCATCGTTTGGAAAAACTGATGTGAGGCCGTAGCTGCCTATTGCCGCTGGCGTGCTTTGTGGCCGATACTGGGGTGAATGAGACGAGAAATCCTCACGTTCTTCTCTGAGGAGCTTTTTTTCCTCGGGGAGCACAAGTTTCTGTGCATTGGTTGTGCCCCTTCGTCAATGTTGAACAAGAAAGAGTAAAACTCATTTTTCGACCGACGGTGTGCGAAGCACCCCAGTTGAGTAGTTATTAATGATTTCGTCTGCAACCTCTTGTTACATTGACTGTATTGCATCATTATACCGTTGTATGATGATGTTGCGTTCAGTTGTTGTGTACATGTATGCCAACAGTGTCATGTATATTAGAGCAGTGATGTCTTCATTGAAACGTAATGTTTGCCGTGGTACCTGGATGTTCCGAATTGTATGTGCCCTATTACTGGAATGGTATGAAATCTTTGTTTTTTGTACATAGTGTATATAAACTTTTTCTAAACACAATGAGTCTTTCATGCATCTCGCCATATAATAAAGTACTTAATACTCTGAATCGCTACCTGCCTTTTCTAAACACAATTGTTTATTTCGAGCATGCCAGTTTGCCACGGCTTCATGAAATGTGAGGACCACTGGACGGCTTTTTGCTATCCCATAGTAGAGTACTAGGTATTCTAAATCCTTTACCACCTTTTCTAAACACAATGGTTTACTTGGATTGCTTTCTCTCCTCCCATAGCTCAGTAACAAGTACTCTAAATTGTTAATACTTCTTAACACGATAATATCACGTGGGAATGTATATTAAGACCACACATAGTAACAGACCTCAGATTTCAGCGCCAAGATATCGAAGACAGCTCGCGCCCGACCATTAAGGCCCAAGTGGTGAACCTTCACCCGGCAAGGCAAGCTGCGGATGCCTGACGAGACCTGGACCTAATAAGTTCACCACCCATCTGCTTCTTAACCTCCTTTGTTTTTTAAATCAACAATTTGCAAGTGAAATACATGTGCGAACTCGCATGATTGAGTAAAAACGGGAATGCCTATGGCTCCCGTTTAACCAGATCATCTGTCGTGGTGGTGTAGTGGCTATGGTGCTCCACTGCTGAATCGTAGGCTGCACGATCGCAGACCACATTTTAGATGGAGGCGAATAAGCTTGAGACCCATGTGCTGTTTCAGGTTGATGTTAAAGAAGTTCAGGCGGTCCCAATTTCCGGATCCCTCCACCATAATGGTTTGTTGGGTTTGGGACTAACATTATGAACTTATGAATATCCGATAGTTTGGTAAATATTGTGTCCGCAATATTTCACGATGTTTCTCAAGCACGGAGTGTTTGATGCTGGTGCGTGTTCAGCTATTATATCGAACATTCTCACAATGCTAGTATTAAGTATTGATATGGTCATCACTCAAGTGGGAACATGTTCATACGGTATTGTACTTTAGTCGCCCCTCTCGACAACTGCATTGTGGAACGGATTCAGACCAACATGCTCTGTTCGGCTGAAACATGTCTGAAATAAAAATATGAAAAAAGAGAAGAAAAATATAGATCTACGTAGAAGTCAGCATTTTCTGTCCAGGGTGCGTCGTTTTGAGAAATTTACGGTTTCTGCGTGAGCTCAGGCGGTGGTATGAAGGCCGCGGTGAGACCATTTCGACTGGCTTGGCTACCCAACCTTGTCATGGCGAGTAGCATTCTGTTTTTTTTTTGTATAATATGACTTGGTCTGGTATTGGTGCTGCTCACTTTATACTTCCTTTCTGAGGGTCGGTGTTCTATTTTTGTACTCATCTTTCTTTCTTGCTTCTTTTTTTTGTGATGTAGTGCCAACCGTAAATTAAAGAAAGCGTGTGCTTGTTATCCGAAATGTGGCTTTCTGTATGCTATTTACACAGTCCAGAAAGCGTATTTCATATCTCCAATGTACTACAAACTTCAGCTACTGTCCTTTTTGTTACAGGTGATTTTGTTAGGTCGGCTAATGTAGCACACATTTGATAGCGAAAAAAAATGGAACCAGTTCAACGCTGCGACAAGCGTCGGACAGCGTAGCTGTAACTCCTTTTGTCACCCATTACATTCGGCTCCCATGTTTCACCAAGAAGAGGAAAAATAGGAGAAAAATAATGGCAGGGAGGTTAATCAGCATATAGGCAGCTGGTTTGCTACCCTGCGCATGAGAGGGGGTGGGTGAGATGAAAGATAGAGAGGAGAGAGGGAAGAGAGGTAAACTCAGCACATTACACAGCACACGCGCACACACTCAGTCATAGTCCAGTCTTGTATTTCGTGGTGTGACATTGCTGTTGTAGCCGCTTGTTTAAGTCCGTCTCCCGTAGGAATTTCAACAGAGCTTTTGTCGCCTACTGTTGCTATGTCTTCTCTCGGGCACTTTAAAGAATAGTGTCCACAGACATTTGGCTGTTGTCGATGCGCGTAAGAGCGAACGCCAGTGACTGTCTCTGGATGTCATATAACGGACAGTCGCACAGGATGTGGTGTAGCATCTCTGTACAATGACAGGCATCGCAGAGAGCGTTGTCGGCCATTCCTATGACAAACTAATAAGATTTTGTAAATGCCAACCCTAGCCGTAAGTGATAAAAAAGGGTGGATTCTCTTCGGTTTAGCCCAGTGGGCATGCGGAGAGCCACCAAAGACGACAGGTGGTGTTGACGATTCGTCTGGCTGGTCTAGTTTCTTCACCAAAGTTTTCACTAAGTATTGCTTGCTTGATCAGGTTAAGCCATGTGGCTTTCGTGCGATGGCATGCTCATTCAAGGCCACTCTTCAACGCTATGCTGGCTTTCTAGTACCCTGTGAGTTCATCACACTCGAAACTAGCCCAAATGTGCATTGCTGATACAACTGCGCTGGAACGCAAGCAGTGTTAGTGTTGCTGTTGCGCGTGACCTGACACCGCTTCTTCCCAGCCGCATAACTTCTGATCTAGGCTATTTCACTGTTTACAAATACACGCCTTTGATGACATGTGGTTTCATCCACCGATGTGCGTTAATAGCATTGGTGGGCAAAAGGAGCTTTAGAAAATATCCTGCTGATTTTTTTATATTTTTCTTCCTTTATTTGGCAGAATATGCTCAAATAAATGTTTTTTGAGCTAAATAAGAATTATAATAGATTCACTTGAACTTTACCAATGATCTTTTATCAAAAATCTGAACAGAGACTTTCCTTTTTCTAGAAAAAAAAACTTCAAAACGCGCTTTTAGTTCGATATTAGGAGCTGGTAAATGAGATGACCGGAAGTTTTTTTTTTTTAACGCGAGGGCGGGTAGTTTTATTTTTACAGCATTGTTTTTGACATTTTCGGGGATGCGGAGAGATGTGGTTGAACAAAATTGCTTGGAAGAAATACAAGACGGTCACTTCGTACTTGAACTCCCGAAAATTGAAATTCTACTGCTTCCACCAGCGTCAGATATCTGATTCCCATTATACGCAAAAGAATCATTTCGCGCAAGGTCCTGGCCGTATACATCAGGAAAAGTAGCTTAATGCCTCTGCGAACATTGATAATACGTAAAATTTGTGGTGGCTGTGGACATCTTCGAAGGCATAGGTGTGTGTGTGTGTGTGTGTGTGTGTGTGTGTGTGTGTGTGTGTGTGTGTGTGTGTGTGTGTGTGTGTGTGTGTGTGTGTGTGTGTGTGTCCATTAGCGAGTCACTGTGAATAGGCGAGTCAGTTCATACTGAGTAGGACATCTTCATTTACTAGCCAACACCCTTTCTTTTTTTGGCCAATCAATCAATCATGTCTTTTTTCATCCTTCGTTTCTTCAATAAAACGCGAAAGATCACAGCATAACCATGAGGTGAATAATAGCGAGTGGGTCGAAGTGCACGGACGGATGGATAGATGGACAAACGGATGCACAAAAGCACGGACGGACTGATGGACGCTTCGCCCCACTCATCGTCATGCACTCCGTGGATATGCTGTGACACCGTCTTTATTGACATGCAATGCAATGCAACTGGCTACTACGACTACGACGACACGGGACATATGACCCACAGCGTAAGGGTTTTCACCCTTAAAAAATTAATTATCACAAGTCGCTGAGACGTTATCTACCCTTCATGAGGAATTGCATACGGAGGCATATTTTGCGCGAGCTATCTAAATCGTTGGCAGAGTTTTTATGCTCTGCTTTTTAAGCTACATGGTGAAGCGATGAGCCAGATTGATGAAACTCGCTGTCGTAGGACTTAAGCGACAAGGCTGACCGAAAGTAAACAAACCCAGTGCAGGCAAAGTTATGAACCCACAAATCGCTCTAGGAATGAGAGGGTGCGGTAACCTCGACGTCTCCTCAATGGCATTTCCTCAACGACGTGAGATTTACGTAGGTATGGACAGAAGCTGCAAAGGCGCCAGTAGGACTCATGATTCAGGGAAAAAATGTATTTACGCGTTCTCGCTCAGGCACTCTGTCATCGCTTAGCTTTAGTGTTGAGCTTTCATAACGCGCAACCAGTAGCCCATGCATTTTTCCTGCCTAGTGGGGTTTTTTTTTGTCCGTTCGAATGACCTGATAAACTAATTCTTTAGTGTACTTGGTGTATTTGGGCAGGATACTAAGCAACTCAGCTAAAATGCTGCTTGGGCGAGTTAGTTCATGATTAAGATAGACTTACCAGTGAGAAAAAAGGACGGAACATTTAGGAAGGACACATACCAACACACAGCACTAAACTCACAACTGATTTATTACTTTGAACGCAGGGCCTCTTTGTTCGTATCGGAGCAACACGTATCGGAGCAACACAAAGAATGCTTGAAGACGATGAAAACCACGCGGTTTATTATCTTTTTGACCAGCAGTTGTGACGTCGTCTTCATCGTCACTTTTCGTCATTTAATCTTACTGGCATTTCGACGTGTACCTACATAAGAGACCTGCGCTTCAAGTAATAAATCGGTAGTAAGTTCAGCGCTGTGTGCGTGTGTGCTTCCTAAATGTTCTGTCTTTTTTTTTTCGCGCTGGTAAATCTATTTTAGGCAACTCCGTGTAAAAGGGCTATCCGGCTGCTTACGCATTTGACTAACACTACTGGAATTGGAGGCCGTCTTATTCAATTTCTTCTGTACCGATTAAGATTACCGATCTAAACTAAATTGCATAAATACGGCCTTGCTTGTGCGCGCCGAAACTTGAAAAAAGAAGATAGAAGAACGAACACTGGGTTCTGAACGCTTTATAAACGCCATGCATGATGCCCAAAATGTAGAATTTCACACTACTGTTACGCGAGTAGCTTTAGCCCCTAATAAATAGCAGTGTCAACCTCCTTGTGTTTCATTTTTTAAAATGGTATCTGCCTTGTATGATATTAAAAATTTCTCATGGTGTCACATTTCGGTTGGGACTGCCAATTTATATGGCTCTTCCCACTTAACACTTGGTAATCTGATACGCCCACACCGTGCGGATGAACGCAGCGTCATAAAAACTACAACCCTTAAACAGAAACACGCGCAGGCGCACATACAAAAAGCTGTCACAGAGTGAGGGAGCGTAGCGAGAAATGATATTCCGTCGGGGCTCGAGTCCACAGAAAGGACGGAACTCAAGTATACGAGAGATTAGGAGGGAAGATGGAGGAAGATATTAGAAAGCGGAAGTAACCCACGCGTTTCGGAAGCAACACTATTGCGTGCGAAGAATGTAGACGACTAAGTCGAAAGCGAATATATATATATATCTTTCCTTGAAGTAACCGTGTAGCGATCCTGAAAAATGACAGCTGTCGTCCTGTGCACGGCTTGATTCCAAGGCTCCCAAGTTTTTTTTTCTTTTTACTATCTTTGCGTTTATTTTCTTCTGCGTGTGCTCTTATAGACGTGTGCTGTTCTCGCCATTTTCTCGTCGTTTTAACAGCTCGCTTGTTTCGCTAAGTGGAACGTGATTTTCTCGCCTCACCCTTCGCCGAGCGTATGCTGTCATGAGAAATAAATGACACTCGTGAACGATTCTCGCTTGGGTTTATGCAGTTCAGTGATCCAGTGATTTCCGTATTCCGTCTCCTTTCTGATATTCATCCGATTTTTGCTTTCCGGCTTGTAGTTCGTTTTTTTTTTGTTACATCCGCGAAACAGTGTTCAGTGTGCAGTACTTTCTTTTTTCTGTTGTATAGAAGCTCGATTCTGCGGAATCCAGCGAGATGGAGGAAGGATTAAGAAAGTGGAACTGAGAACTACCCGTTTACAGCACAAAGTCATACGAAAACCTACACCAACTTCTAATAAAGCTTTATTTGCCGAAACATTTTTGCCTGGAGCGAGAGTTGAACCCGAGACCGTCCTTCAGGGGCTGTCGCTGTACCAACTGAACTAAACCAGACGCTAGATACAGGCAGCACGAGGACGAATTGATCGAAAACACGAAACACGTGCTTACCATGCGGCTTCGTGCTGCAGGTGGTTGCTTGCTGATTTCTCTTTCTCAGCCCCCTCCCCCCACCTTGCGGAATTCTGCAACCTTATTTCAAATAATATATGTTTACGCGCTTTTAGCTCTGGATTTCTAGGTGAGTTCACCCTCACGTTGCCAATTGTTAGCGCCCTGGTTATTTTAAACGGATGCTTCTATGATGAAGTTGCAGTCCGCCGTGGAGGAGCAGTATTAGGGCTGCTCGACTGTTGACCCGAAGTCCGCAAGTTCAATCCCTGCCACGGTGGTAGCGTTTTCATGGAGGCGAAATGGTAGAAGTCCGTGTATTGTGCCATGTCAGTGCAGGTTAAAGAACACCAGGTGGTCGAAATTTCCGGAGTTGTTCACTACGGCATCTCTCATATTCATATTGTCACGCAGCAAAGTCACGAACCCAATTGTCACGAACCCAATGCATGGTTCGCGGCAATATCTTGTTTTTGGTATGTAAAACTTGAAATATTGTTTCTGTGTTACTATTGAGAAATTATTGGTCACAGTATTCTTTCGCCTGTTTCGTATTTTTCCTTCTTGTATCTACGACCACGACTTTTCGCTCTCGGTCATACGGCCCACGGGCAACGATAGATTTTCTGCGATGTCGGGGCTTTAGCGCTATCCCTTCAAAGTGTTGCCCCAAACAGCTTAACGATGACGCAGATCCTACTAATCTAGCAGCAGCATAAGCTACCCAATAAACATCAAAGTAAACCAAATTAGCAAGTCGAAAATAACGTACAAAACATTATTTAAAACGACAAGTTCGTATTTTTTTATATACAATATTGTATATATTTCTGATAATGCTGAAGTTTGCGGGAAGGTGTCATTGAGCAATATTTGTTGCTGAAGCCACCATTTAAAAGAACATAAATATTGGCCGCCCGAAACGTGTGCTCCAGCTGCACCCTCTGTTCAGTCATTCTTCCTCTCATGAAACGTTCTGACTTATTGTGATGTGACCAGCAAGGTTTGTCGCGTTTAAGGTGTGCTTGCAACCAAGCACCTTCACGGCCGGTCTGGAGGCGCGCGCTCCCTTTCCTTACGGCCTGAGCAGCCACGCGGAGTACAATGGAACTTTTTCTATACAGTCACGACGGCGCGCTCCGCGAGAGGGCGTCGCGAGCCGACCCCCCAAAGCCCGTTGCGCCGCATGCGCTTCGTATTGTAAACTAGCTGTGCCCGGCCAATTTCCCATGCTAATTACTTCTTCCGATTGTAGGAAGCGGTGAAGGAAGTACATGTGCGTGTGGGGACAGTGTGGCTTTCTCCGCACTCGGCAAAAGAACACGCACACGCAGCGCTACTAGCCACAACAATCTTTATTTTTTAAGTTCTTACCACCTTATTTTCGAAGGAGGCGAAAATGCTTGAGGCCCGTGTTGTTAGATTAAGGTGCACGTTAGAGAAGCCCAGGTGAACGAAATTTCCGGAGAGCTCCACTACGGGGTTCTTCATAACCATATCGTGGTTTTGGGATGACCATGCTGATGCAGATATCACCGAGTGCGTCCTTGTGCTCGTTTTTACAATGAGACGGGTAATCTCATCCTTATGACGAGCCACTGAGATAGGGTTATCTTTGTAAGCATGATCGGTGCGACTAGAAGTATGACATGGCGGTAAAATATACGACCCCGCAAATGATGTGTTACTATGATACAGAGTGTGGAAAAAGATAATCTGGAGAAATTCCGGCGCAAAGCAAGCGGTGGCATGTTCAGCGTTTTATGCGGGCGTACGAATGGAGACGTAACTGCCAGAGTGGTGTATTTGGGGGGGGGGGGGGCACGCCAAAAAGAGTCACGCCAGAACGCTGGCTCATATTATTTCTGAAAAGTTTCTCCAGATTCTTCTAGTAAACTACACAAAGAGGTTAACAGATCAGAATGACAAGCCTTCTGGTTTCATTCACAAGCCCTCGCGGAAGCATTTCAGGCTTTGACAGATGTGACTACTCTAAACTGTGATTGTCACTACAGTGTTTCACCAGCAGTGCTTTTTTTAGTTCTTCGTGCGCATATTGTTGCAGTACGAAGGAGAACATTCTGTTTCCCATTGAAAAGATTCTCTGAATGTTTTTTAATGTTTACTCTTCGTCTCCGGTGTGGCCGTCCCCATTATGCAGTGACTTTCACCTTTTTGAAGTATTTATTTCAATATTAAAGCACTATTTAGGATGCCTTCAAGAAAAAAATGTGCAATTTCGCTATTTTCAAGTACAGCGATGGCCGGCATGTGCATTTGAAATAAACATTTCCAAAACCACAACTAAACCATTTGCTCAACCAAGTGCAATATTCATCCTCTTACTTATTCTCGAGGTTAGAGAAAACTAAAGAAAAGGCTTTGTTATAATCATGTCGATGCTCTGCCGAGCAACAGAAGCGGTCGAATGAGCGGCCTGCGCCACCACTTCTGAAGAGCGGAATTGACCAGAGTCATGATATATACTTGCTACCATGTTTATATTAAATTGGTATTATGAACACCATGTAGAGTAACTTCAGAAAGCGCCACGGTAAGTCGGAAGCCAAGCGCTCCCTGCACGCGCTATCCTCTGCAATGGCCGGGAGCGGGTTGGCTCGGAGTGCCCCCACGAAATTGTGGCCATAGGTAGCAACAGCCCCCCGTGCGCACGCCGTAAAGGAAGGGAGCGAGAGCGCGCCTCCAGACCATCCGTGGCACCGTGAACCACAACGTGTTGCTTCGAATCTAACTAACCTGAATGAAGTTGAATTCCCCGCGTTTACTGAGTTGAAGAGCTTGTCGAATATCTTTCATCAAATCCAGCTTCCCATCAAAAGCCGTTCTATGGTAACCAAATCTTCCTGCAGCTAGAAAGTTGCTATTGAAAACCTCGTACGCGTTTTTTTTTTTTTTTTGGTGTTTATGTGCGCCGTTGCACTGTAGCTCGACACTGACGGCTCCCGAATAGATGCTGCCGGACGGGAAGAGATGGATCGGTCGGTAGCGGTGAGAGGGCATGTTATTTCAGCACTGAGCACGCATTGATGGATGACACCAAGCACTTCTGCAGACGTGACCTACTCCTTTCACTAGAACACTCAGATGGGGCCCTGGCTATCCATTACTGTCCGGGGTATCCGTTACTGATCCATCAGACTGGCGAAGATCCAATCTTGTCCTCATATGAGCCGGAGACGTTAATGTGTAACGCTGCGCATGGAGATCACCGATTGCAACGTTCTGCCCGCATGCTACAATCAGAAATACCTCAAGTATAAAGCGTACCTGTACACTTGGCATTGCGTTAAGGTTAACAATGAAGGCCCATACGTGTTGAAGGACAGTGAGGAGCAGTGAGAAAGAGACGCACTATATTACGAACTCTAAGCTGGGTGGCACTCTAGAAATCATTAAACATTTCTTGTGCGTCTGCCCACGATACAGTATGCAGAGAAAATCTGACTACTTTTTTGTGGAACTATGTCAAGGAACGAGTACCGGAGAGAGAGACAGAGAGAGAGAGAGACGATAAACTATGATTTGAGCAAGAGCGTTCTTCGCCCAAGGTGGGTGGCCTCCCTATTCCAGGTAGCCGCAGGCCTTCGCCATCTCCAACGTGCGTTGAACCAGACTGTGCTGATTCTTTAGGCCTTGGTCCGATAACTTAGCCTCCCACTCCTCTTGCGTTAGTATAGTGGCTCCAGGGCTTTGTCTGCATCCCCATACCGTATGAAATAGGATTGCTGGGACATCAAGGTACTTGCAGGTGTAGGAGTTCTCGGTTAGTGAGATTCAGGGAGCAGCGTACCGTAAACGTAAGCGTTAGTTTGCAGCTTCCTGAGGGTTACTGCCCCTTCCCGAGGCATGCTGGGGTGTGCTGGCTGATAATTTTTTCTGTTTAGCCTGTAGTGCTGCCGTACATCGTTGTGTCTTTTAAGTACATCTTGCTTCCTTCTTAGCTCATCCTGTGGGATGGCCCGGTGAATAAGAGCTCGGGCGAAAGCATCGAATGCCTCACTTCCCATTAAGGAGTCGTGACCTGGAATCCGAACGATGTACGTTTTTGGTAGATTCATCTTTGCTGAAGTGACAGGAATCTCTGAGGCTTGCTTGTAAAATTTTCCTTCCTGAGAATTTCGACGAGCTGCTTGCGAATCAGTTAGTATTATTGTGGTGTCAGCACAGGTCGATACTGCTAGCGCTATCACTGCATTTTCTGCCATATCAATTTCTGTAGTTAAGATGTTATCTTCCATTCTGTCTTCACTGTCGCTAACGACTAGGCTGACATAATGGGCTGGGGTTCATTCCTTTTTCCCAAAAAAGTTTTTTTTCAGACCTACACATTGTGATCAGCGCGATATTTTTTTTAAAACTCTGAACAAGTTATGCCTTGAGACAATAGTTGAAAAGAAGACTGTAACTAGGTTTTGAAAATTCAAGGCTTCAATTCATCGTCAATTTCATCGTCAGAATCGATTCAGGCTGACTGTCCACTTTTCTGTCATTACATCTATCTTAATTTTTTCCGTCAATTGAGTTGTTCCTTGCTCTTAAAGGAATTCTGCACCTCACGAGGTGCTACAAAACCTGCGACATCATCTCTCCTTTAAGTATTCGAGGATATCATGTGATAACCTTCTTTCGTGACGTTACAATGATGTAATGAAGACGTCACGGATGTTTGTGATTTGCGACGTGATTCTGACGTCATGCGATGACGTCGCACCATAACGTAATCAGGGGCGTAGGTCCCGCGCGTTGCTGTGTCACTTAATTCGGTTGCCTTGTTTCGCTGGAGAGGCTGCTAAACCGGATATTATACATCAGTCACCAGACATGATAACCAGTCATGATGCAACTGAAATGTCAGAGTTCATGTAATGCTGACTAAGCTGCTTCCAAAAGCGCTAACTTTTTCGGATATATTTACAACCATTTAGAAAATACATAGCAGGCTGCGCGGCATTGGTAGGCGATGGTTCACAAACATGGTTTCCTTTAGAATTCGGACGGCTTCCACACTGGTGTGGTGCCTGCCCATTTGTAGTCGCGTTTCGATCGTGTGACGTGCATGTCATTATCTTTTGCACAAAATGCTAACCGTTCCAACAAATGCTTGCAAAATAATTTAAAGGAGTACTGACAAAATATTTCTGAAGTTGCGTTGTTTTAACTTTTGCTGCAGTGTATTGCTGGGGGCCTGTCAGTCATAAAACGGCACATCATTTACTGCAGCGGGTGACAGATAATTAATCACAGGCTCCCAATTATACCAACAAGGCTCAGTTTTGGTTTGAGAGCGCTCTAAAAACAACCCGCCGGGTAAAACTACTATACCTAGACTGTGCAACGCTTAAACGTGTCACAACACAGAGCTGTCACACACTTCCCCGTGGTCCGCATCAAGAAGCCCTTCCGAACGAGAGACGGTAAAATAGTGTAGCCAAACGCAAAACTTTCAATGCACGTGCCGTGGCCACAGGCTTGCGAGTTGCCGCCGACCATCAGTTTACTGGAGCGAATGCCGCAAAAGAAAACTGGTGTTTATGAAGCAATCATAACTCATACCGATGAAAAAAGAAATTGTTTGCTATGACGTAATCATGACATATATTGATTGCAACGTGGTGACGGGAGGCAAGTAAAGGGCTCACCGTGGTGTCTGTTTTGAGGGTATTCCTACCGTGAAGTGCTCTATCACGGAAGCAAACTTCGCAATTTAAGTAAAATACCTTCCAGGCTATAGTCGCAGTTGAGAGACAGATACAGAGAAAAGAGATGTGGAAAAGGTTGGAGGTTAAACAAAAGCTATGATCAGGTTCGCTACCCTGCACTGGAAAAGGGGTAGTAAGGGGAGGCAGAAAAGTAAGAAAGAAAAGAGTGAGAAAGGGAAGGAGGGAATGTGAAACACACACACACACACGCACACACACACACACACACACACACAGACACACAGACACACAGACACAGACACAGAGAGAGAGAGAGATACGCTGGAATGTTAAAATCGTTCGATAAGGCTTGTCACTCGCAGAAACTTCATGGGGGCTTCGTCACTTCCTGGCGTTAAGCTCCATTCTTCCGGCATTACAAAATTGATTTTTCTGAAAACGGCTCGTCTTTAAGGCGTGCACAACACTGCTGACAAGGACTGCATCTGACAACTATACTGAGGGCACTGCCTAACATATGTTCAATGCTTTCGTCAGAGCAGCGTTAGTCACACGCAGCAGCGTCTGCCCATCCGATGCGGCTAGCAAAGGCGTTCATAAAGGATACTCCAAGCCACATGCTGCCGAGAATGGTCATGGAAGATATTCGCTGTTGATATTTTGCAGGTGATATCTGTAGGTTCGTAGTAATCAATCTGGTATGGTGTCCCGACGGCAAAAATTCTTGTAAATACCCCTTCATTCACCACCCGAAGTAGGGAGGAGGGCTTCACTAAATATACATAAAATTCTGTACAGTTAAAAAGAACGGGGTAATTTGGAGTATTCCAGTGTCTACTATGCGATAGTGCAGGCCTGTTCCTAGACGTGAAAAAACTTGTGAACATGTATTGGTGAACATGCATCAGTTGTAACCTGCTTGTCGTGACGTCGGCACCATTCACATCCCACGTCCGCAATTGTTTCTTGTCTTCAAGGTTCCCCACTCCGCTTAACTTCAGCCAGCTCTCCCTATAAGTAATACATCAATATTATAGAGACCAAGCAATACTTCAAGTCTGAATGCGTTGATAGAGAGTTCTATGTTCGTGACTCCCAAGAAGCTGGCGTATGAAAGAAAGCGGGGAGGGCACCAAGAAACAAAAAAAAAATGCGGGTAGCTATCAGTACACGTAACAAAAACTATATAATGGAAAGTTTTATATGGCATGTCTAACAGCACCGCGTACGCTATTATACATCAATTAGCATTGCAATGTCTAAGCGGATTTGAGCATGTGCACTGAGAGGTTGATTTTGAGGTCAAGGCGCGCTTTCGTTGAATAGAATTGAATTTATTTGCAACAAAATTGCTGAAGTTACCACGCGGAAAAGCTGGATTGAGTAGCTTAAGGGAAACCTGGACACCTCATACACTGGGCAGCAGAAAACGTAAACTCAAGGTTCCATGTACTCCAGTACAAAAATGCATGACACTGTCCCTAAAATGACTTGTTCTGGGTGTTCACAAAGGAAATTAATGGCACTGGCTTAATACCTTCATCGAAAGCAACGCAAGACAGTCGATACTGCGCCTGGCATCACAACAAACTTTTATGCTTTGCTTGGTGGCGCCACGTAGTGAATCAATCGTAAACGTTCAAAACAGATTTGTTTTTGCGTTGGCAGAGGGCATATGCTGTGCCCACCGCAGGAATCCTCTGCACAAAAGTGCCTTGGCATGGGTTCGGCGGGGTGAATAGTGAATGCGAGAAAGAGAGAGAGAGAAGTAATATAAGAAGGGTAGGGAGGTTAACTTGACTACGTTCTGTTTGGGACCCTACACGTGGGGAGGGAGAAGAAAATAACGGAGTGAAAGAGAGAAAGAACGAGTGACGGGGAAGATGCACTTTGCGCACCCTACACATAGCAAGATTTTACACGTGGTCGCTCAGTTCTCTTACCTTCAAGAATTGCAGAAGGCCTCGTGTTGTTTTCTTAGCTGACTACTAGGAGAACATGCACAAGAATCCGAGACTAGCATTATATTTCTGTTCTTAGTTTGAAACGAGCTGAGCTGATCGACCTTTACAACGCAAGAATATTCATAAATTTATTGACGTCTGGCACACCTGTGAGCTTTTTTTCAAACATAAAAATTTATTCTTGCCAGCTTTAGAAGGTAAGCTTGAAGGATCGACCAATTTTATCTGGAATTGTGATTTTAGTGTTCAGCCAAAAAGAATTATTTGAGTAAGTGAAGATAATGCTTAACTTTGAAATGTAAAACCTTCGAACGAGTACCAGAAACAAGTACGACCTTCTTAGAGGGATGAAGAACGAGAGCACCGATGTTTTAGGAGTGGGACCTATACTTATTTTTAGCTTATGGTCGACGAAGGTGTGCTCAGCAATTTTTTTTCATTGCTGTTTTAGCTCTTAAATTGTCCTTTTACGAGTTCCTCTTTTATGTTAGGCACACAACGCAATTGACAACTTCAACAAGATCAACATTGGTGAGAATGCAAGATATACGAGTATAATCAAAACTCGACCGAAAGGCACAGTGGTGCTGATTAAGTAAAACAAAATGTTGTCTTATTTTTCCACGCATCTGTGTATCACGCAAATATATCCATGCACATAATGCTGCAGTGTGGCGCAATTTTTGCGATACGAAAAGTTAATAAAATGCTGAATATTTCACGTTTCCTATTTCCAGGAACTGTAGAGATGTTGTGTGCAATATTTTTCCTGGGACGGAGTTTGAAAGTTATGGTTGCGCTTAGAATACATTACCTTCTTCAGTAAACCATTTTTACCTAGCCTAGTCATTTATTCGGTAGAATAATAGACCCCACCCTCTCCACAGCAAAACAGATAAAACAGAACGAAACGGAATAGTGGACTTGCTCTTACTCGACTTAGTAAGCATGTGGAGCGCGTCTTTTTTTCATGTTCCTCGAACCGGAAGTCTTAAGATTGATGTTCTTTATTGAAAAGAAAAAAATTAGAAAAAAAAGTATTCCTCATGTTTTGCATAAAAACTGCATTCTTCAAACATTAAAAAAAATCACACATTTTCTCCGGAGGTCCATAAAACCGGCTGTGCCTAACAGCATTTCGTGTACACGTATTACGCTAGAACAGTCCTAAAAAGAATTTTTTCCTCGTACGACCTAAACACTGCATAAGGTACACCTTTATAACGAACAACCTCTTTATATCTTGTTCTTTTTTTCTGTATACATTTACATACATTTCTTCGCAGTTTTTTTTTTATATACGGCTGTACACTGCGTGACAAATTATCCTACAGTCCACGCAGGAAGTTACTTCAACGAATAAAGCAGAAGTTGGGCTCTTGAAGTTCTCTGAGAATAAGCTCTCGTGTTCAGGATAAAATGTTTACATAGTGTCCATGCTGCCTTTGTTACGTACGCGTTCATTCAAGTTTTTTTTTTTTTTTTGCGGCTGCAGACCTCAGAAAATAAAAGATGAGGACTTCGTCGTCACGCTTGGCATATTTTGGTGACTGTAAAATGCAAGGAGCGGGCCATCAAAGTTTACGCTTCGCAGTGCATCACAGGGTAAGCTTTGAAAAGAGTCTCATTAACGGTTGGTGCTCTCGGCGAGCACTAAAAAAGAAGGACACTACGCTACGTCTGGGACATGCTTCAAGCTTGCATTCTGAATCTGTGCAAAACTTTTTAGTGCATTGAGGCATATACTTTATTGTGCTTTGATGAAGTATTTTAATCAGTAGGCGTTTGCGATGTGCTGTCGCATAATTAGGGTGTTTTTTTTCTTCCTCTGAATTTCGTTCACGTGTGCTCCGCTGTTTAGACACAGGTGCGCCGCTGTGTACGCTAACAAAAAGTAATGTCTTTTTTTTGTCTATGCATGACTGCATGAAAGAAACGAGAAAAAGAATAGTGTGTCGCATTAGAAAATTTTACTGTTGGCATATTTGTTTTCAGAGGAAAGCTATAAAAGCAGACGCTAACAAGTGCTGAAACTCTTTTACCATAAGTACTTTTACCATTATTTCAAAAAGAGAGAAATAATGTTGATTCACTCCAAACCATCATCACATTTCGGTATTCATCACTACAGTTGTTAGAGGTAGGAAGAATGCATGGAGAGATATTATTGATTTCCTCTTCATCGATGTAGCGACTTTTATTTCATATTGTGCATATTTATGCACAGTTCGCGAATCGTGAGTTTGTACCACTTTTCAGAGTTTGCAGTGTACGTGAGTGGTCAACTTCGATTGTGAAGTATTTTTTTTATGATCACTTCTTCAATATTTTGCAGTGTTTATTTGCCGAAAAGCAGGTAACGATAGTAATGATGCCTATTATAGGAAAAGAAAATAGCGCTAAACAGGTGTGCTCACGTAATTTTGGACGTTTTTAAATGGCACCTTCTTTGTCATGCTATATATCATACTATAGACATGAACCGAAACAACGTGCCCCTTATTTTCGCAGCATCTGTTGCTTCGAGTGACTAGGCCGTGAGTTATCTTATAAATAAATTACTCACCAGCCTTCTCGAAGCCTAATTTATATTTTTAGAATGGTATATTTGTAATCAGCTAACACATTAACCATCAATACATGTGCCACATAGGCAGTGCAGTTGCTTGCCTTTCTCTGCTTTTAGCTATTTGCTTCGTTCGCGCTAGTAGGTACAATAAAGAGTGGCGTACGCCGGACACGAATTGCACAGAAATATAGCCACACTTGCTTGGTTTCGCCTTCGAGCTGTCATAGTTCAATATGTAAGGGGCTGTATGTTTTTATATTCCTTTTGTTGCGTAGTGGCAGTAAACGCGCACTACAGAGAAAAATAAAAGAATAAAAGGGACATAATGGTTTTAAGGACAATCTGTATTCAAATAAGCTATGTAGGCGGAAAGAACCGTGCAAGACGAATGACGAAATTTTTACCACTTTTCTTTGATAATGTGTATATATATAACGACGCTTTGCCTTGTTAATCTCGGTGTGCATTCACCAGTTCCTAGTCAGCGGTTTCCTACTGTTTATTCCCATCATCGTTCTAATAAAGCGGAAGATGTAGATTACATATCAAACGTGAAAATTAACTGGTATTCCGTGTCACTGGCGTGGTAGGCTCGAAGCATCATCGTCAAAACAAGCAATGCAATATATATCACAAGATGACGCTATCATATGTCACCATAACGACGTTATAGATTGCCGGAATTTGCTATCATGACGTCACTGTGAAGTCACAGCACGCTACTTCACGTGGTGACGTCATCACATGATATCGTCGCTTGGTCAGAGGAAAGCTGATGGCGGAGGCACTACGAAACTACGACGCTAGGCATGAAAACTTCTTTGTGGGAGACGGGACAGGATAAATACATCGACGGAGAAGAAAGAAAAAAAAAGGTGGCGCTCACCTGCATGTCGTCCTATATGAGTACGTAATATATACTGCAATTTTTTTCTTTGTACGTTTGTTTTATTCTTTTTATTTATTCGCTACGCTGTTATTTCCCTATACCGAGTCCCGACGGAGTCCCATAGCAGATACGGCGGCTGTCAGGCGTCTCTTGTCGCTGTAAGCTGTGAGCGGGAAGCGAGAGCTGCTTCCTCTCAGCCGAACCGACACGCCACCTCGACAACCTGTGACAGCTGTCACACTTGCCTGATATGTCTATAGTTCAATTGAAGGCCCTGCCACTTAGCTCGAACACCGGAAAATGCAGACTACATCACCTCTTTGTATTCCCACTGGCACTGCAAGCTAGTTCCTTTAAGCTATATTTACATGTGCCATTCAATGAAGGCGTCGTATTGACGTATTCATATCAAGGTGAACCAAACGTGGTGGCGTGTTCAAAATGTTGGCGAGATATAACGATACGTCATGACACCAGCATCGGTGGCCAATCGAATGATGCCACGCAAACTAAGTAAAAAATCAGTGAACATCCACGCTCCTACTCTAGTAGATGTATGAGGTGATAGCAATTATCTGAGGAAATTTTCGCATCAATAATTTTGTAAGCTTTCTTTTCCATTTTTAAGACAACTTAACTTGGTATCCTTCCTAAATAGTGCATTAAAACTTTCTCGGTGCTCTAAATTTTCCGTTAGCGGCCCGGGCTTCATCCTAATGGTTTATTCAAAGTAAATTCGACGCCTAATTCCTACATCGCTGAATCTATTTTTCTCCTCATCAACGTAGGTTAATCTCTGCGCTGACTCTTATTAACGTATACATCGTGAATTGTTGTCTCTACACTGGTCATTAGTTGTTAAGTGATTTTTCCCTCTTCTTGCAGTATATGAATGAAATGACTTCACTTCAAAACACCAGTTCCAATACCTGAGAAACCCCTTTATTGGTTTTCGACAAGCAGTCAGTGTTTCTTCGTTGAACGCGCTACAGCGTCTACGTAACCTAAACTGAACGAAATTTTTAACTGCATTCCTGTGCTTTTGTGTTACTTTGGCATTCTTTGATAATGACACTTCATCTTTGTTGAGGCTCTATGTGGTTTATATGAATTTTTAGTTAATAGGTTACAAGGCTATTCTTGTTAGTTGTCTTTTTTTTTGCTTACTTCGTCTTCCGTGTTGCCTTTCTTACTTCGTCTTCTGTTTCGCTGGGTAGTTTGTTCGAAGACGTTTCTTCTTGCTTATATCCCATTCTTCGACTGTGTTTTTGTTGGCATCCAGTTTTCGTAATTGCATGAGTAGCACGAATAACACAGAAGTTTCTGTGTTACTTTTTTGTTAACTCTAGATGCTATTCGTTGCCTTTGACGACCCCGCTACGGTGGTCTAGTGGCTAAGGTACTCGGCTGTTGACTCGCAGGTCGCGGGTTCATATCCCAGTGGCGGCGGCATTTTCAATGGTGGCGGAAATGTTGTAGTCCCGGGTGCTCAGATTTGGGTGCACGTTAAAGAACCCCAGGTGGTAGAAATTTCCGGAGCCCTCCAGTACGGCGGCTCTCACATTCATATGGTGGTTTTGGGACGTTAAACCCCACATATCAATCAATCAAGCAACTGTTGCCTTTGATACTAGAGATTTTACTTTCTGCACCAACCTGTCATTGCATTTTTCCGTTTCCGAACTGTTCACTTTGAGATAAAATAAGAGATGCCTGGTAGCATAAAAAGAGCCGAGAACAAAAAGAAACACGGGATTGTGTAAAAAGAGACAAGGACGATTTGTTCGTCCGTGTCCTTTTACTCTGATAATCAAGTCATAGGTAGCTCCATTCCAGGTAGCCAAACTTTTCGCCTCAAATGCCTCGTCCAGGTTTCTTTTTTCTGTAAAGGATGCTCTGTGGTAAAAACATTAATTATGAGAAAAATCTGAACATTAGGCATGCGAATCGTCTTGGTATATGTTCATTAAATATAAAGAGCGCCTCCAACATCCATTCAATATGCGATTTATACCATAAGTTCAAATGTTAGTTCCAGAACAATATATTTGAAAGACAAGTTATTTTTCATGGTTCCTACGCAACAGAAGAAGTATGAGACAGCTGGGATTGATTTTTTTCTGCTCTACACTGACCTATTTGCGCCAAGTACACATGCAAATGTTTTGATTGTTCTCTGAACTTTTTTACCTACAACTGTTGTTCATTAGGCGCATTAAATAAAAACAGACATTACAATGCTAGCAGTATCAATAATATTATTACTAATAATAAAATGATCATATTGGTAAACTTATCTTACAGAGAAGCAATAGGGCGAACTCTCGGGTGAATCCAGATCCTGTATATCTGTAGGCGAAACCAAAATTTCCCTTTCATGTGGGCAAGTACTCCTGTAGCCTATGTACGAAAGTAATTGGGCCCCACCACGCAGCACTGGTCAATTGAAAATGCAGACGTTATTGCTCGGAAAAGCAACACCATTTCAGACTTCAAGACATACGTAAGCAATGGTTGGTAAAATTGTTACTGAACCATCGGGAAAACGCTAGCGATAAACACCCTGGCCACACATTGAAGCTCTCCTGAGAACCCATTCGTATGGATTAGTTGGGTGGCTACTTTCGTTAGTTATCCCAGTTTGTATAAAGTAACATTATCTACAAATATTTACCTATTTCGCCAACGTATTGTCGTCTAGAGCAGCCAGGTATTTTGTCATTGCTGGCAGCAGTTATAAGGCTACCTTCATATATTCTCACTCCTCCTGAATTATGTTTACAAGGATAGTAAAAGCAGGCTAGAAATATATGCCCCATTGTTTTGTTTTTTCACTTTTATTCAAATTGGTTCATTGTGATGTTGGCGAGCGTTAAGGAACTCCAAAGCCGCACCGTGGTGGTCCAGTGGATAGGGTACTCAGCTGTTGATCTGCAGGTCATGGGATCGAATTCCGGCTGCGTTTTCGATGGAGGCTAAAATGCTTTAGGTCCGTGTGTTCAGATTTGTACGTAAGTTAAAGAACCCTAGGTGGTCGAAATTTACGGAACGCTCTACTACGGCGTGTCTCATAATAGTATGGTGGTTTTGGGACCTTAAACCCCACACATCAATCGTTTGGAAACTCCAGAAAGTTGAAATTCGCGCACAGCCTCCTGCTATGGTTTCTCTCGTGATCGTAGTGTGTTTTTGGGAAGTAAACCCCGTAATATTATGTAGCTACATTTATTGGTAGTCGTTTTATTATTCTACAAAACTCAATAGTATAGCCAAGAGAAATGCTCACGCAGTCTCACAAACTGAGACAACAAGCGAATAAGCCTTAGATTTGTTTAGGTCAAGCGAAAACTACCATCGTATTTACAAAAAAAAATAAAGCTTGCGTAACGATAGACTACCTGCACTAATGACGTGAATAAGGAACAAGCTAATAAAAAAGGAAATTCTAAACTTAGTCTCGAGAAATATGCAGCAGGAAACTTGTAAGCGGCTCGTTAGACTGTGAAGCAAGCTGGCTGAAAATATGCAAATTTGTTTTTCAACGCATTTGCATACCCGAAAATTACCGTCGACTCTGCAATTTCGAATGCGCACGTGACTCCTGGTTCCCCCTCCCCAGCATCACACAACGAAACGTTGCCGTTCTTGGCTCCTCCTCAAACGCTTTCGGGTCGGCATTTAGAACCGTTCATGCAGAACTCTTTGACGAGTAAACAGGGCTGTTTCGTTGCGTGCGTTGCTGATGCGTTTGCATGAACTGTGCGTGATTTTATTTAGTATTTCTGGTTTTGAGCCCAAACTAACGGGTTCCCGGACTAAAGTGACCACCCACCTGCAGGCGTTAACACCCAGGTCAAAGAAATAAAGTTTAGGGTAAAGCGCAGTAAGATGCGACAAAAATTTGAAAATTGTGAAAACACTTATTTTAGTTTTTATCGCTTATTGTCAATGAGGCAAATTTTATTCAGATGAAAGGTATGTGCTGCATAATTATGACCATGTTGCCACAGTTCAAAGCGGTGTTTTCAAAATAAACTTAGAAATCCATCAGATGTCCCATTTTGCCGCAACCAGCTGGGCAAAACGAGACAGTGGGGAAAAAATTTGATCCCTTCAGACTTTCAAGTTGAAGCCCTTGAAATTCTCCCCGTTGACCCCCACGCAGTCTCCACGAGACCACTTTTTGCAGTACACGCAATGAATCCAGACAGATCTCGCAGCTGTGTTGTTCTAAAACTCTAAGCAGATCAAGCACCCCAAGTATTTCTTTGTGCTAGTGGTGTTTTTATTGAACAGTTGCACTTCATTTATTATTCAATAATTCGAGGCTGGATATATTCTTACGCATCTTTTTCGCCTCCTTTTGCCGTTTTGATGCATAAATGTAAGGGCTTGTTTTTTTTTTCAGCTTCTTCAGTCGGGCTTTGTGAGTCGACAGATTTGAGCTTTTTTATTGCTTGTTATTTTTATTTATTACTTTGCTGCGATAAAAACACTTGTTAAATCCCGATTCTAAGGCGTGTCAATGAGCAGCATGACTTGGAGATCCTTTTAATTTTTTTCATGCGCCTCTTGAGAGCATCTTTGAGAAAGCGGGACAGCCTCCATTATAGTGCGAATGGAGTGAGTCCTGTTCTCAACAGCAGTCTGTGTTTTCTGATGTCGTTTTCCACCCATGAAGCTCTATATAATAGTTTCCTATACATCCTCACCTTCCTAAAAAATGTTTAATGTATTATTAGTATGATTAAATGGTTCACATAATAAGACACCATTTAAGGCACTTTGATGCCCTTTTGTCACGGTTTGCCTCTCCCACATGACTGAATTTAAAATGGAAAATCTGCTTTGGCACCTTGCACCATAAAACCAATGTGTTGGTGGCATGTCGCTAGTAGTATGTAGTAACAAAATAGCTACGTAAGTTGTTGTACTGACGTCGGAGTAGCTTCATTCAAGGATTCAAAATTTCCGCCGATCAGAATTTCGCTCCTTTTTGGCGGGTAAAATACACAGCGACAAACGCTGTGAGCAATGACAAACATTTACACCTAAAAAAGCAGAGAACTACCAGCACCTATCGCTGAATTAAAGAAACAAAGAAAAGTGCTTTTTGCATTAGCTACAGAAGTCGGCAAAATCAAATTGTCGCGTTTCGTCCCGTGTCTCATTTTACCCCACCCTGCTTTAAATATCTTCCTGTTCTTTACTGCACACGCATACTAACGTACGGACGTCCCCATTCTCCCTTCTCTTAGGGTGGGGTAGCAAACCGAATGCTGCAATTTCTAGTTAACCTCCCTGCCTGTCCCTCATTTTATTCTCTCTTCACAGTACATACATACATACATACATACATACATACATACATACATACATACATACATACATACATACATACATACATACATACGTACGTACATACATACATACATACATACATACATACATACATACATACATACATACATACATACATACATACATACATACATACATACATACATACATACATACATACATACATACATACATACATGTGTTTACTAACTTCCTTACGTAATATGCGCGTGCAGCAGAGAACAGGAAGATATTTAGAAAGTGATAACTTCCAGCTTCTTGGTTTGGAATCTTGTTTTTATGTAGAAATAAACCGCAACCAATCAAATCACTTCAAATTTTTAGGTAACAGTGATTTTTTAACAAAATAAAAAAATTGCATAGAAACACGACAAATGTAGGAGTCCGATAAGGTTATAACAAAAGAAAAACAAAACAATATGCCACCGCAGCAGCGGCACCCACGCATTGTAGCCCAGAATACTACTCACTCAGAGGGTGTATCATTTATTTATAAGACCTTTCTCTAAATTATGAAAGTTGATGAAGCAAAGGTTGTGCAAGCGCTTCAGACGACTAAGCACACTAAGCCAGATTGCATGAAATATCTCGGGCATGCTGAAAATTATATGAAGGAGGCGAGATTCCAAGAACACGCACCGTCGCTCGTGGGCTTGCGAGTTGTGGTTACTAAAAACTAGACCACACAGCGGAAATTTACTACGTCTCGCCTTTCACGAATTACACTGCTCCGATTTCCTGCAAATTACACTGCTCCGACTATCTGCAAACTAAATTAGGAGCACTCAGAAACCTACGACATTAATTTAGCTTAGATTTCGAAATCTTACGGGAATGCAGACAGCGACGGCGTTCTGTCTCATTCTGAGCAAGCAAGGTTGTTGTCTTAGTAAAGGCAGGTCCGGTATGCAGAGTGTTACATATAAAGTATTTTGAGTAACACGCCTTGAGTTTTGAGCCTAATGAGGGCTTGCCGTCGTGTGGTCAGTCACTCCCACTAAGGCTCCTCCGACAAAGGCAAGTCTTACTTAATCCGTAGGGTTAAGACTTGTATTTTCTCATTGGACTTATGAGGTGAGCTACGTCTGAGTATCTTACTTTGTCAGAACTTTGTAGGCTTCAAATAACCCATTTTCTGTCACTCGTCTTTGAAAATGTTACTCATTGTAATACTTTTCTGGGCGTGCTTAAGTACGTGGGCTTGTTCGTGATAATTGATACGCTCCAGAACTTTAGAGTATTAGAGGTTTGAGGTTGAATATTTTCTTATTCGGTATTATTGGTATAGCCGATACTAACAATTGCACACGCTGGCTTGTTAGCGTACTGAAAATTTCAGTATCTAGGGGCATTTCGCACTCCATAGAGCCATTTGGTTCTTGGAAAGAAAGGCAGAGTACGTAGAACGTAGCTGTCTAGGAGCATTCTTTTTAATATGTTCGAGTCAATTTATCTAGTTATCAAGTACTCGAGGTCTACTGTGATTTATTCGTTTTCTCGTTGTTTGGAAAGTTGGCCTTAGATATATGCACGCTGAATGTAGTATTTCCAAATGTTCAAGCAATAAAGAAAAGCAGAGTATTGGTACCTTTCAACACATAATTTCTAGGAGAAGTAAGGGCAAATACATCAGCAAAACGGTTTATAGGTAACAACCAGAAGCGGCAAGTGCGTTTCATTCATCTAGAGTTGAGCAGTTTGAAGAGCAAGAACTGAGAAGCCTTTACTGAAAACTTAGTTTACTGTAAAGGTACGTACTTACGTACCTTTACAGTTAAGTACGTGAGACGTACGTACTTTACTGTAATGTGGAAGATTGGCAACTGTGTTTACGACACTACACACGAGGTGAAAGAGTATATTGAACCATGACCGATCACACATTCTGCAAATAAAATAACATTACCTGTTCGAATGGTTCCGTCTTACTTTAATCTGTCCTAATTCAAAGTTTTTCATTTAAGCAGCATGCGTTTTTGACACGACGTGCATCTTTCTTGACAGGCTTTTCTGAACGCGCTTTGTGGATCGTGCACGGCCTCAATGGGCGCTTGCCCTGCGTGTGTTTCCTTCCGATATTTAGTGGACCAGTGTTGCCTAATTGGCCTTTCCCGACTACTCAACTCAGTCGGGAAACTACTAAACAGTGGTTGAAGAAGTGGGCTCAACTAATTACCTACAAAGAGATAGCTTGCACCCCCCCCCCCCGTCATCTTGAGTGAATAAATTACGGACCATGCGACCTTTGATTAGTAGTGAAACTGCGAAACACTTTTAGCCTAGTTTTTTGTGCCATGCGAGAGGTAAAACGTTTTTTATGTTAACTTTTCAAAAGCTACTTAACTTTCTGTGATCTTTATTTTTTGATCGAATGCGTTTGGGTTAGGTATTCTCCTAACGTAATGAATACGATGCAATCTTCATTCTGTTCTTTGCGATATTGATTGACAGTGCGGAGCACCTTGTCAGGCGTTATAAAAAGCTCTGGGGAGTGGTCGGCCAGCCTGTCAGTCACCTGACAAGTTCCTGGGAGAGACTAACCAGTGATTGCTCACTCAAAAAGACAGGCTGTCCCCTCGGAGGCCCGAACCGTGAGCAAACATTTCGAGGGCCTCTCTTTATTTTCTCAGTGCACTCAGAGTCCCTAAAGTTTTCGACAAACAGTCAGAATCGAGAATATGTTTGCGGGTCACTAAAACTGAAGCCCTTTCTTCATGATTTTCGCTCAACTTTTCGTATTTTTTTCCAGAAGAAAAACGTTGCTCTTTTCGCAGACACCCAAAATCGATTATGTGTGTTTTTTTCTTGTCCTTTATTACTTTCTCTCTGTGCCATCGATCCACGCATCAGACCAAGTGTGTGCCCAGGGGTGACTGCTGATGACCGTATGCGTCAGGATTTGTCAATGTTACCCTTTTATCTTTTTTTTTCTCGCTCCTTATGTTACGAGTAAACATAGGCACCGGCCTAGCGGTAAAAACAGAACTGCTGTCTATCAAGAAACAACAAACGCAATGTTTGAAAATTATTAGTTGCCTAAATGTTCCAAATGATTTGGCTTCATAAGAACTAGGTCTTTTACCTAATTGCTTTTAAAAGAATAATTTGCTTACTGGGGGTAGAAAAGCAGAACATTAGGTCTGAAAGTTAATATGCATAAAACAAAAGTATTATGCAGCAGTCTCGGCGGAGAATAATGTATTGCGATAGGTGGCGAGACACTAGAAGTTGTAATTTCTCTACTTGGGACAGGTAATAACCCCGAAGAAAAATGATGAGTTGAATAACTAGAAAAATAGGGATACGGTAAAGCACATTCGGCAAGCATTCTGAAAGCATGAATGTAGTGTACCACTATCTCTCAAGAGAAATTTACATAACAGCTCCATCTTACCAGTACTTACGTACGAAGCAAAAACCTGGAGGCTTACAGAGGGAATACCACTTAAATTGAGGAAGACGCAGAAAGCGATAGAAAGGAAAATGATTGTTGTATCCTTAAGAAAGAGGAAGAGAACAGAGTGAGTCGCAGAACATACGGGGGTTAAGGATATCATAGTTCAAATGAAGAAGTGGATATGGGCTGTTCACTTAAGGTGTAGGCAGGGTAACCACTGGTTATTAAGGGTAACTGATTGGAGTTTAAGACGAAGTCAAATGCGTGAGATAGAGACAAAAAACAAGGTGGGCAGAGGAGATTAACAAATTTGGAGGTATAAGGGGTCAGCACAAAGCATTAGACCGGGTTGAATGGCGGAAAATTGGAGAGGCTTCTGCCCTGAAGTGGGCACAGTTATGATAATATTGATGATGATGATGAAGATGCACCGATTGAATAGTCACGGATATTTATACATGTAACCCATGGTCCTTCCACCAAAAAACTTAATAATAATAATAATCATCATCATACCTGTATTCTGAGATTCCCCCCTGGTAACGCTGCTACAACGCCTTGGTGAAGGCATCTTTAAAAAAAAGACTGCGGTGATCACTCACGTCACTTTTTATAAAATAAATAGGAAACCATTATACTAATACCACAGCTTTAGTGCTGATGCTGTCGCTGCTGTCATTACTATATACAAAATCAATGTTGTTTTTTTACTGTAAAGCGTGCTCTGCCACAAATATAAAGTACTTGCAACAAAGCCAGTTTACCAAGGGCAGTGCAGAAAAGATCTTCGGAAGGCAAAAACATCCAGGGTTGCCATTGATTCCAACTTTTGGCCAAATTGGCTAATTTTCGACCAGCCTGGGGACGTAAATTTCTAGTTGGTCTGAGAGCTGTTTTTTTTTCACTGCTTTTATTTTTCTTGATTACGTATTTAAAATAGTTTTATTTATTTATATAGTAAATATTCGGCTCATATTACCACTCCAGTTCTATTTGACTATGATTTCGGCGTTAATAAGGCATGACATGGCTACTTTCAATACTTTTGGCTTCAGTTCTGGCAGCGCCTTTGCAGGTCCACCCAGCGGGTACCATGAAAACAGTATGTGGAATAAATGCACCTTCTAAGAACGATTACTATGATTGCTATGTGAGATAAGTGGCCACCGTGAAGCGGCACACCCTCGCTACAGCGAGAACCACTGACGAAAGGGGTGAACCAGAAAAACGTCATCCCTCTTGTCGTGCTCTCACAACGGAGGCGGCAACGTATTGGCGCACTCCCACAACACGTCACGCTCACACTTGCAGTGCTCTGAAGCCCTCCTTTCAACTACGTGTACGCGAGGTGGCTATGGAATTCAGGTTGTTTCACGCGCCACGCTAGACGCCTAATCTGTCAGCGCTATTGTTGCTGCTTCTTTGGAAGCTTGTAGGCTGCTGGGGTTAAATTACGGGAGCTAAAAGAAAGCCAATGCTGAAACTCGGGCTTGTACCAAAGACAATGAGGCAAAGCGAAGTGAATTTTAGTATTCCTGAGCACTGTAGCCTTCGATGACACTTTACGTGCAAAGTATGCAGTCTCTCGATCTTCTTTGCGCAGCTTAGGTGCACTACCTGCAATACTTTAAGACCATGTGCTCGTTTGCAATGCCACGGGAAGCCGAAAGAGCTGGCAGCACTTGCGTTACGAATGATTGCAGTGCTCCATCGACACCACCAAGACTCGCAGAAGGAGTCACTCTCCGCCAGATGCAGTGACCACGCACTGTGAACGCTCTCTCACTCAGTCTGTACGATACTGTGTCCACTCGCTTTAACAAGAGCCTGCCTGTGGCGCTACTAGCGCTGTCAACCACCCATTCTAAGCCTGATGAATGCAGACACGCATCTCACCGTACAGACCTGACATATCGATAGTAGAGGCAGTTTCTGGCAGCCAACCGTCGACTAACTTGCGTAAGAAACAAACGAAACTCAAGATTGAGTATCTATCACATAGACCGCCACATGTTCCGGGTTAAGAGGTAGCGCCGCGTGTCTGGACATACGATAAGGCTTGTGTCTACTTTCTTTTCTTCTGTAGAGAGTCGGTTCAAATCTTAGTCATCATTGACATCGAATTTATTTCTTCTCTTTGGTTCATGTGCGTGCGCACAAAAACTTCTCACGTGCTCATAGTGCCGCATTTATCTTCGAGTGCTGCAAAACGCGTACCAGAATTCTCCACACACAAGTCAGAATGTATGGTATTTTAGAATTGTGCCCAATGACGCGGTCATAAGTTTTGGCACGTGCAGTAGCTAGCACCTGAGATGCACCTATGGGGTGTTTTACTGCTCTACGCACTTTCGTGCTGGAAGGATAACACACTTCACTTCCGAAGTACATTAGCACAGGGGCCAAAGGGTTCGCAAGATAATGGTGACATCATCCATCTACTCACGTCTCTGACACCCACACGAGCAAGCGGTGAGTGATTGATGAGGGGTAACGGGACCCGAGTTCCTGCAGCAATCGCTTCTTTTGTGCCGAAGCTCAAGCGTTGTCATGTTCTGTACGCCTAAGGCAGCGTGTTCGTCTGGCCCATATACATCTAGAAATAACGTGATGGAATACAGCGGCTTTTACCTTGGTATGATTGTGTAGATACACTAATTTTCTTTCAATGCTTAAACGTGTTTGGTGGGTGAGAAGATTCTTATTGGTGTACGTATGTAAACGTATAAACGTTGTCTGTAGAACTAGCATATGAACGTACATTGTCTTTCTTCGTTAGGCTTCATAATTTAGCATTCTCATCAGAAACACCAATGGCTCACTGAGCCGACGTGAACAAATCACCTGTGCTATCATTTAGAGAGTGCGTAGAATATTGTGTACTACAGCAATAGATGCAAGCAAATAGCCGCATGGTCCTGACACGCTGTACGCTTTGTTTTAAAAGAGACTCGCTTTAAAACAGACATTTATCAGCGGGGATAGTTATAGTATTATTCATCATTACCATTCAGGGCCTATTTTGAACAAAATACAAGGATTCTTTGTATTTTTGTCACACCAAGTGTCAAACTACTATTTTAATGAGTAAAACTAGAAAATGAAAGGTAGCGAGAAAAACACTGTGGGGCCGACTGAAAATTTTTGTCGCCAAACGGGTCGAAAAGTAGCCAATTTAGTGCAAATTAGCCATCAGTGGCAACCCTTGCAGTTTTCGCCTTACAAATTAAGATCTTTCATGCGCTGCCCCTGGTCTTTTGGCTTTGTAGTAAGTACTTGTGTCTGTGACAGAGCACGCTTTACAGTTGAGCGCCAACATTTCTTTCGTATTTAGTAATGGCAGGAGCGTCAACAGCAGCACTGAAACAGCGGTATTAGGGTAATTATTTCCCACTCATTTTATAGAAACAGGGCGTGTGTGACCACCACAGTATTTTTTCTGGGCGATGCCTTCACCAAGGAGTTGTAGCAAGGTTACTGAAGGTGAATCACGGAATACACGTATGATGGCGAAGATAACTAATGGTGCTTTGTGACGCGAGAATCATGAGTTACTACATGTAATAATATCTGTGACTATTCAATACGTATATCATAATTGTCATCATCATCATACCTGGGCCCACTTCAGGGAAAAACCCTCTCGCATGTTCCGCCATTCAACCCGGTGCAGTGCTTTGTGCTGACCCATTATACCTCCAAATTTTTAGTCTCATCGGCCCACCTTGTTTTCTATCTCTCTCTCTCACACGGTTGACTTCGTCTTCAACTCCACTCAGTTACTCTTAATCACCAGTGATGATTAAACGGTCTTTGAATAAATTTTTAACAAAGATTTTTCATTTATTGCCCCTGGCTTTATGGCTTTGTAGCAAGTTTGTAATATCTGTGGCAGAGCACGCTTTACAATTGAAACCGTCATAAATATTGTATATAGTACTGGCAGCAGCCACAGCAGCAGCACTAAAACTGTGGTATTAGGATAAGAGTTTCCAACCTCTAAGTTCAATAGCAAATATATGCACACTCTCGGCTGAATTCTGTCGCTGGAGTCGACGTTGGCGTCACCATCACTCTCCGTATATATATATATATATATATATATATATATATATATATATATATATATATATATATATATATTCCAGAAAGACTCCAGCGTGCGCAATCGAACGTGAGACATTAGGTTTGTGAGTGTGAGGCGTTAGCCACTGAGCCACGAAGGAGCACCTTCATCAACGTTCAAACGGAAAGCAATTTATATCTACCACTTACCACTGGGACGGGCATCTTGGGGGGAACTATCGTGTTTTCAGCATTACCAGCAACATGGTGCAATGAGTGCGCGTCGCCACATCGTCACGACGCCACGTTGCGTGCTCTTATCTCCCACGCGTACTTTTGGCCGTGGAAAAGGAGCAGGGTGTACCTCAGGCGTGAGCTTCCTTCATGATTGGGACAATCGTATGTCTTGGCTGGCCTTGGGCTTTTACCGGAACGAATCTGTATAGTGACTAGGCGCACGAAGGTCACTGCAATCGTTGCCTAGTCTCCGCTAGCAAAAAGGCGCGCTTTTAAGACACAGCGAAATAACAACTGGGATGCCTATTCGCGTTCATTTGTACCTGTGAGTGCGTTTTTTGCTTCATTTGTGCGCGACAAACGTGACCTTGTTTAGATCTGCTAGCCATTCGGTGCGTGACCTCCCAATTTGTTCTATGGCGTTCATTGCTTCGCCTTTGCGGCAAATCTGTGACTCTTCTTTTACAAGAACGTGACGCGAGTCAAGTCAAGTCAAGTCAAGTTTATTAAATAGTTCAGTTGAGTTAGTTGGTTAGCGTCATTACAACAGGAGGTCCCAAAATTTCAAAGAAACTGACAGGGGGACCTCCTATGGTTACATGGATGGGGTAATTACAAAAAATACAGCATTAGTATACGGACTTGTGAGTAATATTGAATAATCTTGATCAACAATAAAAATACGATCAATACACAACATAATGGTAATACTCACTCATGAAAAATAACAAGGAAATAGTCAAAAGCAAGTGAAGACAAAAAACAATATTAGTGAACTCTACGTGAAAAATGCAACACGTTTCATTATCAGTGTTATCAATTATACAAAGGCAAATTGAAGTAGTAAAAATAGCACAGAACTGTGGAGAGCTATTAACAGTTAATTACACAAATCGAATTAGTTGATTAATTCCTGAACGTAATATTTCTTACTGCGCGAAGTGAAAATATGGTTGCTATGCAATCATTTCAATTCGAAAGGCAATGAATTCCAAATGGCTATGCTAGTAAATAAGGTTGAGAACTTGCCGTAGTTTGTCCTTAAGGCCGGCAAAAGAAGATTATTGCACTGGGAAAACCGGGTGATGTTACCATTAGGTAATTGACGATGATCGTGCATGCAATAAAAATGTCATGCGTGATGAGTCTAAAGGCGACAATGGACATTCTGTGACAAATTAATTGTCTCAATGGGAGTATGTTAAGCTGGGGAAACAACGAGCTGCAGCAGAAGTAAAATGGGCTGAAAATCATTAATCTAACTGCTTGATTCTGAAGTCGCTGCAAACGTTCGATGTGCGTGAAATCTGTGTTGGCCCAAGATGATACGCAATACGAAATATAGCTATGAATATAAGCAAAATACAAAGTACGTATGATGTGAGGCGGATAATAAGTTCGTGTCTTGATGATAACGTGAATACCAAATGCAATCTTTTTAACGAGTGATACTGCATGTTTATGAAATTTTAGTTCGCTATCTAAGATGACGCCAAGAGACCGCGCTTCACTGGAAATGTTTATGACGGTATTACCAATGTGAAGGGAAGGTTGTATGTCAAGTGAAATGCGCGGGGAATGGAACAACATAAACATGGTTTTAGTAGCATTGATCTGAAGATAATTGGCCTGGCACAATAAAGTTATGTTATGTAAATCTCTGTTGAGGTCAGACTGGAGTGAAGAAACTGATTTAGATGACTGAAAGATGGTAGTGTCATGAGCGTAAAGTATGCACTTGATCATTGTAAGAATGATAGGTAGATCAACACCATCTTTCTTTTTTCTTGAACGATGCCTTGACCAAAGGTTTGTAGCAAAGTTACTAGATGGAAATCTGAAAATGTGACATATATCCGTCTTTCCAATTTTCAGCTATTAAAAAGGTTTATAGACCATTTGACACAATATTGCACCGTCTACGATTAGGTGTTGCCTACACACCTTACTTCTTATGCCACATAAAAAAATAACGTCCCCACTGTACAACCACTGTGGTGATGTCGATGCGTCAGAGGAGCATATCGTTATAGAATGTCTACAACATGATTGATTAACAACGTACCTAACTGAGTGATCGCTCGAACCGAATTGACTGACGACCTTATACTATTGAAAAAGTACTTAAAGCGTGGCCGCATTCCGATAATCGAAAGCACGCAGTGGGCGCCCTCTGTGATTTTTCGAAGGACACAAATTAGTTTACCTGTCTTCAGTTCACATTATACCTTGCCACTATTTCTACGGGCTCTATCCGCAATGTGATCCCGATATGTGAACCGGACTATGCCCGTATATCCTGCGCTCGGTCATGCGTTATAAGCCCTGAATATTTTTTATGCTTAGATTTTCGTAGTTTTAGGCTTATGTTGATACATCACTGTCATGATGTTGGTATAGCTGGCTCTAACATAGCCTGCCTTCGCATATTTTGCCAAATATAAAAAAACACTACCAAAGCAACGAGGTGTAAGCAATGAAAGTAGAAAACTTGAGGTACCTTTTCCTCGTTGGTCACGACCTCAATGAATGTCAACAGACAGCGAAGTAAGGTAGGCATACAAGTTGTTGTTTGTCGTTGTTTAACGTGTAATATTTATCATACAAAAAAAGTCGCAGCTTTGCCGAAAAAATTGAAGCAATGAACGCGATAGCAACAAATTGAAAGGTCACGCGCAGAATGAAAAGCAGCGCGCCAAAGTGTTTTTTTCTGGATTTTTAGATGCGGAGCATCTGATACTCGAGGCTTGTAGTGCGGTGCCATCCGCAAGCAACCTCCTCCTTCCTCCACCATCTGTGTACCCTTCCTCCTCTACACACCGCGTGCGCTTCTCCTCTTCACGAACATTCGCTAGCTGTATAATGTAGCGCGCATGCGCCGTCACGCTTCGAGAACATCGGCAGCTGACGCGCGCGCATGCGCTGTCGCGCTTCGAGAACATCGGCAGCTGACGCACGCGCATGCGCCGTTGCGCTTCTCCCCCTTCTCGAACATTCGACAGCTGACAGTGCATGCGCCGTCGCGCTGTATATATGCTCAAGGTCGGCGCTCGCTCGCTCTGTTGCCGCTCGTCGGTTGGTTTGTACGGCGCGTCGACGTCCAAGGTCGCGGTGAAATGAATTCCAACGAATCCACAAACACAGTGATCGACGTCCCTTCGACCAGCGCCACCCTTTCGCATACGTGTGTACGTGTTCACTCATTTAACACCCCCTCCTACAACCACGTTAACCAATTTAGCCATCGACCCAAGTAAGTCGCAATTTAATACCCCATTTCACAACCACGTCAACCAATTTAGCCATCGACCCAAGTAAGTCGCACTTTAACACCCCGTTAACCAATTATATGCTCCGCATCCTCCTCAGTGTTCCCCCGAGGGAAGCTGCGGGCATTTTTTTTTATTTCTTGCATATATACAGATACGTATACATATACAGTAGATGGCATCGACGCTGACGCTGGCGGCGAAATCTAGCCGAGTGTGTTCATATAATTGCCATCGGAATCATACGGCTAAATCACCATGCAGGAAAAGACACATCGCCGCTAGAACGGGCCTAACCTATAAGTTTTATATAAACCATGTGGTGTTCAACCAATTGAGCAACAGTAGTTGTTGTCTAGCTATCCAATCTATCGAGTATTTCAACATATTTAATCCCAGTAGTATCAGTCATAGTTCCCCATAGTGACGACGGGGAGATTGCAATATTCGCCGTAATGGCCGCGAAAACGAAATGAATAGGCATCTTCGATAAAAGATTACGTAGAAATATCAGAAACGGCATAAATCGGGGAATATCACCCCGGGAAAAAATAAAATATAAAAAAGAAACATTGCGTGCCTAAACATAGAGATAGAGAGGCGATAATAAGTTTAATAAATTAAGATAAAGACAGGAAGCTCAACCAGAGCTGTAGCATCTGGTTTGCTAAAATGCACTAAGGGAAGCGGAAAAGGGGAGGGGGGAGGCAAGTTGAGAAAAACCGTGTAGAAGAAAGTAGACGCGCGAAAAAAAACCTATTATAGGAAGAGTGAGGGTGCTGAAGGCTACTCAATATGCCGCTATCATGCAAGACGTTCAATAGGGCCTTAGCTGATTTTCAGTGCGAAGACAGATCGTGTCGTCTTTCCAGCGCTGCTTGTTCTGACAAGGGTCTGTCGTCAAGGCGAGCTAACGAAGAAGCTGGCAGCAGTCCGTGTGTGCTGTAGCGAAGGCAGTCAAAAAGAACGTGCTCTATCGTTCTATCGCTGCTGCAATGATCGCCAGCAGCACTGTCTTCTCTGGGAATATGAAAGGCAAGAATTTGATAAAAGTGACACCAAGGCAGGGTCAGCAAAATACCGTCGTCTCAAGTCTAGAGAGCACATGTGGAGGCTAAGCCAACGAGACTAGTCCGGCCTATGTATATGTGATAGGCGAACCTCCGGGAGCAGGAATTTTAAAACGATCGTGGCGCCGGGATTTCAGCGTCAGACAACGCCACCACTGATATGTCACTCAAAGCAAGCTTCGCTTCAGAACGCTGTCTTATGACGCTTGCCAGTGTCGTGCCTCTGATTTCATAACGGCAGCATGGGACACAAAAAAAAAACTTTGTGAACACAAGGAGATGAAAGATTACACGAGGGTGGCCGCCGACGGCCAAGTAAGCGTTCCATTGCTTCCTCTGATAGGCAGTGAGACATCCGCCATCTCACGTAAATGTCACTTTAACGTAACGTTTTTATTCTTTCCTATTTCTACACATATGGGATTCGTCAATACCACTTTCTGTAGGAAGCCAGCGCTTGTCTTCATGTAATCGTCATTCGTCCTCCGTTTGCTCTCTTTTCGTTAATCTTCTTTTTTTAATGTTTAGGTTACATACGAATTATACCCCTTTCGTGGTTTGTCCAGACTGGAACCTGTCAATGGCTGGATGAACAAGGTCTCTGTCATACGCAACCACTTTTCATAGCAGCCTATGTATCGGTGGTGAAAGGCTAGACCCCAGGGAGAAGGGTGAGGGAATCTCATACGTTATTCACTTGTAAAGAAAAGAACAACAGACTAGAGGTGTTGCTGGCCAGCTGAGACAGGATTGACCCCGCACTGCCAGCACCAGGCAACGAAGCCAACGTTGCGGAACGCTGCTACTTCGCGATAAGCGTGTTCACCACGGCGTCGTTCCATGTCTGCAGCACCATCTGTTTTTGTTTGTTTTTTCATTGCGCAGAGAGAGGTTAAAAAAAGGGAGCAAAAAGAGTTGTAATCGATGCGGAAACAACGAGAAACCCAAGAAGGCGCGTCAAGCCCATTGTATCTCCCTTGCAGCTAGTGTTGGCGGTAACGCGTAACATGCAACGCCGTTTCTGGTAACGCATTGATTTTTTCGGTAAATTAGTAACGTACTCGTTACAATTTCATAACTGTAACGGGTAATGTACTTGCGTTACCATTTCTTGGTAACGTGTGGCATTATGTTACTCGTCACTTTTTCACCTGCATGTGGCAGCTGGACAGCAGTTGGCCTGCCAGGCATAGACAAAAAATGCATGTGTAAAATCAGTTATGTTAGAAGAAATGGCGGATGGAAATTTCACAAGACATGCTGACTCCATGTGGGGAAGGTTGAGCTTTGGCCACACAAAGCTTGAAGAAAGCCTTTGTATCCGCCGAGAGAAGTCGTATGGACATGCATTTCGTGGTCGTGGGATGTAGCAGAAGGAGTGCTGGCACCTGGACTTTGCGTGCCCGGAAGACAGGCTGCCCGAAAAAAAAGCGTATGGGCTGGTTTGCTCCATACCTTGTGGTCGTTGTCACGCTTCGTTCGTGGGAGGAGAAGGGGAGCAAAGAACTTCTTTCAGAGGCTGTGGCTACATAAAAATGATGTCAGCAAGTTCCTGCGAAAAAGGAGCGATTAAGTACACACCCTGATCGCAGCTCGTACAACGTGGTGAATGATTTCGACAAGTCTCACATAGTTGTCTTGGAGGCCAATGACTATAAGCGGCTTTTTGTAGAATACTGGCTCAACCCGGAGACAGCTGCCAACTTCAATCTCTCTACAGGTGTACTGCTTATTGAGAGCATGCTTCAACGGCATTTTGCGCATCATTGAGAGTAGGTGTGTCCTCATGGCGAGCCGAAGTGCCTTTAAAAAAATGAAGAAAGTATGCGAGTGACACGTGAGTTGAAAAATTTGGTTCTTTCAGCGCAAAAAAAACATCAACAAAAGAAACTGCTACCTTGGTTGGCGTCCTTCTGTTTCGGGGCTTATCAATCCCGCTGGTTCGCGAAAGGTATGTGGCATACATAACCGCAATGAGTCTCCTAACCGAGGTTATTCCAAATAGGTAATCCCATGAAAGATAGGCGCAGATTCATGAACGAATATTCCAGATTTGATTAAATATTTTATATATTATGCACGTACCACCCAGAAGCCCGAAAGAGTTTTAGCTTTCTCAGTGTATAATTTACGATGCAAGAAATAATTATGTTCAACATGAAGGAACCAATTTATTACCCATCGTTTTCCGAAATTTACGGTGGAACACATATATATTACCATTGCAAAGAAGCCATTTTATGTATAGAATGTTTGCCCGAAAAATGTGAATTTTTTTAAAAGCCTGTCGAAGGATAAAAGTACTTTTGAAGGGTGTATAAATATTCAAGATTTCATGATAGCTGCTGCCCAACAGTTGATACAAAGTTGATAAAACCTATAAACCTTGTTTTGAAAAAAACTATTTTGCTTCTTACTCTCTGCAATGGCTGCAACGTTCCGGTTAATGAATTCCTCAGCGAGCAAGGTTGATCATGCACGCTTCGACGTAAATGCTCGCAAACTTTGGCGCTAGTTCTACCGGTTAAAGTTGACAAAAAACTATTTATGCTCAGACACTTTTCCCGTGACTAGGCAATAAAAGATTTCATTACTACCACAAGTCAACGCATTTATTTTCCTAGCACTAGGCCGCCTTCAAAATGTTTTTTTTTTCTTTCACGAAAGCAGTCTTACCACACGCATAATATTTGGTGGCCAAAACGCAATGACAGGAGCAGGCCCAAGGCTACCTGAAGTCAAAAGCGTGAAAATATACTCACCACCGCTCCCTCAAAAAAAAAAAAAGCACCAATGAAGGTCTCTGCGCTTTCTTACTGTCGCACAGCAGGCACTTTCAGAGGCTTCCATTTTTTAATTCGATGATCTCCACTGACGGTGTTGCTTGGACCCGAAAAAGGCTGATCACTACAAGCCTGTGAAGAGAGGGGGGGAGGCAAAGCCCGCCCCATGCACATACAATATGGGGAAGGGGGTAAGAGGAGGCGAAACAATCAGCTCCATACATTGATATGCTAGAGAGCAGAGTGCTGCTGCGACTGGCCTTCGCTCCCCCGGTTTTGCGATCACTGTAAATTCCTTGAGAGTTCGGTGATGCCTACTTTAGGGAGAATGTGGACGATTGTATAAGGTCACATTGAGAGGAATGGCTTCGTCAAATGTTAGAGTCAAATGTCATCACATGGAACTCTTCAGACATCATTAGATTTCTGTAGCATTGATAAGTAACGGCACCTAAAACTTGCATAAAAATTTGTCCATTGAGAATTTGCGGTAAAATTCTTTTTTGACTTAGGCGTTTTTGGTGAAGCATAAATTTTACCTTTAAATAATCTTGTTGTTTTTTGCATCAAAAACACGTTGTAATAAAACTTATCATTGCGGAATAACGGCACAGGCAACGTTCGTTAACTTTTTTTTTCGTCACGGTAACGCGCTACCCTTTTTGCAGGTAACATAGGGTTGGAACTTCAGTAAAGCTTGCAGTGGGTCTAGTTTGTACATAGCACAATTGGAAGAGAATTGGCGTCAATCTGTTGCTTTCCTCACTTCCTTTTTTGTTTCTTTTTCCAGTATTGTTTGCGCCAACAAAATTCTCTTCTTTAGGGCGGTAACGCGTCTTTTTTTGTTTGAGTAACAAGTAACGCAATTAGTTACCGTTTTTTTCCGTTGCATGTAGACTGCTCTTCGTGGTCTGTTCTCTACTGGTCCAAGTCCGCCACATGGTTCTAGCATTGGTGGTGCTTCAGTGCAGACTCGAAGGTCACAGGATTGATTCCAGGCCACAGCGGCCGATCTTCGATACAAGCGAGAACTTTGGACGCTTTTGTGTTTAGACAGAGGCACACGTTCAAAGAACCAAAGAGGTCGAAATTTCAGGAGCCCTTCACTACAGCTTTTCTAAAATTTGTGGTGCTGATCTTTGATGTAAATTCACTACAATTGTGAAATATTGTGTTCCAAACTGCCTGCTGTGGAAAGGTAAATGTTTATATAATCTCGGTTGCCCTATTTTTTTTGTATTTAGGCCGCGCTCTAAATTGTAATTACCCCAAACGAAAAGTAAAAAATGGTTAAAGGTGTGCCGAACTACAAAATTTAATTAAAATAACATTTTAATGGGCAGCTAGGTTGTGCGATCTTATTTTATATAGTCAGTATCCGAAATAAAATGTCACTTCGTATATAGCTGTTCATCTAATACCTAGCTGTTCATGAAAAGCGCTTATTTAGTACAGTGTCCAGTTGTGGTATACTCATTATATCAACTAAATATCGCACCCTAAACACAAAACGAAGTGGACAGAAGACAAAGGCTTATCAGAGGTCTATATTGAAGGGACTGGTACTCGAAAACATATCCAAGAATCAATGAGGTGGGTTAGTGTGTATTTGAAAAAACTGTTCGACGATATAGAGTACTCTGTACTCTACTGAGGGAAAGCTTAAAGCCGTCCCATGGGCCCTAGATTGTTTTCAGAAGAAGTGGTTAACGATTTAGAGTACTCGGTACTCTACTCTGGGAGAGCTGAAAGCCGTCCCTTGAAAAATAAGTGCACGAAATGCACACAGCGTGTTTAGAAAAAATGTTTAAGGATTTCGAGTACTTCGTACTCAACTATGGGAGAGCCGTCCCGTTAAAAGTGAGCATGTAAATATTAGTGCTCAGAGTGTTTAGAAAAAAGTTATTTGCGATTTAGAGTACTGCGCACTCAACTGTGGGAGAGCAAGAAGTCGTCCCATGAGCCTTAAGACTTTAACGTCACTACATGCCTACCCCTAATTGAGGCGTCCTCGAGTACTGAGTTGGTGCACGTTAGGTGTGGAGGGTGAACGTTCGACTCTGAGCAGATGAGACTGTATTTATCTTTAAAACTCAATTGAGGTACTCGTTATGAAAACGCTGTTCGCCAAAATTATTTCAAGTCCATCAAAGTTACCTTGCCCTAAACTCACAGGGAAATTCCGGAATGGTATCAAGTTAACAACTTTTTGTTCTTTGTTTGTTATAACAATAAATATGAGGGACGAATGCGTCTTGCCACGCACGTCTCTTTGTTATTTTTCATGTAGCCGGTTCGTCACAGTTATAACTACTTCATTTCTCAAACCGCACCCGAATTCAGGAGATCCTTGTGAATAACTTGAGTCTGATGATAGACTTGAGCGCGCACGTGCGAACAGTTCAGTTTATTTTGAATCTAGAGCGGCAACCAGCCATAAAACTCGGATTTGTAAAATGTCGACGCGCTTAACCACTGATCAGATTACAGGACCGGTGACGGCTGTTCCCGCCTCTATAAATCCACAACGCGGTGTCGCTAGTACTGCGAGTTTTCCCATTTGACTGCGCAGGTTCCAAAGGTCACGGGTTGCATCCCGGCGGCGGTGATCACATTTAAATGAAGGCAAAACAAAGAGCAGCTGTACTGTGTTATGTCAGCGGATTGTAAAAAAACACTACACTGTACACATTTCTGGTGCCCGCCACTTCGGCGTCTCTCATAATGATATCATGGATTTGGAACGTTAGATGACAAATATTACTATCAACGGGCACAAGTTTCACTCAGACACTGAGTTTCATAGTTCCATTTGTTCTTGCAGTCATCTTCAACGTCAGAACTACGTGACTATACACGGGCTTTCATCTTGAGGGGTAATTCGGTCGGCACAATAATCTTACCTTGTGCACTTTCACTGATTATACTCATGCGCTTACGTTGAGATGCCCGCCTTCATTAAGATGTAAATTTGTGACAGATAATGGGCTTCTACGTAGGGATATCAGATCTGGTTGTTTATGCAGAGAAACTGCCTTATATGAACAATAAAAAAATTGCTACATCCCACGTACTGTGGGAATCGATTGTACATGTGAAGCACACACGAGGGAGGTTCATATGTAACTTTAAAATCAACGCAACGTTACGAGGCAGACGTAAATTACGCCGTACATGACTTCCATGCTTTGATTATCATGTTTGGATGTGACGTGTCATTGATCCTCGCAATCTATAAGGTCACGTGTACCAAATTTAGTATTACATGGCGTGATATGTGGAGCTCGCTAAACGGCTCCGCGCACGCTATGTTCGTAGCGTGTAATCATGTTTCTCATGACACGAACATCATGATTATCATGTTCGGACATGTCATTTAGCTACGTCTATTCACGTCATGCAATACTGAATTTGGGATACGTGGAGCTAGCGCAACGGCCATGAACGTGCTGTTAGCGTAGCATGTAATAATGTTTTACAAGACAAACATATGAAGATTATCATGTTTGAAGGTATCATTTACTTTCGTCGTCTATTCACGTCACGTGATACCAAATTTGGCATATGTGAAGCTAGCGAAACGACCACGAGTGCACGATGAGCGTGGCGTGTAGTCATGACTAGTGCTAACATAAAAATATGATACGCATGTCATCATTTTCATCTTATGGCTAGTCAAGTATGTTAATCATGCAGTCAGGTTATGCTGTACTAGTTATTGTATAAATGTCATTATTGTGGCGGCCAGAGAGCTAAAAGTCATAGGTAGCCAGACAAATAGATAGATAGATAGATAGATAGATAGATAGATAGATAGATAGATAGATAGATAGATAGATAGATAGATAGATAGATAGATAGATAGATAGATAGATAGATAGATAGATAGATAGATAGATAGATAGATAGATAGATAGATAGATAGATGGTCGGACGGATGGATGGGTGGATGAACGGATGGATGGATGGATGGACGGACGGATGCGCCCAAATTGCCGTAGTTCGCTGAGAAATGCTTCGCATTTAGAACAGCAGGGTGCTTTGAACGGTGCACGTTATACTTTATAAAGGTTTTGCAAAAGTTATAAGCATGCTGTCCAAACGCTGTCCATATAAAGTATTATTACTTATATATTGACGCGTGTGTACTGGTGGACCAAAACGACAATAAGGGGATTTGGCGGACACCAGGTAGTGGAGCTCTGGCTGATTGAAGATAAAGAAGGCGATCTTGCTGTTCGGCTGCTGAGAGTCGCTCTGTCAACGTTCATCTGCCCTTGGTTCGCGCTGCACCGCGACACTGGTGGAAGTGCTGGGACGCAACCCTACCTAATGCTCCATACTCCCACTGGGAGCCGTTCATCTAGCTCGGACGCATTGTCACCCATTACAACTCCCGTGCACCGGTTCAGTCGGCGGCTGATAGGCCTCGCTCCAGAGTTCACGCCTTCTACGGAACCTCGCAAGGGCCGACTACCTCTCCAAATGGCCAACGCCAGTCCGCAACCGGCGCCCCAAGGCCCCCCGCCAACACAGCCTTCACAGGTAACCATCTTTCAACCGCTGGTTCCCTATCACTTTAGTGGCGGCGCCCATGAGGACGTGGACGACTGGCTTGAGCACTACGAGCGTGTCGCCAAGATTAATCCGTGGCCTGAACAAGAAAAGCTCTCGCGCGCCTATTTCTACCTTGACGGCGGTGCGAAAATTTGGTATGAGAACAGAGAAGCCAGTCTGTTAACTTGGGGCGACTTCCGACAACAGCTTGTCGATACGTTCACCAATATCGATCGAGGCGACCGTGCGCAGCAGCTGTTGGAGCTACGGGTTCAAAAACCCAACGAAAGCGTTACTATGTTTGCTGAAGATATGACTCGTCTTTTTCGTCGAGCTGACCCGAACATAAGTGAAGATAGGAAGTTGAGCTACCTCATGCGCGGCGTTAAGGAGCAACTTTTCGCCGGGCTACTGCGCCACCCTCCAAGTACCGTAGTTGACTTCATCAAGGAGGCTACGGCTATCGAGCGGGCGCTCCATCAACGATGCAGGCAGTATCATCGAATGTCTAGCAGCGCCCCAATCAATGCTGCCGCCATACCTGAGGATCAAAGCTCCCTGCGAGACCTCATTAGGGAGATAGTTCGCGAAGAACTTCAAAAGTTCCGGAATCCAGTTGCTCAAACCCCCGTTGCGTCCGTCGCTGAACTGGTACGCGACGAAATCCGCCACGCCTTTTCTACCACTGGTCCTGGTGACGAGCACCGCCCCATGAGCTATGCCGATGCTCTGCGACGTTCACCATCTGGTACATCGCCGCCATATCACCCAGTGCCGACGGCCTCTTGGTCACCGCGGCAAGAGCAGACCCTGAGTCGACCGCCAAGCCAACCGACGTACCACCAGGCGTCCACAGCAGCACCATGGACATCTTCGCAAGAAGGGAGGCTCAGACGTCCACCGCTCCGAAGAACAGACGCATGGCGCACAATCGATCGACGTCCACTATGCTTTAACTGCGGAGGTGCAGGTCATATTGCCCGTCATTGCTGGCACCGCAATGATTCGTTCCGCCCGCTTCGAACATGGTCTGACGATCGACGTGCGAACGAAGAATACACACCACGCCGGGAGGCCGCCTCTTTCCATGGAGCCCGTTCTCACTTTTACGAATACCGTACTTCTGACGAGGAGGCAATACCTACCCGCCAGCCAGGTTTGGGACGTCAATCCCGCTCTCCTTCTCCCGCTCATTCACCTTCGTCACACCGACGTACCTCCGCGGACCTTAACGCAAGAAGGTCACCCAGCCCGCGACGGGGAAACTGAGGGCGGCGACCTCCGGGGGTAAGGTTGCAGGCCACGAAGATGACGACGAAAAGCCCCCATTACACGACGCTTTAAATCCGACAAGACGTGAGAGCGACGACATTGTGACCGCTGACCTGAGTGTTTTTCTTGACGGCCAGAAAGTAACAGCCTTAGTCGACACCAGTGCCGACTTTTCTATCATCAGTCAGGACCTCGCCATGCGCCTCAAGAAAGTGAAGACACCGTGGACAGGCCCTCAAATAAGGACGGCAGGTGGTCAGTTATTGATGCCCTCTGGGAGATGCACAGCGAGAATTGACATAGGAGGTTCTTCTTTTGTTGCGTCGTTCGTCGTTCTCGCCGCATGCTGCAAAGATCTAATTATTGGTATGGACTTCTTACGAGAGTACGGCGCCGTCATCAATATCCCAGACAGTTTGATTACATTCCGCAACAGTTCGGGCACACCTGATTGTACACAAGCGCGACCAAACCAATTGCGTCTAACTGATGACGATGTGGTTCTCCCTCCACGGTCATGCACGCATGTTTCTGTGGCAGCCGCTGTCCAGTTTGACGGCGAAGGAGTAGCAGACCGAATAACCTCGCTCCTCTTCACACACGGCATTTCCGTCGCAAGAGGTATCGTCAGTGTCACCGCTGGACGCACGCACTTGCTTCTGACAAATTTTAGTGATGAGCGCCGGCACCTTCCAAAAGACATGGCCATCGCTTACTTCGACGATATCACAGACGCAGAAGGCTGCTTGGCAGTAGTAGACGAGGCGCCAAAACTTGATTCGACACCAGTTCTTGACGTTAGCACTACTTTGCCTAAGAACGAGCGAAAGAGGCTTCTTGAGCTACTGGCCGAATTCAAAGACTGCTTTTCGACAACATCAAGAGTTGGCCGCACACCTCTAACCAAGCATCGTATAATTACCGAGGACATGGCGAGACCAATTCACCAAAACCCCTATCGCGTGGCTGCAAGAGAACGCGAAGTGATACAAGAGCAAGTCGACAAAATGCTAGAAGATGACGTCATTCAGCCCTCAAAAAGCCCCTGGGCGTCACCTGTAGTCCTCGTTAAAAAAAAAGATGGCAGCCTGCGCTTCTGTGTAGATTACCGAAAACTCAATCAGGTGACAAAGAGAGATGTGTATCCACTTCCTCGTATAGATGACTCTCTCGACAGACTTCGACATGCTCGTTACTTTTCATCGATGGACTTGAGGAGTGGGTATTGGCAAATCGAGGTAGACCCAAGAGACCGCGAGAAGACTGCTTTTGTGACACCAGATGGCTTATATGAATTTAAAGTCTTGCCCTTCGGTTTATGTTCAGCGCCTGCTACTTTTCAAAGACTTATGGATACCGTACTTTCTGGGTTGAAGTGGAAAACCTGCTTGGTCTACCTTGATGATGTCGTAGTTTTTGCCGCAACATTTGACCAGCACCTTAAAAGACTTGAGGCAGTTTTACGAGCCATACGGTCTGCGGGCTTGACGTTGAAGCCTGAAAAATGCCACTTTTGCTATGAAGAGCTGCAATTTCTTGGCCACGTTGTCAGTCACGCAGGCGTTCGTCCTGATCCTGAAAAGATCGCAGCTGTTGCACAGTTCCCGGTGCCGACTGATAAGAAGGCTGTCCGACGATTCCTCGGACTATGTGCGTATTATAGGTGATTCATCGCGGACTTCGCACGCATCGCATCACCGTTGACCCGCCTCACGAGAGAAGACGTTGCTTTCCAATGGAGCAACGAAGAGGAAGCTGCTTTTAAGAACCTCCGCCAGCGACTACAGACGCCTCCAGTGCTTGCCCACTTTGATGAGAAAGCCCCAACGATGCTACACACGGATGCCAGCAATATTGGTTTGGGAGCTGTGCTTGTGCAGCTGCAAGAGGACACAGAGAGAGTAATCGCCTATGCAAGCCGAACACTAACACGCGCCGAGACTAATTACTCCACGACTGAGAAGGAATGCCTCGCCGTGGTATGGGCGGTCACAAAATTTCGCCCGTATTTATACGGCCGCCCTTTCAAAGTCATCAGCGACCACCACTCACTGTGTTGGTTGACAAATCTTAAAGATCCTACCGGGAGATTAGCGCGTTGAGTCTCAGGCTGCAGGAGTACGACATGACTGTCGTACACAAGTCAGGAAAGCGCCACATGGACGCCGACTGTCTATCCCGCTCACCCATTGAATCGGCAACTCTATCCGATGAGGAGGAAACAGCATTTCTCGGTGTGCTTGACTCAACCGCTATTGCACAGCAACAACGTGACGACCCTGAGTTACTTGCCTTAATTAATTACCTGGAGGGAAGATCTCAGAAGGCACCAACTGTTTTCGTAAAAGCGCTGTCATCATTTTGCTTACGGAGCGGAGGGCTATACAAAAGAAACTTCTCTTCGACAGGATCTGCGTATTTGCTCGTCATCCCAGCAGCCCTTCGCTCCGAAGTACTCGAAGCATGCCACAACGAGGTGACTTCAGGCCACTTAGGTTACGCAAGAACGTTGGCCAGAGTACGGCAGCGCTACTTCTGGCCAAGACTGACCGTAGCCGTAAAACACCATGTTCGTACTTGCCTCGACTGCCAGCGACGGAAGTCACCGCCGACTAAACCAGCTGGCCTCCTGCAGCCCGTGCAGGTCCCAAGAACACCATTCGACCAGATTGGCATGGATATTTTGGGCCCACTTCCTACTTCTACTGCTGGGAACCGCTGGGTTATTGTCGCGACTGATTACCTTACCCGTTATGCTGAGACAAAGGCTATCCAGAGAGGTACAGCAGCGGAGGTGGCACAATTTTTCATCGAGAACGTTGTCCTGCGGCATGGTGCACCAAGCGTCGTAATCACAGACAGAGGAACCGCATTTACGGCAGCTCTTTTGGAACAAGTCCTCATGCTAAGTGGAACAACCCATCGCAAGACCACCGCCTACCACCCGCAAACGAACGGGCTTACAGAGCGTCTGAACAAAACAATTGAAGACATGCTTTCAATGTACGTAGACGTCGAACACAAAAATTGGGACGAAATCTTGCCATATATCACGTTTGCATACAACACTGCCAAGCAAGAAACAACCCAGATGACCCCGTTCAGCCTAATTCACGGAAGGGAAGTACGAACCATGTTAGATGCGATGCTAGCGCACGAATGGGACGACATCGAACCGGACGCCGAGATGTTTACAGAACGAGCGGAAGAAGCAAGGCAACTAGCACGCCTGCGCATCCAGCAACAACAAGAGTACGACGCGAGCCGCTACAATTCTCGCCGCAGAACAGTCGTTTACCAGACCGGCGACAGAGTATGGGTTTGGACGCCCATACGGAAACGAGTACTCTCTGAAAAGCTCCTGAGGAGATACTTTGGGCCATATCTAGTACTGCGACGACTGAGTGATGTTACCTACGAGGTCGTCCCCGACAGTTCATACAGTACGAGGCTTCGCCAGCACCGTCCTGAACTAGTTCACGTTGTGCGCATGAAGTCTTATGAAAGGTAGTGACTGCGCAAGACACTTCTTAAAGAACAGAAAAAAAAAACTGCACTACTGGTTTAGCATCGGGGCGATGCTCATTAAGAGGGGGGGGGGGGGGCAAATGACGCGTGTGTACTGGTGGACCAAAACGACAATAAGGGGATTTGGCGGACACCAGGTAGTGGAGCTCTGGCTGATTGAAGATAAAGAAGGCGATCTTGCTGTTCGGCTGCTGAGAGTCGCTCTGTCAACGTTCATCTGCCCTTGGTTCGCGCTGCACCGCGACAATATAGAGTTTACCATATTATTCGCTTTATATCAACTTTTTTTGAAAATCTCAATGCCATTTTATCCACGAGAACACATACAGTTTTGAAGGCTTCCATATAACAAAAAACTTTAGGAATATGCATATCGAGCCCATTCGGAGTCTGCATCATTGTGCAGTCTAAAGCTGCCATAAAAATTTACATAATCAAAGTAGACTAAGCGCATTAAATGTGCTGTCACGTGCGGGAGACTTCTTTCATACTAGGAGTCCCTTTGCGTCTAAGGGCTATGACGGTCGTGCTTAATTAACTATATCACGGTAGGTGAAGCTGCGGCGTTAGGAAAAGTAACAGAGAAAAAAAAATCTCACGAGACTGAGAGCATGCATAGTCGAGCTTTTCAAATTGCACATTGCACAAAGCTTATGAAGAACTACAGCGGAGCGTGGGTCATGCGATATTCAAATCTGCCACGCGAATCGCAATGTCCTGCGGTCAACGACCCTCGCGAATTCTCTAAATGTGGCCCTCATTTGCAGTCTCGCGCAATAACTTTGCGCGCATCTCTGTTCCGTGACACGCTCACACAACCGACTCGCATCAGAATTTGAAGCATTTTTTGTATGGCTTAAGGAAAACAGCTTTGCCGGAATGACCCCGACAAAATGGCCCCGAAAATGAGTATCTCATTTGTTTCCTAAAAACGAACATAGGGCTATGCAAACAACGTGGTGTGCGGCCCCATTGCAGGCACGTACACGGTATGACAGTGTGATAATATTCATTTTTAAAGGCAGCACAGAAAACAGCAATACATGTCAAGAAAGATGTATACAGAAAACATAGGTGGTCAAAAATTTCAGAGTTCTCTACTACGGCGTCTCTCATAACGATATGGTGGTTTTGGGGCGCTAAACTTCATATATCTTGCGCAAAACCTAAAACTTTAGCTGCTACCTACTATGGGGTTTCGGCCCAAAATTAGGTAGTTTTGATGGATGGATAGTGAAACTTCACTCATAATCCTGATTTGAAAAAAGAAATTTAAATACTACAAAAGTAAATGACCTTTCTTTTTGTGTACAAATATGATTTTGTAAAATTATTAACTGGAAACAAAGAAAAGAATGCCGACTTTTCGCCGAATAAGAAAAGAATGAATAATACTATGAAGAGTTTGACATTCCAAAATTATGATAACATTAGGAGAGATGACGTAGTGGTGGGTTCAAAAAATTCCGACCACCTGGGGTTTTTTGCTGACCACGTAAATTCAAGCACAAGGGCATAAATTATTTTCGCCTCCATCAAAAATGTAGCCGCCGCAGCCGAGATTCGATATCGTGGCGTTCAGGTCAGCAGTCTAGCGCCACAATCACTATATCACCGGACTATAAAAAAATGACTAATAGCCTCCTCTAGTTAACTATGAAGCATTGGAAACAAGGTTGGTTAGCGCCACACATAACCACGAGGGTTAAGATGGAACACTGCTTTTCGCCATCTGGCGAGTGCTCTTGACATTTGTCATCCGTTATCTCATTCGTGTGTTACCTCGCCAAATTGTTCAAAGCACTTACATCTGCATTCCCTGCGTCCCTTGATTTCTGGCATGTTTCGATTTTTCCGCCACTCCACGCTGCTTCTGTCAGTAGCCGTTTTGAGGCGCCACATTCCACTCCTCATTTTTTTCTTCTTTCTGGAAGCCATCTATCCTGCTCTCCTATAAAATCGAGTCACGCATGCGCATTTGCCGGGAGAAAGCACTCTTGACCGTTCTGTCTCTCCCACTCCACATCTTTAACGGCCCAGTTCTCTCCCCATTGTTTCTCACTCTTACCTCCGTCGAAAACTCCGCTCTTCCCTTTCTCTCGTTAGTCCGCTGAGCGATTGCCAGGGAGATCACAATCGCCTTTTCTGAGCTTCCGTCATGCTTTTCTGGCTCTATCTTGGCTTGTCCCCGTGTCATCTCGGTCATCCGGTACTCGTCCCGTTGGTAGAGGGCCCTATGCTATAACGGCTGAAGCTTTTACGAAATTTAAGAACCGCGTGCGCGACAGACTCACGCGGAAACGCCACGTGCTAAATTGTTTACTCGCTCTACAGCAGGGATCTTGCGGCGAAGGCACTCGGCTGCTGACCCGCAGGTCGTGGGATTGAACCCCGGCGTCGTCGGTTGCATTTCCGATAGAGGCGAAAACGTTGTAGGCCCGGGTGCTCAGATTTGGGTGCACGTTAAAGAACTCCAGGTGGCCTAAACTTTCCGAGCCCTCCACTACGGCGTCTCTCATAATGACAGGTTTTTTTTCGGGACGTTAAACCCCGCATATATATAAATTGCTTATCCACGATCCGTTCTACAGCAACGTCTAATCATTGACGTCTTGACGCCTTGATTTATTGACCCTTTGACTGTGGCATGTAGTCATGTTCTCACATGACCTAATAAAGTTGTTCTCACTTTCACACGATACGCATCTCATGATTATCATGTTTGCCCCAGTCACATACCTTCGTCTTCCATTGACGTCACGTAATACCAACTTTGACATATGTGAAGCTAGCGAACCGGCCGCGAGCACATTATCAGTGTGACATGTAGTCATGTTGTTATATGACACGCATGTCGTGATTATCATGTTTGGATGTGTCATTTACCCATGTCGTCCGTTCGCGTCGCGTGACACCGAGTTAGGCACATGTGAAGTTAGCGAAACGACCGCAAGCACATCGTGAGCTTAGCATGTAGTCATGTTGCTACATGAGACAATTCTCAGGTTTGTCATGTTTGCACCATATCACACCTTCGTCATCTATCCACGTCCCGTGATACCAATTTTGGCCTAAGTGAAGCTAGCAAAATGGCCGCCAGTGCATCGTAAGCGTGGCATGTAGTCATGTTGTTACATGACATGCATCTCATGATTATCATGTTTGCACCAGTCACATACCTTCGCTATCCATTCACGTACTGTAATACCAAATTTGGTATATATGATGCTAGCGCAACGGCTGCGAGCGCATCGTAAGCGTGGCATGTAGTCATGTTATTATATGACAGGCATGTCATTATTTTCTTGTTACGGTCTGTAGCTAGTGTTCGCCTGCAATCATGTCATACCATACCAGTTTTGCAACATGACATGTGAACGAAACCACCGCAAGAGCTGCAGCGCCATGAAATGTAAATCATGATATTCATGGCGTAGATGTCATTTTTTCATGTTATTACAAGTGAAGTATGTTCTTCATATAGTAATGTTATGACATACCAAGTTTGGTATTGATGACATTATCGAAACGGCCAGGAGAGCTAAAAGTCGTAGGCGGCTAGATTAGATAGATAGATAGATAGATAGATAGATAGATAGATAGATAGATAGATAGATAGATAGATAGATAGATAGATAGATAGATAGATAGATAGATAGATAGATAGATGGATGGATGGATGGATGGATGGATGGATGGATGGATGGATGGATGGATGGATGGATGGATGGATGGATGGATGGATGGATGGATGGATGGATGGATGGATGGATGGATGGATGGATGGATGGATGGATGGATGGATGGATGGATGGATGGATGGATGGATGGATGGATGGATGGATGGATGGATGGATGGATGGATGGATGGATGGATGGATGGATGGATGGATGGATGGATGGATGGATGGATGGATGGATGGATGGATGGATGGATGGATGGATGGATGGATGGATGGATGGATGGATGGATGGATGGATGGATGGATGGATGGATGGATGGGCGGACGGATGGATGGATGGATGGGCGGACGGACGGACGGATGGGCGGACGGACGGACGGACGGACGGACGGATGTACGGATGGATGGATGGATGGATACGCACAAAGTCACCGAAGTTCGCTAAGAAATGCTTCGCATTTAAAAACGCGAGCAATGACACAATGCCTCAGAAAATGCCAATTTGTTTCATGAAGGGAGCAGTTCGGGCATGTTGCTGACTGAACCACTCTCCACCTTTCGAGGCAGTCGAGAGTGGGAAGCACACCCAATCTTAGGCGCCACATAAAGCGCCGCAGGTGTCAAGGCTAGGTAGACAGAATTTTATTTCCGGATATATCTTACACAGCTTATAGCGAAGGACCTAAACAGCATTCCATCAGGATATACGCCAGTGGCGAGAATGGCATGTCCTTTGTGGTGCCTCGACCAGTCGCAAGTACGTCTATAAATTCCGGGAATCAAAAAAAAGCAATCACTCCAGAGTAGCATTGAAGCAAGCAACACTGCTATTATTACATGAGTTGTACTTAGACCGAATGCAGATATACACTGATGGGTCCGTCTCGTCCTGCAGCTCATCAGGTGCCGCTGTAATTTCGGCTGCAGCAATGACAATCAAGTTTAAGTTGTCGCATATGACTACATCTACGGCATCAGAGCTTGCTGCTATAAGGGCTGCTTTACAATATCTCGTTCAAGAATGCCCAGGAAAATGGGTCATATTTTGTGATCCGAAGGCAGTGCTTCAGAGTTTGCAGTCTGCCATGCGTAGGAGGAGTCATGACCAATTGGTACAAGAAATAAGACATTGCCATCATGAAGCTCTAGCACGAGGGCATGATATTATATATCAGTGGCTGCCTGGACATATCGGTATTACCGGAAATCAATTAGCCAATGATGCAGCTCGCTCAGCCCATGAAGAAACCCATGTAGTCCCGATTCCTCTATCAAGGAATGATGCAGCAAAACAACTTTACCTGCTGGCTCGAGATCTCACACGCACGTTCTTGTCGTCTACCAGCTTCCAAAGGTGTCAATTTTATGAACTGGATCCTTCGCTCAAGCTAAAGCTACCATCACAACTTTCCCGCTCCGATGCGACACTGTTATGCCGCCTTTGGTTGGGTGTTGCATTTACAAAGGTGTACTCCTTTCGCATTGATATGGCAGACACTCCTACATGCGACTACTGCGGAGCTGAAGAGACCATCGAACACGTCCTGTGCAGTTGCGCTTGCTACGACACACAGTGATGCCAGCTCCGGATGGTTTTGAATCAACTTGACCCCGGACCATTTTGTGTGCAGAAGATACTAGGACCTTGGGCATCTGCTTCAGTTGCGCAGAAAGCAACTAAAGCACTGCTACTTTACCTAAAGTCGACAAACCTGAGCGACCGCCTGTAGACCGTGTGTGCTCCCCGAGTGTGCTCGTGATTGTGTGTACCTTCTCATCTCTTTGCAACCTCTTTTCTCTCCTTTATCCATTCCCCAGTGCAGGGTAGCAAACCGGATGTGCGTCTGGTTAGCCTCCCTGCCTTTCCTTTCATCTTTATCTCTCTCTCTCTTATGTGCACACAGAAAAATGGACAATGGTGAACAATGCACATGTACAACGCAGGCTGTTAAATACAGCGAAAATAAGTTATTGCATATGCAGAGACGTACAATGCAAAATTGTACAAAAATACAGGACATTCTTGACATCGAGATGGTTAAAGTTGAATAAACAATAAGGCTATGAGAACAAACATGGGAGGGTCATTCAGAGTGTATGGTGATGTTTTGCATTCACCTGTGGGGACAGTTTGCTCTCGCGCTCAACAACAATATTTCACAAAAAAGACATGTTCGTAAAGAAAAAAAAAGAAAAAAAGGAAAGTACGAACTGTGATGTCGCCGTGGTACAAGCTCTAGCCCACCTCCTCGATGGGAAAGGAAAGGCAAGGACACTTTGTTGTTTTTTACGATAATAAATCACGTAGACCAGCGTCGGAGGAAAGCCTCCTTTCCCAGCGTGACTATTTCTGCGTTAAGATGCATAAGCATTACGTTTCTTCGCAGATGTAATAGAGGCAATATGGCTCTCTGAGGGCGTCCCCTCAGGCGGGCCCGTCCCCTTCGTTTCCATAAGACGAAGGTTCCGATAGTGATTAAGAGTACGACGAAGTTATCCCCGTGGCTGGACTTCCACTGCATACTTATTTGGAACATTCTGGTAACCATGCGCGAAAAAGTACGCGCTACTATACATTCATGAAAGACTTGGTTCAGCGTTTTGACACGACCGCATTGCGGGCATGTAGCGGAGGGTGCCACGCCCCACGCCGCAAGGCGGTCGGCTGTTGGTAAAGCCACCCATTCCCTAAGCCAGTTTAGGTCACTGACTTCGGAGGGATGAGGCGTGTTTGTAAGAGTCCAACGTCTTTTCGCCCAGCATTTCTGGCGTTGTTCCTCAGATAGGCTTTTAAATGTTATTAGTTCACTCATTTCGGTAGAGACATTTTCATAAGTTCTAGAACTAGAAAATCATTTCGCCATTGTTGCAAAGATTTTATAACATGTGTGTAATACGCCGGTGGCTGCTCAGTAGCTGGTCCCGTATTGTTTGATCAAAAAGAAAGTTTTCTAGAGGTTCCTAGTGGATACACTACGAGTTGCCTGCCTCGGTACGATGAGTTTTCTAAGAGTGCCCAGGTGTTTTGAGAGCCAACGTGCGGCACAATACATCAAGGTTGGGCACACTGAGCCCTCCCCATTTTACTGGCAGGCGGACCAAGGCTCTAGCGACAGCTTCGGCGTGGCCACCCCAAAAAAAGGAGCCGCACGCAGTAGCCAGTCTCAGCAAAACCCGACGAGGGGTCGAGCAATTCTGGTGACATAAAGCAGTGGTGCTGTTATGCTGGATTTAATTAGATAAGCTATTTCAGTAAAGTGTAGTTGAAAGGTTCTGGTGACTTCAATGCGTGTGTCCACTTTGTGTTGGATTTCTTTCCATGTCGTGCGGGCTACCTTACCAGTCGAAAGGAAATTGACACCCAAGACTTTTAACTCCTTGCACTTTCGCTCCTCGATACAGACTGCTATTTACGCGTCGTCCAACAGTTTAAACAAATTTCAGGCATATTACTTCCTCGTGCAGGCTCGCGTTCAGTTCACTAGTTATCGTTTAGAAAAAAAATTAGCTTCTTGGGAAATTTCATCGTAAATTTTGATTTCAGTGCTTTGCGAAACGTCACCCTTTAACAAGGAACGGCAAACTTTTAATTCATAAAATGCGTAGTATTTGCATTACCAGCAAAAATGTGCTTATGGTTTGAACGCAAATTGCCAAACGTTGCCCTGTTACACAGCTGAATGACAGGCGTGCTGCAGTACTCGGGGCGGAGCGTGTATTTGTTTGTAGAATAAGTATTTTTTCTTTAATCCTCCTTGACTGTAACCGACTATTCACCTTTTCGGTCGTTGTCACCATAGAAATAGCAGCAACACGTGTTGCTTTCCACGAAATTATCACTTCAATTATCACTCTCTAACGCTAAAACAGAAAACTTTTTTTTAGTTGTGCCAGAGTAAACAAAATCTCTTTTTTCACTTTCTGATGAAAGGAAGGCGCAAAGTTAACGACTACCTGCGACAATGTTGTGTGTAGCGTAGAAGGAAATGTTGTTGAACTACTTGGCCGGTCAAAAGGTGAGAAAAGCGTCGAAATTGAGCGGGCTACTCTCTGAAGCATTCGTTCCTTGCCAATGCATCTTGCTTATGCTGGTACGTTTTTTACTACACTGTAACACGGGTGCATGAAACCGGAAGCCTTCCAGCAAATCTGTTTGTAAACAACGAAAGGGTCTATGGCGCATTATATGAGAATAGGTGCTTCTCAGGAGTGTCTTAGGAACCGGAGGCTGAGAAGGAACTACTTCGTACTAAATGGTTTACATTATTTCTCCAGCCCATCTAGATTGCTTGGCTCTGGCCTATGCTGCATTTAGACATAGCTCTATTGCAGTAAGGCGGTAAGTTGCGCCACTTTGTTGGGATCCATCATGAACTTGTTTACAGTGCCACACCAGAAACACGGCAACACCAGAAACACTGTTTCTGGTGTTGCGCTTTAAACAATTTCACAATAGACATGACTCCTTTCCCAAAAGCACTTGTAATATAAGCGGCGCAAATAAGACATAACGCCATGGCCTGCATTCCCATATTGTGCAAAGCTCCTTAGAAAATACCGTGCAGTAGCGCCGAGGCCTGGCTCCTTGGATTCTTCATGCCGAACGAAGACGCCTTCTATCAGCACTGATCGTTGCATGTACTAGCTGGTTCCGTACGCCCCAGAGCTTGAGGGATAAGATGAATCTCTTGTCTGAAGAGCCGTCACATCAAAAATAAGTGAATGCTGCCGCTGCGTGACATCTACTCGATCATGCTTCGCTGCTGAACCAATAGGAGACAGGAAAGGGATGGATCGGAACAGAAGGGCCGTGAAAGCTTGAGAGCTTTCTTTTGGTTTGTACTGGGGCAGAAGAAGGGCGATTCAGAATATGCAGAAACAGACATGGTGAGCCGTAGATTGCTGGCAGTACAGGAGAGAAAAGATTGAATGGCAGATTTAGATTCCCGCATACTAAGCAGCCATGAATATATAGTTAAATAAAGACTCCAGACTTTGAGAACAATTAAATAAATGAAACTAACAAACACAGTTTTAAACTGTTTTAGTTGAAATGCAACCACACAAATCGCTGGACACTCCTGCGAGGCGCGAGCGTTTTTTTGTGTCTTGTGTGTGAACATTGTTGTTGACGTGTGAACATTTCTTTAAAGAGGGCATTGTCGTGCGTGAATTCTTCAATACTCTATTGTCATTTATACGTTGATGGTGCAAATTGTGACGTATGTGCAGAGGAATAGCCGTAACAATTTGTGGGCACCAACTTCTGTTTAAACACGCCTAATACAAAAAAACTGCTTTAGCTATGCGCGATGCCACTACGTTCCCGATGTAGTTTTTGTGAATGAACCTGCTTACTTTTTACTAAAATGCCTTGTTGGGTGCGTTAGTTCATTCTGGAACAAATTTGAGCGCAAAAAAAAAACAATATACAAAAAGGCTTACTTTTTATAACGTCCCGGCAGGAAAAAATATCTCAGCCTTACTTCGAAATGGAAAAAAAGATACGTCGTGTTGTACTACATACAGTCTGAATCAGTGTGTCGTCTGTGCCTCTTAGCGCATGTTGGGAGGTCAGCCGAACGGAATCTTAAACGGCCAATCACCAGGCTACCAAAATACAAAAAAGAGAGCAATAGTCTTTCCTAAGATACCTCGTTTTTCTTGGCACACTACTGTGACGTAGACAGTAGTCATGACGTCTACAGTGCACATGCTCCCGATTGGTTGATGTGCGCGAAATATCGCATTTGATTTGTCTCCTGCACTGCTTTCCTGCTGACCCACTGGTCGCAAGTTCGAGTCCCGGCTGCGGCGGCTGCATTTTCGATGAAGGCGGAAATGGCGTTGGCCCGTGTGCTCAGATTTGGGTGCACGTTAAAGAACCCCAGGTGGTCGACATTTCCGGAGCCCTCCACTGCGGCGTCTCTCATTATCATATGGTGGTTTTGGGACGTTAAACCCCACAAATCAATCAATCAGCACTGCTTTGCCATGCAGCCGCCTATCCGTTCTTCTTTGTCTCGCATGAAAATTCTGCACAATCAACCGATAAAACTTCATTTTTTGCGTATTTACAACTGCGCAAGCGGCGATAACAGCATGCAGCCGAGAAGCGCCAAATCCTGATAGGCTCTAGCGCTTAGTGCTGATATTGTTCACGGGCATTCGAGAACTAAGTGGGGAGGAGGATTCATCATGTCTACGAAGAAGAAAAAAAAACACTTCCTCGTCTTTAAACGCTGGGTTGTGAGTGGCCCACTAACGTACAATTGCGCTCGTCAGCTGAACATAGCCGGCTGCTTGCTCAAAAGAGGCCATGACTTTGCACAGAGCTTTGTGCGAGCGCTTGAGCATGTGCATCAATGATAGTTCCAGCCTCAAAAACTTTCCTTTCTAGCGTTTTAGCGGAGCCAGCTGCTTAATCGAGTCTAGCGGAAAGTAATCAAACAAAGCTTCTGTCTTAATTTCGCTGATTCAAAGCGTTAATGCAGTAAACGTCTACTCCCTCAAACAAATGAAAAAATCATTGGGTGCTCACCATTTTCTTACGTGTCATTCCACAACTTTTCCTTCATCCCGCTGTGCTTGTTTTTTCACCTTCAACAGTCATCCTCCTTCTTTCGTTATGAAATACAGTTGCCTCCTATTTTTCTCTCAACCAGTTTCGTTCGTGCTTCGTTGTTAGGGAGAGTACTGGGGGAAAAGAAAAAAAAAAACAGAACTCCGAATGATTGAATCGATCTGTCAGTTCTGGCTTGTGCCCTTATCAGCGCATCTCTTCATGGTTTTCGCACTTCTCTTTCCCCCCTCCTATTGTCTCTAGCTCTTTCTCTTACGTACGCTCTACGCTTTTCCATCCTTCTTTCGTTCTTCGGCTGAGAAGACGAGTTGTTTCTAAGCTAGCCGACCATCACTTTGTTTATCTTGCGAGTGCAGCATTAGTCGCGTCCTCCTGGATGTGATAACATGTGGGTGCTAAGTTTTTGTTTGAAACTTTTTTTTGAAGAGACGAGTTGCATTACGGGTCACCAGTGGCATCATCCACTGTCAAGAAATAATTGCCCTTGGTGGACATTGTGCGATAATTAAAATGCAAATACAAAGTTATCAAAGTATTAAGTAAACAAGTGAAACACTAATTCACCGCGTAAATTTCATGAAATTAGTTCCCAAACACTTGAAACAACTGCAGGATAACAAGGAGTTCTTGTATGGACGCTTGGTTCTCATAGCAACCAGGGTATTGAGGATTTGCGCTTTTACGTTGCCCTGTAAGTTACGACTTTTTGATGTCCACTAACGTGCACCTACATCTAAGTGCCCAGGTCTCCAGAATTTTAACTTCCACCGAAAAATGCGATCACCGCGGTCGGAATCAAATCTGTGCCGCTTTTGTCTGCCGCCATTGTACCACTGCTGTTGATGTCTGCAACACGTCATACGCTGAAACACACACACGCGCGTAAAATCAAGTACCGAACCAGACACCTTATAATCTCTTTATGAAACTTGTTTTAGGAGCGGAATAACGAAGAGGTGAGTAAGTTTGTCTGGGCTCCTGATTACGAAAGGCAGTGCAAGAACAATTGCGAAAAGAACGAGGTTGCTTTAGGATGTTGCTCGAGTTCTGATTAAAAAAAATCATAGGGCTTAGTGGTTGAATCCTACTCATGACAACGGGTTCAGTTCCGTAACACGACAAACGGTTTGATGTTAGCAATAAAGAAAAAACTTAAAAGCTTTGGGACTCAACATTAGATTTCTTCGAACCTGAAACTTGAATTTTATTTAAGGGACACGTTTGGTGCACACTGAAAAGAAAGCTACAGCTAAAGGCACTCCGTCCATCTATAGTATAGTGTTTACGGTGCTGAGCTCTCAACAAGAAAATCATGTCATGGTGTAAGCACCTAAAACATCATATATAGTAGTATCATAGGGTGTTATATTACGGCTTTATGTCAGGCTTGACAGCGGTTTCAAGAGATCTCTGGGAGAGGCCTTCACTCTTTTCGCATGAACAAATAGGGTATTCTTTTTGTTTGCTTCCTATTTTGTTGTTGCCTTCTTCAAAGCCACTATTGTGGAAGATTATCTTGCTTTACGACGATGCTATGCATGACTCTAACAAATGCATCAGTGATAATACAACAAGAAAAAATCAGTGTTACAACAAGAAAAAAAATATTCCGCTGACCGTATCTTTACCTTGGGTATCTCGTAGCAGTACTAGAACGTCGGCATTTCCGTGCCCTTGTGAATTTCATGGTTTCACTGTGTGCTTCACCCACTGTTGACGTGAATTTCGGAGACCACGTAAAATGAACAGATAGTAGGTTTCTGCTCTTCAGAGCTTGAGAACTACCGTAGCTTCTCGTAAGAAAAATGGCCTACGCTCTCAATGAACTCATTCTATATATTTTTATTGTATATAGCAACAGTTTACCTTACATTAGGTAAGTCTTAGATATTATATCGCATGTATTCAGCTTACTCTTAGGTTGGAGCAGAAACATTGATTTCATACTGGTTATCGTTATTAAAAGCACATTTTATCGTTATTAAAGCGCATATAGTTATTAAAAGCACATACTAGTTATCGTTATTAAAAGCACATTAGACCGGCACGTACTGACTGTTTGATCGAAAGTGATTGGAAAAGAAGAAAGCTTACCCTCTTAGCTCGTGCCCCGGAAACTGTGGCAGCCATCAGGCATGCTTTCGAATTACTAAACCAGCGAGGAAATCCAAACTTTTCTGGCTGTCAGCCAAGCGGCGCTGTTTCAATATTTTACGAACAAACCCAGATGGCATTGGCATAACGAACATAACGACAACTCCGGCACCTGCGCAATCAAATTTGTGGCTCACTTCACCTCGCAGTTTACTCCGCAATGACCCGCATCCCGCAGACATTTGTCGCGGCTTCCCGAGAGAGCGATTCGCGTTGTCATACACCGGCTGACCCGGAATTGACTGCGCCGCACTCCTACCGTGTTTTTATCAGCCCTTTTCTCAACGAAAGCAATACAAACAGTACCCCAGCGAAAAAAAAAATGTTAAGGATGACTAGGCTGTGCAACACGATATACCCTTTGTTTACTCGAACGTTCAGCGTTTTCTATTACACTCATACCGGCACGAGTAATGTTCCTTCTCGTGGACGGTCTCCAAGTGGACTGAACCAAAAAAAAAAGAAATGGCTACATCGTAACTAGTAAGAAGCCTGAAGTGATTGACTTGAACGAAGCAAGCGAACGCAGTCAAGTTGTTCTTCACCCTATGCTTGCTTCTGTGCCGTGGTTACGTTCGCTGTCATGCCGCTTGTTGTCGTCTTTGTTTTTCTCCTTGCGTATTCAGGGTGATTGCTAGAAACCAGTGAGTGTGAGAGAGGATATTATTCCAATAATACTGAGTAAAAATGCGGTCATGAAACATCGCCCAAGTGCGACGCCCGGAAAGAAAGAAAAAACAAACTCGCACGTGCTGTCCGGGAAAGCTATACAAAGCCTTGGCACGACAAGGTAGCTCACCTTGAAATGTACAAAAGAGAGTACATGAATGAAATAATTTTTTTGTCCAGCAGTTTTTCTCGGGCGAGGCGGGGGGAAGAGGGGATTAACTTCAGTCCCATATGGTTGATAGGGCGAGTCGGTGATACATGATTGTTTTGAAATGAGAACGCGCTACTCAAACGCTGACAGTCTTTCTGTCCACGTATAACTAGTGCGCTCTCATTTGAAAAAAAAATTCAGTCCTATCCCGCTCTTCGTCGATGATGATGATGATGAAGATGAAGATGATGATGATGATGATGAGAGTGCCCCTCCTGCCCGCGGAAAAATTTCCTGGCTTCTCTCGTGCAAGAGAAATTCGCCACATCACGCATAACGCAACACTTATGCATTGGAATCTTTTACTCAACTTCTCAACTCCATTCGACGCCCGCAGAACCTGGCTTTTTTGTTACAATTAGAGCTGCCATCACAAACTTTGTGACGGCATGCTACAATGCTGTGTTGGTTGTGGGTCGGCGTTGTCTTCACCGATTTATTCAGTTATCGCATTAGTATGACTGACTACCCGAGTTGTGATAACTGCCATTGCGTAGAAACTCTCGCCCAACTACTTTGTCATTATCCAGGCTTTGGAGAACATCACCGGACTCTCCAGTGGCCTTAAAAAGACTAGATGATCGACCGTCTACTCTGGAGAAGATCTTGGGTGTGTGGCCTTCAAGTACTTCGGCCCAGAAAGCCACACGAGCCCTCCTACAATTCTTGAGGGCAACATCACTGTGCGACCGCCTTTGAAACCTGAACTGTGTGTGCGGTGTGTGTATCATGTGCAATGTGTATCCCCTCTCCCTCTCTGTTTTTCTCCTTAATTCTCCTCTCCCCCATGTAGGGTAGCAAACTGGACTTAGTCTAGTTAACCTCCCCACCTTTCTGATATTCTTTTTCTCTATCTTGCAACAAATGGCATTGGGACTAAAATGTGCCGCCAGTGCTTGTCGCAAGTGGGAACGACCTTTCCGAAGTCATTCAAACGCGCGTGCGAAAAGGTAGATCAACCGTTCGTGGTAGGGTGTTTGGCTACTGACCCGAAGGTCGCGTGCTCGATCCTTGCTGTGGCACTCGTGTTTTGATGGAGGCGGAACGGTAGAGGTCCATCTGTACTGCGCGTTGTTAGTGAACGTTAAAGTTTACCAGATGGCCAAAATTTCCGGAACCCTCTATAATGGTGTCCCTCTTAAGCATGTCGTGGTTTTAGAGCCGTTAAACCCCTCATATTACAACTGTTCGCGAGTTGGGAAGCTTTTACCATGGCGATGCCCCATTAGAAGGAATGAAATAAGACAAAAATCATGTTGGGACAAAAGAGAAAAAAAGTATGTGAATCCATGAAAGGTCATTCCTATTTAAATTAAACGGAGCCCCGCCGCGGAGGTCTAGTGGCTAAGGTACTCGGCTGCTGAACCGCAGGACGCGGGTTCGAATCCCGGCTGCGGCGTTTGCATTTTCGATAGAGACGGAAATGTAGGCCCGTGTGCTCAGATTTGGGTGCACGTTAAAGAACCCCAGGTGGTCGAAATTTCCGGAGCCCTCCACTACGGCGTCTCTCATAATCATATGGTGGTTTTGGGACGTGAAACCCCACAAATCAATCAATCAAAACCAATAAATTAAACGGAAACTGAGTCGACACCCACGACACAGGCGCGTAAAGGGAAGCCGCTTCAACTGTCCACGGGCTGCGGTGTGACACTGCACATAACATTCGCTTTTCATAACGACATAGTTAACTACTTGTTCTTTGTTTAAGCTGTGGGAACATTACTCACAATAAAGAACACATTTAGCATAGATGTTTTCAAGTCCTAACAGCAATTTTCTGTTGTTTTATTTTATAGCAATGGGTTCTTTCATGTTTTGAAGTTGGAAAATTCACAGTTTGGCTTAAAGGGTGACGCACTGAGTGCGGTAGCTACAAATCGTCATGTTAAACAAAATAAGATCGGCAGCTAATTCTGTTGGAACTAATCTCGCGTTACTCTGCAGGACACTGGTGCTAAGTAATACTGTTGCAAAAGTGACGTAACGGTATTCGTGTCGCTTTTCATGTGACGGGAGAGTAAGGGGTGAGAGGACATCGCGTACAAGTGTGTACGGGCCGTCTAATGGTGTTTTTCGAGATGGTGCTCGTGGGCACACCCCTTTGACCACAGTTCAAAAACGCTGGCCGAGAGAGAGGCAGCAAACTTTATAAGAGTACCTTCATAAAAATAGCCTTTATTGAGAGACCTGCGACAGAAGCTGATGCCAGCTACAGTAGATAAATCGATTTCGAATATAACGAAAAACCCGAATGCAAGAAGAATTTTGCTTTTAACTAAACCTGCGTGGGGTGCACTTAAATTTAAAAGTCCATCACTGACGCCTCTTCCGGTAGACGCTGGCGCTCCAGCAGGTCAGGCACTGACAAGACTTCAGTTGAATCAGGGCCTTTCGTTCCAGGCGAGTCTTCGTAGCTGACAATTGTCTCGTTTACCAGTGTCGTGTTCCCACCCGAGTCTGCTTCAAAGATCGCGAGTTCGGTCTCATTGGTCTTCCACGTGGAGATTGTGCCCAGGCGTGTGATACCCACAACAGGCTGAAGCGTCTCTATACTTGAGGTTCTGCATTCAAGAAGTAAGGATGGAATCACGGTTACTAAGCAGCATTTCTCAATGATTCCTTATGAGAACGATAATTGTTCGTATCGCTGAACGGAACGCAAGTCTGATGCAGAGAAAAGAACTAAAACTTGGTTTTATGCGAATGGTGAAGTGATAAGGATTGGTATGCAGGCGTGGCATGTCCGAAAACTCCAGTAACATTTTCTAGCAAGTCGGTTGCATATTTTTGTAGCACTGCTTTTGTGTCGTTTTACCCATGAACTCACAAAACACACTGCTAGTCAAGAATCGAGAAGCCCCACCGTGTGTGTCTAATGGTTATGGCTCTTGACTGCTGATATGAAGGTCGCGAGATCAAATTTCGACAGTGAATGCCGCAATTCGAAGAAAGGTACATGCTGAAGGCTCGTTTACTTTATTTATGCGCACTTTAAGGAATCCCAAGATGTCGAAAATTCCACAGCCCACAACTTCAGCCTCTGTCCTTTTGTGGTTTCAAAACGTTTTTCTCCAACAATTAGAAGTGTTGACAAACACTGGTGTTTTAAGGATGGTGTATACCAAGTACTACAGAAGCCAGCCACGTCGCTTCATTAATGTGGTTTTGGATAAAGTGCCTAGTCTGGCCAGCAATATAGGTGGAAACGTCTCGTTTCCTGGCTGCCTCACAGACTACACGAGAGCTGACTATGAGAGATATGCAGCCCTACTTCGCTTGAGGCGCTAGGAAGAACTACGATAGATGGGAACGCCAATAAGTTCATGCATAGGGACCGAGTGGCATGCGTGCGAGTTTGACAAAGTTTATGAAATTAAGCCAGTTTTTTTGTAGCTACTTAGCTGGTGTGATGTACACTACGCATATAAGTTGTGTCTGTAGCCTAAAGTAGCAGCTGAACACGGACAACACGCGGGCAAGCCTTCGTCATCCTGTTAATTTCACCTCGCACAATGCTACCTCTTAATGTAATAGAAAGCTAGTGAGTGGGGAATGGAACAGTATAGTACCCGTCATCAGTGGAATTCCGGCCCTCCATCTCCCGCGAGGTCTCTTCCTCGAGAACTGTCGTGTTGTGCGCTTTCTTGCTCGAACCCGAGTCTTCTATAAAGGTCGCCGGTTCGGTCTCAGTGTTGTTCCGCGTGGTGGATGTGTCCGAACGTGTGTCGCCAGTGAAAGGCTGAAAGGTCTCAGCACTTGAGTGCCTGTAAATATGAAGTCACGTGAAATGGCGCGGTAAGTTAAACAGTTAAGATTACAGAAGTCAAACAGTTACGAACAGTACAAAGAGGGGGTCAAAATTTATTTGGTCATGCCACCATACAAATGCATGGGATAGTGGTCTCAGTTCTTATGACCTCTTTTGTACGTAGCATTCCCATGATTCGCCACTCAAACAAAAATAAAATGAAAACACATGAGAATGAAGAAGTGTTAAGTGAAATAACGTTAGCCTAGCCATCAGTAGATAAAGCTTCCACCTCATATCGAAGCGTCAAGAAGCGTAAGCATTTAAAAGAGCATCCCACAATATTTGAGACATTGCGAATGTGCAGTTTTTTTTCTGTTCTTGGGGTGCCATGTTAACGATCTCTATACACAGGGCCTTGACAAGGGGTATAAAGTGCTCTATTGGGAATTTGATGTTTTTGTCACCTATCATATCTCCCATCAATCCTCACCAAAATAAATATTATCGCAAAAAGTAAGCGTGGTTCATCTTGTTTGCGAACTATGGGTCAGCTGGTCTCAGTAGTTACTAGTCTGGTCCTCAAAGGGGTACTGACACATTTTTTTCTGAGGCGAGTTTACTCTGCCATACATACCTGTAATAGGACACAGCTCCGAACAAGCGTGACGCTCAGCAAATGCTGACAACGTATCTTAATTTTATGTTACGCTCAAATTCCCCGCAGCATACGTGCCAACATCGACACTAAATTGACATCAGGATACAGTACTAGCCCTAGTGACTTCGCCAGCATTCTGGTAAGTTGTGACGACGTCAAGAACAAAAACACAAAAATGACACTTGCACGTCATACTTTCGATCGTCTGATCGCGCCCTGTGGTCACTTTCGTCCAGTGTACCAGTGAAGCGAGCTAGCGGAGTCTGGAACATAGTGTACGTACACGCCGGTACAATATAGAAGGTTTTCAGAGGGCAAAGAAGTCGTTTGATTGCGAATTTCTCATCATGGCCCCAATATTTTGTCCTGTGAATTAGCTTGCGCTAGTGAAACGGGGTACAACAGGTACAAGTTCCACCGATTGCAGTTATATCCGGCGCTGAGGCTAGCGTGGGTAGACCTCACGCACCATGGCCGAGGTGGAGTCTGGAAGCCAACCAAGCGGACGCCAACCAAGCTCTGTTCGCTCCGGACGTGTAGACGCACAACATGCAGTTGCTTACCGACTTCGGATTGGTGACGAAGAACTTGCGCCCCCAAAATGCGCTGGACACATCGTGCGATTAGGCACCCGACTCGGCGTGTGATGGCACACGCGGCGTACGAAGATTTGCGACGCATGTGGAGAACGAGCCAGCAGCGCTCGGTCTCCACTCACATACGGCACCTCAGCTTGCACGCTCCGAAGACATCGTATCCTCATTATTCGGCACAATATAAACAACCTCGCAGAGCCACGCTTTATTGTCCAGTAACAACGCCAAGAAAGATACGCCTTCGCGAGCGACAAACACCACCTCAGTCCGCAACGATTTCCGACTCCGAGCGTAGGCCTATAGCAAGGCCGATAATCTCAGTATCGCCACTCGCCTTCCAACGTCAGTTCATTGTCAAGCAAGTCTTTTTGCAAACATTATAAAATGTTTTACACTTATATAGCGATTTTACACGTGCCCCACCACGGTGGTCTAATGGCTCGGCTCGGCTAATGGTACTCGGCTGCTGATCCGCAGGTAGTGGGATTGAATCCCGGCTGCGCCCGGTGAATTTTCGATGAAGGTGAAAATGCCGTAAGCTCGTGTGCTCAGATTTGGCTGCAGGTTAAAGAACCCCATAAAGTGAAAATTTTCGGAGCTCTCCACTATGGCGTCTCTCGCAGTCATATGGTACTTTTGGGACGTTAACCACCCCCCCCCCCTTAATCAACGATTTTACACGGGCAACTGGTTTTCTCGATGGCCTCAATGTAAAGAGCAAAGATGGGAACCAAGCCGGCTAGTTCGCCGGGCGGTCGAGGCCACTGATTCTTTACCTACCATATTATCTGCCATCACGGCTTCATATCTCGTTGGTAGTTTGGAAACGAACGTTGCCTTGCAGAAAGAGCGCTTGAAGCATTACTTCATTCAATGATGAGTTATGTTAAGTCATAAACAGTTCATCCAGTGTTTTTTGTGCCACCGGCCACGGAGTTATTCACTAATCCAAGGGCGATCGTGGCGGCGACCAACAAACTTGCTACAAGCGCCCACCAGTAGCGTAAACAGTGGCGCACCTCACTACATTCCCGCGCGGATGCAGCCTCTTGGAACAAAGAGTCGTACGGCTAATCGAAACTAAATGTGCACCGTGTGTCCTGCACTAAAACGATTCCATCAAAACGTTCAGCTTCCTGCCGCAAGAGTTGCCACACGTGCGGCGCCAAGCGCGCAGCAGACGAAGCAAGCGATCGAAGCTGTGACGTGCTAACGAGGAGACGACACGAAAACTTGCGCGTATTACCGCCTGATGGCGCTGCTCACACCATGTTCTGGCGTCAGGGTATTGCAGAAAAAGAAACTTCCTGAACCATGCAATAATTATTTTTCACGGCACGCTTGCTACGCTCTCGGGTGTTTGGTCTATTATTAAACGCAAAAAAAACAATAGGCGAAAAATTTGGTGTCGGTACCCTTTCAATATACAATCTGCACAGAAGCTGCAAGCATTGTTAATTCGACGTGACAAATGAATGTGACGATGACGTTGTCAAGAATTCGTCTTGATTAGCCTGTAAGTTTATTAAGGATATTGTAGGATATTGTTTCAACAGCTCTGTCTGGCTTCGCACAAGTGTAATAAGCACTCTCCAGCCGCATTTATTCTTTAGTTGTTAGTTTTAAACACTAGTTCTACCTTATAGATATCGGTTCGGTCACTTCTTCAGAATATAGCTTGCCATCCGGTTTTGAAGCTATCGCTTTCCAGTGGTTTTCTTCCTCTCGACGACGTTGGAAAAGGAGTCGATTACTAAACAGCGCCAGCTTTGAAACCGGCTTGACAGTGATCCCCTGAAGCCCCACCGCGGTGGTCTAGTGGCTAAGGTACTCGGCTGCTAACCCGCAGGTCGCGGAATCAAATCCCGGCTGCGGCGGCTGCATTTCCAATGGAGCCGGAAATGTTGTAGGCCCGTCCGCTCAGATTTGGGTGCTCGTTAAAGAACCCCAGGTGATCGAAATTTCCGGAGTCCTCCACTACGGCGTCTCTCATAATCATATGGTGGTTTTGAGATGTCAAACCCCACATATCATCCGTTATCCCCTGAAGAAAACGCTAAACAGATCTCGAAATGCTGGGACAGCTTTTAAGATTTAAAAAAACTTAGGCGTAAATGTGCTTGGAGATGATTTATTGCTGTTTATTTAATTTTAGACCATGCACTTTTCACTATAATAGAATACTAGTGAGTCGTGGGCAGCTTAAAATATTACCAGTCGGCTGTAGAATTCCTGTTCTCCGTACCAGGCCAGTCTTCCACGCCAGGTGAGCTTTCCGTACCAGGCGAGCCCTCCGTACCAGGCGAGCCCTCCGTACTAGGCAAGCCCTCCGTACCAAGTGAGCCCTCCTTTTCTGGAACACTCCCATTGTATTCAGTACTCTTCAAACCCGACTCTTCAACAAATGTCGTGGGTTCGATTTCACTGGCGGTCAAAGTGCTGGTTTTGTCCAGACCTACGGTGCCAGCAAATGATTGGAGGGTCTCCGTAATCGAGTGCCTGTAATGTTTAAGATAGAAGTATTACTAGTATGCTGCCTTTCTCACTGCCTATTTCTACGAATGATAATCGCGCGTATGGCTTGAGTTTTGCTTATACTGTTCGTTTCGCATTAAGCCATAAAGTCTTCAACATATTAAATTACGAGTGAGTCATAGGCAGAATAAAATATTACCGGTCGCCTGTGAAATACCAGCTTTCCGTCCCAGGTGAGCCCTCTTCTTCGAGAACTGTCCCGTTGTCTACAGTACTGTTCAAACGTTCTTCAAACGACTCGGTTTTGGTTTCATTGGCGTTCGACGTACTAGTTGTGTGCAGGCCTATGGTTCCCGCAATTGGCAGGAAGACCTTTGTACTTGAGAGCCTGTAATAATTAAGCCATACAAAAGTGTTAGTGTCTATCTTCTTTCTCTGCTTATGTCTACTAATAGTTGTTGCACATAGGGATTCGATGCAGTGCAAACAAATCGATCAAGAAAGGGTACATTTCATTTTGTGAGAGGCGAGGCAGCAAATGTGTGAATGATACCGTGGTTGCTTGTTAAAAAAGCTGTTTCTGCTGATATAGAAGAGCGGAAAAACATGGGCATTCAACACCGGTAATTCAAACACGACATGAGGGAGGTCAATTGCAAACATTTAAAAAATGGCATACTCCGAAACACGCTATTAATGTGGAAGGCAGTTTAGAGGACGTGCGTCGGAAGAAACGAGTTTAGCATTAATTTCTTAATATACAGTTCGCAAAAACTCACCAGTGCATGTAGTATTTATACACTCAGGCCATTTTCAATATTGAAGCACTGATTTCTTTGCTAGAGCAAAAAAATACTAGTCAAATGAATCTTGAGGTAACCTATTTCTTAAATGCGGATAAATAAATAAATACGGATAAATGCGGATAAATAAATACGATAAACACTCTTTTTAATGTAGTTAGCTCTTGAGATGAGTGTATGCCATAACACCTTGTTTCTTGTATGCTGTATGCGTTTATTGGGTTGCAGGTTTGCGAGGTCATTTATATATGTGTCATTGTGCTTCACTGATGATTTATAACAAATATTTTATTGATATATAACTATTGCACTGGAAAAATATACTGTTCAATTCAAATATACTGTTCAAAAAATATACTGTCCAACCAAAAACTTTCATCACCTAGTGTGACCTTGAATTGTCTATAAGATCAAGGGCATTAAAAGCTTTCAGCAATTTGCGTGCCTCCGAAATGGGCCTACCGGCAACCACGCCTCGAAGATATATTATGATGACTTGCTATCATTCTTCGGTAGCACAGTGTGTGACATCATTATTATGTCACACTGTCTGGCCAAATATGACGCCACTATGGTTTCACAAGGTAACTTTATCAATTCAACTTTTTAATTATTCGGGTTGACACCAACCTTAACGGCCACTTTTTTGCTGTGTATTGATTCATCCTAGGCTTTCTCACTAATTGCTAGTGTACAGATGACAGAATAACGGAATACCAGTCAGCTGTGGAACTCCAGCTCTCCGTTCCACGAGAGCTCTCCCCTTCGAGAACTGTCCCGACGACCACTGTGGCGTTCACACCTGAGCCTTCATGAAAGCTCGTGGGTTTGCTCTCGCTGCCCTGGCCCATGGTTGGTGCGCCCGGGCGTAAGGTGACCGTGAATTGCGGCCGAGTCCTGGTACTTGAACGCCTGCAACCGCAAAACCAAACTGAATGATGGTAACGATGCACTATTTGCTGTTTACAGTTATGAATTGTAATTATGCGCCGGGCTGTGATTCTGTGCATGTTTATGGAAGATAGAGTATGAAGTACGTAGTTTAGTACCAACACTGAGTCAGGGAAGATATGAAAGCCCACTTCGCTGGTTCTAGTCAAACACGTACGTCTCTTTCTGCAGCAATCAGAAGAACTCTCAGGACTTATTCTTCTTCTCCCCAGTCGATGTTTTGATCAGAACAACTTCTTTTCACGTTAAACGAAGGAACAAATACATATTACAGGTATAAAAACAGAGAATTTACAGAATATAGAGAATATACTTTCCGCTCTACCTAGAAAACTTTCAGCAGCCTACCGGGTGTCCCACCGCCTCCAAGATTGGAGGCTCATCAAGCTCTATGCATCTCAGCTGCTCTTGCGCTATACCTCCGAGATTGGTCTAGATTTGACCGCGTGACGATGCCATGCGATGATGCCATGCTGCTATGTCTAGTTATTGGACGTCATTATGGCATCTTGATGATCTGTCATTAGTTTCATGACAACGCAGTTTTGGGTACATCATCACGTGAGCAATCATTATTTTTTGGCAGCAGCAGCACTAGTGTTTGTTCGTACCGTCACCGCGTGGCGCCGAAGTTTTCAAACTTTATGAGACATATATTTCTCTCTTTTTTAAACGCAGTTGTTTAAAAAGAGAAGCGTCAGCCAGTGGTGTAGCTCTTTTATTTAGTTCATGGATAATGTGCAATTTGTAGCGAGGAAAAAGACAAGAAGTGTCCAGTTTTCTGGCTATTTCTAGCTGATAGCTTTGGAACAGAACGAATCTCGATGAGTAATGCCACAGGACGTAGCGAGCTTGAACGTCTATGTGGCATGCGTGATAGACAATGTAAATGCTTCGATGACACAGTGACGCGCAGGAAATGTCGGCCCAAGCGCGCGAGATTACACACACTGACCATAACGTAAATTATAATAGACATTGAAGGCGTCGTGACAAGATCACGACGTGTTAGAAACACGACGAAAGCGCTAGAAATGATTTCCACCGTACTGTCGATCTCTCGACAGTATTCGTGTAATAAATAAAAAGTGCTTGAAATGTTGAGAAATCGGGTACTGTGGCAATGTGGGGCGGCAGGATATTTTGTTCCGGGAATGAAAAAATGAGCATAATGAGCTGTGTGACAGGTTATGTGTTTTATCTTGAAGATATGCTCTATGCGTCGAAAGATAGCTGCTAGTGTTCTGAAGATGCGGTAAAGGCATGGGCAATGATAAAGTTTATGGAGAAGCGACAGATGGGCAGTTCTGTGGCGATAAGTCTTCAAGCTAAGTGTGAGATTTTAGTGCTAAAATTCTGGTGTAGGTTGAATATTCTGAAAACATGAAACGCACGTACTGCACGGTTTTGTAAAGACTCGGTGCCATTGTTGGTGTAGATTTGTGTGGAATCCCATATAGCTGATGCATATTCGATTTTAGGCAGTAATACCGTGATGTAAGATAGCCTACGGGGGGTATACGGAGCATACTTCAAGTTTTGTTGGAGCAGACCTAATGAGCGGTTAGCTGGTGCCACCGTTCGGCGGATGTGATGATGACATGTAAGGTCAGACTCTTAGTGAACACGAAGATACTTATCTAAAGTCGTATGTTGAATCACGTTGTGATTGATTGTGTAGGATGTTGAAATGCGATGGGTTTGCCGTGAAGGTGACAGTATCTGTGTTTCACCAGTATTAAGTATCATAAGCAATGTTCAACAACACGTGTTGGTTGCGTTCTTATCAGCTTGAAAAATGTGTTTATCATTGTCACATGAAATTATTCTCTAAACTATGCAGCTATGCGCGAAAAGTCTGATGTGAGAACACGCGCAGGTAGGCAAGTCAGTAATATAGATTAAGAAAAGTAAAAGGTCAAGGACGCTGCCCTGTACTGCTTTCAGTCCTGATCACAAAATATTGCATTGTTTCAGAGCACTCTCTCTTACAACAATTTATCCTCACTGTAAACCGGTGAACAACAAGAGGTTTGCGAATAACAGAGTAACAGTGGCACCACATCACAATGGTACGCTAAACTCTCGTAGAAATTAAGGAATTACGGCTAACGGCTCTCCCATAGTTGAGTACTATGTACTCAAAGTCGTTAAACTCTTTTCCTAAACGAAAATCGCCGTAGAATAGGATGAGTATTATATCTTATTGTCTAATACTGACACATTGTACGAGATTTATTATATGAAATGCCGGGGCATGGATGGATGGACGGATGAAAAAGTTTCATTGGGGTCCTGAAGGATTCCACCCCCGTTTTATAGGGGTAGGATCGCGGGCTGCTCCCACGTTGGGACGGGGAGGCCCAGCCTCACCACCGCATCGTGGGCCTTCTGGACAGCCTTGAGTTGTTGTATGGGAACCGGACTCATGAGCATTAAATGAAAGAAGTTCTCAGAAAATTCTTCAATTTTTTTTGTAAAGAGGGGTCCTTCCAGAGCATAAGGTTAAAATCACTGCGATTCTGGCAGTCCGGACAAAGTTCTGAATTATCGGCGTAATGGCTATAGTTTACGAGGCTAGGGTAAGTTCCCGTCTGAAGCATGCGAAGAGAGATTGCCTGTAGCCTAGACCACTTTTAGTGTGGCAATGAAAAGGACCTACGGCCTAATTGATCATGCTTCATGATCTCGTTGAAGGTAGTCGAAATGTACCTAAAGTGAAGGCTGGGGGCTGGCTCCTCTGTCTGAGAAGCACAAGTTCCGGCGCGGTAAGTGAAGCCTCGCGCCTTGGAGTGGGCTAGCTCGTTGACATTGGAAAGGCCTCCGATTCTCAAGCGAAGGTGAGCAGGGAACCATATAATTGTGTGATGGGTGAGTTCCTTGTGAGCGAGAGTTCTCAAAAATTCCTTGCACACGGAACCAGAAGCGAAGGCCCTAGCAGCGGATTTAGAGTCCGTATAAATATCAGTCCTTTGTGGATCAAGGAGTGCTAGCGCAATGGCCATCTGTTCTGCTTTGTAAGAAGAACGACGCCGAGGATAAAATCTGACCCTTAGTATCTACGGATACTACCGCAAAGCGAGTGGAAACGCCATACTGGGTGGCATCAGCAAAGCATGAAACAGACGAGCGTTTGTGAGCTTGAGCTAAAAGAGGGGAGGCTCGAGCGACACGCCTGCCCGCGTTGTACTGTGGATTCATATTTCGTGGAAGGGGGTGCACTTTGATGCGAGAGCGTTTATAATCATCGAGTGGCGTATTTTGCATTTCGAGCATCAGGGTGTTGACTCCAGTGTCAACCAGAATCTTTCTCCCCGCTGGTGTGATCGAAAGCCTGGCAACCTTTGCCGTTTGTTGAGCCTCGATAACTTCTTCAAGCGTGTTGTGGACTCCAAGTTTCACAAGGTTCTCAGTGCTTGTGCGCATAGGAATGCCAAGCACTTTCTTGATGCTTTTCCTCATGAAGATGTTCAATTTATTTCTTTCATGGAGTTGCCACCTGTGCGTAGATGCGACATCGCTTATGTGGCTCATCAAGAATGCATGGAATAGTCTGAGGAGGTTGTGCTCTCGAAGACCACCCCGACTGTTGGAAATGTGTGAGATTAGTCAGATGACCCCTTCCGCCTTAGAAGTCAGACGGTCGATCGTGCGGCCGTTCTGTCCATTAGCCTCGATAATCATGCCCAGAACGCGTATGAAGTCCACCCTTGGAATACGCTGCCCCGATGCCGTGTGCAGCCTAATGTCGATGTCGGCCAGTGGTTGCCAGTTTTTGGGTTTGGTTCCCCGTCTCGTGGGTCGATATAAGAGAAGTTCGGTCTTTGCTGGTGAGAGCTTAAGGCCCATTTCATTTATGTAGACTTCAACACAGCCTACGGCCTCTTGAAGAGAGCTCTCCACAGAGCCCTCCAAGCCACCGACATTCCATATGGTGATGTCGTCCGCGTAGATGGCAAACTTGATGCCTTCTTGGTTTGAGAGCTTTGCAGCAAAACCGCACATTGCAATGTTAAAAAGCAGTGGGGAGACGACTGAGCCCTACGGGGTGCCGAAGGAACCAAGATTGTAGGGCACCTTGGTAGGGCAATCTTGGTTCCTTCCGCACCCCGTAGGGCTCAGACTTGAGATCCCCAAGCTGTATAGTGGCTTTTCTTATTCCTGAGGAACGAGCTAGTGAACTTGTGAAAGTTGACTCCTGAGTTGAGAGAAGAGATGGAGGCAAGTATGTGGGAGTGCGAGACATTGTCAAAGGGGTTTTCAAGATCCAGACCTAGAATAGCTCTAACGTCTTTTGTCTCCTGATCTATTATGTGATGCTTCAGCATTTTCATGACGTCCTGAGTAGATAGGCGTGGTCTAAAACCTACCATGTTGTACGGGAGCAGGTTATTCTTCTCTATGTGCTTTGATATTCGATCGTTGATGACATGCTCGGCGACCTTGCCTATACAGGACGTCAGTGAAATGCATCGTAAGTTGCTAAAACTGGGACTCCGGCCAGGTTTAAGGATGAGAATAACCGACGCCCTTTTCCATTGCTCAGGGAAAGTCCCCGTCGCCCAAATACGATTGATTTCTTTGGTGAGGTAGGTGACAGAGTCATCGTCTAAATTGCGTAGTGTCTTGTTTGTAATGCCATCCGGGACCGGGCTGGAGTTCCCATTAAGGTTGTTTAAGATGGTCCGGACCTCTGCTTCCTGGAAGGGCTTGTGCAATTCTAAGGCTGGTGATCCCGTGTATTGCGCGTAGCCAGAAGGAGGCCGGGTTGTGTCCAAAGGTAGGTATCTCTGTGCCAGACACTTTGTTATTTCCGTGTCCGATTTAAGCTTCCTTTCTGAGTGCAGTATTTGGTCTACCAAGCGCGTCTGGTTGGATTTAGATTTGGTCTCCTGCAGCAGGTGTTTGAGAAGGTTCCATTTTCAGCCAACTTTCATCTGACTATCCACCTTGTTGCAAATCTCGTCCCAATACTGTTTTTCCAGCGTCTGACAGTAAGTCGTTATTTCTTGGTTAAAACTTGCGACGCGTTTTGGCAGTCTTCGATTCATACGGTGTGCTTTCCACCTGGCTAGGAGGGCGCTTTTAGCCTCAAGAAGATGAGCAAGCCTGCTATCTATTTTATTGACCAGAAGATCAGTCTCTATCGTTTTGGTGGCCAACTTGACATCTCCGACCAGCTGAGACAGCCACTTGTCGACATTCGGTGAGTCATTATACCCCTCTGCGCTCTCCACTCTGATCTTACGGAAGAGGTCTCAATCTGTGAATTTGAAAGCTTTAGGGAGCTTTGCTTGAATTTATAATGTCGTACTCAAAATGCAATGGTCACTCCCCAAGTTTTCTACCAAGTTTAACCATGATACCTTCCCCGTGGTTGCGACAAAGGTGAGGTCTAAGGTAGTATCCCTAGAGCAAGAATTCCCTGTGCGGGTAGGAAACGTGGGGTCAGTGACCAAAGTAAGATTCAGATTCGATACCGCTTACCAGAACTCGGCTCCCTTGGCAGTGGTGCGAGGGTAGCCCAATGCTTGATGGGGTGCGTTGAAATCTCCCGCTATAACTATGGGTGCGTCCACTTTCCTAGCGATCGTAGCGGCTTTTGATAACAATGAGGTGAATCGATGGTGCCTGCCTTTTGAAGACCTATATATGTGGAGTATGAAAATGCTATTTTTAAGGTTGCTGCCAGGTATAATTTCTAAAAGAGAGTATTCAATCTTGCTGTTTGTCATGTGCAAATTGTGCTCAATGTAAGTGTACTTCTTGGACACAAACGTGCAGATACCGAGGCCATCTGGAGGTTTCGTGATGTGATGAGTGTAGCCTGGCAGGCTCATTGTTTCGATAAGCGTCTCCTGTACCATAATAACATGTGGTCGAATTGGCTGGGATTTAATATACTGCTGGAGAGCTGCCTTCTTTAATTGGAAGCCCCAGCAGTTCCGCTGCCAAATTACGAAATTGTTAAGGTGTCCCGCCATTGTTGGGACCCTCAAAAGCTCTCTCCTGAGAGACGCTACGGGTTACCACCTTCTGCAAGATCCTGACCTTATGTGTTACTTGGGCCGGAGTAGCCTCGGCAGATTGTAAAGCTTTAACTTGGTCAGCCTCGATCTTTGTGACTCTGCTGTCCAATACCGCAATCGACTCGACCACCGCCCTGACAGCATTTTTGATATCATTCAAGGTATCCTTGACCTCTGTTTTGAAATCTCTGTCCTCGTTATTGGCCGGTTGTGCTAGCACTTTCCTTTTTGTTGGTTTTGCCCCTGGATGGACGTCCATGGGTAACTCATCGTGACTCGCATCCGATGTGGCCTCTGCACAGAGAATTGTGTTTGAAGGAGACGGAGACGAAACCTGCTGTGATTTTCTTAAGTCAGCTATTTCAGCCCTGAGTTGCTCGACAATGACCCTGAAGTTAGCATTTTTCCTTTGCATCTGCGCATATATACCTGAGTGTTGCTCTGGATTGGTAACCCCTTTTACCTGTGGTTGGGAGCCCTTGATCTTGGATGCCATGGTCTGGTGCTGATTTCCTTGCTGCACACCATTGCGGACGGTAGGCACCCGTGAGTTAGAACGGGCCTGGGATCTAGAATGTCCTCTGGATCTCGAACGGCCCCTTGTTCTGCCTCTCGAAAGGGATCGCCCTCGTGGTGGTTGTAGCTGTTGGATGACGTCATGTGGGCGCCAGCTGCTGCTCGGGTGCTCAGTCTTAGCGCGGCCGCCTGCAGCGGCTGGTAGTGATAGGAAGTCTCCTCCACTATCTGTGAAGTTAATGTCGTCGGCGTCTTGTTCCTTAAATTCCATCGTATATTGCATCCGTCGCTCTCATCTTCGTCGACGGACTATGTAGGGCACTTGAAAACGATGCTTACACGTCTTGTCTGCCGTGAGATGTGGACCCCCACACAACTTGTATTCTGGAGTGCAGACGTCATCCTCCGAAGGAGGTGACATACCAATCCCTCTACAGACCACCTCCTCTGGATGGGGACAAACATCGGCTCGATGACCTAGCTTTCCACATGCATAACAGACATCCGTCTGTCGACGATACAGGGTGCAGCGAACCAAACTATTTTCACATATGACGTAATTTGGCACTTTTAGTCCGTCAAAGAGTATGATCACCGTAGTGGAATTCTTGATTCTTTTCACTTGGAGTTCAGTCGGGTTCCTTGGGTGTACAATAAGTGAATAAAGTTGTTCTTAACCGATGTCCGCGTCAACACCCCTGATGATACCTTTGCAGGTGTCATCGGGGGCTCCTCGGTAGGCACTAACATCAAAAACTGGCGGTACTGAGAGTAACGGCGGTGATCTTGGAATACGCTTTGGCGTTCCTCTCCACTGGAGTGCTTATAACTGCAATGTTGTGCATCATATTCGGGCATAGCACGTCTTCTGTGACTTTTTCCTCACTGAGCGCTGCAGCCACTGCAAGTGCCTTCGCGAACCTAATTTGACTTACAGTTCTCACGTCCAGGCATTTCTAGGTCTCACGATGACTCGATGGCGATCTCTTGGAAGGTAAGAAAGTCTAGAAGCAGCGATAAGACGCTTCTTCACCGCAGCCCGGGAGCGCTGAGATGACCACGCGTCGCCGTGCACGGAGACGCTTGCTTGCGTCTCGGTCCAGGGGGTATGCGGCCCACGAAGTTTATGTTTAGTGGTAGCCACAGACCATCCAGAATCTCGAAGATCATCGGGAGTGATAACCTCCCCATTGACAGAAATTTGCATAGACATTCCGTGCGTAGAGTGCTGAAACACCCTTCCGAGAAGGGCCGGCGGCCGCTCCGCCGTAGCCTCAGCCTAGCGCGCTCAGCTGAGCAGATGGGCAACTAGAAGAGCCTCTAAAAAGGGTCAAAGAACTCACCCACTGCGAAATACTTCGTATCGATGTAGTCCGTGTGGTTTTATGCGTCGCCTGGCACCAAACGACGCTCACAATTGCACGAACAACTGCCCAAAAACATTTTCGAACTCGGAGCCGATGTTTTCACATCCACACAAGACGGCGTCCCCCGGGCATGGATGATACGAGAATTTAGGTAGGTGAGTTGCCTTCATGGGAAGTCCATACGCAGTGATGAAAACGCGGCTTCAAATCCATGTGCGAAGTTATTTTTTAACAGTGAGGCTGTTTTTAGTCAAGAATTGCACGTCCGACGGCGTAGCGCTCATCACTTAGTGCCACTCGATGAAGTGCAGAAGGTGATGGTTTTTCGTGAGTTAGCACTTGCATAACGACAAAGACTACTGCCGAAGAAAAAGTCGCCTGACGTCAGCGTCAGCGAGAGCTGACTCAAGAGCGGCCATGTCGTCGGTGAGCAGACCATGATGTTCGTTCAATAGAGGCCGATGCGAAGACTTGAAAAACATGTAAGTATAGTCGCCCACCAGAAGTCGCCCACCAGAAGTCGCCCACCAGAAGTCGCCCACCAGTCGCCCACCAGAATATAGTCGCCCACCAGAAGCCCACCAAATACGGCGAGCGCGAGGCAGCAATACATTGGAATGGAATACGGTGCTCTTATTTGGACTGCCATCTGACCGGTATTGCGTCAGTTTCTGCCTGCTCAGTTCTTCATAGTTGAAGACCTTTTGTAGCCTTCACCGTATGACAACCTGATGAAGTAATGCCATCAGCATTGCTGTTTCAACAATGTTCGTGGAGTTTTTTCAATTTTATTTGTTTCCGCTGTTTGTTAGGGGGAATGCGCGTTACAAGCCATCACATGTTATACATGAGAAAATACGGTAACCTCTTCTTATCACCACAAGGTATTTGAAACCTTCCAAATGTGAATGCCACCTCTTGCGTTCGTGAATTCCACCAAACAAATGGCAAGCAATGTGCGCAATAGAATGCGTTACTGCGCGGGCCACCACAACGGGTCCTTAAAATTGAGTATAGGAAAGCTTCGGGATAGAAGAATGGCGGATCATGGTATGATTGCCACGTGGCTGCATGGAAGGAGGGATGATTGGCGAGGCTCAAGCTGATGGCTCCTAAAAGGGCTGTTCGGGTAAGCATGTGTGGGACATTCTTGCTGCAGGTTGGGTTGCTTAAGCTTTCATGACGTAAGGAAAATCTCAATAAATAATTTTTTAGCAACAGGTGACCTACCTGTTGATTACAACATTATCATAGTTGAAATGCAACTCCTAATAGTAAATATTCCGAGTTCTCTCAGATCTGTCACAACGAACAGTGAACGAATTCTCATCCTAGCGACGGTTTCCACGGAATGACACTGCAGCCGCTGTACTCTGAACCTTTGCTTAATGCAACCAATGGATGAGCGGTCGGAACGAAGTACATGTCATGGCCACGATGTTTGCTTTGACAGCGTTTGCTTTGACAGCGTGCTTTGACACCATGTTTGCTTATCACGAGACGTGCCCAATTAGTCAAGTGTTCTTAATGCTCTAACGTTGACTCGAAAGTACCAAAAGTGAGTCCCGACGGTGGAAGCCGTAATGCTATAGAGGCGGAAATACTGGAGACGTGTATTAAGTATAACAGCACGCTAAAGAGCAACCGCTGCTCAATATTTCGGAGCTGTTGCAAACTATGTTCTATTGCAGCTTAGCCAGGGTCAGCAGGAGCGCGGCCTCCTACGATCTCCATTGTCCGAATGGCGGAGATTCCTTCTGCACTTTAGAGCATATGCTCTGGCGGTGTCCCTCCTTACGGCACAACTATCGTCTCTCTAAAAAAGCAGGCTGTTGAGAGCTCAAAAGCTCGGACCTCGCCGCTCATCTACGGGCTGTCTGGAGGACCCATGACGCCGCGGTCAGGCTCGGCCTTTCCCTCCCGACGTGGGAACTGCACACGGCGGCTCCTCCACCATGATGGCTACTTTCCGAGGCACCGCTCAGGAGTACGATAAAGTTCATTGGCTGTCTGTCTGCCTGTCTCTCTGTTTCCAATGGGTGTTCGTCATGATTATATCACGGTTTTGAGAAGCAAAACTCCAGCAATTTTGTTAATGCTTACTGCGAGGTGGTTGTCGCTTTTTCCGAAAGTGGGGGCTCCTCCGTTTCCGCTGTGACGGCAGGGACACAGGCGCCTTCGACGATACGCAAGTCAGGACCCTCGCACCGGCAGACACCGTCTATGCAGAGGGCTTCGCCCAGACAGGAAGAAGACTTTCTACAAGAGCTGCCCAAGTGACCCGCTGTGGGTCTTGTAGACTTCGGAGGGACTGCGAGGAACAAGACTGTGTGTAGTAATGCCAACACATGGAAGCAGGTTAAACCTTGCAGAACAATTCAACCTTCTATGATTGGCGGTGACGGTGCAGTATTACTATAACAAAGCAACGAAGCCGCAAGCTCATCGGGTTTGGTAGCATGCTTACACCCCTAAGTAGTGAGAATGCGGAATGTCAATTACATTCATACTGATTGCTAGGGTTAGACGCAGCGATACAGCGTTTAGAGTGAGTGCCGTCGTATTGAAGGGCACCAAAACCAAAATCATGGGCCTCAAGCATTTAATCACCATCGAAATGCGACTGTCGCGTCCGCGATTTCATCCCATGACCTTGGGGCGAAAATGCCCAGTTTAAACAGTAGCAGAATACATGAAAAATGTGAACATCTGGCAGGGGATTGAATTATGTCTCTCTTCTTTTTCTCGCGCAAATTCATCAGCCAGGGTATACGAAACCTTGAAGAGTTGTATTAGAATAACAGATACTCTTTGCCTGGTCCATGTGGCGTTATGCTATCGGACAGTGGGGTTTAACGCGCTATTCAGACACCATGTTTCTTTGACCTTTTGGTGACTGTGAAACAAAGTAAGATGATATGCATCATGAAATATTTCAAAAAGCACGGTGACTTACTGTCGGACAATGTGCCGCTTTCCGTGACCTCAGTGGTTTCTCTGGTATTCGCGTCTGCAAGCAAAACGAAGACCTAATGGCTAGAGATTAAACTCGGGTAAACATTCATTTCGAACTGAGCAATAAGTTCTTTTTTGAAAAGTGTTAGAGCATTTCATCAATCGCATGGGACGCGAGAATCAAACGTAGCTGCCATTTATTTCAGAACAATCATTATAGGTAAAGCAGCGGAAGGATTGCGTGCCCTCTACAAAATCAAAGGGTTGAGCTTTGTCGAACAACCAAGGACCTCTCTGGTTATGACAGCATAAAATGCGAAGACTCCTCCATAATAACGGTGACAACCACGCAGATCATCAAATTTTCAGACGCTGTCTATGTTGCAAGAATAAGAGGTTGTCACATTGGCACTGATTGGTTGTTAACCGACGGCAGAGTTTAGGTGACCAGTTGGACAACTTTGTAATAATTATTCACCGAACGGACAATAATCCTGACATCCTGTCATCTTTACATGTGACAATCAGCGTACGCGCCATCTTGATTAGTGCTTTAATTTAAATGAGTATGCTTCCTTGAGGCGCAGCGTCCACATACGTGAACGCAACATGGGTTTGCGACATTTTTAAGCTTGCGACCAAGACAGGACGAGGTAGATTGCGCATAATATAATTGGATTCTGCAGTACCACTGCCAACACTTCTTTTAGGGACGAAGCTCCTTACTTTCTTTTAGGGGCGAAGCGGCACCCGTTCGTCCCTCGTCGCAGTACGTAACATGTCTTACGCTTTGACCAGCAAGGTGGTGCCGGTGGGAGATTTCTCCTGTGCGTTGTTGAACAATAAAAAAATCGCAGCGTGCGCGTTCACTAAAAGCCGAATTCTCCTGTCTCTCATTCCCCATTAGCAGCCATTTGCAAGTACATTTAGCATTATCTGACAAGAAAGGGTTGCTACGTTATACTCGCTTGGCGTAACCTCCTTGGTTTTAGAAACGTTTAGCGAGCGTTGGGCCGTAGTGCCATGAACACAGAGAACTAGTTTATACCATGAACTCGAAGTGGTTAGAGGTGAGAAGTAGACACGAAACGCAAGATGTAAGAAAGTGTGCGTGTGCCACCTCTCGTTTAGTTCTTGGAATGTACGCTGGATGGCAGTGCTTCTATATGCGGAATATATGATGAAAAGATGCGAGATGGTAATACTTGGAGTGTTAAATAGATGGATGAACGGACACAGAGACAGATGCATGGACGGACGCACGGATGGCTGCACGGACGAATGGACGCATGGACGGACACTGGGGCGGACGCATGGACGAACGCAGGGACGGACGAGCGGATAGACGCATGGACGGTCACACAGGTGGACGCATGGACGGACGGAAGCAAGAACGAATGGACAGACGAATGATTCACCCAACTCTCCATCATTCACCCCGTGGATATGCTGCCATTTTTTTTCTTAGTGTTACTTATAACCTTAATGTGCTCCGTATGATAGCAGCCGGCCACTTTGGCGATAAGACTACAAAGTTTAAGAAAGAGCTTGGTCGACGTGCTACATTCCAAGACAACGGTTAAAAGCGTCAACTTGCAGTGTTTTGAAGAAATAACACGAAAAACAAAAAAGCATTCTGACTGTATGATCTCATTTTTTGTGTGTAAAAAGAAATATTTCGTTACTTGAAACCTTTGGCTGATTACAACCAATAGTAATTATCAGACTACAAGACTAAATACAGTATCTTATACTCTTAGAATGTCATAACCAGTGCCTTAGGATAGATTGAGACGTCTGAAGACTCTGGATCATAATTCACGCCTGAAGGGAAGACAACTCTATACGGTCACCGTTTTCCACTCCTTATGTTCTCCCATAGTAGAGTACCGTGTACTCTAAATTGTTAACAACTTTTCTAAACACATTACTCAAGTAGTAATGGGAGTAGAACATTTTCAGAAAAACATCGCAAAAATAGAGAAAATACGCAGTGTGGAACGTGTGGTACGACGCATCTGCGACCACCTAGTATGCCTGCGCTTCTTCTAAGCTTTTTTTTTCTTTCTTGTGATTTTTTGGATTGAATGGGACATTGCCGACGTTCAGATTAAGCAATGCTTTCTCGTCAAACAATAAAACAATAAAATTTCTAGCATGAGTGTGTACTTACAGAGGCGCTCGGGAGATCGCGCTGTAAGGAAAGAGGTGAACACAAAAGGAATGACGTAAATAACGAGACATTTTTCAAAACGAAAAGAAGAATTTGTTACGCAATGTGGTGCACTTTTCATCATCAAATGTTGAATACAGAGACGTGCTATTCATGGTAGCGCATGTTTCTCTGTGATTATATATTTTTTATTATTCCATATGTTTCATTTTCTCACTCGCTGTCACAGCCATTTTTTTTCACTCGCTGCGTCACAAGTTCAGATCCTGTCGGTGGCAAGTTATTTTTCATCCACTTTTTTTCTTCACATTTACATTACAATTACTTCTAAAACCATTAACTATACTTTTCTTGGCTTTATTTTCTGTTAGTTCCCTCTAATATTCCTCTGTTATGTATTAACCCGAGAGGGTCCTTTAATGAAAAAAATATATTATGAAAAAAATATGATAATGATGATGATGTTGAAAACAGGTGAGTTAAAAGCAGCATACATCATGATATGTACCCTGCTTTCTTCATGCAGTCCATGCGGGCATACTTTTTTTTATTATTACATTTTCTAACCGTTTTCTCCAAAGGGCACAATCAACTACCCACCAGACTATTTGTACCGTTGATCGAAATAATTAGTTTATTACTCCATATTACCTCTAACAGATGTATGATGCTACAGCACCTGGTATGCCAGTTGAGTAGGCATACACCACTTCCGAAGATGAAGAAGTGGTAGTTAGTGAAAACACTTTCTTGCGGATATTGAATTAACTACTTCTGGGACACTCGTGTAACAGCAATATTAAAGATAGGGTGAGAAAGTTCTGTGATTTGTTCAAGTGAAGGCCAATAGACCACTGTTACCCTGTCCCCTCTTTCTTTTCTTTCTCTTTTCTTGCTTACCTTTTTGCTCTACTATACCCCACAATGCTATGCTTTTATTCTCTCATTTCCTTTCTCTATTTTTCTTTGTCTTTTTCTCCCTGTATTTTCGTTTGTTTTATTGCGATAGCGTTAAAGAGCTCGTGTCGCAGAAAACCTGCCGCCGGCATCTGCCCCACTGGTTGTGAGCGAAAAATCAAGTTGCCGAGATAGCCGCGAAAGGCCGCTACTTGCGCACGCGTGTGCACGCGATCACACTGAGAAAGCCGCGCATACGAAGAAAAAAAAAAGTGCTCAAGGTCATGAGGCGTGGTAGTTTCTTTGCCCTGCCACCCCTCCCTGCTTAGCTTCCAGCGCTTTCGTCGGGATGAGAGAACAGATAATGCAATCGCAGCATGCGACAAACCTTTGTAACTCCACTCGCACTGGGCGGATTCTTAGAATTCTTGCGGTATTGAATTTGTCAGGCAATTAGCTCTTCTAGTAATTGATTCTATGGTTACTTGAAAACGTGTTTCAGGACGCCTTTAACGAATTTCATTCGACAGCCCATTATGTGGTAATAGGGCGCGCTGGTCCAATCTGCTGTGTGCGTGTTTGTATGCGTACAAGTGTATGTAATAAAACAGATGAATAAGGATGCACTTAGCAGTTGAAGGGTGCACTAGGGGCCGGATTTTGCTGTCGCGTCAACTCTTAAAGGCGAAACTTAAGGGTCCCCCAATTTTTCTTTCTTTCTGCAGTCGTTATCTTTTCCTCATTTTCGTGTGCATATAAATGTGGTTATATGCTTATCTTTCTAAGTGAAGCGGAGCACAGCTATGCAGGGTTGCCATTGGTGGGTGCTTTGCGTCTCGACTACGTTAGGGCCCCGCGGCGGTGGTCTAGGGGCTAAGGTACTCGGCTTCTGACCCGCAGGTCGCGGGATCGAATCCCAGCTGCGGCAGCTGCATTTTAGATGGAGGTGAAAATACTGTGGGCCCGTGTGCTCAGATTTGGGTGCACGTTAATAAACCCCAGGTGGTCGAAATTTCCGGAGTCCTCCACTACGGCGTCCCTCATAATCATATGGTGGTTTTGGGACGTTGCACCCCACATATCAAAGTCCGCAAGGCTGCTGAGGAGCTCGGCATCTCAGTCCCCACGAGGGAGCGGCCCGCAACACAATGATCTATGTTTTGGAGGACGAAATAAAAGTTTATCCATTCCAATGCAGCCCAAATATCAATAAATGAATTAGACTACGTAAGCATTCAGTTTGGGGTAGACATTTTAGGTTAGCGCCATGGTTATATTCTGGCTACTATCAACGTCTTTTTTGGCGCACTAAGTGGAGCTTTTTTATACTATTTGCACAGAAAAAACACTATTTCATGTTAATAGCGGTTGCATCGCAAACACGAAAGTGCTGTGAGAACAGCTTACGGAAGGCGAGGAACGAAAGCCATTGAGAGACAATGCAGCGATTGTGTTGTCCCTTCTTGCTTTCTGTTCCTCGTCTTCCGTACGCTTTTCTTCAGCATTTTCACACTGCGGTGTAACCTGTATTGACATGAAAATAGGCTAACTAGCCCAAATAACCGTTGTTCTTCAAAACACTATCAGTTCCAACACTATTAGTGTTATTTGTTCTGCCGCAACAGTCGATGTGCGCATGCATTCTTGCGTCGCCAGGAGGCTGGTGTCTATCGCAGCTCGACAACGCAATGCAAAGTTTGCTTGCGAAGTGGCAAAGCTACATCAATGTTGGTAAACATGTCACTGGCAGGCCATCCTCGCTGCCCGCCGTCTATGCTGACGTTAAGCACAAGTTTCAAATGATAATGTGCCGCACGTGGTCACATTGAACATCACAAAAACCTAGTCTCGCGTCAAAATGCATATAGATTGTTTACCTAAACAAGCTTTGACTGTCTGAGGTGCGAAAAAAAATTGAAAAGAAGGGTAACGTTTAATGCTCACAGGAGGTAGAGAACACAAGTGGTATGAGCACGACCATGACGACGAGTGCCAGGATGCATACACCCACAGGAAGGAGCCTCGAGCTGGCTCCTTGTATCCTACAAGAAATGAAAAAAAAGAGAAAGAAAGGAAAGAACAATGTCGCGTCAAGTTATTACGGTAATGCATAACAGACACCAAAGAATGGCATTCACCTTCTAAACCTCTTCATTTTTTAATGTTCCTCTGCCGCACAGCATGGCACTCCTTTATTTTTTTTCCTTTCTGAAGTACGTTCACAGGAGTGCTGCGTCCACCAAATGTGCTCCTAAATTGTAGGTGGATGTAGAGTAGCGCAGCATAAACAAAATCGTAAACCTAGCGTGGTTCGAAAAGGGTCTACTTGCGCGGTGCACAGGATATGCGTATTTTTTAGGGGCCAAGCACGTTAAAGAGGCCCTGCAACGCTTTTTCAGCATGGTCGAAAATCACACTGCCGATCGGCAGTAGAGGCTTCCGACAACACGCGAGCCGAACGTTATAGCGCAGCATGCGTGGCCTGGAATACACAATAAATTATAAAATTCAGCTAAAAATTGCTTTCTCTTTCCTCGGCAAATGACGACAGACGCTCAAAAATCGCTCATGGAATGCCCATCTATCAGCCGTTGGCTGATTTTTAACGGGGCGTGCTCAGTTATTACAGGGATCTCCGTGGGAGGCCGTCACTTGTCCACGCGTGCGGCCGCAATTGCACTGAAAACGTGCCGTATTCGAAGAAAAAAAAGAGTGCTCATGGGGACGAGTCCCGCGTGACGTTTTTTGTTTGCTCCTCCCAATGTTCCCTGCTTAGCTTCCAACGCGTACTGAATGGATTCTTAAAATTTTTGCGGCATTGAATTTGTGAAGCAATGAGATCTTCCAGTCAATTAATTCCATGGTTACCAGAAAAATGTGTTTCAGGGCCCCTTTAAGTTGTGGGTCTTGCATCCCCGATGTATGAGTAGTAGTAGTAGTAGTAGTAAAAGTAGTAGTAGTAGTAGTAGTAGCAGTAATAGTAGGGGTATCAGTAATAGTAGTGGTAGTAGTAGTAGTAGTAGTAGCAGTAGTAGTAGTAGTAGTAGTAGTAGAAGATAGGCACGTTTCGTCCTTGGAATGTCTGCTGAATGGCAGTACTTTTACATGATGAATATTTGATGAAATTATGTGAGCTGGCGGTACTTGGATTGTTCAATAGATAGATGGACGGCCGCATGGACATACGGTCGCGCGGACGGACGAATGGATGAACGCATGCACGTACGCACGACCACACGGACGGACGGTTACAAGAACGAACTGTCAGACGGATGAATGGACGCACGGACGTAAGAAAGAACGGAAGGATTGACGGACGCTTCGCCTCACTCATCATCATGTCCTCCTTGGATATGCTGCGATTTTTTTGCGTTTACTTGTACGCAAACAGTAACTATCCTCCCCAAGGACCCTCTTAGGAGTAGCTGAAGAACTTGTGTATGCAGAAGCATCAGTTTGGATATTTAGTGCCATCTGTGCAGTGACAAAAAAAATACATCCGCCAGCATGAGAATTGCAATTTTTTATCGGTGCTAGGGTTTGAACTCAAGCGTCAGCAATCTGAAGTCAACTGAACAACTCGACTACAGGCACCAACGCTTGCAAACTGTGAAAATATACGAACCATACGAACCATGTGAGTGGCTCGTATTCGAGTAGGTTATAGTACATAAAGCGAAGGTCATAGAGCCTTCAAATTTTGATGGGATGCCCCTAGAAATAATTAATAATTTCGTGTGGGGAAAACGAGGATATAGGTTAGGAACATAACAGGAGCAGTGCTTGTGCAGTAAGCTTTATTCATCTTTTTCCCCGTCTTTCATGATTAAAGTTATTCTGAAAATGGACATGTTCACCCAAACAAACAAGTTGTTACCATAATGAAAAAAAATCCCTCTAGATATGTGTGTGTGTGTGTGTATGGGGGGGGGGGGGGGGTGACTTGAATATATTATAAAGTAGGGCTCAACTTACTGGCCCAAGCGTTCTTCGAAATCCGCATCCTTCGATTTGTCCGTCATCTGTTCGGAGTGAGACTTCCGGCCGGTCTCAGAGAAGTTGGAGCCCTGCGTCTCGCCAGACACGGCAGAGACGTTGGACGCCATGTTCGAAGAGGCGTTGGCGCCCGTGCGAGTATCGCTGGTGAACATTGTTCCCGATGTCTGACTCGCTCGACTCTGCCTTTCCAAAGTCCTGTATCCTCGCTGCCCGTTTGCCATTGCGTGCCAATGGAAGTAAATTTGCGTATTAAAGAGGCAGACAACCTTTGTTCAAATGCGAGTCACACAAATTTGAAGCGTGAAGTGCAAATTGCGGGCGTAAAGCTCAGCGATAGCTGAGAAGATGTTTTACTTTCACGTTAAATGGTAATCTTTCATGGCGCATCTACCGACACCGACAATACTTTGGCGACAGGCTTCAGTGCTAATTCTGGTGATTTCACACAGTAGTCTAGCTGGTTGGGATGAGGCTAGGTAGTAAAACTTCGAAGAAGAGCGCTTGTGCGTCGCCCAAGCATTGAAATGGCCGCTTGGGCATCATCAACGGACTCATGATGCGGAGTGGTTGTGGAAACGTTTAATTTTGCGCGTGTACGTGACGAAAAGCCCATACCGTGTTTTGACGTCAGGGTACAATAACGAAACTATGTTTTAATAAAAACATACTTTACTAGCATTTTCGGAGTGCACTCGCCCTTAGCACTACGTTTTTATGCTCTTCAGAGTGTCGCCTTTCATTTGAGGCAAAGATTTAACTGATTTTTTGCGTGTCAGTACTCTTTTGAAACAATACGTACTTCTCTTTATTAAAACAGCTTAACAGGTAAATGTAACACTAAGCGAATATGGCGTTCGTTCATTGCGAATACTACAGTGGGCCTGTTAAGTTTTTGTCATGCTGGTGCGCGCCGCCAGAACACTGTCATCAGGAACGAGTATGAGCCAAAGAAAGTGGGTAATCTAAGTCGCATACTCGTGACGCTAGTGAAGCCAAGCTCAGAAAGATACTCAATGCTACTGACCAAGTTGAATAAAATTTTAAAACTGATATGTTGTGTAAGCTTCATAATTATAATAAATTATTTTGGTGTATGGTTGCGGGGTAAGCGTAATAAAGACAAATATTTTGTGTGTGATCGACGCATATCCACCTGCGAAACTTGTCTCATGTGTCCTAAACTTGAGAGTTAGGCTTTATTATGCTCCTTAGGCATGATAGATTTTATTTGTGATTGTATAAACCTGGTTCTATCTAAGAAAATACTAGTTATATTGTGACTGAGCTTCGCACCTCTGCTGCGAACTGCCCACATTTCTTTATAACAGCACCTTGGCCGCCCTTAGATAGGAGTAGCAATATTACACAAGGATGCAAGAACTACAAGTAAGCAGTATAAAAAGTCGCAGAAAAGTGGCGACATTGCGTGATCAGTAACTTATCGAATATGCATGCCTCAGCTTAGCTGTAGCCAACATATATTGCCAACTATAGTGATAAGTATATTGGCAAGAATAGTGGCTATGTACAAGACTATGTTTCTTAGCATACTCCATCAAGAATTTTGACAATTGGTGTGATCGATGTGCTTGCTCATATACTTGTTTTTCCTAATCATACCTACTCGCAAGCTACTAGCAACGGTTAATAATTTTAGTTTATTTATTGTCACATACTACATCCTGGTGTAAGGGCTATCACAAGAGTTTGTACTGAAGACTAATTAATATAAGAAACTGAGAATGAATAAAATAAAACAGCATCGACAGGTCAAATACTTACAAAACCTACCATAAACATGATTTTATAAATATTTCAAAGCTAGCAGTAAGGATTAGTGCATAGTAGTTTTTGGTGCTTTCAGAAATTCATCTTTTTCGAATGAATAATTGTGACCTGTTATGGTATTCTTCATTTCAAGATACGCGGCAAAAGAAATAAACTTGGTGAAGTATATGCGATGAGGTTGTTTTGTCAAGCGTTATGTAGTTGTTGTGCGATGAACATTGAGACGAATTGGAAAAGTAGTGGAATGTTTCAGGCACTCGTTGTCGCGTCTTTTAGAAAGTGAATTAAACCGAGGTTTGTCAGGTGAGAGGATGGTGAGAAATGAAAGTCATAGTGTCCGTATATGAAACGAATGACTTTCTTTTTGTATGGATTCAATGTGTTTTATGTAACCCAGTTTTGTGGGTGTACCATATCGTGGCGCCCTACTCTAGTACTGGTATGACGAAGGTTTTATATGTAAACAATTTTGTTTCTTTTGGGGCTAAACATAACAAATGGTTCAGGTACCAGAGTTTTTTTAGAGCTTTGTTGCAATTTATGTCTATTTGCTGAGACCATTGTAAGATTGTGGTGATAAGGAGGCCCAGGTATTTATATTGTGGGAGACGCTGTAATACATAATTCTTGAACGATTAATAAACGTTAATGGGGGTTTTTGTCTGCTAAAACACATGGCAGCCGTCTTTTGAAAGTAAACGTTTATCTGTCAATTCTGACACCACTTTCAAAAGCTTAATATTGAAGCGTTTAGGAGTTGTACACACCAAAACCACGATATGTCTGTCAGAGACGCCGTAGTGATGGGCTTATGAAGTATTGACATTCTCATGTTTCTCAACGTGCATGGATGTCACGCAGTACACAGGACCTCTACCATTGCACCTCCGCTGAAGTGCGATCACAACGAGAGATAAGAGTATGCACTCAAACTAAGCAACAGCTTTTTTCTCACGGCTCGTGTACACAATAGAAACATTTTTTAGGTGATAGATTGATGAGGTAATAAGCTCTGATACTGAAGTCATGGATGGTTAGCTGAAAAGTGGCTGAGGGTTGTTGTTCAAGGTGCACCAATAAGATACGTGACGCGTGTTTGTGCGAAGAATGTTGATCAACTGGTAGATTTTATGATGACGTTAGCGTGTATTCCGTTCGTTCCAAAGTGAGTTAGGACTGACAGTTAATGAACAAGTCTTATACCAATACTTTTTATGATGACAACAGAAAATGTAATGCCAGAAAAACAAGCACTTAGTTTCTTGATTGGCACATTCATAATGATTATTCGTAGTTATCTTGAAAGTGATGTTTTAGAGTTCCGAAGTGTGCCATGTTGCGAGCAATGCATAAAACTAATGCAATGCCAGGCTAATAGCACCAGCGCAAATTCCTCAGTTGTCCACATTCACTGCAAATAAAGTATATGGTGATACTTTAAACAAATATGTCAGAACGCGTTAAGATTGTAATCCGCTGCAGCAGGAGGTTCATGTAGAATTTGAAGAAAACATATACAGGATGCAACATATTCTACTCTTCCAAAGCTAAATGCAATTCTTTTTTAACGTGTTTTTTTTATCATCAGCCGTCAAAAATGGCAAGAGAAAGTCGATTTCCAGTCCAACGCCGTGGCGTAATGGTTGAGGTGCTCGGCTTCTGACCCGAGGGCTACGTGTTCTATCACTGCCGCAGCGGTCACGTTTCAGTGGAGGCGGCAGCGGTCACCTTTCAGTGAAGGCGCCAGTGGTCACCTTTCGGCGGAGGCAAAACGCTACTGGCCGGTGTGCGGCGCGATGTCAGTGCCATTAGCAGAGCCAGGAAGTGGCACACCGCACCTCGCCCCCCCTCCTCCCCCAAATTCGCCTTTTGCCATGACATACAGAACAAAAAATGACGTTTAATGGTGGTGCCCCCTCTCCCCTCGCCTTGTTAAAATCTCTGCTACGCCTCAGATAGACACAGATATAAGAAAACACCATATCGTCAATATTTCCGCAGCTCTCTGCTATGGCGTCCCTCATAATCATATCGTGGTTTCGGGAAGAAAAAGCCCACATATTATTACTGTAAGTCTAGTTAGAAATTACACCAAACCTGGCAACGCGTGTGAAGCGTACAAAATTAGTTCCTGTAATCACGTTCCACGTGAAAGGTGAATGCGTAACTGAGCCCAAAGCAATGCGCATGGCGTATTCCAAAGAACTGCGTCCGTTTACCGACACAACAATGCCCATAAAGCATACTGTAGAGCGGCAGCATTCGCAGCCATTACCTGGAAGTTGACCTTGTTCAGAATGGTTGACCTCCGTGGCTCCACAGCGAAAGGACTGAGGTGCTCTCTTGAGGCTGCACCTCTCGATCGTCTGAAGTCATCCCATGTGTTCGGGAATGGAGCGAATATTGCCGGTGGTGGTGTAGCGATCTCTCTCGTCGTCTCGGAACGTGGGCGTTTCCTTCCCGATTCAGTAATCTTCGCCACGTTGAAAGAGCTCAAGATTGCTCTCTTCATGGCTGAAGATATTTAAAACGGCTGAACCCTTTCGTTTCGTCTAAGAATAACGAGCTGGCAGAACGTGCTGAAAGGGTGAGCACCGATGATAATGATGATAACCTCTTCTTGATCGTGCTTACCCAAAAAAGAGAATAGGCCAAGAAATGGGTAGCAGGATGCTTAAAGTGAAGGTTTCCTAACCTATCCGGAAATTTATTTTGGAAATGAAACATCGAAAGAAGTGAAAATTGTTATGATGAAGATGATTACCCTTTTTTTGTTGGCGTCTTTCTGTGCACAAACAAGTGAGCTCGATTGTGATAGACGTTAGCCGTCGTCTTTCTTCTTGCATCTCGGTAAACGTGTTTCATGTTCACGAAGGAGATTCTCTCCGCGGTTGTTTATTGAAGAAACGCGAAAAGAGGACTGACAATAAGCATGATAAAATGTGAAAAAACAAGAGAAACAATCAATCATGTTCGTAATAGCCACTAAGTATCATTTTTATCCACGAAAAGACAAAAGATCGCAAAAATAAAAACCCACAGAAATCTTCCTGCATGTAGTATTATATTTTATTTTATTATTCTATTCTTAATCTTTTACCTCATTTCTACTTATTTCGTTCTAAATAAACAAAATTTGAACTTTATACTTCTAATTTACGTTAAAATTTGGGCCGTTTCTTTGAACCTCCTTCAGCTTGTGTATGAGCTGCAGCTTCAAGCGTCTCCTCTACTGTAATCATCTCTACTCTTACAACAAATCAAAAGATGGTGATATAGACGACGATGATCATAATGGCCTGTCTGTATGGCTCACAGGTACTCTAGAGGATTCGCGATGAAACAAATAAGTTATAGATAAAAATTATCACATGTGCAGAAACCATCTTCTTGTTTCTTTTCACTTATTGTGTTATTCCTCCCAATAATTTCTGTTTAACTACTTGTTTCTTGGCCGAGCCTCCTGAGTGGGTGTAAGCCATATTTATAGACCGTCATCATCATAATCATCATCATCATCAACTCAGAATGGTCGCTGCCCCTGATATAGTTTGCCACTTCCTCCGTCATCGAAGGTGTGACAATCTGCCTGCCCCTCCGTTAGTTCCCCACGGGCTCTGTGAAAGGCCCTCTGATAAAAGTGCGATGCTACAGACTACGACAACTGCTGCTTCGTGCGCTGCTCAAATAAAATGGCGTCGACCGGCGAATGTCGCGCAAGTGTTTTCTGTGCGTTGATGAACATGCCAGGTGGAAGCGGGAGGCCTTCGTGCATTCACGTCTCAAGCTGATAACTCTGTCTCTTGCCCTTATGAAGTTGAGCGCATCGCGACTCAACTGGCTACCACACACCCACCGATGCATGACTGAAATAACCCTATATTCACCGAAAAGACCTACCAGCAGGACTCTGCATGCCAAGCACGTATCCACAAAATGGCTACCGACCCGACACTCACACTCCTTTGTTGCAGCTGACCACGAGTTGAAAAACGATTGAGGGAAAACCCCTTCAGTTTCGCTTGCACGGTTCGCGATAGTCCATGGTTCGATGCAATTTGCGCGGTGCTCCGGTGGGTGCAGCGTCTCTGGAAAGTGCACACCAGTCACGAGTCCTTGGTTGTCGTGATGGAGAAGGTGCGCCACCAGATGTAAACAAGTGTGCGATGACATATGAGGGTGCTTTTGTCACTAAACACCAATGGGCATTATATATCAATGTGCCATACACGTTGAAATACTTCGGTGAAGACAAGTTTAACTTTCTTGTGTTAGGGATTTCTGTATCAGAGGGATCGCCCACATTTTTTTCCATAACGTTAGAAACACCGTTGCTGCCTGATTATTGGTTTTGTACGAAAGTGATTTCATTCTATAAAAGTGGTAACAAATAATAAACACTTACAGGTCTATATCACTGGCAAGCACATGTTGCGAATTAATGAAGCTAATCATAAATGAGGCACTTTCGAAATATTTGGGGAAGAAACAATATGTTTATCCCGAACCAACGAGGTTTCAGAAGGAAGCTTCCGACAACTAAACAACCTTTATAAATTGCTCATAATTTTTTGTTTTCAGCTGTTTTTCTATGCAGCGCATAGATGCTATAGTTATTGATTTCTCTAAGGCCTTTGACCACGTCCTGCACTCGTTAATCATACAGAAACTCAAATCATTTGGCGTCAACTCAGAAATAGTCTTTCGGTTTGCTGCTTGTCTTTCAGATTGCACCCAGTATGTTTCTTTTAGTAATGCCAAGTTCAGTCATGCTGGCCTGTTTTCCGGCGTTTTTCTATGATTCGTGCTAATAACAGCACTGTTTATCCTTTATATCAATGACATCTACACTAATTGGAACCGGACATTACAATGCAGCTCTTTGCAGATGACTACATCATATGCTCTCCCACTAGCACAACATAAGGCTTGGCGAGACTCCACAAATCTTTAGAGAATACCGTAAAATGTGAAAAGCACGGTATGGAAGCTAACACAGAAACCATCGGTATTACAAATATCTATAGAAAGACACCATTTCATTTCAAAAACACCCTCTATGGGTCAGATATTGAGCACTTGAATACGGTAAAGTTCAGGGGTTCATAGCAACGACGTCTTTAAAGTGGGATGCCCACATTATGCAGATTTCTGAACGATGATTTACGCAACTGCGTTTTTATGCTGTAACCTGACAGGTACTTCACCTCAAGTTGAACTAATACTGTACAAAACGCTTACTCAAACCGTCCTAGAATACTCCATAATAGTTTGGAACTCACACCAAAAGAACGGAAACAATGTATCGAAAAAAATTAACAGACCTTTTAAATTTGTTTATTCCAACTTCCAAGTATGCTAGGCAGGAGAGTGTTTACGCGTTTTGTTTGGAAGCACCTCTCCATATTCTTGCTAGCCAATGATAGTTAGCTAACTTGAAGTTTAATTTTATTGCAATAGCAATCAAATTAAACGGTAAAATAAACTTCGCTTCAATTAAACTTCGCATTTTTCTTTTCCTCTCTCTTGGTGTTTTTACTTAATTATTTTTGTGTCTATAATTTTATATAAAGAATGACGCTGGCATTCGAGCACGTGGTGAACTTCAGGATAGGAGGAGAAGATGAACAAAATAGATTGTAGATAGACGGGAATCCTGCTTAGTCTTATGCGAATTTCTCGTTGACACTAGAAGTATTTCCTGTTAACACTATTCGCTATCAAATTCTTTTTACTTTGGAATTCTTTTTACTGGTTCATTGTTATCAGTATTACTGTATTGTTCTATTTACACGCGCTATTGTTGAATTTTCGTTTATTTCTCTTGCTACTGTTTTTAACCTCCTTATTTTTCAAAACTGAAGAAAATATCTTGTATATTGACCATTCGTTTCAAGGACAATCTCCCGAATTGGACTGGAGCCAGATATTCAAGGTAGAAGCAAGGAGGCAAGCGACCATGTCGATTCATTTTGTTTCACTCAGTTACCATCTTCCTGTTTCCTTTGAAATCTTGTGCCCCATAAAATCTCTTGAAAGACAAGTGAAAATGTTCGTTGATTATAAAAAACCTCAAAACGTCCTTCATTTTAATGTTGAGACAGTCTCCAGTGGTAGAAACGAAAACCTTTATATCAAGATTAGTTCACTTCTTTGTTAACTTCCAACAACACGTCTATATTCATTCAGCGTCAAATGACTTGTATGTAAATAAAGTTTACAAAACTGGAATGGTTAGCAAGTTATTACGGCAACATTAGAGCTTACTATTTCACGTGCGAAATACGAGTATAATAAAATTACATAGCGATTTCTAGTATAAACTTCGTCGTAGAAGAAATGTTCCAACATCAAGACTCGATAGTTTATACGTCGCAAGAAGTACGGCGATCATTAGATCAGTGTAAATGAATCTGTCAATTAAGCCATCATTATAGCATAGATTAGCTCAAGGACTAGAAAACAGGTTCACAACGTAGCTTTCAAATTCTGTTTCTGCACCGTGGGCAACACAAAAATACCAAATTCTCGACTAGATCCGCGATATTGTCATAACCAGTAGCAGGGACCGATGGACTAATTCACACAAGCGCCGAGACACTATACCAGCAGTATTGAAATGATCTGCTAGGTCTCATAAGCTATTACATTAAGAAAGGGTAAATACCTATGAAGGGAAGATATGAAGGGAACAATCTCACGTTCAGGCTAAACGCACGATCATACCCCATAATAGGGACGAAGGAATGAACCCCGCTGTAGCTCATTTGGTAGGGCGACGAAGGCGTTGTTGGAAGGTCGCAGGTCCAATCACTCTCAGCGGAACGTTATGCCTCGTTCTTTTTTACCTCACCTATTCTTAAACGGATTACGTGCTATATGACACCAGAAGGCAGATATTCGATTGTTCCCCACTCTCCATCAAGGCTATCAGCGACGCTGATGAACACTTCCACGTCTAAATGTACATACATCCACGCCCCCTCCCCAAAGGAGTTGGGGGGTGACCGCCGCTATAGCTCCATTGGAAGAGCATCGGAAATGTTATTCGAAGGTGGCAGGTTCGGCCCTTGTAGCATCTCTTCGCCTGTTTTGCTTTCTTCGCATTTCCGTCATAATTACTACAAATAACATCAACTAAACTTTATTTTGCTCTTCTTGTCTTCAAGTTTTAACTAATGTTTCGCTTAACAAAAAAGGCACCAACTCCTTAAAATTCTGCTTCTTTTGTTACACTCTAATTCAGCTCTTGCTTACAGGGCTAGATGTTGGTGAGACACCGTACACTTTTTCACTTGTTTCCGGGATATAGCCAGCATTATGCAGTACCAGATTAAAAGTGTAGGCTTAGGTAAACCATACGTATGACAGTGCGGACCAGAGATCGGCAACCTTTTGAGGCTGAGGCGAGGTTCCAGGAAGAAGCCGGACAGTGATTCGGAGAAAAATGGGGAAGGGTGGTGACATTTCCAGAATATAGACAAAAATATTCAGCTAATTGACTATAAGTGTTATCTGTAATCAATTGGCGAGAATAACGTTGACTACTTGACAAACCGGGTCTCCTTAATGAACTCAATAAGGGAATTATGAGTAATCATATGTCGTTAATCAGCATAGTGTGAAGACGGGGACAATGCCAACTGGAAGCGATCTTTCATGCTTACTCACCAACCCATTTGAGGACAAAATTCTCGCATCGGCCGACACATTCCTACGAAATGATAAGCGCAGAAGACAGTACTCTAAGGTCATACCGGGGGCCACCTAATATGGTCCTGCTGACCGCAGGTTGCCAACTATCAGTGCAGAAGTTCTCACATTAATTAATCTGATATGCAGCCATGGGTACGCTTTGGTATGCTGCTTATAACATAACATGTGTGGCTGAATGTTTCAGTGGAAGAGAGTTTTGTTTTCGTTTTGTAAGTCGGCATTTCCTTTGGAATGCATAGAATAACCCGGTGAGTACCTCGGATGTCAGTACTCTCGGCACAATTATTGACCATCTTGTGGAGTCCCATCTCTACAAGATGGCCCTACTCGAGCAGTGAAATCTTCCGTTTGCGCCGAGGATATTTCTGTCTTTGATATAGTCAAATGCGCTCATTACCTTCGCAATATCTTACAATCTAATTTAAAGTGGCCCAGCATCACTTTTAGAGCATGGTCAGAAAACACGAGCCAGTTCACAAGCCTCAAGTCTTGTATACCTTGCAAGTACATAAGAATGCTCGCTCGTCTCGGTGCCATATTTACTATGAAGCCATAAAAACAAAATCGACTCCCATAATTTTTATTAAGAGACATGCGAGAGAAGCTAAACCAGAAATCTTCGACAAAAACAACTCTTCGAATCGGATAACAAATCGCTTCTCACTAACGTATAAAAACACCAATAGATCATTTACGAATGATAATTAGTCGGTGTAAGATGGCCCACTCAAACGGTTTCGGATAGGCGCTTAAGCCTGTTGCCCACGATGCCTGCGCATTTCCTCCACTTCCTCTTCTTTGGCAGTGGCATATGAGACCACCGCCACACTCCCCTGGCCGTCCGCGGCTACCTCCGTCGTGTCCACGACCGGGTTCTCCGGAGCTGTAACGGACGGGTTCTTGGTGGCGGCGGCTCTCGTGGCGGTTGCCAGGCGGACTGTGCGCACCAATGTGAACCGCTTGGCGGTCGGAACAGTGTCGCTTGTCCGAAGCCTGCAAAACGTTGTATATTTCTGTATCCAGGGCATTCTTTTCTGTTATGAATGTTATAGTGGTAAGGCACACGCCTTAGATGCCTCCCCCAAGAACTGTGCGATGTCCCTTTCACTACGGCGTCTCTCATACCATATAATGGTTTTGGGATGTAAAGCCTATAATATAATAATAGTAGCTTCAGGACGCGTCGTCAATCGATCAAGCATTGATGCCGCAGGGTTAACGATCGAATATGAAGAGCACATTGAGCACGCACGGCGAAGCATAGATTACCGCTCCTCAGGCAAGGTACGCCCCGCGCATAACCGGGTGCTGGGTCGGGTGATGCCTTTCCCATTTAACTGGTGGGCGTCTGGCAGTAGGATTCGAACCAGCTACCTCCCGTGGCCGAGACAGGCACCCTAATCACTAGGCCATGGCCACGGTAAGAAGTGTCAGCCCGCCAAACAGAATCTCTCCGGTTACATACAGCTAAACAATAGCCGGGTGCCTTAAATACGCAAAAGTGGCGATGTGGGCTTGTTGGTGAAACATTTGAAAGCAATGTGAAATACGCAGTTCGCACCTCTAACGAAAAATAGGCGTGTGGGGAAGAGTGTTTCACACCTACTAACTTGAATAACGGGGAGGAGCAATGACCACAACAAAGGCATTCCTTTTTACTACATCGCTCACCAGTGGTACTCTAATGCACCGTGACTTTGGAGATGACGATATTTCCACAACCATGTTTTCAAAACTGGTGTTTCACATACATGTTTCGCTGTAGATATGCACGTTTCATACGCAACGAAATGGACTAGACAACTGGTGTGCAGATAGGATAAAGTGCTGTACTTCAACAAACACATTTACATTCGAAAGACACCTTGCTTACACGTTCCTAGCACATGCATGCGCGTGGCGAGATCGTGAACACGTACGATCATGGCAACGCGTGGTCAGTCAGAGCAACGCTCTGCCACCTTGATGCCTGCGTTGCTGAACAAGCGCCTAATGCGTGCCAACACGCCCAATTGAAAAGTAACTCATGTCCGATTGATTTACCATCCAAATAAAAATAATTCAATTGAAAAGTAATTTTATGAATGGGAAAGTAATTCATATCCGTAAAAGTGGGAACATACAACTGATAAACACCTACAGGTCAATATCGTTGTCAAACACATGTTGCAAATTTATGGAGCTAATTTTAATTAAAGCACTTGTGAACTATCTAGAGGAAAAAAAATTGCCTGCAGCTTCCCTCGGGGGAACACTGAGGAGGATGCGGACCATATAATTGGTTAACGGGGTGTTAAAGTGCGACTTACTTGGGTCGATGGCTAAATTGGTTAACGTGGTTGTGAAATGGGGTGTTAAATTGCGACTTACTTGGGTCGATGGCTAAATTGGTTAACGTGGTTGTAGGAGGGGGTGTTAAATGAGTGAACACGTACACACGTATGCGAAAGGGCGGCGCTGGTCGAAGGGACGTCGATCATTGTGTTTGTGGATTCGTTGGAATTCATTTCACCACGACCTTGGACGTCGACGCGCCGTACAAACCAACCGACGAGCGGCAACTGAGCGAGCGAGCGCCGACCTTGAGTATATATACAGCACGACGGCGCATGCACTGTCAGCTGTTGAATGTTCTCGAAGCGCGACGCCACATGCGCGTCCACTGGAGAATCAGGAGAATTGTAGATGTCGAACGCGGTGTGTAGAGGAGGAAGGGTGCACAGATGGTGGAGGAGTGAAGCGCGCGCGGTGTGTAGAGGAGGAAGGGATGCACAGATGGTGGAAGAGTGGGCGACGGCGCGACGGCGCATGCGCGCGCGTCAGCTGTCGAATGTTCGAGAAGCGGTGCGGACGGCGCGGACGGCGCACTACAAGGCGCGAGTATAAGATGCTCCGCATCTAATAATCTTTCACCTGAGCCCCGCCGCGGTGGTCTATTGGCTAAGGTACTCGGCTGCTCACCCGCTGGTTGCGGGTTCGAATCCCGGCTGCATCGGCTTCATTTCCTATGGAAGCGGAAATGTTGTAGGCCTGTGTGCTCAGATTTCGGTGCATGTTTAAGAACCCCAGGTGGTCGTAATTTCCGGAGTTCTCCACTACGGCGTCTCTCATAATCATATGGTGGTTTCGGGACGGTAAACTCCACAAGTGAATCGATCTTTCAACCGAACCAAAGCGAGTTTCGAAGGAATCGCTTCACCACTACAAAATTTTAAGAAATTACTCGTGATTTTGCTAGAGCTAGTATTCAGAACAGCAGATGTCATATTTATTGATATCTATAAGGCAGTCGACCACATCCTGTTCAAAAATAGTCTATTGGAGTGCTGTATACCTTTCTTATTGCCCCCAGTAGGTTTCTTTCATTAATGTTGAGTCCAACTGCACCGATATGTCTTCTAGTGTTCTTCAGGGTCAGTACTAATACTAACAATCTTGCTCATTTAAATCAACGACATCTGCACTGCTACTGGACCAGGCATTACAATAAAGCTGTTTGCAGACGACTGCGTCATACACCCTCCCACTGGCACAAGGGAAAACCAGATGAAACTTGACAGATCTACAGATAATATTGAAAAATGGTGTGAAACTGTATAAAAAGAAAATAAGTTACAATGTATTATACGTTTCCATAGAAACACACTTGTGTCACTTTAACTACACGTTTTCTGTTGCAGACATCAAACACGTGAAAACCGTAATGGGCACGGGGGCCACCAAGCAGTCTTCAAAGAGGGTTGCCCACATTAATCAGATATATGCAAGAATATTTAACCAACTAGATTTTTTAAGGCAGAAGCTGACTGGCAGTTCTCCTCAAGTTAAACTAATAGTGGACAAAACGCTCATTAGAACTGTCCTAGAATACGCAGGATTGGTTTGGAATTCGCACTAAAAGAAGATGAACGATGTATTGGAAAACATTTAGAACAGTGCTTTTAGATTTTTTTTTCTAAGTATGCAAGACAGGAGAAAGTTTTCGCGCTGCATTTGCAAGTACGTGTTGCAAACCTTGCTAGCCGACGAAAGTTAGCTAGTCTGCAGTTTCTTTTTTTTTCTTTCATGTAACATGGTAAACCTATTTTTAATAAGAGCAAATATTAAAAGCTCCGAACCATCACTCCAGCATTACCAACAAAAAGAAATGCATCCGCCCAATCCTGCGACGTTGTAACAAGTTCAAGTATATTTTCCCTCAATTTTAGAGATGTTAAATTACTAGCTGAATTCAGACGTCAGTGCTCAATCACTTGAATCATTTTATTCACTGCTGGCATTTCATTTAGAGGCATCGCAATAGGTTCTGCGGTATCTGTGTGCAAATAAAGGGTGAAACCATGTATCGCTGACATTGTTAAGCGTGCGTAATAGCCTGCTTCTGTGTGTCAATTATGTTACCATTTGATGTTATGTTTTCTAGTTTTGTTTTTCTTTTCACCGCAGTGAAACACATATGCATCTATTTATTGCTTTTATGCTTTTATCGTTCATGTGGTTGCTTTTTTTTCTTGCAAATTTCCTCTTTCTTTTTCAATTCCGTAATATAAAGTCTTGTTTGCTTTGCATGCTTTCTTCGGTATTGGCCTGAAAGGACCCAAAGTATTCAATAAAGTAATAAATTACATGCCTTAACAAGCTGTCTCATGAAACCCCCGCATTGACCGTGGGCGTCAATCAGAGTGATGCAACAAATTATCGCGTCATGATCTTACCGCATGACATCACAGATCACGAATATTTATGGCGTCCCGTAGTCGTGACATGGCACAGCATCATCGCTTGCTCAGCGATCAGTGAGGCTGTGTCTTAAGCGAGATCGGGTCGGAAATTGTTAGCTCATAGCCTTATTTTCTATAGCATCTGACTTTGTTGTAGACACTGTCGTGCCACTACCTTGCTCGTCACCAACAGCAGTCATAGTTCTATGCAAACCAACAAACCCGAGCGGGATGCAGCGACTGCCACGCAACATTCAAGGCAGGATGAACGGGAGAAATTATAAAGCCTTATGCACGTGGAATGACACGTATCCTAGCACGCGTGGGGTGGCCTGGCCGACATCATGCTGTTTTCGTCAGGCCAGACTTACTTCCTCCAGGTACGACAGGTGCAGTCTCCACAAAATCACCAGAGCAATCGGTTACTAACGTCGTGGTCCTTATGTCATCGACCAGGTATTGACGCTTGGAGGCTCAGGTATGATCGTACTTGTGTACCAGCAAGTGGTGCAAGATTGGGGAACTTTTGGCCACCGCGTGGAGAGACGAATGGGGAGGGGCCGACCTCAACCTCCCAATAATAACCGGCGTGCCGAAAAGCGTCATGCCTGTCCTTTGAGAGTTGAGACCATCCACATGTAAATACTCTGTATAAAGTATTTTCAGTCTTCGAACTCGTCCTCACGGCTGCTCTGGGCATGACGATCCCCCGTGTTCGGCACGCAACCACCCAAGTGTGCACCAGTCACGCAACCCGATTTGTAACAGTGGTGGCAGCGGTGGGATACAGGGACTACCCTAACTTAACAACACGTTGATTTCTTCAACCTTGCGGTGATGTTGCAACTTTTTGGTTGGTCCTTCGTCGCGCAGTTAAAAATATGGTATTGTGCCCTGAGGATGTGAACATTCATGGGAGAGCTAAAACGGAGGGGGGGGGGGGCGGCGTGAGGTAGTCACACAGTGCTTTTATGACACAATGAAATCAAACACACGTGCATACAGCAGTACAAGAGGAACATCAGAGTGCAAAGTCGAGATAACCAGAAGCGTATAAACATGCTGAGCATTTCCAGAAAAAGTTCAGCAATACAGTTGCAGCACAAAGTGAGCAGTGCATTGAAGCACAAATGATAATAAAACTCCGCAATATAGAGCACAAAATAAAATCAGTTGCGCAGTAGAGTGTGAGTTGGAGGTTGGTGCAGGAATCTCATCTAGTGGAGGACATAATACAGGTTGATCACGACGATGCAATGAACACTTAACACAGAAGCCATGCGAAAATAAAGAAGCCAATATAATTTGGAGCGTTCATTGTCAAACCACGAAAATATTCGGAGACAAGTCATTATAAAAAAAAAACTCCTGGTCAAGTTTAATAGCGTGGAGTTCGTTCAAAGAGCACCAATGATGTTAAATTTCCCCTCCACCAAAATGCAGTCTCTGTGCTAATTTGAGGACAGCGCTATATTCCAAGTATTGAGCTATTCATTTATGTTCCGCACTATTCAACTCTAGTATAACAGTCTTGATGTTGCTCAACACACGAAGCGTAATTCATGGCTTAGCTTTGCAAGTTGCTCTCACCCCGGATTCTGTACACAAAATGAACGTTCGTCTAATTCGTCGAAATTGCTTCAGTATGCTCGCATACCGGAGAAGTACATCGCGCAGTTGAATGTTATAGAAAGTTGTAATGCTGGCTTATAAAGCTGCCTTGGCAATTAAATTTTTCGTAGAACTGAAGCTGATTCCCACATTTCACACTTTCTAACTGCAAATATGCATATATATTAGCGAAGCAGTGGGCGAGATAAGCACTAATAATAATCGCTGAGTAATCACCTCAAGAAGAGGCGTGACTAGATATTGCGTGAAATATCAATCACTTCGAACTTTTTTCACGATGTGAAGCCAACTCATGAAAGTTTGAAGGTATATTTTACGCCTCATATAATGACTCAATTTTAACTTGAAATTAAGATTTCAACACCCTCATTTCATAATTTGCAGTGCTCCTAATGGGAAGAACCGAAAGAGTAGAATGGTTATGGTTGGGAAATTGGAAATCATTTGTTTTTCCTACAGCTACCAGCTATATAGTAGCCTCGTGAGGAAGGCTTCGAGTCATGCGCAGTTAGTATGGTTGTCGAGAGTGTATCTGAGACGTTATGAAGCACACAGCAAGTGCAATGGCAAACTTTGAACGGGCGTTACATAATAAACCCTCCGACACCAAAGAAATTAAAGATCAAAGCGCCATGACCTCTCGAAGCGGAATGACTCTAATAAGAAGAAGAAAATAAACTGAAAATTCAGTTAATGCCAGCTTTACCCTCAACGAAAGGCAGTTTCACGAAATCTTGTTTGAGAACAAATTGTGTTCTCGTTCAGAACCTGCCCCATACTTCATCCTGCACCCTACACTGAACCTACACTGTAGGTTATGTTGTTCATGTGACTAAGTTACCCTGCATAATTGCTCATGTGCCATTACATAATTTTTAATTTCATGAAGACTGGTACATTGGCGAAGGCAGCCGACTAATAGAAAAAAGGTATTACTAACCATATCTGTGCATATCAATGCATAAGACACTTATTATGCCTGGAATTTCTTGTGTGCTATGTGCACGTTATGAGTTTGATTCAGTGTTGCTGAACTTAGCTACACTAGCAGCGAAGGATTCTTTTGTACCTTTCTTACCACAGCTACTGTAATGAAGCAATAACCATCTCTAGTTTACGTGCCGAATCCTCGATATCATTTAAGAGGCACTCGAGGTTCATTTTGACCACGTAACCTTCCTTGACGTTGTCCCAACTATAAGTTCATGGCTGATCTTGCATTCGGCCTCGATCGATGCGATAGCCGTAGCCCAGGAATCAAACTGATAAGCTCGCGTCGTGGAAGCAGGGCAATTGAGCCTGATGAGATGTTTTCATGGAATCGCTCTACCGAGCATGCTTAGTAACACATTTTGTGAGTATTCTGATATTCTGATATGTGCTCTACGGCTGAAGCTTCATCATTCGATTGGCTCTTCTCTAATGGGCGCCGTTCGAACTCAAGTCACAGTGGCTGTTTCTGTCAAAGAAAAGACCCAAACCTCAAAGTAAATGCATGTGGGTAGTGCGAGCTACAGATGCATTATCGGAAGCTTGAAGCGAGTCGAGGTGACGGTATCTCAAACATCATGGCTACTCATCGTAACTTACACTGATGTTCGCGTCGATGACATCGTCGGCGTCGCCGTGGTCCTCGTCGAAAACGGCGGCTGCGTCTCCGGTGTGGAGACAGCGACGCAGATTCCTTCGATCACGTCCAAGTCGGACCCTTCACACCGGCAGACGCCGTCCAAGCAAACGGCTTCGCCCAGGCAAGAGGATGAATTGTTGCACGCGGAGCCCACGAGACCTGCCGCTGGTCTCGAAGGTGTGGAGTGAACTGCGACGAACGAGAGTGCCGGCAATGGTCACAGCGTTGCAAATTCAGAAGCGTTGACTGATTTAGGTTATACTCGGGAACAACTTCTTTTGGCAGTACTGTGGACGTTGGATAACCAAAACACATGCTTATTATGGCTTCAAGTATTATTACCTATGTAATTGACAATTGTCTCTGTGGCAGGGCTCAAATTACTGTTTTACTAATTTGGACACGTTAACAGTTACGGGCAGTCGTAAGTAAAATATAATTATTGTTCACCTAAAGAAAAAGTTTTTTATCATTGCCTTTCTTGAACAGCACCATGCTTTCTGCGCGACATGTTTTCTAATGTAAACATGGCGTCCGTGACATGTGTGGGTCAGCTTAGTTCTGCTGTTTTTATCTACAAGAAAATATACTGGTACTGTAAAACTGAAATTTACTCTACCCTATTGAAATACCTCTTTCCCCCCTCGAATTTATTTCCTGCAGTTTTCCCTAAGTGCAATAAAGTTTCACAGAAAAGGCAGGTGGTAGCAAAAAAAGCGCATGGCACTTCCATTACGAGTATTTACCTGTTCAATAGTCACTCATTGTTACACAAAGTAAAATTCTATTAATGCGGAAAAACACACGCGGCGCAGTACACTCAGTGAAAAGAGGATGTCGTCTGTGTTTTCCCAAAGAAACAACAAAGCATAGGCTATTATATAGGACAACCGGGGAGTTGCTAGTATGGCAGCGCATGAGAGCACAGCTGTGCAGTAAATAACGATGTAGATGCACATATGATACAGCAACGTAAGCTTTGCTAATCGTGATGATAAATTCTCAGACAACATTTTGGTGAAATTCAGGAATAAGTGAGAGAGAGAGAAATCGCCGAATCCAATAACATTGCGCGCGCAGAAGACATGTGCTTTAGCTGTGCGTCATTTGCACTTGGGAAAAAAAGATTGCAGGTATTTACTGATTGATCCTTCACGACGTCGTTATGGAGGCAGCTTTTTTCATGTATTTTTACATGTTTTTTCAACTAAACTTTTGTTAGATAATTTGAATCCACCTGTTGCGTTTCGTTCCGGTCTTCGTGAATTTCGCGGTGCGGTTTTTATTAATTTATTATGAAACGTATTAGCTAGCTACATTGTGTTTGCATTTCCATAAAGTATGGGCGCCGTGAGATTAAGCGTGTGCGCATTGAGGTATATTCATGCCTCTGGTGAGAGAAACTTTCTTTTTCGATTGAGACGAAAATTCTGTAGGCACATGTGCTCAGATTTGGGTTCACGTTAAAGAAACCCAGTTGGTCGAAATTTCCGGAATCTCCACTCCGTTGTCTCTCATATTCATATTGTGGTTTCGGGCCGTTAAACCCAACATATCAATCAAATCAAACCAGAGAAACAATTTAGAGACATAACTTACTAGTCGATTTCGGTGTGCTCCGGGAAACTTTCGTAGATTGGTTTGTTCCGGCCTCTGCAAATAAAATCAGAATGTTATTGTGTGTGACAGGCTAAACGGTCCTAAAGGAGTTTAGTCAGACTGTTATTATTATGCCTAAAATTATGCCCATGTTTCTTTTCTCGCTGTGAATATCGCGTTCAATCACAGTGCTCGCGTTGCTAAACTGAGAGGCCTTGCCAAAACTGCGGTATTTATGTGAATAGGCTTCACAAACAAGTTTTTTTGAAGCAGCGGTAATGCCATATAATAATTTCTGTGTGTTTTAAGCAGTCTAGACAGGACCAGTAGTCTTGGAACTTACGAAAATGTGCGTGCTGTGTACAATAACGATTTAAAAGCGTAGCGCAGAGGCCACTAATCAGAGCCGGCACAAAGAAACGAAAACAATTGTGGCGGAATCAATAACTGCCCTCGTAACTTAATTGCAGAATGCCGCATATCTAGAATGGGAGGCGACCTGCCGCGGTGGTCTAGTGGCAAAGGTACTCGGCTGCTGACCCGCAGGTCGCGGGTTCGATTCCCGGCTGCGGCGGCTGCATTTCCGATGGAGGCGGAAATGTTGTAGGCCCGTGTACTCAGATTTGGGTGCACGTTAAAGAACCGCAGGTGGTCAAAATTTCCGGAGCCCTCCACTACGGCGTCTCTCATAATCATATGGTGGTTTTGGGACGTTAAACCCAACAAATCAATCAATAGAATGGGAGGCGAGAACGATGTACAAAATTGCATGAATATAAAAAAACGCGTAGATATAAGAGCAAGCAACACGATCAGCTGACTGGCAATAAAGCATAATCATTTACAATGAGAAAAAAAGACCTGAGACTCTCGCATGAAAGACAACACAATCACATCACCCATATACCCCCACTGAAAAAGAAAAGAATTTCGCAAAACCTGCTGTGAGGGCAAGCAGTGATGGTGATGGCACGCACGAAATGGTTTGAAATGCACAAAAAAATTCTTTCTGTAGTTAAGCTCAAGACAACTGAAAACAAGTCGCACCATAGATGTACCACTAATGTGAACGACATGCACTTTAAGGAAAACGGAAGCAATAGAAGTGTGAGAAGAGTCGGTTGTTGTAGTCTCTAATAGTGCAAGAAGAAATAAACTTTTTAGAAAGGTCGGTTCGATTGTTTTGATGATCTTGCTTTAAATCACGTGATGCGAGGCGTTATCTTAAGTGCCATTGTCTGAAACGGCACGTCACGGGAACTCGCGTTGGCCACGCGGCGCGGCATCGCGCGTGTTTCAAATCAAACGGCGGATTTACGACACCTTGTGATCTCGTCCACCAATGACATACAATCGTGACAGTATCATTGTGACGTGCTGTATTCTTCGCACTGTATGTGCTCTTACGGACGACAACTCGCTTAAGAGAACCCTGCAAAACGTTTTCATGTAAGCATTGCATGAATTCAGAAACGAGGTTGATTGCTTCCACAATCGATCACCTCAAAGGTATTTGTCTCAAGCTGTAATCACTTTATCTTTTCTCTATAAACAGCAAGCGCTAAGCAGGCAACAGGCCTGCTAGGAAGCTACGTCACGCATGTGCCGCAACCTCAAGCACTTTTTTTTTCTTCAAAAGTGCAGCTTACTTTCAGTTTGACCACCGGCAAGCCCGTGGGCACACGGTGACCTCCCGCGGAGGCCACAGTATCAATGCAACCCATGATTCTCAAATCAGCCAATGACAATGAATTTGAATATATGGCATGGTCTTCGGGTATATGGTATTTTCATTTGAAAAATGGACTTCTAGCTAAATTTGATGAATAATGCTGCTATAATGTCTGGCTGATGTGTTTTGAGAAAGCTCGACAACCGATCGGCCGGCTTTTCTGACCAATGATGAAAATAGGGAAGGAACTCCTTGAAGTAAAATGCAAAACAAGTAGAGAACAGTATGACATCTAGGTGACAAACCAAAACCGAAGACGTTATATAGCTGCTTCGCTCAGCCTCGAGCCGTTACATTAACAGTCATAATTATTGATAATAAGCTATTCTACTAGTAACGCAGACATCTCTTTTTTAAGGAAAATCGTTATAAATATACAACCACAATGCTTTTCCCACAATGACATGACCTAAAGGATAACCACGTGTGCAAACGTATACCCATGTCTGATCGCTCGTGATGACACGTGAGTCATATATTCAGGGAGACGATGATCATGTGGAAGGAATGGCAGTGTTGCCATTCGTTGCGTGTGACACACGTTGAATCATACTCAAGCAAGTGTGTGTGTTTGAAAATTACATATATTTACACTACACGACGTTGCTTTTCTACCGAATGAGAGGGTTTTAGACTCGTGAGGCTGTTAGAAGACACTTCTTACTCTTGAAGCCCCCTATTTATGCATGCGATTACCTAAGATGGCAAATAAAACAGTGCTTTTTGTTTTCAATGAACGCGAGGGTTCGCTCGTCGTATGGCGCGACGTAAAGCAAGCCGCCCCTGTACAGCCACGCTGGCAGCTTGTTAAGTACCGCACATCAAATTTACGCTCCTTCAAAATGCAGGTGCGACAGTACACGAGTTCGGTTAATACTTACGGGGGTGCTCTTGTGCCACAGCTGCATGGAAGTAAAACAAATGCACATGTTAGTCAACGCTTTATTGGTGATAGTTAACATAAAAAGATTTCATGTTTCCTGAATTCTAATTAGAGAAAAACAAGCGGTCATTTAAATGTTGACACTTCTTTAAAAGCTCTCGTTGAGCAGCAATTGCGAATTCGAATCATAAGGGCACTGTCGCGAGCGCTCAAACGTGCGCTATCTCAATAACTATGAGTACACAGCCTATATATGCACTGGGATCTTACCGCTTATTTCTCGTTGCGATGGCAGATAACCCAAAAGCCTCTTCGTTCCTTGGAGTAGCCGTATTCGCTAAAAGGCTGTTTCACATGCAGCGATTTTAGCGAAAAAAATCCTTCCGTTCCCTCCATTCGCTTTGTTTACAACCGCTGCTCATAGGGGTTTTGTTTCACAAGGAGTGAAAATGCTCTGCGATTGTCACTCTGCCTCTGTGATAGATTATTCGTAACATATATAGCTCAGTGAAATAGGTCAATCTTAAGACTCCCCATGTATAATCTACCAATTTGTTACCACATTCTCTGTTTCTCCCTTTCAGTAAAAAGAATTTCTCCACTACGGCGTCTCTCATAATCATATGGTGGCTTTGGGACGTTAAATCCCACATATCAATTGATTATTTGAAGTTAACGTAAATATAACAACACCGGGGTGATGACCCCTTCTAAAAGTCACTGCCGTAAATTAACTAAAGCAACAGAGCATTAGCTCCCGTCCTGTGTGTTCTTTACTGTGTCCCGTTTTCCTCGCGCTAAGCTTCCGTAAATGCGTCGCATAATGGGCCACCCTGTACAAATCGTGAAGAAGCGCTCTTCATGCTTACGTCCGTTCGAAAGTATGAACAAGAGGAGGAAGAGCGCGACCATGAGGACCAGGACGCACGCCATGAGTGTAAGCACCAGGCTGGATTTTCTTTTCCTGTGAGAAATAAGGCAAGCCAGAAAAGAGTGAGGGAATAAGTTACGAACAATCTCTGCGAAATTCACACACTTAGTGACAATTTCTACAACAGATGTTACAGTGGAGGTTCCCAGAGTATTGCAGACCAGAATTTTTTATCATCATCAATCTATATGGGCTCTATCGCTGCCCAAGAGCCGAGTACAGATGGCTAACGTGTGACTTCATGTGAAAGAAAATTTGTTGGCGTTTTGACGGTCACTTTGTCTCATGAATACCTCGAGCATTCGAAAGCAAATCTTGCGCATATTATGTGGCAACACGTAAAGCTCCATATATACTGCAGCTTCACGATTTGAACATTTTTTTCTGCTTTATTGAATCCCCTTGCTTCAATTGTTTTTAAATCCTAAACAACGCGGATTTAAACAGGATTCTTCACGTACAACCCAAATAATTGAATTCTATCATGATATAGCATCAGTTTTAGGATAATCGAGGACAAATTGTTTATTTTTGACTTCAGAAAGGCCTTCGATGCGGTATCACGCTCGATTCTGATTCACAATCTGTAGAACTTGAACCTTCATAAAACCATTTGCCGATAGATTGCGGGCTATAACTTCAAGAAAACAGAAGGTTGATCTAGCTGGATTATGTTCATGTTTAGTTTCGGTGACATAGCTGTACCTAAAGGTTCCGTACTCGGCCCACTTCTCTTTGTGTTTATTAATAATATTTTGGATACAACTAAGTGTCGTATTAGAATGTTTGCTGATGACCGTGTGTTTTATACTGAACTGACCGACCAAATGAATTTCACCCATCTTCAGGATGACCTTAATGACGTGGAGGTATGGTGTAAAAATAATAATATGATACTAAATACTAATAAATGTGTTCACGTCAGTTTCACCAAAAGGGTCAATAGGTTTACAAATCAGTACATCTTAAAGCAATGGAGTTATTAGGAAATAACACAAATACAAGTACTTGAGTGTCACATTTTCTTAGAATGGGAGATGGTCTGAACACATTGCCAGTGTTCTCAGCAGAGCTGAAAAAGCCCTGGGCTTTTTACAACGAAATCTTAAACATGTAACCAAGAATATTAAACAGGCCGCATATTACGCCTTTGTCAGGCCAGTACTGGAATACGCCTGTCCTGTGAGGGATCCGTTTCACCAGGTACACGTTCGTGCACTAGAGCGCATTCAGTTGATAGCAGCAAGATTTTTTCTGGAAATATATGACCAAACTGTAAGCTCTCATTATACGAAAAGAGAAATTAATTGACAATACTTACAAGATTGAAGACGTAATCTAAGATTTAAACTACTTTATTCAAACTATAACAAGAAAAGGGGCGTTAATCTTTCAGAATATTTAAAACCGGAGCATTATCATTCTTTTCATCATAACCACAAATTTAAACTATGGCCATACAACCCCAGAACGGATCTTTTTTAAGCATTCTTTTTTTTCCGCAAGCCATTGCCGAATGGAATATGTTATCAGCTGATTTAGTTGGCCGCAAGACTGCGGATTTTTTAACGAGGCACTGTGCCCCCACAATGCCTAAGATGGCGCTGCGGACAATCCTCAAAATAAATAAATGAGTATTAGAAAACACCTTGGATTGTAAAAGTGCGCATGCGCGCTTGTCCGACAGTTTGTGGCACTTCCATGTCGGTTTTCAGTAAGGAGCCGGTAATATCTAGCACCCGTCCTGTGTATGCATTTCTTACTTGTGTCTACGTTTCGGTTTTTCGCGCTATGAATAGAAACACATATGACGCAAACCAACTAATCTTCCTCACCGCCGTGATAATGGTGTCTCGGCAAAAGACGAGTCTGTGAAGACGTCATGTTTCTCGTTAACAATGTTCCTTGAAGTACTAGAACCCTAGAAGTCAGTTAACATCTGCTACTTGCACTGGTCGCACAAATAAGTTAGTTGCCAAGCGATTGAGTGCAAATAGCTGCGAAAATTCACTTTGGTCGCAATGTGACTGCCTTGACTCAATCACTTGTGTTATTTTTCAGCCATGGAACATCTGTCGCCAAGTTCTGAAAATATGAGATGATAAGGGTGGGGACGTCCGTTTACATTACGGTGCAATTAAAATGCGAGCCATATGAGAATGAATGTCACTTGTATGCGCAGGCATTCGAGTCGTGCGGAAGCGCGAACGTCGATCTTGTTTAATCACTCTTTGGTGGGCAGTCGCGATTAATCGTGCGACGCTAGTTGCAGGTGTGAACAAGCCTCAGGACGGTGAATTAAAATGAACAGCGCAACCACAACACGCACCAAAGAGGAAACAAACGAGGCACGTGAGTGTCATGGGGCGTGTTTTTGTTAGCGCTGTTAATTTTAGTTACTAGGACCAAATGAACTTTCATTCAGGATGGTGGTCGCAGCATCAAGTTTGAAGACTGCGACGACACTTTATAACATCAAGTTAATCGGCGCTCACGCTTCGGAGAGCTCCTTTGTGTCGGCGTCTTTTGACACGCCCTGGAGGGGCAGACTGTGCGACTGCCGAGCCGTTCCAGATGGTAGGGCGCGCCGGCGGTCACCGGACAAGGCCATCTTTGCGGACGTGGCACTGACGACGCCGCTAGACGCCATGCTGCTCGTGACGCTGGTCGTGGGGCTGGACCGCGTACTCGTTTGGTCCAGTGCGACTGAATCGGGGCGGCTGGTCTGATTGGGGTGGCCCGTTCCTGCCTGCATGCATGCAAGCAACGGTAAAGGCCGTTTCACGTGACACAGAACGCAGCGATTTTTCAGGCTGCGAATTCCCTCGCAGCAAATAAAACAGCTGTTTGCTCTGGCAGCAGCGGCCAGCGTTGCGTGACCAATATGTTGCAAATCCAATTATGAATTTCTCATACTGAGCTCATAGCTAAGTGATTTAAAACTCCGCGAGTTATTATTACTACTACCTGAAAATTTACTCTGCCCATCTTCGGAGCAGTCGGGTTGCTGTGCTCTGTTCCGCAGCAGTTCCACTGTTCCGCAGCAGTCGGGTCGCTGTGCTCCCGTGAAGCTTGACCGGCCATTCGTCTCGAGTCTTCACGAGTGTTGAGCAACGAAGCGAACAATGGCCCAGGTGGAGGCACGTGGTCCCACATCGATGTCCATAATCGGTCACCTTGAAATCCAGGCGCCCTCGACGCATCGAACGAACTCGACGTCGTCTCTTTCATGGCGGATGATTTCTCGACTGCTGTTCCCTGGTTTCGTCAACGGACCCTGCGGTGGGAACGTGCTGGCAGAACGTGCCGGAAGAACGTGCTAGTAGAGCACGCGGGCTTATGATGATGGTGTTAGTAATGTTCTTCTCAGAGTGTGCGTACCCACTTCGCCCTAATTGAAACCATTGGTCCATCTTTCTACCTTTCAATACGTTTCAAATGATTAACTGCGTAAAAAATATATTGAATAGATTCGTTTTGAGAGGTGCTCTAAGGCTGTTTTCGACAATCATTCTCGCGCATGCACGAGAATATAGTCAGGCATTATATTTTACTTCTTGGTTTGAATAAGTATGCTTATTTTGTCCCCAAATTACTTTGACCTTCAGTATGTTCAAATATTTTAGTTTTTGGTTTAATCATATATTGATAAGATTAGCTAGCTTTTTTTTTCATTGTTCATATAAAAAGCATCAGCGCCTTTCTTTCTCCCCTAGTGGGTATTGTCTAATAACGAGAAAGAAGAAAAAGAAGACGGAAGAGTCTAATCTGGTAAGCTTTATAAAGAACGGAAAACCTTCCTCGCATGACCTAGCGAGCTTCTTTCTAACGTTTCAAACAGAAAGTCTGCTATTCGGTCAGCCGGTGCGAAAGAGACGACTAAGTCGTTGGTTATATGTAAAGAGGTATTTCGTTACGTATGTTAGCATAAAGGTGAATTGCACAGCAACTGCAATACAACAGAAAGGAAGTGCTGCATTGGTAACTCCGTTTTAAATGCAAAACGTGAGTGCTGTACAGAACAGGTACTCGAGACGACGGCGACACATAGAACGACACCATACTGTCTAGGTAACACATCCTTAGTATGGTTTTTTTTTTTTTTTCAGCAGTACCGTTGATGCCCTGGAGTCACACAATGACGTTGACTTTTCATCTGAGCATGCCATGATGCAGCATCCCTTTGGTGGCGCCAGTTTCTTGCTCGTTGCGGTAATTTGATGGTATTTAAGTTGAGAGGGGTCTGCCAGTACAAAACATGTAGATAATAACCGCAACGGCGTGGGATTGCCACACACACCTTTTCAATGTGCGCTTGTTGTGTGGAAGTGTTCCAGCTGAAAGTGTTGTGTGAAAGTGTTCTCAAAATTCCCCCATCCAGGCCACATCTCTTGACAGCCCCGATCATAGCCAAGCTAAGCGGCTCTACTACAAGTCAGCGGCATTTTGTTGCAGGCCTGCTGTACACTGCTGCAACAAACCATGCATACGTACACTTACAAAAGAGTTCAGAAACTCTGGTCACAATGAAGACACATTTATGTCCTGTAGCTCCTGCACGCCGAAAGTATGGCTGCCAGCATCCTCTCCTCCGCTCTCCCCGGGAGAAATGCAAGACCTATGTTTGTGAGCAATGTAACTATGAGCGTTAATGGCTGTTGCTATTCAAGAGACTGACAAACGCTGCGAATCATCAAATTGTTTAGAATACATCACCTCTAATGACCCAAACAACAAACACTTGAGGTAAGAAGAAGGTTATTTAAGTGAACCAACGAGCTCACTTTAACACTCTTTCATGAGAAATTATGTAATGGCAAGCCAATTAGTCAGGCCGTAGTCACACCCTGGGCCAGAGGCGCAACCAGAAAGTGGCACACAAGTGCCTGCCCCCCCCCCCCAAATGTTTTTTTGCCACGCATTTATAGCGTGATATGGCCAGTTCCATGTCCTGTCCCCACTTAAGATCAAGAAGGTGCACCCCAACCCGAACAATTTCTGCATATACCCTTGCTCTGATGCAATGATAGCTTACAAGATTCGAATATCACAATGACTTAGTTAGACCTTCGATATTTTGGTGAGTAGAAAGGTCAGTATTAACGCTAGTGACAGCAGGTGAAGTGCCATGGCACGTGTACGTTGTGCTACCAACGTAATATTTTCTATTTTAGGTCACAGCTCTAAAGAATCATGGAAGCTACCGAGCCACGTGACAAGTGGGGTTACAAGATCGAGTTCCTTCTCTCGTGCCTCTCTCTTTCCCTTGGCCTGGGGAATATCTGGAGGTTCGCGTACCTGACTTACCAGAACGGAGGTGGTACGTACACGCTTTTAATTTATTTTACTCGCCAAAGATTTTTTGTTTGCCTGCAAAGGTGTAGCTGAGTTGTAGAAGTTTCCCAAGCATATTCTTACGACGGGGGTCTTACGCTGAGCGCAGCTAACGGGCTGCACTGATGATAAAAAACAAAGGTAAACAAAGAACAGAGAGTGGAAGGGAACTCAAAGCAGGTCAGCTAGCGCTGTCTTTGGAAAACTTTCCCGTATGTCATGTACCGGTCATTTCTGTAGATGATTTAATGTCAAGATTCGAGAGATGTATTGATATTATTCTCATGAATTCCTGAAGTTTTGACATCAATTCTGAAATATAGACTTCATGTTCCACGGTTAGGATTCAATACATATTTGCAGCTTCGTGCGCCTCAAAAGAAAAAATAAAAACATGCTAGAGGTTCCTTGCCGTTTCGCTCATGAGCAGTGGCGTACCTAGGAAGTGAAACACCAGGCCCGTTCCCCCCCCCCCTCCCCTTCCTTCAAAATTTAGCTGGAAATGACCATTTCAAAGAACCCCGCCCCCTCCAAAAAAAATTCTCTGTGTGCCTTTGCTCATGAGAATATTTATCCAGAAGATTAAACAGTAATACGGGATCAAGACAGTCATCTGCAGTCAAGGTGTAAGTTTGAGAACCCTGTCTTACAATACCAAACATGAACGCATTTGTTCTAGCTATATGGTTGTTATGAAGGAGCACATGGAGCGTACGCCGAGTATCACTTGGCGCTAATTGGACGTCAGTACCTGTGGGAGAGGTCACGTGCTTTGTGGGCGTGGCTTTTTGCAGAGGCCTCTCACGTGTGCACTGCCACCAACCAAGCTGGGAAATACTTCTGCGTTAATAAATTCAGCTTCATAGTAGCCACGAAAGGGATGAAGATTTAAGAACTACCATTAGCTGCATCTCACTAAGGTGAAGTTGTACTTGTGATACGCCAATGAAAGTACATTGGTAATTCACTAACATGGGAACAAGCACTAGCATGGCAATTCTGGTACGTTTATTATTTAGCCTTTTATGGCTACGCACGTTCTTCGCGCTTGTGCAGCTGCCTTCCTGGTGCCATATGTGATCCTGCTCGTGGTTCTCGGACGTCCCATGTACTTCTTGGAGCTCATTCTGGGACAGTTCTGCAGCTCCTCTACCATCAAGTCTTTCGCATGCGTGCCGTTTGCTCAGTGTATTTATAATTCTTTTTTTTTCATCATCATTATTATTATTATTATTATTATTATTATTATTATTATTATTATTATTATTATTATTATTATTATTATTATTATTATTATTATTATTATTGATAGTGGTAGTGGCAGTTGTAGTAGCAGCAGCAGCAGCTGTAGTCGAAAGATCACGGTGGAATGTATTAGTAATTATCGTATTTAAAACACATGCATTATAAAGGACAAAGTGGACAATAAGGAAGCGTGGTGAGACGTATGAATGATTGTAGTCCCGCGTGGATAGCTTTAGTGCCACCAACAACGGGGACACACTTATATCTCTTAAAAGGGCGTCAGGTTGAATAGTTACTTCCACTTTTCCCAAGCCTTGTAAAACTAAAACTGGCACAAAGTTGATCATTTCAGTTCAAGTTAAGAATTATATTCAATACTTGTGATACTGAACCATAATGTTACTGAAAGTAACGGTCAAGTGACTATTACAATAGCTAATGCGAATTAATTGAATGCCTTTTTTTTGAAACTTTAGGCAGCTTTCCTTTGAGCAGCTTGGACCACTGGGGCACCTGGGGAGCTATCCCATCTCAGTGTTACTTAATAATATTATTATACCTTTTTGACGTAGTTTAAACGGCTTCACCACATTCTTCTACATGTTATTCGAAGCATCTTGCCCTTCAGGAGTATATTTGAGAGGCCACGTCGAGGGAAGCGCAGCTGCAAAAACGGTCAGAAGTGTGTTGAAGGTATTGAAGTTCACGACCAAAATTTAACGTAAAACGTATTCATTCCAACCAAAGTTTCACCAAATTGTATTTGTCACTGCCACTAAAGACACCTACTTATCTGAATAAAGCAAAGAATAAAAAACTTTTAGGGGCTCGTTTACTTCTTTCAACCCAGCATGACTGAAAACTAACCCACACTTATGCCAAAGAAAGCAAAGAGGACGTTATTAGTAGCATTTATAATGTAAATGTGAAGAAAGGCATGATGTGTCAGCTGCCAGCGTGCGACGATATCACGTGCAACGCGACGCCAACAGGCATAAAAAGAGTGTCCCACACTCACCTTCGTGTAGCTAGCGGCGCTGGCTGACCCTTCCACGTTCAAATACACATATATGTCATGTAAAGTGAATGGTGGGATGGCCACCGCTGTAGCTGAATTGGTAAAATATCGGACGTGATATTCGAAGCTTGCATATTCGCCCCTCCCCATGGCCAAGTTATGTTGCTCCACATTTTTCTTTTGATTTACATTAAAATTACCACAAATACCATCGTCTATAGCTTTCTTCGCATCATTGTAACTTCTCAAAATTATTGAGTCTATCTATATGAAGAGAGAGAGAAAGAGAGAGAAAGAGAGAGAAAGTGTGTGTGTGTGTGTGCGTGCGTGTGTGTGTGTGTGTGTGTGTGTGTGTGTGTGTGTGTGTGTGTGTGTGTGTGTGTGCGTGCGTGCGTGCGTGCGTCCATACTTCCGTCATTGCTTTCAGGTGATACTGGGTCTGTACAGGTAAATATGAGCGAACCGAGAAGAACAAACAAAAACACTGTTGAATTTGCGCAGGCGTGCCCATGGTCATGATGTACACTGTCTTCCTCACGAGCATCTACTACAGCGTGATTTCGTCCTACGCGCTCGCCTACCTCTACTACTCCCTGTGGAATGTGCAGCCCTGGACCACGTGCAACCCGGCATGGACTAACGAGTATTGCTTTGTTCAAGGATCCGTATTCGTAAGTAATGAGAACAACTCGTCTGTGCTTCAGTGCGTGCTGGTAGGCTAGTTGGTACATATAGTTCCAGAACATTAAAAAATGGCGGTGTTCAACGTGATTAAATCAAGCTTGCCAAGCGACAGCTTGAACTACCATGAAAAGCATGAGGCAGCAGTATATGCATTTCCATAGGGGGGCATATTTACTTACTCTACAAAGCTGGGCAGTCTGGCTTATTCTGTTCGGTAGTTGTTTTAGAAGCTGATATTGGCCACTGTAGGCCTGATCTTAGGTTAAGGTCGAATCTTTGTACTAAAGCATTGCTGATCTCATATTGTGAGGTGTCTGCAGTTCATCCGCCGTTTACTATTTGATATTGCATTGTATGTAATTGCACCAACACGGTTCCATGACACGTTCAGCGTGAGTAAGTACGTAGGAAGAGATAGTTCGGGTAGAATAGATTGGGTAGAAGTCACTTGACTTTTACAATCATCTTGCGATGATTTCTGTTTTCTTTTTAATGCATTCTCTTTCATATTCAGAAATCATGTAAGGAAGCCAACGAATCTCTGCTGATTCTTTTCGGACGCGTAAACTCTACCGAGGGTGACGCGGTGCCCATCAAGAACGGCTCCGTGGTCGTCATGGTGCCCCGAGACGAGTTCGAGTCCAGGTACCAGGGATGCAAGAACGCGAACGAGACCTCGATGGAGCAGTTCTTCTAGTAAGTGCATTACGCCTGTAATATGTCCAATGCGTCAACTCTCGTAGAGCCACGTGTTGCGGTAAACCTATTGTTTTAACACGCGTACGTTTTGTCGAGGTAAGGGCCCCCCGGTGAGTGTGGGAAGGTATGCCGTCTTCTGCGTTTCGTAAATGATGACGTGCTCAGAGTTGCATTTCTGTAAAATCAGCAGGGTGGTGAGCAGCATGTTCCTGGGGTAAATTATTGTGATTTATTTATTTATTTATTTATTTAGCTATTATTTCTTATTTTCTATTTATTTATGTGTGTGACCCTCAGGGTGCATTTGTACATTATAGAGGGGAGGGGTGGAAATATAGTTGAAAAACAAATAAATACGAGATTATGTACACAAAATACTAAGAAGATAAATATAATGGTAAATTTTTACGTGCAAGGAGTACACTTTATTGAAAGACAACTGAACTCAAACCACAAAGAATACACTAAACAGACAATAACACGAACGCCGGTTAGTACAATTCACGATTGCGAGTTTATTAGTGCATTCTTAAAACGAGTGGGGTTGGTGGTGCTTACTAATGATGCAGGTAGGTTATTCAAATCTATTAGGTTCTTAGGAGGGAATGATTGTGATTATGCGAAGGTGTTGTGACGACGTACGCTGACTTTCTGCACGTGATCATGGTGAGCTGAGTAGTACGGTGCCGGGTGAATCCAAAGTGATTGAAGGAAAGCATTGTAGTGATAGATTTTATAAAATTAGAAAGTGCGTGATTTCTTTATCCGAATACAGAGACGAGCGTACTCTTCAATAATGAAACACTATTCAGTTTTCAACTGAATATATTGGAGAGCGTATGCTGCCGCTGTCGCGACTGCTGCTGTTGAAATTACTTAATGGAGATGAAAAACATATTATGAGAACAAATATAATAATTTCTATGATGATTACGAAAGCCAAAATGCCACACAAGCACTGAAACTAACCATTGGCTTTGACGTCCCATGTTGGCGGTGTTGGCGTCCTGCAGCGTAGGCAACGAGTAACGTAAAAAAATGAATTGTGACGTCAACACGTGTCATCAAAGGTCGTCAAAATTTCCGACGCCACTATGATGTCTTAAATTATGATAGTACGACATCATCTTTCATCGTGGTGTCATCAAACGAAATCATGCCTCGGGCAAAGGTAAGCAGGTTATGCAAGCAGCGCAAACTCACGTAAGACACAGAAATATTTCGGAGGGTAGCTGGGCGGGATTGTTCTATGGATTTGAAGAATAAAGAAGATATCTCCCGCCTTCATGTTGTCTTAGTTTATTGCGTGTGGGACTCTATACTTTTTTCTTAAGACATTAGGCAAAAACTCCGCTGCGAAGCTGTCAAGAAACGTAATAAGTGTCAAAGTGGGAGCCCAATAGCGGCAGTGAACAATTTTCGTTGATGTTGCCTAACTATACCCCAATACTGGCTTGTGTAGACTGATATAGAATGGATTTGAGTACACTTGCCCAGTGTTGCTTGCATGCCATTACAAAGTCGGGCTACTCCTACACGACACCACCACCTAGGCGAGCTCACTGCAATTCTCACATTCTTCTGTTTTTGTCTTTCTTTTCTTTTTTTTTTACGTACGTACGTTGCAGCAAGCGATTTCTGGGTCTTAGCTCGGGAATCGCGGAACCGGGCGGTGTCCAAGGAGACGTATTCGTCGCGCTTCTTGTGAGCTGGTTTATCGTCTTCGTCGCCGTGTGCAGAGGAATCCGTTCTTCCGGCAAGGTTCGTTTTCTTCGAGCCAATTTTTTTATTACCATCACAGTGCTGTCTCTTCTAAAGAAGCCCATAGTGGCTTCAACCGCGTACATCTGAATTTCGGAAAAGCCTTTTGATGATAATGCTATTGCTGCTTCTAAATGACAAGGAACGCTTTTTTTTTTCGCGTGCGGGAAATCTTTAAAAGACCGAAAGTAACTAACTAGACCAGTCATTCTAAATCTTATTGTTTCCTTCCTTTAACCGCCTTGCGCTGGCGTAAATGTTTTTTGTGTGTGAACAATTAACCATTCATTTCAATCAATCACATTTTCAACCCTTGTGGCTGTTGGATATTCCACTTTTTTATAGATTAATCTGGTGCCCCAAAGGTGCTACTGCTGATGTTTCAATTGTTACATTCACAGTTGTTATTCTGTTGCAGTTGGTACTGTGTTGAATTTGTTGCAGTGTTGCAGTTCTTGCTGTGTTGCAGTTGTTGCAGTGATGCTTGCTGGACAACCTATATACTGTTCATTTATTAGCATTTTATTACTTTTAGAGACAAACGTTAGATCAGTCTTCTCCTTATTGAATATCTTGAACCTTTCATATCTTCGTTCATATCATTCGACTATTGAAAGTTTTGTTGCTGAATAATTTCCTGAGACACTGGCTGCGCTAGTTGCACATCTTGCTTAACAATTTTCGATTCAATGATTTGCTTAAAAGGTGTAAAATCTTGCGACAAATATTTAACGTGTATAAAAAAGCGAGGCTTCTGCCCACTATGCAGCAAAGTCGCTGCTAAATCTGGAGAAGCAACCTTTCTAGAGCACGCTGTAGACTACCTTAAGGCAAACACTACAGGTACAGTTACAGGGCACTTACTGCGCTATAAAAAATGACATTGCGTCTTAACAATTCGTAGCCGTACCTTTTCGTAGTTGAAAAACAGTGTGTTACGCACAATACGTGCTTTGCTGATGCTGTGACTGAGCAAGATGACTTCTGCGTCTAGGCAGTATGCAGTGGATTAGATGCTTCAAAGTACTGGCTCATTATCTCATAAAGTTTTCTATATATACACTACATGGAACTTGAACAACTAAGGGGCAAGTGTCTACGTGAGCTGCAACGCATGAAGCTTCAGTGAGCATGGGAATGATGGGTAGTACATTAATTTGCCTAATTTTCCTACTTTAGGCTCCGTTTGACTTCACATGACTTGAAGCTGCCTTATTAGGAAACAGCAATCTGTCATATTATATCACTTACGTTTCACCACCTTAATGTTTTAGGCGGACCAATTTAAATTGGGTAACACAGTTCAAAACAGTTTGCTCTCTATTTTGAAACAAAACCTAAACACTTTCATAAACGAAGCCGCAAGTGCGTTTGCATCCCACAAGCACAAAAACTAGGCGAATTCGTGCACTACCCGTCATTCTCTTGGTCGCGGATTGATCGCAGTGCCAGGGTCCCCTCTAGTTGATTTTTGGAAACTCTATGCGTTATGCAACTCGCAATGGGTGACGGCTGATGTTACTTAGGTGCTCTATCACGCAATTTTGCATCTATTAATGAAATTTCTTTGTCAGCATGATGCGTTTGTGCAGTCCCTTTCAGAAGCAGTTTGAAGCACCATCATGGCTTTCTAGCAAAGTACACAACCGCAACACCGAGGGCCCTGGTCCAAATCTCGCTGATTCATACAGTCCTGTTTTAAATGCGAAGCATTTCTTAGCGAACTTCGGCGACTTTGAGCGTATCTATCTATCTATCTATCTATCTATCTATTTATCTATCTATCTATCTATCTATCTATCTATCTATCTATCTATCTATCTATCTATCTATCTATCTATCTATCTATCTATCTATCTATCTATCTATCTATCTATCTATCTATCTATCTGTCTGTCTGTCTGTCTGTCTGTCTGTCTGTCTGTCTGTCTGTCTGTCTGTCTGTCTGTCTGTCTGTCTGTCTGTCTGTCTGTCTGTCTGTCTGTCTGTCTGTCTGTCTGTCTGTCTGTCTGTACATTGGTCTGTTTGTACATCGTAACAATACCCCAAACGGCATCAAGCGATACGTCAAACGGTTAACCCAATCTGCAGTGCCAACCAATACTGCAATACTGCTATGTAGTCATGTCAAAACATGACTACATGCCACAGTCAAGGCGCCAATACGTTTCGACGTGACGTGGTGCGCGTGCTCACCGGTGTTCATTTCGTCGCGTCACGCCGGCATTGCCACGCTAGGCGCCGGTCCTGCCATATACTTGCAGACGCGTGCCGCGCTGCGTTGCTTTGACGCAGGCGCGTTTCAGCACGTCCAGCGTCTCTCGGTCACGAAAAGAGGAAGTCGCAGTGTTGTCTGGGTACGCATCGGCGTGAAATGCAGCATGTCATATTTCGCGCCGGTTGCCGTCGGGCCGCGCCTATAGACGCTGGTCGCGCCGGTCGCGCCTGGCGTCAGACTATAGAGTGCTCGCGTTTCGCTAACGTAGCGTCACTGTGTCCAGCGTGCGCACGGGTTAACGCGACATTGGAGTATATTGGGCCCTTCATGATGTACTAGCGGTACTTATGCGAGCTTCACATGCCGTATAGCAAATTTGGTGTTACGTGACGTCAATGGATGACGAAATATATGACTGGTGCAAACATGATAATCCTGACACGCGTGTCATGTAAGAAAATGACACGCGTGTAAAAACATGACACGCGCGAACTCAAAAACTTTCAAAGCAAAGAAATGCGTTAGCCTGCCGAAGGGAATGCCTACCGCTTCGATGTTTCATCAGAGTCCACGAAACTGAGCCAGTTGAGTTTTTATGTCCTTGAGACCAAACATACCAAACTCCTTGCATATTTGCAACAAAAACCCAGACTGTTCTTCCTCGCTCGACGCAGGTAGCGTTCTTGACTGTCCTCCTGCCTGTACTCATGATGGCCGCCCTACTCATACGGGGCACGACTCTCACTGGTATCAGCTTCGGCATTGCCTACTACCTGCTACCGAAGTGGCACCGACTTCTCGAATACGAGGTGAAATGTAGAACAGTGGCAGTACAGTTCACGCTTTTTCTATGACACTGGGCCTGAGCTGACATGTAACGCCTGTAGGGCATCCTGAAGTCTCGTGGGTTGGGTGGGCACGGTGGAGAGAAACTTGGAAATTTTTCTTGTTGGCGTGGTATTTATTTTTGTTTTTCTTTCTTTGTTGTACTGAGAGCAGAGAGCAGAATGAGCACTCTTCTTGTAAAGTACAGTCATATTGGCTTGCCTTCATTACTATGAAGGTAGGCTATGGTTAGTCATTTCACTCAAACTTGCATTTTGTGTGGTATATGCACCTGCTGTGTTGCTTTTCATGAAGTGTACAGCCGCGGCCACGTCTGTATAGAGCGCTCGAGTGGCCGGTTTTCGCTCTGCGTTCTGAAACTTTCAGGCAGTTTCGGACTCTCAAGTGATGTATTAGGAACGTGCAAGGCCTAGTTGTCAGGCTGACCACGTCAGAGCCTGATACTTCCCCACGGTTTCGCCCCGCAGAGCGAAAAACGGCTGTTCGCGTGCTCTACACAGATATGGCCGCGGCTGTACGTGTTCGTCTGTACGTAATTTTCATTGTGTTCACTAGAAATTTGTTTTCAGTTACAAACAGTTCCTAATGTAGGTACGCGTGTATATTGGGGCATATTATGAATGTCATGAGTAGGCAATTGTAATAAAGGCATGTCTTGTCTGTATGTAGAATTCTTTTGAAAAAGAACATTCTCTTAAAAGAAAATGGCACGGCCAAGCATGTCGTCGAGAACGTAGTAGTCGGCGTTTTCCAGTTCGTCTGTTCCTTCCGAGCGCTGGCAGGCAGACAGACCTTCTGGAAGGTACCGATATACTTGTGTTAGTTTCTGCAATCACTGTGTCAATTTCGAAAACATTAATGTCAGGCGTTACTTGAACCAGTGATTGACAACATAAAGGGCATTTGAAAGGGTCTTTACGCCCGATTTAGCACTTAAGAGATCTGGCTGTCATGCTGTTATTGTATGCTTTCGTAGCCTCTTTGTGTAATGCAGGCAGTAAAAATGGTATAAATTGAAAAAGATATGAAAAGCAAACAACAATTAAAAACAAAAAAGAAAGAAAAAATTTGTTAGAAAGAAAATTTTCATTTCTATGAAGAGAAAAAGACAACTGTAAAACAAACAAAAATACGGGAGGAAAGAATAAGAAAATCGAAGAAAAATACAGAATGCTGCTCAGCTCTGCGCTTCCTGCAGGCTCGACACCACATCTGCGAAGCTGGCTGAATTTTTATAGGTTACAAGAATCAATGCTTGAATCTTAGCTCCTTTACACTGGAGACTTCACCACTGTCACAATGAAGTAAAGCACGTGTAATACCTATATTCCGCCAAACTTTGATGATTCCGGTTGATGTTATTTAGAGTCAACAATGTTTTATTATACGCGTGCATATTTAGGATTATAGTTAGGCTTCATGTCTACAGATACTTCTAATGCACTCATGTAAGTCTTATATTCTATACGTGTCTATTGAAGATAGCGCTGCAGTGTAATTATTTTCTTTTAGAAGCTAGTTTTACTGCGACGCACAATTTGTTCGTAATGGCATTGTTGTGTACGTTGGAAGACCGTATTTTGCATTGTGCGCTAAAGTAGTTATGTGTACAATATCTATGCGAAACCTGGTGGTCTTACGTATGTAGTGCCACTTTTAGTATACGCAGTACTAACCTTGTTCAGTATCTACTGGCCTGTCAGTACACCACTGCGTAAACAAGACACTCTTTCTGGTACTGATGGAATCACGCTTGTCTAGAGTGGTGGAGCACGTAGCTGTGGTTGAGTGCAACAGCTTGTAGACGCTGTTGTCTACAGCTGCTACCTTGCATTAGCTACAAGCATCTGTCCATGCTTGAACTAGCCTGCGGCGTGAGTATATGACATAATTTGGAATAGTGGCGCATAGAAGCACATGGACTGCGACAGATCAAACAAGACAGGACGCAGCGTTAATTCAATGTCTTTTGCAAGTGATCTTGCATGTATACACTCTACTCTGCGTAAAGAAAAGTGAGATAGAGAAGGTTAAAAGGTGCATACAAGGCAGTGAACCCGCCAAATCAAACAGGTAGTGGACGTTACAAAAAAGATTTTATGCACTAAACATTGAGTTCTTAGTGATGAGCGCTATGCCTCGTCTTGATATGTCGTCATCCGGGTGATTCTTTTCGCTGCTATGCTGAATGATTTACTATCAACTAGCCTATCAATCTGTCCTCTTGATCGTTACGATATCGTCTTTGCATACACTTGCAGGAAACAGAAGCTGAAGTGGTTGGCTGGCTGCTCTAGACAAGTGCGGTTCCATCTGTACCGTTGATACTAGTCGCAGACTTGAAGGCATTCAGTTCTCCGCTGCACTCTTTCATTCCGCAGGTGTGGCAGAAAGCCGCCGAGCAAGTGCTGATTTCATTAGGGCTGGCTCAGGGCATGGTAATCACGATGGGGAGCTACAACGAGTTCTCGAACAACCCGCACGTGTGAGTAACACGAAAAAAATATTTCCCTAAATTAACCCTTTGCAATAAAGCCTGAGTGTGAAGCATGAAAACTCGGGCAAGTTGGTAGGACATAACTAAATATACGAAGAGTACAACTTAAAAGTAGTTACAGTGTAACTACAGAAGCGAAGAAACAAGGATAGAAAAGAGCGCTCTTTTTCTATCCTTGTTTCTTCACTTCCGTAGTTACACTGTAACTACTTTTAAGTTGCACTGTTGTGTTGTTTCTTCGCTTCCGTAGTTACACTTTAACTACTCATAAGGTGCGCATACGAGACTTCGCCACCAATGCTGCGCCACTTCACCAACTCCTTTCTTCGGTAGCGTCATACGTATGGTCAGACAAATGCCAAATGGCTTTTGACACATCGAAACGTGCCCTCACATCTGAGCTAGTGCTTTGTCATTTTGATAACGCCGCACGAACTCTCCTCCATACTGATGCCAGCGGACACGGACTCGGCGCTATACTCTTGCAACAAACAGAGCGTTATGGCGAACGTGTGATCGCATACGTTAGTCGCATCCTCACAGCAGCAAAGAAAAACTACACCATCACCGAGCAGGAGTGTCTCACTGTTGTCTGGGCCATCCAGAAGTTTCGACCATATCTTCACGGCCGCCACTTCACCGTGGTCACTGACCACCACACTTTGTGCTGGTTGTCGACGTTGAAGAATTTGTCGGGACGTCTCGGTCGCTGGATACTATGTCTCCAAGTATACGAATTCGACGTTACCTACAAATCCGGCAAGAAACACAACAATGCTGATGCCCTTAGCCACTGTCCTTCAATATCCTCATCAGGCACTCCTGGCCTGTCGCCAACTGTGAGTGAACCCATCAAAGCGTCTCCATCAGTTCATTCACTGGCCGCTGTCGACTTTCGTTCTGCCTTCAGCAACGAGATGTCTGCATCCCACCAACGCAGCGACACTTACTGTCACTCCATGATGCAGCGCCTTCGAGGCTCTTCTCGCCCTCCCAACGCCCGCGCCCATCGACAGCTGCGGAACTTGAAGACTGAAAACTCCATCCTTTACCGCATTGTCTTCCACCCCGAAGGACAGCGCTGGGTTCCTGTCGCTCCTGGTTCCCTAAGGGCGCAGATTTTGGAGGCGTTTCACGGTGACCCCAAGGCTGGTCATCTCGGTTTTCAAAAAACCTATGAACGCATCCGCAGTCGTTTTGCCTAACCTGGGCTTTCCACCTGCGTAGCGCGAAATGTTGCGCCATGCTCGCTCTGCCAACGCCGCAAACGACCCACTTTCTCCCCGGTCGGTCTACAACCTCTCCCGTGTCCTGACGCTCCCTTCGATGTCATTGCCATTGACCTCTACCGACCACTACCAATATCACCTAGCGGCAAGCGCTGGATTGTCACAGCAGTTGACCACTTAACACGGTACGCCGAAACAGCTGCACTTCCTTCAGGATCAGCAAAGGACATTGCCACATTTTTTTCTGGAAGCAATCTTTGACATGGTGCACCGCGCATCCTATTGAGCGACCGCGCCAAGGCGTCGAAACTACCCGAACAAGTCTTCCACGCATGTTATACGATTCATAAGACGACGTTTTTCGTGATGATGATATATATACAGATGAAGAAGATGAAGGTCAAACGCTGTGAATATTGTGCTTACAGTATATTCAGTTATAGTCTAAACGTACTTTAAAAGGCGCCATCACCATAACTCTATCTCACGCATGGACGCTCCTAATAGAGAGCGATAAACGAGCTTTTTCTTATAATTGGTATTTCCTTAATTCAGCCACAGTCAATGTTGCTGACAAATGGGTATCGTGATTAGATTAGCAGTGGTTGCAATGTCAGGAAGAGAGCTGGAGAAGTGCGGGGGTATACTTAAAGACAACTGTGACGCGCCTTTATCCAAAGTTGGACAATTTTGCTTCTGATGGTGTCCTTGTTTTTGCTGTCATCTTAATGATGACGCTCCAAATAATATCTGCAAAGTATGTAGACGGGAACCATATTTAGCCAGAATACATACATCACAAAACTTCTTTAGGAACACTATAGTTTTTTTCCTCGACCAGCTTGTTCCGCCGATTAAAACTGACATTTCGTACGCTTTATTACCTACATCAGAACTTTAAATGCTTTATGTCCGAAGCAAAGAAAGCGTAGAATATGTCAGAAAAATGAAGTGTTATCGCAGAATGGAAGGAGAGTTCGTGATGCTGATAGGCAGCATAGATAGATAGATAGATAGATAGATAGATAGATAGATAGATAGATAGATAGATAGATAGATAGATAGATAGATAGATAGATAGATAGATAGATAGATAGATAGATAGATAGATAGATAGATAGATAGATAGATAGATAGATAGATAGATAGATAGACAGACAGACAGACAGACAGACAGACAGACAGACAGACAGACAGACAGACAGACAGACAGACAGACAGACAGACAGACAGACAGACAGACAGACAGACAGACAGACAGATAGATAGATAGATAGATAGATAGATAGATAGATAGATAGATAGATAGATAGATAGATAGATAGATAGATAGATAGATAGATAGATAGATAGATAGGTAGGTAGATAGATAGATAAATAGATAGATAGATAGATAGATAGACAGATAGATAGATAGACAGATAGATAGATAGATAGACAGATAGATAGACAGATAGATAGACAGATAGATAGATAGACAGATAGATAGACAGATAGATAGATAGATAGATAGATAGATAGATAGATAGATAGATAGATAGATAGATAGATAGATAGATAGATAGATAGATAGATAGATTCGAAATAATATATTGATGTTTGTGGCCTGCCTGCTCGCAGGGACGTCTACGTCATCACTGTGGTCAATGTCATCTTCAGTCTGCTGGGCGGCCTCGTGGTATTCATGTTCTTGGGCAGCATGTCGTTCAGAATGCGGGTCTCCATGGTGGACGTCCTAAAAATAGGTGCGCTGTCGGCTGTGCGACATTCTTCACTGGTCAGTGCACCGACTCGGCGAATTACTTTTTCTACACCACTCGCACAGTGAGGGGTGTTGGTAATGACTGTGCTCATTAGGCATATAGTGAGAAGCAGCTACGGTTGAGCGAGTGTTTTACTAAGGCGATAGTATGTTTGCCGAAATCATCTGATGCAATCGAGCTAACAAGCAAATAATTATCGCAAAAGTGCGTAGAATAAGTGGCAACTTATTAGTGTTTTTATTCTTCGACAATCTTTAATACAATATTATATTACATAAATACGAAGGGAAGTACAAGAAGTCACCATTTATTACAAATTTACACTGCCAAAATTCACGCGACTACGAGAGAAAGCACAAATGTACTTCTTAACATGGTCTTCAGGGTTGTGTATACACACCGTTAAAACCAAGTTTGCATGATCAATGTTCCTTGTTCAATCCCCAGCGTACTTTTTTATTTCAACTCCCAACTACTCTAAGTCATCGACAAATGCACAATTGATGAACTTGATGAACACTATAAGCATACTTGCTGGAAAAATTCTAATAAGCCCCATCCCCCTCCCAAAAAACTTGGGAAGTGACTAAAGAACTCTACAAGTGACAGGGTGAAAAAAGTAGCCCGGATCCACTTCTTGTAAGCGGAGCTAGCACCCCTGATGTGTGCACCCACGTCTTCAACATTCGAACGCGACACTGCGATTACCTTGCGAAGCTGGTGAAAGCTCGTAAGATCGGGCCAGGTGATGGAAAGTCCCCGTCTGATCGGCCGTAAGAAGAATTACGTTACGGCGGCTTCTGATGAAAATAAATCAGGCAATACAGTCACTTGATGAGATGTAGCGGCCGTTTTCTGAGGTTGGAAGTGAGAGCACCTCGGAGCACTCTTACTTTGTGCGCACTCGTGTGAGAGACAGCCGAACAGTGCTCGGCTGTGACCGACCGAATGTGACGCACGTCGTCAGAGGGCTCCACAGCGCTCAGAAAGGACAGCATGAATTTGAGAAAACATGAGCAGAAAAGCCTCGTGAGACTTGACTTCTCCGCATAAAACTAGACTAGATATTACTAGACCTTTCTTGGTGATGAGCGAAGAATTTTTCCGAGCGACAGTCGTTTAAAAAACGCACACCTCAATCGCAGTGATGCTGCATCTTATCTTTCGCTATCTTTGCAGGCGACATTAAGGCTGATGGTTTATACACAACGGGACTCGGTTTGGTATTGATGGCTTTCCCTCAAGCGGTGTCAACCGTGTCTAATTCCACCCTTTGGGCGGTTACTTTCTTCGCCATGATCTTCTGCCTCACTGTCGGATCACAAGTGAGCATTACGCTTCTTTTTTTTACATATATTCTCAAGTCTGCGTGTACCCTTCAAGATCTTCGGGCAGAAAAAAAAAAGTGTACATATCTCCCCGTAAAGGGAAGTCTGAGTAGTATGTGAAGCAGCCATGGGTCGAGTTGAAGTTCTCTACAGAGCTGCTCTTTATTCATCACCGTACGCGTTCATGGTTGCGCACACAGTCGCTTTGCGAGCCCTTGCATCTGCCACACTCATGCTCATGTCTTCATTCATACTACTACGCTTAATGTATGATAGAGAGAGGAGTTAGCACTTTAATCATACAGAGCAGTGCAGCCCCGCTAGTTGTCCCCATTCATACTTCATACGAGCCATGATGTAGCGAGTGTTACCGCAGATCCATCTAGTGGGTGCTCGGTGTACTAGCGTGGCTACGACGACGGACAAGGGACAAGTGCCGACCACAAGCTACTTTGCATCTAAAATGTGCTCACTAGGTATGAATGAAAGACGTCAACATCAAGCGCTGCATTGGTTGTACATATTATTGGTATAGATCTTCTTGGTCCTTTGTCTAAGTACAAATCGGGCAACAAGTGGGTCGCCGTTGCTATAGACTACGCGACTAGGTATGTCATTACTGGAGCGCTCTCCACCAACACCGCTACAGACGTTGCGGATTTTTTGCTTTACGATGTCATCCTACACCATGGCACTCCTCGCCAATTACTCACAGATCGCGGCCGCGCATTTTTGTCCCGAGTGATCGACGACCTTCTGCGCTCTTCCTCGAAGCAGCACAAGTTGAACACTACATACCATCCCCAAACAAATGGCCTGACCAAACGCCTAAATCGCGCCATCGTGGACATGCTCGCGATGTATGTGTCCTCCGACCACCATGACTGGGACCTGGCGCTACCTCACGTGACCTTCACGTACAATTCTTCGCGCGACGACACCACTGGCTATTCACCTTTTTATTTGCTCTATGGCCGTGATTCGACGTTACCACTCGACACCCTACTTCCGAGCACTACAATGCCGTCAACCGAATATGCACGCCACGCTATCGCTCGTGCCGACCACACACGTCAGATTTCCCGCTCTAGACTTTTTGCTTCGCAAGCCATCCAGAAAGCCATCTACGACAGCTGGCATGTTGACGTTCGCTTCTCGCCCGGTTTTCTCGTTCTCCTGTAGTGCCCAGTTCATCGAGTTGGCTTATCAGCGAAGCTGTTGTCTCGCTACATGCGTCCTTACTGTATCATCCGCCAGGTATTGACGTCACCTATGATATCTTTCCTGCATCTGAGACCACAAGCCTGCCTGCTACCACACCCAGTGATGTTGTGCACGCCAGCAGGCTAAAACCTTACCAGCTGCCTTCTGAAGACCGTAATTAACGTGCATCGAGACAACGCTTTTACCACCGGAGGGGGGGGATGCTACGTAGCTGACATATCAGCTATCAGAAGACGACAATGAGGAAGTAGTTTGTCGGTTGTGCGTGCTGTCCTCCATCTTAGTCGATGCTATACGGATCAGTATAAATATAGATTCTAAATAGACGCACCTCGTGTCATTTTTACGTAACAATATATTGACAGAAATGCGAAGAAGTGCTTCAAATGAGAACCTGACATTGCTCGTATTTGCCCCGCAGATGGTGTTTCTGGAGACTTTATTGTCTCCACTCAAGGACGGCTACGAGTACCTGCGTCAGCGTCGTACCACTCTCGCCGCAATCGCCTGCTGCGTCGCCTTCCTGCTCGGCATACCACTCACTATGCAGGTGATCGAGATTGGATGTGGGCGCAGGACATGAGTCCGAGCACACTAGTGCCGTCGCTGCCGCGAACTCTCACTCACTCAATCCACGACTGACTCAGTCATTTCATAATTCACTCAATTGCTTAGTCACTCTTTCACTTCATGACTGACTCAATCAGTCCATAATTCATTTTCTCCCTCACTCACTCCCTCCACGACCGACTCAATCATTCCATATATGTATTTACTCACTCATCACCCACTCACTCACTTCATGACTGACTCAATCATTACACAAATCATTATTTGCCTTTCTAACTCAGTCACTTAATCCAGTAATGAAAGATCAATAAGTCACCCAATTACTCACTCATTCAGTTGTTTACACGCTCACTCACTCACTCTGACACCACATGCATAGCAACACATGATGAAAAATGTACCGGCAGTGGTGTTCACGCAGAAATGAACGTCTTCTCTGCATGCGCACGCATGATACGTAAGGTCGGCGACAAACGTTCGGGCCTTGGCGCCACGGCAAATGCGCATACTTTACATTGTGACCATCTATGGGTCGCAGAAAACACTACTGACTGCTGAGTATATGTAGGGAATACATTCTCTAGCTAAGCCAGAATTCAAACAATCTGTTTTTATTTTTTTACGAAATGTCGAGTCCGGTTGGCTTTCGTGACTGGGTGAGTATTTATTGAAGCGTCTGCTTTATGGTCTTATAAGGAAGCTGTTCCGATTTGATCAAAAAGTTTGGCCGTGAATACCACATATTGTAAAATGTGAGTATATAACCAGGAACTGGCGCTCTGTTATTACTATTCTGTGGAACGCAAACCATGAACGATTCCTGGCACATGAGCTAGCCTGAACGGAACACACCTTGAGTGGAGCGCAGCTTGATTGCACAATTTTGGATAAGTTGGGCATGTCAAGCTCAGATTTGGAGTCGTCCTATTCAACCTGCTGTGGTGTACTTTGTGGCATGAGCGGAGCGGTGCTATGTTCAAGGATGCTTCTTCAATCTTAGATGCGTTATGCGTGCCAAATAATGTCTTCTGTTCAGCGTTGAGCTACTTTACGCTGAAGGAAATAATAGAAGCAAATCTCCAGTGGAAAAATTCTGGCATAACTTTATTCCAAACCTTGCTTATTATTTCATTTTAATTGGTTCATAGGTTGCGAGAACGTGCATTTTGTTTGAAAACTGTTGTTGAAAGCAATATAGCCATAGATTTTGCTAAGCCCGGATGCACACGCCACCTGTTTGATGTCATCCTCTTAACACATCGCCTTGCCAAGCACGCTGGAGAGATATACGAGGCCTATGAAATCACTGAAGAAAGTCTAAGTGTGCAATATTTTGGTCATATTAGACAGAGAAATGCGCTACCTGGCGTGACCTCTGTGAATAAAAGTGTTTTCTAATGTTACTTCGGGCCTTTTTTTTATCTTCGCGTATATATACTGGTTCCCCTTTATACATCTTCAGTTTGCTGTCAGCGCTTCTTCTCGCGTCCTTCCTTTGTTTCGTCCCGCGTGAGCGCTGTTTATTCCTTCTTTGAAAACATGTACCCACTAGCCTGCATTTCACTGCTTGTTCTGGACTCCGTGGCTTTTGGGCCTCAAGAACTTTCAGCAGGCATTCCTGTCACTTCCTTTTTCTCACTTGTATAGATAACCATACTCAATCGACGTTCGTATCACACTCATAGGTTACGTTACGCGCCACCGTCATAATGTTATACTATATATATATACTATAAGATTTTATACTATGTACGATATACACCTAGATGCAGCACGTCATTTTAGGCATGTTTACATCCAATGTACACCTACCATCGAAATCCTACCCTAATACTACCATAAACTCATGAGACAACGCTGGCACTACATCATCAGTAATGTTGCTCTGTGGCCACCCATGGCCCTTGCGCAACAAAAGCCTACTGATCATCACAGGCAGCACCGCGACCCAAACGTGTATAACTCTAATGCATGTCACGTAGCTTGAAGCTACAGATGCGTTTCAACACTTCTGACGTCCTAACTTGTCTAATGTCCTCGCTGAGATTTTTTCCTATCTTAACCAGCTTCGTGTCTAATCAAGAAACTGGTCTTCCCTGTAACTGACCAAGCGGAATCTCTTCAGAATGTCGTGCTTACTCAGTCCTGCAGCACTAAAGAGCCACACACTTATCGATCGGTTATATTAAATGCGGGGTGCCACAGGGTTCAGTTTTGGGCCCTATATTGTTCTCTCTTTATATTAATGATGTCCCGCGATCCCTACAAAGGTCAAGGGCACTGATGTACGCGGACGACACTGTTTTAGTTTTCACAGGACACTCCTTAGCAGATTTACAAAATGACGCGATGACCGATTTATCGAACATTTCGGAATGGTTTGCCAGGAATCAGCTGACTGTTAACTGTACTAAAACAAAGTATATGGTGTTTCACTCTCGTAGGAAACATATTGACGCTGAATCTCTTAACCTAACAATAAACAACACTCCTATTCAACAAGTTCCTTGTTTTAAATATTTAGGCGTCACTTTTGATGAACACTTACACTGGCATGAGCAAGTACAAAGTGTGTGCGCAAAGCTAGCCTATGGCTGCTATTCTCTAATAAAAGCTCGCCAATATTTTCCACAAGCTATACTCCGCACACTCTACTTTTCATTGTGTCATTGTCACATAGGTTACTGTCTGGAATCATGGGGTGTGACGTACAACAGTTATCTAAAAACTCTTGAACGACTTCAAAAGCGTACACTGAAAATCATAAGCCAAGGTGAATCAGTAAGTAATATTTTCCAATCACAACGCATTCTCTCGGTTCCGATGTTGCGTGACTACAAAATTGCTGTTTCAGTAAATAACATAATTAATAGAAATTCACCTTTGCCTGCTGATCTTTTTTCAATTCCTAAACGCAATACGCGACATGCTTCGAATGGTAATTTCAATCTGCCCAAATGTTTTAATGTTTACGGAGAAAGACTGATACAGTTTAGTGGAACAAAAATATGGAACACGGTCCCCCTAGAGATTAAAACGGCACGTAATTTCAGCATGGCATGTAAATCATTTTTTCTGTGGAGTCAAGACATGTAAGCATGTGTGTGTGATTCGATTTTCATTGTATTTTTTTAATAAGTGCCTATGTATAGAAACTAGCTGCAAGCTAATAAGTATGCATATCTGCAAGAAAAAATGTATTACTGTGTTATCTGTATCACATGATTGTTTTTTTATGTTGTTATCTCAGAGCTGACCTGTACACTTTTTTATGTTGCACATTGTATTGGACCGTCCACTAGCCACTTTAGGCTATCGGTCCAAATAATCCCTGTAATTGCATATATCTATTTATGAAAATAAAGCTTCATTGATTGATTGATTGATTGATTGATCTCTTTGGTATATTAAAGCGCGCTGAAAAAAAAAAGAATCACTTGCATCGTGCGTCACGAACAGTAGTCACACACTTATCTGAAGATTCAGAAAATTCAACTTCTATACGCAACTAAAAAATAACAAACATATGTGTGCTTGAGCAATCTTACACAGTTATATGGTTATTATGCTCTCGAACATGCAGGGTGGCTTCTACATGCTGACTGCTATCGACACCAAAGTCACCGACAACTTGATTCGGTGGATCGCACTCTTCGAGATCGGCTACATGGCTATTGGCTACGGTATGACTACTCTAGATATACTACAGCCATAACAAGGTGTAACTACAGCGCACAGCATCCAAGCTTTGTATTTCTCTCGTTGAGATGCTCCGAGTTACGCAACACTTAACATAGACAACCGAGGGTCATTGATTGATGAATATCTTAGATTACTCGAGTTGATGGGTCTTTTTTATATTAGGCAGGAAAATAAAACATTTTGTCTTGCCATGTTTTTTTGTTAAAGTGGCGGTGTTGGCACCGCATTCCGAACTTTTTTAGGCATCTCGAGCTAATTTTAAAAAGATTGGGCAAAAGCCTGAATGAAAAGTTGCTACGTGAAGAATGCTTGGAAACTATGTCAACTTGCTTTAAGACTTTTATTGCCACTTTCAATGCTTCTGACCGTAGGTCGAGAGTTTCAGCAAAGGTCTCTCTATTGTTTTCGATATCGCGGAATAAATGCACGTAGGCTACTGAATAATAGCAACATTTGGGGAAGCTAACCACAAAATGGCGTTTTTGTGTCCAATAAGCGCATCTCCTGCTTGCCCTTGCCACTACGTATTCTTTTCCGTGTCTAGAAATAGTATACATCAAGCCATCCTTGTGCTATTTCTTTTAGAAGTAAATTCTGCCTTTTATACCGATAAAACATCCATAAATATAGGTGCACAAAACCACAATTTTAGTGAGTGGTCTAACTTGAGTCTTCACTATGGAGGAACAATTGCATAAGAGTCAATTTCTCGTTAATGTATTTCATCTTTGTCATTGATTATTTACACCTTATTGGTCTGGTTGCTCGGACCTACGCGTAGATTTTTCTTGTCATGGTCTGAACTCCCACCTTTTTATTGTCGACCAAAATATGATCCATAAAGTTTGTTATCTTAAGTAGACGATGCTCACTGATTTATTTTTTGATTGATAGATTGATTAATTGATCTGTCACCGTTCAACTAAGCATTTCTGTCTTGAATTTTTTGCGCAAGCACTTAGTGACCCAAAAAGGAAGACAAACGGCCGCAATTTCTGTTGTTTTTTTCTCTATTTTTTCAGGCATAAAAAAGCTAAGCACAGATGTAGAGTTCATGCTTGGTTCGCCGCCTGGCTTTGCAGTGGAACTTTGTTGGAAGTTCTTGTGCCCGATGCTGCTATTGGTGAGCTTACGGATCAATATTGCAAGAGTTTATTCTATAGCGTATACCAGCAGTTGGTTTAATTGTTCTCTGAGCTGCCGTCTCTAGAAAGAGGAGTAGAGAGATGTACAAAAAAGCGTAACAGCAATAAACATTTTCAAAGCATTGTTGTGGCTGAAACAAAACACGCCATAACTATGACACAAATGCAAGATTTCAATATGAATCGAACAATTTATGACATAAAAAAAGGAAGAAGTAGCTGAAAAAAACGACCCAGCAACGCGGTACAGCGTATCTGGAAAAAGAGTGGTATGTTTTTATACAAATTCTCGCAGAAAATTATCATTGTTTATAATAAAATCAATATCCCTGAAATGTCAGGTCAAAATTTAACACACGAGGAGCCTTAAACACCCCCTTTGAGCAAAAATTGGCAGGCACATGCACTCTTCCAATATGCAGTGCTATTGCGATTATGCTAATATGTGCATGCACAGCTGCGCAAAGTACCGTCAGTGTGCTAACAAATCAGTATATCTGGGTGATCAATATGATTTGATTTACGGTTGTCTAGCGTTCATCTCGCTTTATTAATGACCGGCGCGCTTCAATATGTACTGAGCATTGCTATGTGAACGGGGGGGAAGGGGGGGGGCGGGGCACTATTTATACTATCTTGAGAAGGGGGCGAAAAGTCGGCCCCATACATTGACTAAGTAGGCAGGGAGGTGCTGCGATGAACCCCCCCCCATCCCCCTCTTCTATTGGAATCTTGCGCACGCCTAATGGTACTGTGGACAATAAAACGAGGGATGACGCATATTTAGAGTTGTGCATGTCGGTGGTAAAGTGGATACGAGGGTAAGCTTCTGAAACAAAACAAACACCATATGGTCAATAATTCCGTAGCACTCCGCTATGGCATGCTTCATCACCATATGCTTAATGAAAACAAAGATAATGAAGCCAAGGTAAGGCATAAGAGACCTAATCAGGTTGTCCTTTTCCTCGCTTTGCTTTCTTCGCGTCTATGTCACAAATAGTACAATACACCTAAAAGCTAAAATTCGCCCCCCCCCCCTAAACCTGTCCAGGCTTCATTTTCCGCTGTTTTTCATTAAGGTTTTGTCAGAAAAACTAGCACTCAAGAAATATTATATTTTTTATTGATACTAATATAGCCGTTTTAACACATAAAGCAGATGGGATCACTGCACTTGTACGAAAGAATACAAACTTTAAGGGGTCATTTATTTTACTGGACAAAACAATCATTAGACTTGGCAAAAAATTTAAGGAAAGTATAAGGGACGTTAATTGTAGTAATTACAGTGTAAATGGGAAGAAAGTAAAGTTGACAAAACCACCACTTGCCACATGCGGGGACTGACCCTGCGACCTTCGAATAGCGACCATCCGCCAGTCTAATTTAAGGGGTATACACGTGAATTTCACCTTGGGAGTGTGATTCAGCGCCGCTAGTAGTCATGACGGTGAGTATGGAAAACTCTTTGCTTTGCAGGCTGGAAATTTATATTATTTTAGATTATGAAGATGTGTTAGAAAACCTGTGCAGTGCTCCATCGTCTCAATACGATTTCTCTTTCACGCTTACCAGATTATCTGCATCAGCAGCCTCTTCGAGGGTGGACAGCTGGCCCTGGGGGAGTACGTCTATCCTGACTGGGTACACGTCATCGGTGCGGCTCTTGTCGCAGTGCCCGTCTGTTTTATGCTCATTGGCGGTGTCGTACACTTCGTCAAGTGCCAGGGGGTGAGTTACCAGGTGTCATCAAACAGTACATGTGCAGACACCATTTGAGAGCATGCGTGGCACCAATATTCTGCAGACATCATGTGGAATCGTTTTATTCGAGACGAGCTCAAGCCGACACATGCTGATGATGATACATGCAGATGAGGAATTTGTTCAAATGATGAATACATATCTAGTTGTGAAAGAAGAGCCAGTCACTGCGCTCAAATTATGTATGCCGCATGACGTTGAAGTGGTTCTGGCAAGCCGCGAAACAGACTTTGGAGACATTTAGTTCGCTCGCATACTTTGCACCCTTCCAGCTGTATACCCACGGCAGATGCAATTAGTCAATGAATTATGTAGTAAGTCACCATGTGCCCGCCGTTTCCTCATTTGCGCTTTGGTCCGCGCTGAACGATTCGAGGGGTTCAAGGAGACCCAAATTACAGTTAGGATCCTCAGGGAGCAATCCAGAGCAATCCTTGCAGCAGGAATTCTCCCCTGAAGTTCGTATGCATGCCGGCTATGGAGACATCCTGTTCAGGTCATATGTCACGCGACTGATTCGTTCATGATCATCACCGCCGTATGAACACAGCTTTACGGGTAGGGTTCGTCGGACAAATCTGGGGCATCGTGGCTGGGCTACTCTACTTCTGGCCGAATGTTTCAAAGTCGAATGCCGACCTCGGTGGTGGAACTTCCATGGAAGCGAATTGCTAAAGGCCTGTGTACTTGTATCTATGTACACGCTAAATGATATATGGTCAAAACTTTCGGAACCCTCCACTACGCCTTCTTCCATAGTCATATCGCGGGTTCGGGACGAAGCTTTAATAATAATAATAATAATAATAATAATAATAATAATAATAATAATAATAATAATAATAATAATAATAATAATAATAATATTATTATTAATATTATTATTATTATTATTATTATTATTATTATTATTATTATTATTATTATTATTATTATTATTATTATTATTATTATTATTATTATTATTATTATTATTATTATTATTATTATTATTATTATATGCCGCAATAGAAAAACATGCAGCGCCTCTGATGATGCAGAGCCTAACCAAAAGTGCATAAACCTAATATTGTGGTAACACAGAAAATCTACTTAAATCTTGTTCTGAAACACTGGAATTGAGATAACTGTTAACTCAGATGCCATTTAGGCTTGGTTGATTACGTATCATTGATAGCTAAATGTGTAGTGGAGCACTTGTAAATTTAAAACACAATTAGGACCAATTAACTAGACCTCATTCGCGAAAGAAATTGCAGGTGGCTGCTACGGCGTACAGCACGCACAAGATGCGCTTCGCATAGGGACGTTTTTTTTTTTTTTTTCAATCGCACTGCAAAAAAATTAGGACATCCTGTGAACTTTTGTTGTAAGGTATTCAGCAGAAAGTTTGTGGACACCGGTCAGTGGCGTACTGTCTATAGGCCCCATGCGGAGGAATGTTCGCCTAGATGATAAACAGACCCTTGAATTCAGATAATCCCATTCAAAGTGATCGAAAAAACAAGCAACTTACGGCCTAATCGAAAACGCAGGAGTGCCCCAATAACGGCATTCTACTGCAGTCACTGCTCCAATGTATTTTTTTTCCGGATCTGGACAGTGCCTCCAATTAGCACTGACGAAATCGGAACTTGTGGATCTTGGCCTGCGAAATTGTCCGCCACGCGCACGGTAGACAGTCTCGGAGGACTGCATTCGCAACTGCTTTAGCGGGTAGAGTGGAACATTAACAAGTTTGCTGCGCCAGGTGTGACTCGGCCTGCACTTGTTTGCATACTTTGGCAACCAAAAAAAAAACATGGCCCGCGTCACCTCGCACGTGCAAGCTACCTAACAGAAAAAAAGTGGTTCAAATATACATGTTACACTGTAAATTTCGTCGAAATACGATAGTCTTGCGTCTGGAGAGAGTGAACAAAACGTTTATCTGATGTTCTGCGAAAGAAAATTGGTGAATGGTATTCTGAAGGCGCTGCGTTTGAGTGCCTCGAGCATGTAGCGGAGGCGAACAAGCGCATCTATGCACGTTAGACAGGAGCGCCATCTGGCAGTTATCTTCGAAAACGACGGTGTGCGCGAACGCGGAGAAAGATGCGCGCCAACCTCGGAAGTAGAATGCAAAGTGACGGGCAGGTGCCACCATCGCGTCGTCGTAGCAAAGCGTTGAAAACACCTTCTTGCGCATCGCGTTGCACTCTCAGCGTCACGCCACAAACGCTACAGTTCTTAGAGCTACTTGTGTGTGCTTCTTCTAGTATAAAGGCAGACATACAAAACATAGACGTGTTGTTATGACGCCTCAGATATGCGCAATATTTGCTTTTTTAATTGGCAAGTGCACAACCATGAACGCTAAACCTTGATCAATATTGGAGGGCGCTGCGGATGAGCTTGGCCATTTGGTGCCGTCTGAGATATCATTAGGGCGAACAAACAGACAAATGTACAGACAGACGGAGAGACAGACAGACCAAAATATTTCTGTCGAAGGTCACCAAGAAAGACTATCGTCTTTTAAAATGTACAATGCGGAAGAGAACAAGAAGCAGCCGCTTATTACACTCACAACCGCGTTTCGTGATCACGTTGCCGCGGCGTTATCGTGAAAGCCTGACTCGCATATGTAGACCGACAAACAGTGAACCTTGATTTGGTGAGCTCCGCGCCATTGCCTAAATGTTACCGCTACCTTCCCCTTACTGCTGCATTTGCAAAGGTGAGCATCCCTAAATCATCCCAAAATCACAGAGATGGACAAACAGTGTACTTAAATACCATCACCATCGAGTCACAGTCGATGATCACATTGATGTAGCATTACGTTACCTACGTATTACCGTCAGTGTCACAATCACTGGTGGGTATACCAAAAGCACTTTCTTACCTCAGTGCCACGTCAGCGACGCCCCATTGCCACCACTTCCACAGTCGCAGAGATGGAAGGTAGTGGCGATTTTTTAGTGTCACCGGCTAAATACTCATGAAGGCCAGCGCCAATGAGACGAAAGAACAAAAAAAACTGAATAAAACACACGGCACAGACTCCGCTATTGACCGAAAGTTTCAACAAAAACGTGTAGTATATAAACGGAGATGTAGGCACTGACAGTAACCAAACATTTCAGAGCCAACATTTAATGGTACATGTGGCAGTTACGACTTGGTATCGTTGAGGGCAATTTATGGTTGACTCAGAAACTATAGGTATGAAGTGATACCATTTTCTCATTGCGTCACTCTCAGTTTAAATATTCTGCGCTTTTCTTTAGGTTTTTTTTAGTTCTCAGAAATTGTTCGCATCATCCATTTTCCCCTGTCTCTTCTCTCATATGTGCTGGCCGTCATGAGTCTCACCCGGCTAGCCCGATTGGCAACGTCGCAATACAGCCATCGTATCACCATCCCTGCGGCATTTGCAGAGTTGGTCCGAGGCTACGCAGCCACTGCCCGACTGGGGACCCAAGGATTCGGAGATCCTTACGCGATATCAACTTCTCGCCCTCGATCGGGCCGTGTTGCCATCAGACAAGGCGCCAGTCGCACACGGTCCCAACAGGAAGATCTTGCCCGTGTCGGAACCTTCAATGTCCGCCGAGTCTGACAAGGAGCCGCCTCCCGTTCCTGCGGGAGTTCTCGCAGCCCAGCCGTTGCAAGACGCGCAGCCATTGCCAAGTCCTGCACAGGCCGGTGGAGCTGTGAAGGAGTAGCCATAACGGCAATAGACCAGGAGGAATGGAGCATGTGTGTTCCTAATAATAATGTATCGTTACTATATTCAATTAACACTACTCAGTCTACTTACATTCTCGTCTGTGATTTACTTTAACACGAAAGCCTTCAGCGCCGCATCAAGCTCGCGTATACATATGGGCCGAAATCAACGTCATGGGCATCAGCGCAAGCGATGGAAATAATTGCGTAAATTACGTCACAATAGGACACCTCATGACGTCACAAGTCACAGCAGAAATGCGTGATGTCACATTATGACGTCATTAGATGAGTATTCACTTGCTCAAAGGAGAGAGATTATGAAAGAGGTGCTAAACCGCGTTAGGTGCAAAAAGTAGTAAGTGTAGGTGGGCAGGATCAATAATTTCGCCATGGTGAATCCACTTTATATCGACGCGGTGGCACATCCCCACGTTAACTCGTTTTCGATACTTATATTTTCGTTTTTTTTTAATAGAGAAGAAGCTGTAACCATTGCGTAATGACAAATGGTACTTTGTCAGTTGTCGCCAGCGTAAATTTACGCCAATGGTTTTTTTTTTTTTTTTGGAGATGTTTACTGATCGACTGCCTTATAGGTGCCCAAAACACACCCACTTGATTGTCGACTTCACATGTGTGAAGCTTCGTTCACACACTCTTATTTTTCGCGCCATTTAGCCGGGCATGGAAAGGTCAAACGTGCTGGCAATGCATGATCACCCCAAACTTCGCTGCAAGACAGCGAGCAATAACACATGAATTTTTGGTCTATTTGCTTGTTGAGCAACTGCAAAGTTACCTCCAAAAGGGCTCCATGCTTCTTTTAAAGACGGATCTGGCGCAAAAGATTGCACATGACACGGCAAGGAGGAGCTACTTTTCTCCTTGTAGAGTAAAGCGCCTGTTTTTTTTTTGTTTTTTTTTGGAGGGGGGGATAAGTGCAGGAATATTAGCGCCGTGTGCAAACGACCCATCGGCGCCTACATGATCCTGCTTCCTTTCAAGCGGTGCTGCAGCGTAGTGTGGTGAAGTGTTTAGTGTACGCGCATGCTGACTGAGTGGTCGTGAGTTCAAATCCCGCGTATTTGCTGGAAATTTTCTGAAATTTATTTCTGATTGTGACAGTTGCACATCAATTGTGCATCTAATCAAATGCCAGAAGGCACTTCTCAAGGCTGGTTAATCCAACCTAAGCCCTATTGTTTTTTTTTGCCAACTGTTGCTTCTTTGAGGAGTTACCGCGAAAGCGTGGTTACTCCTTTGCAGTTATTCCCAAAATGGTGCAATGAGTGTAGCAATTATTTACTCCTTTTATAGAGAAACCTCGATACCCGTTTTGCTCCTTTGCTTCTTATAGTGTGTCAGCCTGCATCAAAATGTGGTTGAGGGATGTGATCACCCTACAATACTCCCTGCGCACGCAACTCAATAAACTGACGCGCCTTTGGCCAGAACCCAGCCTTATGTCCCTATATTCGGTTTGTGTGGGACACCTTTGAATCAGTCTAGGGATTCAGTCGCTTAGTTCACGTTTAATTTACTCTGTCCCCTTTAGTCCACTTATTGGGCTTTCGATTCGCTTCAATTTTCATTCAGTTACATAAATTTACCTTTTAACACAAGAGCGTTAAATAGGTCGTTTCGCTGAAATGCCAGTGTTGGCGTCATCGAAGGCGTCATTTGTTCTGGGCGAAAAAATCATCTTGAGTACACAATGCTAGACTGCACGAAATAATGCGGACGAATGGGAGTGCACAGGACGCGCGCTAACTTCAACTGTAAAACGGAAGGCAAAAGCAGCTCATTGTAATCGACATCCGCCTGACATGTGGCCCCGCCGCGATGGTCTAGTGGCTAAGATACTTGGCTGCTGGCCCGCAGGTCGCGGGATCAAATCCCGGCTGTGGCGGCTGCAATTCTGATGGAGGCGGAAATGTTGTATGTCCGTGTGCTCAGATTTGGGTGCACGTTAAAGAACCCAAGGTGGTCGAAATTTCCGGAGCCCTCCACTACGGTGTCTCTCATAATCATATAGTGGTTTTGGGATGTTAACCCTCACATATCAATCAATCATCAGCCTGACATGTGCCATGGGCTCATAAATCACAACAAAATCACCAAAAAAAGAGAAGACACCACATCAAAGTACTACAGTGCGAACGCTAAACAACAAACAGTTTATAGTGATATCAAATATAACAATGATCGGCAAAAGCATGCGCACATGCCTTTGCTGGCCATGGCGGTCGCACTTATATAGAGGTGAAATGGCAGAGGCCCTTGTACTGATGCGGCGTCAGTGCTCGTTAAAGAGCACCAGATGGTCAAAATCTCTGAAGCCCTCCACTATGGCGTCTCTCATGATCATATTCTCTTGGGGTCATGACCAAGAAGGATTAAAGGACGTTGACTAACTGCCACGCGTATCAACTGCCATTCATACACGTGTCGTCGAATATTCTAGCGTTATGGCTAGCGAGCGGCTACGCAGATTCCAAAATAATTTGTAATGTTCACGAAGTGGGCGTAATTTTAACAAAGGAATCTTCTGCGTTCCTGAATCTTCTCGAACGCGGCAGTTGTGGTTTGCGCTGAAAACTACTGACAGTGAAAACGGAACGCTGAGAAACGTTCAGGAGGGATTGTGGCAGGCAATATGGTGGTTTTGAGACGTAAAACTGCATATATTGTGATTTAGTATATTATCTCTCCCTCGCTTGAAAGAGCACACTAGCAAAAGACATGAAAACATATTTTTGTTGTTTATTTGTGCCTACTTTATTTAGAAGCGTCGCACTGAAATCTTGAACAAATTGAAAGAATGCCAGAACTTACAACTGCCATCTGCATATTGTTCGAATTGCTTAGAGGTACTTTCGAAGAGAAACGATGATGCAGTCTCTTTCGAGCTGAGCGAAATTCCATTCTCTGTTTCAAATGGAGAACCCCCGATTCCTTTCTGCATTATATGCATCATGCGAGTACTGATGTTTGGCCTGTCCATGTCAGCGTCGCTGGTTATGTCGTTACGGAGATTCGGTGTATAGGCATTTGATTGCGCATCAAGCAACCTTGCACATTGCTCAAGTACTGCCAACGCAATGTCGAAACGCTACCAATGCAAACTGGTCGTATCGCAACAGCCTCGTTTTGCCTGTCATACGTTTGTCAGCCTCGACCGAAAAATTCAGTTTCTTTTCTTTTTTTACGCTTTCAAGAAGAAATTAAAGCCTGATCACACGTACGGGTTTCAGAACGTCGCTATACACCCAGCGTGGCTTGTAGCCATGCATTCTTTTTCTCCATTGGGAGAGGGTTCTACACGCCAATAAGGGAGGCGCAAACTCGCAAAGTCTCATGGGATTTACCGTCTGCATCGGCTTCCGGTTCAAGACACGGTGTAAGATATCCGTGGTGCGCTGTCTCGCTGGGCGCGTTTGTGGAGCTGTAGTAGCGTCTTTTCTTTCGATTCTGTTCCAAACTAATCACTTGCACAATCATGACCGGTTGTGTAGCTGTCGGTTGCTCAATTTCAAGCACAAACGGAAAGAGATGTTGATTCTCTTGGAACGAAGATGGAAAACTGAAGTGAGTTTTGTGGCAACAAAGAGAGCTGTGGTAAGTGGTATAGCATTTAGGCGCCTAGCGACAGGTGGGCGATATTTTTCCTACATCCTGAATGGATGGTTTTGTTTGTCAGACTGGTTTAGTATTTACGTGCAGGTGCTCCCGGCGAAGATGCGCGGCAGGTTGACTACGCGCCGTCGATAATTTGGCACGATGAAAGAGAAACTGACGCGTCGAGACGGAATCACGAATAGCATTTGGATGTGGAGTTTTTCATCAGCCCAACCACAATAACTGAAGATCTACACAGCTACACACTAAACGAAAATGACCTGAAATAACTTCAAAAACTGGGCAAACCACTTGTTCTCTAGCGCACTACCTTTCTGTTTTTTTTTACCACCTACTATCGAAGTAAAAGTTTTACTCTCGTGCTGAGTTTTTCAGCGTAGTATGGGTAGTAATTATTTACCCCAATGAGGTTTTTAGCTAGTATAGAGAGAGTGAAATTTTACTGCCTTCACAAGGTTTTTGAGGTGATTTCTGGGAGTTATTTACGGTGGTAAGAAAATAAAAGTTGCAAGTGCATTCGCCCAGAGTCAACAAATTTTTTAAATATCAAACGACGGCAGAATTGATGAAATAGATTCACATACAGACACTTACACACAAACAACAAATGCAGAATAAAACAATACTCTTTTTTTTCTTTCTTTATTGCCTGTGTACATACAACATTCGCATACAAATATACATCAAACGAAGGAAAAAATTGAAACAAAGAGGTCAAAATTGGCAAATTAAACAGGCTTTTTAAAATTCCTTCACCTGTAGAAGGCCTTCTACTTGATGTAACAGATTAAAACACTACGCGAACAGACTGCACGCGTTACTCGTTTGCACTTTGACAATCCGGTATATATAGGCACGACTTTTTGACCGGCCGTGTAGTACCGGTAGAAGAGCTGCTTTTTTTGCATCGATTAACAACAACAGTTAAAGCTGCAAACGTAAACATGAGGTGGGTTGCAGGCCACTAAATGTCACACCGACCTTTTATGAAAAATCTACCTGATCTCACATTTCGGTTATCCAATAATTACTTGGCACACCGGGCTCATGGGCCCGCGCGTGTTAGCACTGCTGATGCACAAGTTCATAAAATGTACCTAAGTACACACAAACCATGGCAGCTCAATGATTTCATTGAGCGACGGTGCACAAACACATTAGCAGCACATACTCGTGACAACGGGCGTAGAAGAGCAGTTCACGCCTGCATGCAAGCTTCTTACCGACGGCGTACTAGGCCTTTTCGAGGAGCACGGCTACGCGATGAAACACAGCTGCCGATTACAGAACACATATCCTGTGCGAATTTCGTCGTCATTTCAGACACAAATGAACACGTGTCCGCTACCTGCGGAGTCTTACGGACACGTGGCGATGTATGTGCTTCTAACGAAAGAAACAGACCACCATCTTGGTTTTCTTCGTGCTCACCGGCAGCCACTTGTTGGTTCCGTCTGCTTCGTATCGGCTTCACGCTAAATGTTTGTGAACAGTTGGTGCATGAGGTGGGCAATTCTGGCAGAACTTTACTCCAGCAGACGTCGTCTTCTGTGGAACAAAATATATGCTATGCTTCTTTCACCTGCCCCGGCGACACACTCCCACTGGTCATTGGCGGCCGCAGCCCGATGCCGACGACCTAGTGAAGCGCTTTGCTTATTGTTTCTTCAGTAAGCAACTACTAAGGATGACACCAGATAGATTTTTTTACCACTGGCAGATCGCGATTCGGCACGGAAGCGAGATATCCGCGACGTGCAGGCTCGGCAAAAGCGCACGGTCGCTCGATGATGTAGGAAACACGAAGAACCATCAGCTCAACCAGACACACAGATCCCGAACGTCTTGCACCGTCTGTCTCCAGGCCCACCGAAGAGCGAAAGCCAACAATTTGCGAAAATATGCAGGACAACTTTTACAGTAGTTTTTATTTTTTTGGAGAGCCTCCCCCCCTCTTTTTTTTTCGTCCACAGAATGCTCTCTTCGCTCATTGTGCTCATGCTGCCCCTAGTTACTGTGAAAGTTTGTTGCCTCGAGGTCAGCCATGAGGCACAACGATGTCCCCGCCACGGTGGTCTAGTGGCTAAGGTACTCGGCTGCTGACCCGCAGGTCGCGGGATCGAATCCCGGTTGCGGTGGCCTGCATTTCCGATGGAGGCAGAAATGCTGTATCCCCGTGTGCTCAGATTTGGGTGCACGCGTTGAAGAACCCCAGGTGGTCAAAATTTGCAGAGCCCTCCACTACGGCGTCTCTCATAATCAAATAGTGGTTTTGGTACGTTAAACCCCACAGATCAATCAGGTACGACGATGCCAAAAAAAAAAAAAAACATTTGTGGTCCTCGCGTACCTTTAGGATTCACTGAAAGCGTCACTCAAGGGGTGTGGGGCAAAAGCCGCCGAAGCAGCTGCGTCTTGCTGTCACGTGGTAATAAACACAAAACGCAGGTTAAAAAACACGTGATAGAAAACTCCCTACGTGGTAAAACTGGATCTTGCCATCCTTTTACTACGTGCCTCAGATGTGATGGTAAAACTATGTCGTGTACCATCTTTTACTCCAACTCGAGATAGTAATTTTAAAGGCGAGAGAGTTTTCAGAGGTCATGATCCGCAAAAAACCCTAAACTTGGATAGCTTTCGCTTACAATGTACGACAAGCATACGACGTTTACGCTAAAACGCACGGCCACCTACGCAGCGTGCAGCCAGCACTGACTCTGATACCGAGCATAGCGTGACACAGCTGCCAATAGCCGCACGACATCAGGCCTGCGGTGCAGCCGTGTAATCCCTGGACACAGCATTTGTCAGTGACATCAACTTCATCAATGTATTCACAACCAGCCAGTGGTTCTGAAAGCGACGACCTCACAGCAGTGGGAGCAAATTATGTATCAGTAACGCTATGTAGAAAAAAAAAAGCACCCTCTATTCTACATATAGAACGAGTATGTGTTTCTGGTAATTTCTAGTGTTCCTACAAGCATTTCTTTCGTAGTATACTCAATGTATTCAAACCTGACCTGGCGCACATGCGAGCACAGCAGGTAACCATGCATGACAAATGGGGTGCCTGATTATGAGGTCAGCGTCGTCTTGAACGAGCCCGACTTTGCTAAAATAGTTACCGCCGACATATTTTGCTTTCAAAGTGTTTTCAGCACTGCATTCTCGTTAAAGGTTAATCATGGACGAACTATGGAACATTTTGCCAGGTCGTCACCGTTGAACACGTTTACTATCGCTTTAGTAAGAAAGGATGCATCTTGCACACCATGAATTATTGATAAAAGGTCCTGTTTACCCTTACTGGGACGGCGACAGAGCGGTGCAACTATGAATGAAAGAACAGCTGAGCGCCCCCACAGAAGGAAACGCGTAAGAAAATAAATAGATAAATAAATAAATAAACAAATAAAAAAATAATAAATAAGCACGTTAGTTGGCGATCCGCGTAAAGTTAGTTGGAAGACGTGACAGCTGGGGCCACGTCCCCTATGCCGAAAAAAAAAACAACACAGAATCATGGTAGCACGTACAGTCCGTTGTTTGCCATTTCAAATGAAAATATTATATGACAATGACAGCACATGCGTCCCTTGCGTAGTCAGCCGTAGGTGCGGCCGTTCTAACGTGTGCTAGCTTACGCATTGGGTTGCCACGAAGAAAGCTAGCGACTCCGATACCCACATGCTCATACCCAAGAAGTGACGCAGCACACGGAAAGTCGTTGAACCGGAACCAGGTGCAGACCACGTGCATCCCATGAGTCTTTGCAAGTTTACGCCTCACCCATAGCTTACGGGTTTGAAAGCGTTACGTGCGGTTAGGGTTTAGGGCCTGTATAGCTTCAATTTTGACTAGTCTCACCGTTAATTCTCTCCGGCGAGCTCGGTGGCAGTGCGGCACAGAGCATTCGTCGACAATTTAGACTGATGGCACCTTATACTCAAGCGTACGTAACTTTCACGTGACGTAACGGACAGGTTTTCTGTGCCGTGTACCCGCAGATGGCAGTAACCGCAACTTCTTATCGCATTTGAGAATGTCAGTGCAGGGATGATAGCTATAGCGAGACAACAGAACGACGACACAGAGATAAGGACACGAAGGACAAGAGCGCTTCGTGTCACGAGCGCTAGCAACTAGCGCAAGCGGCCACACTTCTAAGTAATTGTAGTGTAGGCAAAAGTTTTTAAGGGGGGGAGGGGGGACGGGGTTCCCACACGCGTTTGTTTGCCAGCTGCGCCAAAACGGAACACCGAGAATTGGATGGAGGGGGCCACAGCCCTAATCTGAAGTCTCCGGTTTTCGCTATGCCTATTCGAGAAAGAGTTTATGCAGCGTCCTAATCGGGTTTTGGCGTTTTTATTATTCGGCTTTTTAAATTTCGGCATTCTGATATTACGGCCTCTTGATTTTTTTGGCATTTTGATTGCCACCCATCTCAATAGGCTGGTAGCCAGAAGATGGTGATCACTGTGGCCTGCTTGATCTGTTTTGACAGCCTACGTTTGTCAAATTTCGGAAAACGAGACGGCGGGTTTGCAGCCCAATGTTACCTGGTCAGCATGACGGACGTTATATTTACTGCAACAAACGGCCTCCAGGAAACGTGGTGCTGTCCAGGATACGAAAACAAAAGCGGAAAAATTGATATTGTGCACAATGTATAAATGCTTCCCACGCTTGTTTTGTTTTGATAATGAAGAAATCTTTATTTATTCGAGGTAAGTAACTATGAAATTTGGAAAATTAAAATAGGTAACATTTCATGCACTTCGATATACAGGGTGTCCCACATAACTTGAGCCGAGGATTTGAAAGTGAAAGGCACTTAAGGGGCAAATTGAACCAAGCGCATACTACTCGCACGAGCCTGTAGGTACTCAGGCTATTTTTTTCTTTCTCACCATCCTAGTTATTAATAATTCATAATAATCTCATTTTAATTATGGGCTGGAAACCGAAAATATGAGCACTGAGATGTAGAGCACTTTCAGAAACCACCGACTGAATTGTTTCTTGTAAGGTACATCTAGCACTCATATTTTTTCCGCGTTGTAAAAAAAAAAAAAGCCTATAGCAGCACTTAAGCAGTGCTCTCGCGGTCCGTCACACGGCTTCTTTTCACGTTTCGCGGGCTTTCCTTACAACGTGGAAAAAATAACAGAGCGAGAGATATCGTACAGGAAACAATTTAGTCGGTGGTTTTTGAAAGTGCTCTATATATCAGTGTTCATATTTTGGTATTTCAGTCCTTAACTAAAATTGGGTAATTAAAAATTATAAATAATTAGCATTGGGAGAAATAATTGTATCCTGAGGACCTACAGGCTAGTGCGAGTAGTACACGTTTGGTTCGATTCACCACTGAAGTTTCTTTCATTTTCAAGTTCTTGGCTCAAGTTATGTGGGACACCCTGTACAGTGCTTCCAAGAAAGGTTCCAGACCCAGTTTCCCGCGTACAAAATGTTGGGATACTTGGACCCTTACTTTCCTAAAATGAGTCCCCTTCTCCTGCCACGCTATAGTGGTGTAGTGGCTGAGGTACTTTGCTGCTGACCCGCAGGTTGCGATATCGAATCCCGGCTGCGGCAGCTGCATTTTTGATGGAGGCGAAACTGCTGTATGCCCGTGTGCTCAGAGTTTGATGCAGGTTAAAAAAACCCCAGGTGGTCAAAATTTCTGGAGCCCTCCACTGTGGTGTCTCTCATAATCAAATGGCGGTTTCGGGACGTTAAACCCCACATATCAATCTTCTTCTCCTGTGCACAGGGTGTCTGAACCAAATATTTTTTGTTTAGTTTCGTTCCCACGCTAAATGTTCTGTTTTTGTATTGAAATGGCAAAATTGTTTCAAAATAATTCGTAATGTTATTTTTTTGTATGCGGAAATTAGAAGTTATATAACGATAAACTTCTTATTAAATTTCTCATTCAGTTTCTCACGATTTTTTTTTAAGTTTGACAAGGAGAGAATGTGTTTACCATAATACGAAGATCTAAAAATCAACGAGAACCAGGGCCCTTTTGAGTTATTGCAGGCTTTCTCAAAAATAAATCACGCAATTTTTTTAGCAGGCTCAAGACTTGGCGTCAAAGGAGTGAGCATGATTTAAGAAGCAGCCCGCCATGTAGAGTGTATGTATGTATGTATATATATATATATATATATATATATATATATATATATATATATATATATATATATATATATATATATATATATATATATATATATATATATATTTATATATATATATATATATATATATATATATATAATATTTATTTTGAGAGACCACTGTTTATACAAAACAAGAGTCCGCACTGAATAAGCCTTCTTCACGCTGACATGTGTCATAATACAAATGAGCTATCTGATTTTCATGGTTTTCATTGGTCGCGAAATTTGGCAGCATATCTTAACTTTTACATTCCTGCCTTGGATACGTGCCAGTAGCCCCGCCGCGGTGGTCTAGTGGCTAAGGTACTCGGCTGCTGACCCGCAGGGCGCGGGTTCGAATCCCGGCTGCGGCGGCTGCATTTCCGATGGAGGCGGAAATGTTGTAGGCCCGTGTGCTCAGATTTGGGTGCACGTTAAAGAACCCCAGGTGGTCTAAATTTCCGGAGCCCTCCACTACGGCGTCTCTCATAATCGTATAGTGGTTTTGGGACGTTAAACCCCACATATCATTACGTGCCAGTACTGTTCTCTGACATAATTAATAATGCCTACGTTTCATGACCTCGGTTGTTCCAGATTTTCAAGTTTCCGCTTGAAGCGCAACACGATAAGATAAAATTGGTTTCACCCTGGAAATAATAATAATAATAATAATAATAATATTATTATTATTATTATTATTATTATTATTATTATTATTATTATTATTATTATTATTATTATTATTATTATTATTATTATTATTATTATTATTATTATTATTATTATTATTATTATTATTATTATTATTATTATTGTATGCCGCAACAGAAACGAATGCAGCGCCTCTGATGATGCAGAGCCTAACCAAAAGTGCACAATTATAACATTGTGGTAACATAGAAATCCTACCTAAATCTTGTTCTAAAACACTATAATTGAGATAACTGTTACCTCAGATGCCATTTAAGCTAAGGTAAATACGTATCATTGATACCTAAATGAGTAGTGGAGCACTTGTAAATTTAAAGCACAATTAGGACTATATAACCTGGCCTCATTAGCGAAAGAAATTTCAGGTGGCTGTTACGGCTTACAGCCCGCACAGGACGCGCTTCGCATAGGAACGTTTTTTTTTTTTCAATCGCGCTGCAAAAAAAATTAGGAAATCCTGTGAACTTTTGTTGTAAGGTATTCAGCAGAAAGTTTGTGGACACCGGTCAGTGACGTACTGTAGGCTTCATGCGGAGAAATTTCGCCTTGTTGATAAAAAGACCGTTGAATCCGGATACACCCATTCATAGTGATAAAAAAAACAAGCAACTTACGGCCTAATTGAAAACGCAGGAGTGCCCCAATAACGGCATTCTACTGCAGTCACTGCTCCAATGTAATTATTTCCGGATCTGGACAGTGCCTCCAATTAGCACTGACGAAATCGGAACTTGTGGCTGTTGGCCTGTGAAATTGTCCGCCGCGCGCACGGTATAGACAGTCTCGGAGGACTGCATTCGCAACTGATTTAGCGGGTAGAGTGTAACATTGACAAGTTTGCTGCGCCAGGTGCGACTTGGTCTGCACGTGTTTGCATACTTTGGCAACCAAAAAAACATGGCTCGCGTCACCTCGCACATGCAAGCTACCTAACAGAAAATAAGTGGCCCAAATCTACATTTTACATTGTAAATGTCTTCGAAATACAATAGTCTTGCGTCTGGAGAGAGTGAACAAAACGTTTATTTGATGTTCTGCGAAAGAAAATTGGTGAATGGTATTCTGAAGGTGCTGCGTTAGAGTGCCTCAAGCGTGTAGCGGAGGCGAACAAGCGCATCTAGGCACGTTAGACAGGAGCGCCATCTGGCAGTCATCTTCGAAAGCGATGGTGTGCGCGAACGCGGAGAAAGATGCGCGCCAATCTCGAAAGTAGAATGCAAAGCGACGGGCAGGTGCCACCATCGCGTCGTCGTAGCAAAGCGTTGAAAACACCTTCTTGCGCATCGCGTTGCACTCTCAGCGTCACGCGATACTGAACGCTACAGTCCTTAAAGTTACGTGTGTGCTTCTTCTAGTATGAACGCAGACATACAAAACATAGACGTGTTGTTATGACGCTTCAGATATGCGCAATATTTACTTTTTTAATTGACAAGTGCACAACTATGAACGCTAAACCTTGATCAATATTGGAGGGCGCTGCGGATGAGCTTGGCCGTTTGGTGCCGTTTGAGATATCAATAGGGCGAACAAACAGACAAATGTACAGACAGACGGAGAGACAGACAGACCAAAATATTTCCGTCGAAGGTCACCAAGAAAGACTATTGTCTTTTAAAAAAGTACATTGCGGAAGAGAACAAGAAGCAGACGCTTATTACACTCACAACCGCGTTACGTGATCACGTTGCCACTGCGTTATCGTGAAGGCCTGACTCACATATATAGACCGACAAACAGTAAACCTTGATTTGGTGAGCTCTGCGCCATTGCATAAATATTACCGTTACATTCACCTTACTGCTGCATTTACAAATGTGAGCATCCCTGCCAAAATCACAGAGATGGACAGTGTACTTAGGTACCATCACCATCGAGTCACAGTCGATGATCACATTGATGTAGCATTACGTTACCTACGTATTACCGTCACTGTCACAATCACTGGTGGGTATACAACCAAAAGCACTTTCTCACCTCAGTGCCACGTCAGCGACGCCCCATTGCCCTCACTTCCACAATCGCAGAGATGGAAGGTAGTGGCGATTTTTTAGCGTCACCGGCTAAATACTCATGAAGGCCAGCGCCAATGAGATGAAAGAACAAAAAAAAAACCTGAATAAAACTCACGGCACAGACTCCGCTATTGACCGAAAGTTTCAACAAAAACGTGTATATAAACGGAGATGTAGGCACTGACAGTAACCAAACACTTCAGAGCCAACTTTTAATGGTACATGTGGCAGTTACAACTTGGTATCGTTGAGGGCAATTCATGGTTGACTAAAGAAACTATAGGTATGAAGTGATACCATTTTGTTATTGCGTCACTCTTAGTTTAATATTCTGCGCTTTTCTTTAGGTTTTTTTTTAGTTCTCAGAAATTGTTCGCATCATGCACTTTCCCCTGTCTCTTATTTGTGCTGGCCGTCATGAGTCTCATGCAGCTAGCCCGATTGGCAACGTCACAAAACATCCATCGTATCACCATCCCTGCGGCACTTGCAGAGTTGGTCCGAGGCTACGCAGCCACTGCCCGACTGGGGACCCAAGGATTCGGAGATCCTTACGCGATATCAACTTCTCGCTCTCGATCGGGCCATGTTGCCGTCAGACAAGGCGCCAGTCGCACATGGTCTCAGCAGGAAGATCTTGCCTGTGTTGGAACCTTCAATGTCCGCCGAGTCCGACAAGGAGCCGCCTCCCGCCCCTGCGGGAGTTCTCGCAGTCCAGCCGTTGCAAGACGCGCAGCCATTGCTAAGTCCTGCACAGGCCGGTGGAGCTGTGAAGGAGTAGCCATAACGGCAATAGACATGAAGGAATAGAGCATGTGTGTTCCTCATAATAATGTATCATTAGCTTATTCAATTAATAACACTATTCGGTTTACCTACATTCTCGTCTGTGATTTATTTTAATACGAAAGAAAGCCTTCAGTGCTGCATCAAACACGCGTATACATATTGACCAAAATCAACGTCATCGGCCTCAGCGCAAGCGATGGAAAGAATTACGTGAATTACGTCCCCATAGGACTCCTCATGACGACATAGGTCACAGAAATGCGTGATGTCACATTATGACGTCATCACTTGAGTATTCACCTGCTGAAAGGGGGGAAGATCATGGAAGAGGTGCTAAACCGCCTTAGGTTCAGAAAGCACTAAGTGTAGGCGGGCAGGATCAATAATTTCGCCGTGGCGAATCCACTTTATATCGACGCGGTGGCACGTCCCAACGTGAACTTGTTTTTGATACTTATATTTTCGTTTTCTTTAGTGTTTTTTTTCGAATAGAGAAGAAGCTATAAATAATCCGTAATGGCAAATGTTACTTTGTCAGTTGTAACCAGCGTAAATTTACGCCAATGGTTTCTTTGGCGATTTTTACTGATCGACTGTGTTATAGGTGACCAAAATAGACCCACTTAATTGTCGACTTCCCGTGCGTGAAGCTTCCTTCAAACACTCCTAGTTTTCGCGCCATCCAGCCGGGAAGAAAAGGTCAAACGTGCTGACAATGATCACCCCAATCTTCGTTGCAAGACAGCGAGCATGAACACATGAATTTTTGGTCTATTTGCTTGTGGAGCAACTGCAAAGTTACCTCGAAAAGGGCTCGATGCTTCTTATAAAGACGGCATGTGCGCAAAAGATTGCACATGACACGGCAAGGAGGAGCTACTTTTCTCCTTGTAGAGTAAAGTGCCTGTTTTTTTTTTTTTGGGGGGGGGGGGGGATAACTGCAGGAATATTCGCGCCGTGTGCAAATGACCCATGGGCGCCTACATGATCCTGCTTCCTTTCAAGCAGTGCTGTAGCGTAGTGTGGCGAAGTGGTTTATGTACGCGCATGCTAACTGAGTGGTCGTGAGTTCAAATCCTTTGTATTTGCTGAAAACGTTTTGATACTTATTTCTGATTGGGGCGCTTTCACATCGATTGAACATCTATTTAAACGCGAGAAGCCTCTTCGAAAGGCTGGTTAAACCAACCTCAACCTTATTTTCTTGTGCCAAATCTTACTCCTTTGATAAATAACCACGAAAGCGTGGTTACTCCTTCGCAGTCTCTCCCAAAATGGTGCAATAAGTGTGGGAAGTTACTTACTCCTCTTCAAGTGTGTCGTACCATGCATCACAGTGTGGTTAAAAGATGTGATTGTCCTGCAATATTCTCTGCGCACGCGACTCAATAAACAGACGCGCTTTTGGCCAGAACCAAGTCTAGGAAACCAAGTCCAGAAACAGTGTACTAATCCGATGAAAGGTCGTTCCTATTTAAATTAAACGGAAACTGAGTCGGCATCCATGACACAGACGCATCAAGGGAGGCCACTTCAACTGTCCACGGGCTGCGGTGTGACACTGCACATACCATTCGCTTTTCAACACGACATGGTCGACTACTTGTTCTTTGTTTAAGCTATGGGAACGTTACTCACAATAAAAAACACTTTTGACATAGTTGTTTGCAAGTCCTCACAGCAATTTTCTGTTGTGTTATTTTAATACAATGGGTTCTTTCGTGTTTTGAAGTTGGAAAAATCACAGTTTGGCTTAAAGAGTGACGCAATGAATGCGGTAGCTACAAATCGTAATGTTAAACAAAATAAGATTGGCAGCTCATTCTGTTGGAACTAATATCGCGTAACTCTGCAGGACACTGGTGCTAAGTAATACTGTTGAAAAAGTGACGTAACGGTATTCGTGCCGCTTTTCATCTGACAGGAAAGGAAGCGGTGAGAGGACATCACGTACAAGTGTGTACGAGCCTTCTATAGGTGTTTTTTTTTTTTTGAGATGGTGCTCGCGGGCGCATTCCTTTGACCACAGTTTGAAGTTGCTGACCGAGAGAGAGGCAGCAACCTTTAAGTGAGTACCTTCATAAAAATAGCCTTTATTCAGAGAACTGCGACAGAATGTGATGCTAGCTACAGTCGATAAATCGATTTCGAATATAACGGAAACCCGAATGCAAGAAGAATTTTGCTTTTAACTAAACCTGCGTGGGGTGCGCCTAAATTTAAAAGTCCATCACTGACGCCTCTTCCGGTAGACGCTGGCGTTCCAGCACGTCGGGCACTGACATGTCTACAGTTGAATCAGGGCCTTTCGTTCCAGGCGAGCCTTCGTCGTTGACAACTGTCTCGTTTACCAGTGTCGTGTTCCCACCTGAGTCTGCTTCAAAGACCGCGGGTTCAGTTTCAGTGGTCTTCCACGTGGAGATTGTGCCCAGGCGTGTGATACCCACAACAGGCTGAAGCGTCTCTATACTTGAGGTTCTGCATTCATGAAGTAAGGATGGAATCACGGTTACTATGCGGCATTTCTGAATGATTACTTATGAGGATGATAATTGTTCGTATCGCAGAACTAAATGCAAGTCTGATGCAGAAAAATGAACTAAAAGTGGTGAAGTGGTGGGGATGGGTTTGCAGGCGTGGCATGTCGGAAAACTTCAGTAACATTTTTTAGCAGGTCAGTTACATATTTGTGTCGCACTGCTTTTGTGTCGTTTTACCCATGAACTCGGAAAACACACTGCTATTCAAGACTCGAGAAGACCCACCGTGTGTGTCTAATGGTTATGGCACTTGACTGCTGATATGAAGGTCGCGGGATCGAATTCCGACAGTGAACGCCGCAATTCGATGAAAGCTGCATCCTTAAGGCTCGTTTACAATATTTGTGCGCACTTCAAGGAACCGCTAGATGTCGAAATTGCCGCAGCCCGCCACTTCGGCCTCTGTCCTTTTGTGGTTTCGAAACGTTTTTCTCCAACAATTAGAAGTGTTGACAAACACTAGTGTTTTGATGATGGTGTATACCAAGTACTACTGGAAGTCAGCCACGTCGTTTCATTTATCTGGTCCCGGATAAAGTGCCTAGTATGGCTAGGAAAATGGGTGGAAACGCCTCGTTTCCTGGCTGCCTCTCAGACTACACGAGAGCTGACTTTGAGAGATATGTAGCCCTACTTCGCTTGAGGCGCTAGAAAGAACTACGGTAGATGGGAACGCCAATAAGTTCATGCATAGGGACCGAGTGGCATGCGCGCGGGTTTGACGAAGTTTAGGAAATTAAGCCAGTTTTTTGTACCTGCTAAGCTGGTGTGATGTACACTACGCATATAAGTTGTGTCTGTAGCCTAAAGTAGCAGCTGAACACAAACAGCACGCGGGCAAGCCTTCGTCGTCCTCCTAATTTCACCTCGCACAATGCTACCTCTTAATGTAATAGAATGCTAGTGAGTAGGGAACGAAACAGTATAGTACCCGTCATCAGTAGAATTCCAGTCCTCCATCTCCCGCGAGTTCTCTTCCTCTAGAACTGTCGCGTTGTACGTTGTGTTGCTCGAACCCTAGTCTTCTGTAAAGGTCGCGGCTTTGGTCTCAGTGTTGTTCCGCGTGGTGGATGGCTCCGAACGTGTGTCGCCAGTGAAATGCTGAAGGGTCTCAGCACTTGAGTGCCTGTAAATATGAAGTCACATGGAATGGCGCAGTATGTTAAACAGTTACAGTTGCAGTAAGTTAAACAGTTACGAAGAGTACAAAGGGGAGGCCAAAATTTATTTGGTAATGCCGCTATGGAAATACATGGGATAGTGGCCTTAGACTTTATGACCCCTTCTGTACGTAGCATTCCTATGATTGGCCACTCAAACCAAGATGAAATGAAAGCATATGCGAATGAAGAAGTGTTAAATGAAGTAATGTTGACCTAGTGATCAGTAGATAAAGCTCCCCCCTCATATCAAAGTGTCAAGAAGCGTAAGCGTTCAAAAGAGCAACCCACAATACTTGAGACATTGCGAATGGGCAGTTTTTTTCTTCTGTTCTTGGCATGCAGTGTTAACGATCTCTATACAGAGGACCTTAACTTGGGATATAAAATACTCTATTTTAAATTTAAAGTTTTTGTCACCTATAATATCTCCAATCAATCCTCACTAAAATAAATATTATTGCGAAGAGTAAGCGCGGTTCATTTTGTTTGTGAACTATGGGTCAGCTGCTCTCAGTAGTTACTAATTTGGTCCTTAAAGGTTTACTGACACCTTTTTTTAGGAGGCAAGTTTACTCTGGTGTGCAAATCTCCTGTATAAAGACACAGCTCTGAACAAGCGTGATGCTCAGCAAATGCCGATAACGTATTTTATTTGATGTTACGGTCACATTTCCCGCAGCACACGTACCGACATCGATACTATTTTGACATCAAGATACAGTACTAATCCTAGTGACTTCACTAGCATTTTGGTAAGTTGTGACGACGTCAAGCACAAAAACAAAAAATGACACTTGCGCGTCACACTTTCGATCATCTGCTCGCACCCTGCTGTCACTTTCATCCAGTGCATCAGTGAACAGAGCTAGCGGAGTCTGGAACATAGTGTACGCACACGCCGATACAATATATGCGTTTATCAGAGAGCAAAAGAATCGTTTGATTGCAAATTTCCCATCATGGCACCAATATTTTGTCCTGTGAATTGGCTTGCGCTAGTGAAACGGAATGCAACAGGTGCAAGTTCCACCGATTCCAGTGATATCCGGTGCAAAGGCTAGCGTGGGTCGACCTCGCGCACCGTGGCCGAGGTGGAGTCTGGAAGCCAACCAGGCGGACGCCAACCAAGTCCTGTTCGCTCCGGACGTGTAGATGCACAACATGCAGTTGCTTACCGACTTCGGATTGGCGACGAAGAACTTGAGCCCCAAAATGCTCTGGACAGATCGTGCGATTAGGCATCCGACTCGGTGTGTGATGGCACACGTGGCATACGACGATTCGCGACCCATGCGGAGAACGAGCCATTAGCGCTCGGTCTCCACTCACATACGGCACCTCGGCTTGCACGCTCTAAAGACATCGTGTCCTCATTATCAAGCAGAATATCAACAACCCCGCAGAGCCACGCTTCATTGTCTACTGACAATGCCAAGAAAGATACACCTTCGCGAGCGACAAACATCACCTCAGACCGCAACGATTCTCGACTCCGAGCGTAGACCTATGGCAAGGCCGACGTTCTCAATATCGCCGCTCGCCTTCCGACGTCAGTTCATTGTCGAGCACGTCTTTCTGCTAACGTTATAAAACGTTTTACACTTATATGACGATTTTACCCGTGCCCCCCACCACGGTGGTCTAGTGGCTGTGGTACTCGGCTGCTGATCCGCAGATAGTGGGATTGAATCCCGGCTGCGCCGGGTGAATTTTCGATAAAGGTGAAAATGCCGTAGGCTCGTGTGCTCAGATTTGGCTGCACGTTAAACAACCCCATAAGGTGGAAATTTTCGGAGCCCTCCACTACGGCGTCTCTCGCAGTCATATGGTAGTTTTGAGACGTTAACCCCCCCCCCCCTTAATCAACGATTTTACACGTGCAACTGGTTTTCTCGATGGCCTCGATGTAAAGAGCAAAGATGGGAACCAAGCCGGCTAGTTCGCCAGACGGTCGAGGCCACTGATTGTTTACCTACGATATTATCTGCCATCACGGCTTCATATCTCGTTGGTAGTTCGAAAACGAACGTTGCCTTGCAGAAATAGCACGCTTGGAGCATCACTTCATTCAATCATTAGTTATGTTACGTCATAAACAGTTCATCCAGTGTTTTTTGTGCCACCGGCCACGGAGTTATTCACTAGTCCAAGGGCGATTGTGGCGGTGAGGAACAAACTTGCTACGGGCGCCCACTAGTAGCGTAAACAGTGGCGCACCTCGCTACGCTCCCGCGCGAATGCGGCCTCTTGGAACAAAGAGTCGTACGGCTAATCGCAACTGAATTTGCACCGTGTGTCCTGCACTAAAACGATTCCATCAAAACGTTTAGCTTCCTGCCGCGAGAGTTGCCACACGTGCGGCGCCCAGCGCGCAGCAGACGAAGCAAGCGACCGAAGCAGTGACGTGCTAACGAGGGTACGACACGAAAACTTGCGCGTATGCATACTACCGCCTGATGGCGCTGCTCACACCATGTTCTGGCGTCAGGGTATTGCAGAAAGAGAAACTTCCTGAACCAAGCTATAATTATTTTTCATGGCACGCTCACGCGTGCCAGTGAATACGTTTGCTACGCTCTCGGGTGTTTGGTCTATTATTAAACGCAAAAAAAAACAATAGGCGAAAAATTTCGTGTCGGTACCTTTTCAATATACAATCTGCACAGAAGCAGCAAGCATTGCTAATTCGACGTGACAAATGAATGTGACGATGACGTTGTCAAGAATGCGTCTTGATTAGCCTGTAAGTTTATTAAGGATATTGTAGGATATTGTTTCAACAGCTCTGTCTGGCTTCGCAAAAGTGTTATAAGCACTCTCCAGCCACATTATTCTTTAGTTGTTTGTTCTAAACACTAGTTCTACCTTACAGATATCCGTTTGGTCACTTCCTCAGAATATAGCTTGTCATCCGGCTTTGAAGATATCGCTTTTCAGTGGTTTTCTTCCTCTCGACGACGTTGGAAAAGGAGTCGATTACTAAACATCGCCAGCTTTGAAACCGGCTTGACAGTTATCCCCTGAAGTTCCACCGCGGTGGTCTAGTGGCTAAGGTACTTGGCTGCTGATCCGCAGGTCGCGGGTTCAAATCCCGGCTGCGGCGACTGCATTTCCGATGGAGGCGGAAATGTTGTAGGCCTGTGTGCTCAGATTTGGGTGCACGTTAAAGAACCCCAGGTGGTCGAAATTTCCGGAGTCCTCCCCTACGGCGTCTCTCATAATCATATGGTGGTTTTGGGACGTTAAACCCTACATATCATCAGTTATCCCCTGAAGAAAACACTAAACAGATCTCGAAATGCTGGGAGAGCTTTTAAGATTTAAAAAAAAAACTTAGGCGTAAATGGGCTTGGAGATGATTTATTGCTATTTATTTAATTTTACACCGTGCACTTTTCACTATATTAGAATACTAGTCAGTCGTGGGCAGCTTAAAATATTACCAGTCGGCTGTGGAATTCCCGTTCTCCGTACCAGGCCAGCCTTCCACGCCAGGCGAGCTTTCCGTACCAGGCGAGCTTTCCGTACCAGGCGAGCCCTCCGTACCAGGCAAGCCCTCCGTACCAGGTGAGCCCTCCTTTTCTGGAACACTCCCATTGTATTCAGTCCTCTTCAAACCCGACTCTTCAACAAATGTCGTGGGTTCGATTTCACTGGCGTTCAAAGTGCTGGTTTTGTCCAGACCTACGATGTTCGCAAATGTTTGGAGGGTCTCCGTAATTGAGTGCCTGTAATGTTTAAGATAGAAGTATCACTAGTATGCTGCCTTTCTCACTGCCTATTTCTACGAATTATAATCGCGAGTACGGCTTGAGTTTTGCTTATACTGTTCGTTTCGCAATAAGCCATAAAGTCTTCAACATAATAAATTACGAGTGAGTCATAGGCAGAATAAAATATTACCGGTCGCCTGTGAAATACCGGCTTTCCGTCCCAGGTGAGCCCTCTTCTTCGAGAACTGTCCCGTTGTCTACAGTACTGTTCAAACGTTCTTCAAACGACTCAGTTTTGGTTTCATGGATGCTCGACGTGCTAGTTGAGTGCAGACCTATGGTACCCGTTATTGGCTGGAGGACCTTTGTACTTGAGGGCCTGTAATAATTAAGCTATACTAAAGTGTTAGAGTATCTATTTTCTCGCTCTGCTTATGTCTACTAATAGTTCTTGCACATTGGGATTTGATGCAGTGCAAACAAATAGATCAAGAAAGGGTACATTTTATTTTGCGAGAAGCGAGGCAGCAAATGTATAAATGATACCGTGCTTGTTTGTGATAAAAGCTGTTTCTGCTGATATTGAAGAGCGGAAAAACATGAGGGTTGAAGACCGGAAATTTAAACATGACATGAGGGAGGTCAATTGCAAACATTTATAAAATGGGATACTCTGGACCACGCTATCAATGTGGAAGGCAGTTTAAAGGACGTGCGTCGGAAGCCAGTTGACGCACGTAAGGGTCGGCGCAGTCTCGAAAGATATATTTGTTGTATAACTTACAATATATATTCTTCTAATAAAACTACCATATCATCATATGTTTTACAATATATATTTTTCTATCATATCTAGCATGGTTCTTTATGCATTCAGAAAGGATTACTCGAAAACAAAAGCTATCTTTTTATTTTACGCTCTATTTATTCATCAATTGATCTGTCAATCAATCAAGTTGTATTTTGATTTCCTTTGTAAGAGTACGAGGGGCGACTATAAGGAGCAATTACGGCTTGACGGAGGTCCCTGCCCTGTTCGTTATTAGCACGACGCAGCATGAGTGATGCATTGTGCATACACTGCGGATAATGCAATGCCTACAATACCGTTTTTCGGAAATAGCGTAACGGGTACATTGAAAGACAGAATAAAATATTACACAATCTGCTCTAACGCAAACATAATGTAACACTAGAAGCAACACATCTAAATTTAAAAAAAGACGTTTTTTTTAAATAGTTATGGGCATTGAAGAACAGAGTTTAGTATTAATTTCATAATAAAGAGTTCACAAAAACGCACCAGTGCATGTGCAATCCACACACTTCAGCCATTTTCAATAATAGAACACTGATTTTGTTGCTAGAGAAAGAAAACTGGTCAAATGAATCTTGAGATAACCTATTTCTTACATGCGGAAGGCTATACGATAAACACTATTTAAATATAGTTAGCCCTTGAGATGGGTCTGTGCCATAATAACTTGTTTCTTGTATGCTGCATGCGTTCATTGGGATGCAGTTTTGCGAGGTCATTTATATATGTGCCATTGTGCTTAACTAATAATTTATAACAAAGTAGGCATCAATTGATATATAGTTATTGCACTGGAAAAATATTATACTGTACGAACCACTAATTGGGGTTCTCCCTAGCAACCACGAGCTTTTTTTCACCTGATGTGATCTTAAATTGCCACCGAGATCAGGGGCATTGGAAGCTTTCGGCAGTTTGCGTGCCTCCGAAATGGGCCCACCAGCAACCACGCCTCGAAGACATATTATGATGACATGCTGTCATTCTTCGGTAGCACGGTGTGTGACGTCATTATGATGTCACACGGTCTCGCCAAATATGCGCCACTATGATTTCACAAGGTAACTTCATCAATTCAACTTTTTTAATTATTCGGGTTGACACCAATCCCAGCGGCCGCTTTTTCTGTTTATTGATTCATCTTAGGCTTTTTCATTAATTGCTAGTGTGCAGATGACGGAATAACGGAATACCAGTCAGCTGTGGAACTCCAGCTCTCCGTTCTACGAGGGCTCTCCTCTTCTAGAACTGTCCCGACGACCTCTGTGGTGTTCACACCAGAGCCTTCATCAAAGCTCGTGGGTTTGCTCTCGCTGCCCTGCCCCATGGTTGGTGCGCCCAGGCCTACGGTGACCGTGAATTGCGGATGAGTCCTGGTACTTGAACGCCCGTATCCACAAAACCAAACTGAATGATGGTAACGATGCACATTTTGCTGTTTACAGTTATGAATTACAATTATGCGCTGGGCTGTGATTCTGTGCAAAATTATTGGAGATAAAGTATGAAGTATGTAGTTTGGTACCAACGGTGAGTCAGGGAAGATGTGAAAGCCCACTTCGTTGGTTCTAGTCAAACACGTACTTCTCTTTCTGCAGCAATCAGAACAACTTTTAGGTTCCATTCTTCTTCTCCCCAGTCGATGTTTGGATCAGAACAACTTCTTTTCACGTTAAACGAAGGAACAAATATGTCATACAAGTATAGAAACGAAGAATTTACAGAATATAGAGAATATACTTTCCGCTCCACCTAGAAAACTTTCAGCAGCCTACCGGGTATCCCACTGCCTCCAAGATTGGAAGCTAATCAAGCTCTATGCATCTCAGCTGCTCTTGCGCTATACCTCCGAGATTGGTCTAGATTTGACCGCGTGACGATGCCATGCGATGATGTCATGCTGTTATGTCTTGTTATTGGACGTCATCATGGCATCATGGTGATCTGTCATGAGTTTCATAACAACGCTGTTTTGGGTACATCATCACGTGAGCATTCTTTATTTTTTAGGCAGCAGCAGCACTCGTGTTGGTACCGTCACCGCGGGGCTCCGAAGTTTTCAAACTTGATGAGACATCTAATTCTCTCTTCTTTAAACGCAGTTGTTCAAAAAGAGAAGCATCAGCTTACACTACTGCAGGCCAGTAGTGTAGCTCTTTTATTTAGTTCATGGATAATGTGCTATTTGTAACGAGCAAAAAGAAAAGAAGTGTCCAGTTTTCTGGCTATTTCTAGCTGATAGCTTTGGAACTGAATGAATATCGATGAGTAATGCCACAGGACGTAGCGAGCTCGAACATCTCTGTGGCATGCGTGATAGACAATGTAAATGCTTCGAGGACACAGTGACGCGCAGCGCCCCGCCGCGGTGGTCTAGTGGCTAAAGTACTCGGCTGCTGACCCGCATGTCGCGGGTTCGAATCCCGGCTGCGGCGGCTGTATTTCCGATGGAGGCGGAAATATTGTAGGCCCGTGTGCTCAGATTTGGGTGCACGTTAAAGAACCCCAGGTGGTCGAAATTTCCGGAGCCCTCCACTACGGCGTCTCTCATCATCATATGGTGGTTTTGGGACGTTAAACCCCACATATCAGTCAATCAATCAAATCAGTGACGCGCAGGAAATGTCGGCCGAAGGGCGCGAGATTACGCCTGTTGGGGTCATTACACACACTGACCATATAAATTATCATAGACGTTGAAGGCGTCGTGACAAGATCACGACGTGTTAGGAACACTACGAAAGCGCTAGAAATGATTTCCACCGTACTGTCAATTTCTCGACAGTATTCGTGTAATTAATAAAAAGTTCTTGAAATGTTGAGAAATCGGGTACTGTGGCAATGTGGGGCGGCAGGTTATTTTGTTCCGGGAATGAAAGAATGAGCATAATGAGCTGAGCAACAGGTTATTTGTTTTATCTTGATGATATGCTCTATGCGTCGAAAGATAGCTGCTAGTGTTCTGAAGATGCGGTAAAGGCATGGGCTATGATAAAGTTTATGGAGAAGCGACAGATGGGCAGTTCTGTGGCGATAAGTCTTCAAGCTAAGTGTGAGATTTTAGTGCTGAAATTCTGGTGTAGGTTGAATAATCTGAAAACATCAAACGCACGTACTGCACGGTTTTGTAAAGACTCGGTGCCATGGTTGGTGTAGATTTGTGTGGAATTCCATATAGCTGATCCATATTCAATTTTAGGGAGTAATAACGTGATGTAAGATAGCCTACGGGGGGTATCTGGAGCATACTTGAAGTTTCGTTGGAGCAGACCTAATGAGTGGTTAACTGGTGCCACCGTTCGGCGGATATGATGATGGCATGTAAGGTCAGACTGTAAGTGAACACGAAGATACTTATCTAAAGTCGTATGTTGAATTATGTTGTCATTGATTGCGTAGGATGTTGGAATGCGATGGGTTTGCCGTGTAGGTGACAGTACCTGTGTTTCACCAGTATTAAGTATCATAAGCAATGTTCAACAATACGTTTGGTTGCGTTCTTGTCAGCTTGAAAAATGTGTTTATCATTGTCACATGAAATTATTCTATAAACTATGCAGCTATGCGCGAAAAGTCTGATGTGAGAACACGCGCAGTTAGGGAAGTCAGTAATATGGATTAGGAAAAGTAAAAGGTCAAGGACGCTGCCCTGTATTGCTTTCAGTCCTGATCACAAAATATTGCATTGTTTCAGAGCACTCTATCTTACAACAATTTATCCTCACTGTAAACCGGTGAACAACAAGAGGTTTACGAATAACAGAGTAACAGTGACGCCGCATCACAGTGATACGCTAAACTTTCGATGAAATTGAGGAATTACGGCTTATGGCTCTCCCATAGTTGAGTACCAAGTACTCAAAGTCGTTAAACACTTTTTCTAAACGGAAATCGCCGTAGAATAGGATGAGTATTATATATTCTTGTCTATTACTGACACAATGTACGAGATTTATCATAAGGAATTTCGGGGCATGGATGGATGAATGGATGAAAAACTTTTATTGGGGTCCTGAAGGATTCCACCCCCGTTTTATAGGGGTAGGATCGCGGGCCGCTCCCACGTTGGGACGGGGAGGCCCAGCGTCACCGCCGCGTCGTGGGCCTTCTGGACAGCCTTGAGTTGTTGTATGAGAACCGGACTCGTGAGCATTAAATGAAAGGAGTTCTCAAAAAATTCTTCATTTTTTTTGTGTAAAGAGGGGCACCTCCAGAGCATGTGGTTAAAATCACTGCGATTCTGGCAGTCCGGACAAAGTTCTTAAATATCGGAGTAATGGCTATAGGTTACGAGGCTAGGGTAAGTTCCCGTCAGAAGCATGCGAAGAGAGATTGCCTGTGGCCTAGACAACTTTTCGTGTGACAATGGAAAGGACCTACGGCCTAATTGATAATGCTTCGTGATCTCGTTGAAGGTAGTCAAAATGTCCCTAAAATGAAGGCTGGGGGCTCACTCTTTTGTCTTAGAAGCACAAGTCCCGGCGCGGTAAGTGAAGCCTCGCGCCTTGGAGTGGGCTAGCTCGTTGACATTTGGAAGGCCTCCGACCCTCAAGCCAAGGTGAGCAGGGAACCAAATAATTGTGTGATGAGTGAGTTCCTTGTGAGTGAGAGTTCTCAGAATTTCCTTGCACACGAAACCAGAAGCGAAGGCTCGAGCGACACGCCTGCCCGCGTTGTACTGTGGATGCATATTTCGTGGAAGGGGGGCACACTTTGATGCGAGAGCGTATATAATCATCGAGAGGCGTATTACGCACTTCGAGCGTCGGAGTGTTGACTCCAGTGTCAACCAGAATCTTTCTCCCCGCTGGTGTGATCGAAAGCCTGGCAACCTGTGCCGTTTGTTGAGCCTCGATAACTTCTTCAAGCGTGTTGTGGACTCCAAGTTTCATAAGGTTCTCAGTGCTTGTGCGCATAGGAATGCCAAGAACTTTCTTGATGCTTTTCCTCATGAGGATGTCCAATTTATATATTTCATGGAGTTGCCACCTGCACATAGATGCGACATAGCTTATGTGGCTCATCAAGAATGCATGGAATAATCTGAGGAGGTTGTGCTCTCGAAGACCACCCCGACTGTTGGAAAAGCGTGAGATTAGTCGGATGACCCCTTCCGCCTTAGAAGTCAGACGGTCGATCGTGCGGCTGTTCTGTCCATTAACCTCGATAATCATGCCCAGAACGCGTATGAAGTCCACCCTTGGAATACGCTGCCCCTTTGCCATGTGCAGCCTAATGACGATGTCGGCCAATGGTTGCCAGTTTTTGGGTTTGGGTCCCCGTCTCGTGGGTCGACATAAGAGAAGTTCGGACTTTGCTGGCGAGAGCTTGGGGCCCATTTCTTTTATGTAGACTTCAACATAGTCTACGGCCTCTTGAAGAGAGCTCTCCACAGAGCCCTCCGAGCCACCGACACTCCATATGGTGATGCCGTCCGCGCAGATAGCAAACTTCATGCCTTCTTGGTTTTAGAGCTTTGCGGCAAGGCCGCACATTGAAATGTTAAAAAGCAGTGGGGAGGCGACTGAGCCCTGCGGGGTGCCGAAGGAACCGAGATCGTAGGGCTCAGACTTGAGATCCTCAAGCTGTATGGTGGCTTTTTTATTCCTGAGGAACGAGCTGGTGAACTTGTGAAAGTTGGCTCCTAAGTTGAGAGAAGAGATGGAGGCAAGTATCTGGCAGTGCGAGAGATTGTCAAAGGCCTTTTCAAGATCCAGACCGAGAGTAGCTCTAACGCCTTTTGACTCCTGATCTATGATGTGATGCTTCAGCATTTTCATTACGTCCTGAGTAGATAGGTGTGGTCTAAAACCTACCATGTTGTACGGGAACAGGTCAGTCTTCTTTATATGCTTTGATATTCGATCGTTGATGACATGCTCGGCGAACTTGCCTATACAGGACGTCAGTGAAATGGGTCGTAAGTTGCTAAAACTGGGACTCCGGCCAGGTTTACATATGAGAATAACCGACGCCCTTTTCTATTGCTCAGGGAAAGTCCCCGTCTCCCAAATACGATTGATTTCTTTGGTGAAATAGGTGACAGAGTCATCGTCTAAATTTCGTAGTGTCTTGTTTGTAATGCCGTCTGGGCCTGGGCTGGAGTTCCCAATAAAATTGTTTAAGATGGTCCGGATCTCTGCTTCCTGGAAGGGCTTGTCCAATTCTAAGGCTGGTGATCCCGTGTATTGCGCGTAGCCAGAAGGAGGCCGGGTTGTGTCCAAAGGGAGGTATCTCTGTGCCAGACACTTCGTTATTTCCATGTCCTATTTAACCTTCCTTTCTGAGTGCAGTATTCAGTCTACCAAGCGCGTCTGGTTGGATTTAGATTTGGTGTCCTGCAGCAGGTGTTTGAGGAGGTTTCATTTTCAGCCAACTTTCATCTGACCATCCACCTTGTTGCAAATTTCGTCCCAATACTGTTTTTTCAGCGTCTGACAGTAAGTCGTTATTTCTTGGTTAAGACTTGCGACGCGTTTTCGCAGTCTTCGATTCATACGGTGTGCTTTCCACATTTGCTAAAAGGGCGCTTTTAGCCTCAAGAAGATAAGCAAGCCTGCTATCCATTTTATTGATCGGAAGATCAGTCTCTATCGTTATGGTGGCTGATTTGACGTCTTCGACCAGCTGAGACAGCCACTTGTCGAAATTCGGTGAGTCATTATTCTCCTCTGCGCTCTCCGCTCTGATCTCACAGAAGAGATCCCAATCTGTGAATTTGAAAGCTGGTTTGCTTGAATTTGTAATGTCGTACTCAAAATACAATGGTCACTCGCCAAGTTTTCTCCCAAGTTTAACCATGATACCTCCTCCGTGGTTGCAACAAAGGTGAGGTCTAAGGTAGTATCCCTAGAGCAAGAATTTCCAGTGCGGGTAGGAAACGTGGGGTCAGTGACCAAAGTAAGATTCAGATCCGATACCACTTACCAGAGCTCGGCTCCCTTGGCAGTGGTGCGAGGGTAGCCCCAAGCTTAATGGGGTGCGTTGAAATCTCCCGCTATAACTATGGGCACGTCCACTTTCCAAGCGATTATAACGGCTTTTGATAACAATGAGGTGAAGTGATGGTGCCTGCCTTTTGGAGAGCTATATATGTGGAGAATGAAAATGCCATTTTTTAAGGTTGCTGCCAGGTATAATTTCTAAAAGAGAGTGTTCAATCTTGCTGTTTGCCATGTGCAAATTGTGCTCAATGTAAGTGTACTTCTTGGACACAAACGCGCAGATACCGCGGCCATCTGCAGGTTTCGTGATGTGATGGGTGTAGCCTGGCAGGCTCATTGTTTCCGTAAGCGTCTCCTGTAGCATAATAACATGTGGTTGAATTGGCTAGGATTTAATATACTGCTGGAGAGCTGCATCTTTGATTGGAAGCCCCAGAAGTTCCACTGCCAAACTACGAAATTGTTAAGGTGTCCCGCCATTGTTGGAACCCTCAAAAGCTCTCTCCTGAGAGACGCTACGGGTTGCCACCTTCTGCATGATCCTGACCTTAAGTATTACTTGGGCCGGAGTAGCCTCGGTCGATTCTAAAGCTTTAACTTGGTCAGTCTCGATCTTTGTGACTCTGCTGTCCAATACCGCAATCGACTCGACCACCACCCTGAGAGCATTTTTGATATCATTCAAGGTATCTTTGACCTCTGTTTTAAAATCTCTGTCCGCGTTATTGGCCGGTTGTGCTAACGCTTTCCTTTTTGTTGGTTTTACCCCTGGATTGACGTCCATGGATAACTCATCGTGACTCGCATCCGATGTGGCCTCTGTACAGAGAACTGTGTTTGAAAGAAACGGAGACGAAACCTGCCGTGATTTCCTTAGGTCGGCTATTTCAGCCCTGAGTTGCTTGACAATGGCCATGAGGTTAGCATTTTCCCTTTGCATCTGCGCATATATATCTCAGTGTTGCTCTGGATTGGTACCCCCCTTTACCTGTGGTTGGGAGCCCTTGATCTTGGATGCCCAGGTCCGGTGCTGATTTCCTTGCTGCACACCATTGCGGACGGTAGGCACCCATGAGCTAGAACGGGGCTTGGATCTAGAATGTCCTCTGGATCTCGAACGGCCCCTTGCTCTGCCTCTGGAACGGGATCGCCCTCGTGGTGGTTGTAGCTGTTGGCTAACGTCACGTGGGCGCCAGCTGCTGCTCGAGCGCTCAGTCGTAGCGCGGCCACCTGCAGCGGATGGTGGCGATAGGAAGTCTCCTCCACTATCTGTGCAGTTAATGTCGTCGGCGTCTTGTTCCTCAAATTCTATCGTATATTGCATCCGTCACTCTCGTCTTCGTCGACGGACTATGTAGGGCACTTGAAAACGATGCTTACACGTCTTGTCTGCCGTGAGATGTGGACCCCCACACAACTTGCAATCTGGAGTGCAGACGGGATCCTCCGAAGAAGATGACATACCACACCCTCTACAGATTACCTCCTCTGGATGGGGACAAACATCGGCTCGATGACCTAGCTTTCCACAGGCTAAACAGACATCCGTCTGTCGACGATACAGGGTGCAACGAACCAAACTATTTCCGCATATCACGTAATTTGGCACTTTTAGTCCGTCAAATATGATGATCACCGTGGTGGAATTCTTGATTCTTTTCACTTGGAGTTCAGTCGGGTTCCTTGGGTGTACAATAAGTGAATAAAGTTGTTCTTAACCGATGTCCGCGTCAACACCCCTGATGATACCTTTGCAGGTGTCATCGGGGGCAGCTCTGTGGGCACTAACATCAAAACTGGCGGTACTGAGAGTAATGGCGGTGATCTTGGAATACGCTTTGGCGTTCCTCTCCGCTGGAGTGCTTATAACTGCAATGTTCTGCATCATATTCGGGCATACCACGTCTTCCGTGAGTTCTTCCTCACTGAGCGCTGCAGCCACTGCAAGTGCCTTCGCGAACTTACGTTGACTTACAGTTCTCATGTCCAGGCCATTTCTAGGTCTCACGATGACTCGAACGTAATCTCTTGGAACGTAAGGAAGTCTAGAAGCAGCGATAAGACGCTTCTTCACCGCAGCCCGGGAACGCTGATGTGACCACGCGTCGCCGTGGATGGAGACGCTTGCTTGGGTCTCGGTCCTGGGGGTATGCGTCCCACGAAGTTTACGTTTAGTGGTAGCCACAGACCATCCAGAATCTTGAAGATTATCGGGAGTGATATCCTCCTCATCAAAGGAGACTTGCATAGACATTCCGTGCGTAGAGTGCTGAAACACCCTTCCGAGAAGGGCCGGCGGCCGCTCCGCCGTAGCCTCAGCCTAGCGCGCTCGGCTGAGCAGATGGGCAACCAGAAGAGCCTCGAAAAAGGGTAAAAAAACTCACCCACAGTGAAATACTTCGTGTCGATGTAGTCCGTGCGGTTTTATGCGTCGACTGGCACCAAAAGACGCTCACAAATGCACGAAGAACTGTCAAAAATATTTTCGAACTCGGAGCCGATGTTTTCACATCCACACGAGACGACGTCCCCCGAGCATGGATGATACTAGAATTTAGGTAGGCGAGTTGCCTTCATGGGAAGTCCATACGCAGTGCTGGAAACGCGGCTTCAAATCCATGTGCGAAGTTATTTTTTAACGGTGAGCCTGTTTTTAGTCGAGAATTGCACGTCCGATGGCGTAGCGCTCATCATTTAGTGCACTTGATGAAGTGCAGAAGGTGATGGTTTTTCGTGAGTTAGCACTTGCATAACGACAAAGACTACTGCTGAAGAAAAAGTCGCCTGCCGTGAGCGTCAGCGAGAGCTGACTCAGTAGCGGGTATGTCGTTGGTGAGCAGACCACGATGTTCCGATGCGAAGACTTGAAAAACATGTAAGTATAGTCGCTACTTTGGACGTTGCCCACCATGTGCCCACCACTTGCCCACCAAATACGGCGAGCGCGAGGCAGCAATACATTGGAATGGAATACGGTGTTCTTATTTGGACTGCCATCTGACCGGTATTGTGTGAGTTTCTGCCGGCTCAGTTCTTCATAGTTGAAGACCTTTTGTAGCCGTCACCGTATGACAACCTGATGAAGTAATGCCATCAGCATTGCTGCTTCAACAGTGTTCGTGGAGTTCTTTCGATTTTATTTGTTTCCGTTGTTTGTTAGGGGGAATGCACGTTACAAGCCATCACATGATATGCGTGAGAAAATGCGGTAACCTCTTCCTATTGCTACAAGGTATTTGAAACCTTCCAAATGTGAATGCCACGTCTTGCGTTCATAAATTCCACCAAACGAATGGCAAGCAAAGTGCGCAATAGAATGTGTTACTGCGCGGGCCACCACAACGGGTCCTTCAAATTGAGTATAGGAAAGCTTCGGGATAGAAGACTGGCGGATCATGGTATGATTGCCACGTGGCTGCATGGAAGCAGGGATGGTTGGCAAGGTTCAATCTAATGGCTCCTAAAGGGGTTGTTCGAGTAAGCTTGTGTGGGACATTCTTGCAGCAGGTTGGGTTGCTTAAGCTTTCATGACGTAAGCAAAATCTGAATAACTAACTTTTTAGCAACAGGTGACCTACTTGTTGATTACAACATTATCATAGTTGAAATGCAACTCCTAAGAGTAAATATTCCGAGTTCTCTTAGATCTGTCACAACGAACAGTGACCGAATTCTCATCCTAGCGACGGTTTCCACCGAGTGACACTGCAGCCGCTATACTCTCAACCTTTGCTTAATGCAACCAATGGCTGAGCGGCCAGAATGAAGTGCATGTCATGGCCACGATGTTTGCTTTGACAGCGTTTGCTTTGACAGCGTGTTTTTACACCATGTTCGCTTAAAACTAGACGTGCCCCAGTTGTCAAGTGTTCTTAACGAGCTCGAGTCAAGTGTTCTTAACGTTGACTCGAAGGTATCAAAAGTAAATCCCGTCAGGGGCAGCCGTAATGCGATAGAGGCGGAAATGCTGGAGGCGTGTATTAAGTTTAACAACACGCTAAAGAGCAACCGCTGCTCAATATTTCGAAGCTGTTGCAAACAAGGTTCTATTCCAGCTTAGCCAGGGTCAGCAGGAGCGCGGCCTCCTACGATCTTCTTTGTCCGAATGGTGGAGATTCCTTCTGCACTTTAGAGCATATGCTCTGGCGGTGTCCCTCCTTACGGCACAACGATCGTCTCTCTAAAAAAGCAGACTGTTGAGAGCTCAAGAGCTCGGAACTCGCCGCTCAGCTATGAGCTGTCTGGAGGGCCCACGACGCTGCGGTTAGGCTCGGCCTTTCCCTCCCGACGTGAGAATTGCACGCGGCGGCTCCTCCACCATAATGGCTACTTTTCTAGGCACCACTCAGGAGTATGATAAAGTTCATCGACTGTCTGTCCGCCTGTCTCTCTGTTTCCAATAGGTGTTCGTCATAATCAAATCACGGTTTTGAGAAGCAAAACTCCAACAATTTTGTTAATGCTTACTGCGAGGTGGTTGTCGCTCGAGGTGGTTGACGCAAGATGTAAGAAAGTGTGCGTGGGCCACCTCTCGTTTAGTCCTTGGAATGTCCGCTGGATGGCTGTGCTTCTCTATGCTGAATATATGATGAAAAGATGCGAGATGGTGGTACTTGGAGTGTTGACTAGATAGACGAACGGACACACAGACAGATGCATGGACGGACGCATGGATGTCTGCACGGATGGATGGACGCATAGACGAATGCAGGGTCGGATGCATGGATAGACGTGTAGACGCGCGAACAGACGCACGCATGGACTGTCGCACATACGGATGCATATAAGATGAAAAGATGCGAGATGGTGGTACTTGGAGTGTTGACTAGATGGACGAACGGACACACAGACAGATGCATCTGCGGACGCACGGATTACTGCACGGACGGATGGAAGCATGGACGAACGCAGGGATGGATGCGTGTAGACGCACGAACAGACGCACGCACGAACGGTCGCACAGACGGACTCATATATGAAAAAAAGATGCCAAATGGTGGTACTTGGAGTGCTGACTAGATGGACGAATTGACACACAGACAGATGAATGGGCGGACACACGAATGGCTGCATGGACGGATGGACACATGGACGGACACAGGGGCGGATGCATGGACGAACGCAGGGACGGACGCACGAACAGACACACGCACGGGCGTGCGGATGGATGCATGGATCATCACGCAGATGGGCGCATGGACGGACGGAAGCAAGAACGAATGGACGGACGGATGCTTCGCCCCTCTTTCCATCATTCACCCCGTGGATATGCTGCCATTTTTTTTTCTTAGAGAGAGAGAGATAAAGATGCAAGGAAAGGCAGGGAGGTTACCCAGACGCACATCCGGTTTGCTACCCTGCACTGGGGAAGGGATAAAGGAGAGAAAAGAGGTTGCAGAGAGATGAGAAGGTACCTTTTTTTTTTCTTAGTGTTACTTATAACCTTAATGTGCTCCGTATGATAGCAGCCGGCCACTTTGGCGACAAGACTACAACGTTTAAGAAAGAGCTTGGTCGACGTGCCACGTTCCAAGACAAATGTTAAAAGCGTCAACTTGCAGTGTTTTAAAAAAATAACAAGAAAAACAAATCACGTACGCATTCTGACTGTATGACCTCATTTTTTCGTGTGTAAAAAAGAACATGACTGATGGCACAAAAATAAATATTTAGTTAACTGAAACCTTCGGCTGATTACAATCAATAGCAATTATCACACTACAAGACTATATACATCTTATATTCTTGGAATGTCATAACCAGTGCTTTAGGATAGGTTGAGACGTCTGAAAACTCTGAATCATAGTTCACGACTGAAGGGAAGACAACTCTATACGGTCACCGTTTTCCACTCCTTATGCTCTCCCATATTAGAGTACCATGTACTCTAAATCGTTAACAACTTTTCTAAACACCTTACGCAAGTAGTAATTTGGGAAGAACATATTCAGAAAAGCATCGCAAAAATAGAGAAAAATCGCAATGTGGAACGTGTGGTACGACGCATCTGCCACCACCTAGTATGCCTGTGCTTCTTCTACGCTTTTTTTTTCTTTCTTGTGATTTTTTGGTATGAATGGGACATTGCCGACGTTCAGATTAAGCAATGCTTTCTCGTCAAACGATAAAATTGCTAGCATGAGTGTGTACTTACAGAGGTGCTCGGGAGATCGCGCTGTAAGAAAAGAGGTGAAGACAAAAGGAATGACGTAAATGACGAGACATTTTTCAAAACGAAAAGAAGAATTTGTTACCTTATGTGGTGCACTTGTCATCATCAAATGTTGAATGCAGAGACATGCTATTTGTGGTAGCGCATGTTGCTCTGTGATAATATATATTTTTATTATTTGATATGTTTCATTTTTTCACTCGCTGTCTAAGCCATTTTTTCACTCGCTGTCTCACAAGTTCAGATCCTGTGGGTGGCAAGTTATTTTTTCATCCACTTTTTTTCTTCACATTTACATTACAATTACTTCTTAAAGCATTAACTATACTTTCCTGGGCTTTGTCTGTTAGTTCCCCCTAATATTCCCCTGTTATGTATTAACCCGAGAGGGGCCTTTAATGAAAAAAAATATATTATGAAAAAGTTATGATGATGATGATGATGTTGAAAACAGGTGAGTTAAAAGCAGCATACATCGTGATATGTACGCTTCTTTCTTCATGCACTCCATGCGGGCATACTTTTTTTTTACATTTTCTAACCGTTTTCTCCAAATGGGCACAATCAACTACCCACCAGACTATTTGTACCGTTGATCGAAATAATTAGTTTATTACTCCATATTACCTCTAACAGATATATGATGCTACAGCGCCTGGTATGCCAGTTGAGTAGGGATACACCATTTCCGAAGATGAAGAAGTGGTAGTTAGTGAAAACACTTTCTTGCGGATATTGAAGTAACTACTTCTGGGACACTCGTGTTACAGCAATAATAAAGATTGGGTGAGAAAGTTCTGTGATTTGTTCAAGTGAAGGCCAACAGACCACTGTTACCGTGTCCCCCATTTCTTTTCTTTCTCTTTTCTTGCTTACCTTTTTGCTCTACTATACCCCACAATGCTATGCTTTTATTCTCTCAATTCCTTTCTCTATTTTTCTCTGTCTTTTTCTTCCTGTATTTTCGTTTGTTTTATTGCGATAGCGTTAAAGAGCTCGTGTCGCAGAAAACCTGCCGCCGGCATCGGCCCCAATGGTTGTGAGCGAAAAATCGAGTTGCCGAGATAGCCGCGAAAGGCCGCTACTTGCCTACGCGTGTGCACGCGATCACACTGAGAAAGCCGCGCATACGAAGAAAAAAAAGTGCTCAAGGTCACGAGGCGTGGTAGTTTCTTTGCCCTGCCACCCCTCCCTGCTTAGCTTCCAGCGCTTTCGTCGGGATGAGAGAACAGATAATGCAATCGCAGCATGCGACAAACCTTTGTAACTCCACTCGCTCTGGGCGGATTCTTAAAATTCTTGCGGTATTGAATTTGTGAGGCAATTAGCTCTTCTAGTAATTGATTCTATGGTTACTTGAAAACGTGTTTCAGGGCCCCTTTAACGAATTTCGTTCGATAGCCTATTATGCGGTAATAGGGTGCGCAGGTCCAATCTGCTGTGTGCGTGTTTGTGTGCGTACATGTGTATGTAATAAAACAGATGAATAAGGATGCACTTAGCAGTTGAAGGGTGCACTAGGGGCCGGATTTTGCTGTCGCGTCAACTCTTAAAGGCGAAACTTAAGGGTCCCCCAATTTCTCTTTGTTTCTGCAGTCGTTATCTTTTCCTCATTTTCTTGTGCATATAAATGTGGTTATATGCTTATCTTTCTAAGTGAAGCGGAGCACAGCTATGCAGGGTTGCCATTGGTGGGTGCTTTGCGTCTAGACTACGTTAGGGCCCCGCGGCGGCGCTCTAGGGGCTAAGGTACTCGGCTTCTGACCCGCAGGTCGCGCGATCGAATCCCAGCTGTGGCAGCTGCATTTTCGACGGAGGCGAAAATACTGTGGGCCCGTGTGCTCAGATATGGGTGCACGTTAAAGAACCCCAGGTGGTCGAAATTTCCGGAGTCCTCCACTACGGCATCCCTCATAATCATATGGTGCTTTTGGGACATTACACCCCACATATCAAAGCCCGCGAGGCGGCTGAGGAGCTCGACATCTCAGTCCCCACGTGGGAGCAGCCCGCAAGACAATGATCTGTGTTTTGGTAGACTAAATAAAAGTTTATTCAATCCAATGTACCCCAAATATCAATAAATTGATTAGACGACGGAAGCATTTCGTTTGGGGCAAACATTTCAGGTTAGCGCCATGGTTATACTCTGGCTACTATCAACGTCTTTTTTGGAGCACTAAGTGGAACGTTTTCATACTATTTGCACAGACAAAACACTATTTCATGTTAATAGCGGTTGCATCGCAAACACGAAAGTGTTGTGAGAATAGCTTACGGAAAGCGAGGAACGAAAGCCATACAGATACAATGCAGCGCTTGTGTTGTCCCTTCTTGCTTTCCGTTCCTCGTCTTCCGTACGCTTTTCTTCCAGAACTTTCACACTTGCGGTGTAACCTGTATTGACATGGAAATAGGCTAACTAGCCCAATAGCCGTTCTTTTTCAAAACGCTATTAGTTCAAACACTATTAGTGTTATTTGTTCTGCCGCATCAGTCGATGTGCGCATGCATTCTTACGCCACCAGGAGGCTGGTGTCTATCGCGGCTCGACAATGCAACGCAGGGTGTGCTTGCGAAGTGGCAAAGTTGCATCGGTGTTGGTAAACATGTCACTGGCACGCCACCCTCGCTGCCCGGCGTCTATGCTGACGTTAAGCACAAGTTTCAAATGATAATGCGCCATACGTGGTCACGTTGAACATCACAAAAATTAAGACTCGCGTCAAAATGTAGATAGATTGTTTACCTAAACGAGCTTTGACTGTGTGAGGTACGAAAAAAAATTGATCAAGAAAGGTAATGTTTAATGCTCACAGGAGGTAGAGAACACAAATAGGACGAGCACGGCCATGATGACGAGTGCCAGGATACATACACCCACAGGAAGAAGCCTAGAGCTGGCTCCTTGTATCCTACAAGAAAAGAAAAAAAAAAGAAACAAAGAAAGAAAGAAAGAAAGAAAACAACAATGTCGCGTCAAGTGATTACAGTAATGCATGACAGACACCAAAGAACGGCATTCACCTTCTAAACCTCTTCATTCTTTAATCTTCCTCTGTCGCACAGCATGGCACTCTTTTATTTTATTTTTCCCTTTCTGAAGTACGTTCACAGGAGTGCTGCGTCCACCAAATGTGCTCCGAAATTGTAGGTGGATTTAGAGTAGCACAGCATAAACGAAATCGTAAACCTAGCGTGGTTCGAAAAGTGTCCACTTGTGCGGTGCACCGGATATGCGTATTTTTTAGGGGCGAAGCACCTTAAAGAGGCCCTGCAACGCTTTTTGAGCATGGTCAATAAACTCTGCCAATCGGCAGTAGAAGCTTCCGACAACCCACGAGCTCAACGATATAGCGCAGTATGCGCAGCCTGGAATACACAATAAATTATCAAATTCAGCTAAAAATTGCTTTCTCATCCCTCGGCAATGACGACAGACGCTCAAAAATCGCTCGTGGAATGCCCATCTATCAGCTATGGCTGATTTTTAACGTGGCGTGCTCAGTTATTACAGGGATCGCCGTGAGAGGCCGTCACGTGTCCACGCGTTCGTGCGCGATTGCACTGAAAAACGCCGTATTAGAAGAAAAAAAAAGTGCTCAAGGTCACGAGGCGCTCGTGACGTTTTTTGTTTGCTCCTCCCAATCCTCCCTGCTTAGCTTCCAGCACTTTTTGGCAGGGGGGGGGGGGGGAGTGTTTCAAGGTCCCTTGAAGCTGTGGGTCATGCATCCCCGATGTATGAGTAGTCGTAGTAGTAGAAGTAGTAATAGTAGTAGTAGTAGTAATAGTAGTAGTAGTAGTAGTAGTATAGTAGTAGTAGTAGTAGGTAGCCACGTTTCGTCCTTGGAATGTCCGCTGAATGGCAGTACTTTTACATGTTGAATATTTGATAAAAACATGTGAGCTGGCGGTACTTGGATTGTTCAATAGATAGATGGACGGACGCATGGACATACGGTCGCGCGGACGGACGAATGGATGAACGCACGCACGTACGCACGACCACACGGACGGACGGTTGCAAGAACGAACTGTCAGACGGATGAATGGACGCACGGACGTAAGAAAGAACGGAAGGACTGACGGACGCTTCGCCTCACTCATCATCATGTCCTCCTTGGATATGCTGCGATTTTTTTGCGTTTACTTGTACGCAAACAGTAACTATCCTCCCCAAGGACCCTCTTAGGAGTAGCTGAAGAACTTGTGTATGCAGAAGCATCAGTTTGGATATTTAGTGCCATCTGTGCAGTGACAAAAAAAATACATCCGCCAGCATGAGAATTGCAATTTTTTATCGGTGCTAGGGTTTGAACTCAAGCGTCAGCAATCTGAAGTCAACTGAACAACTCGACTACAGGCACCAACGCTTGCAAACTGTGAAAATATACGAACCATGTGAGTGGCTCGTATTCGAGTAGGTTATAGTACATAAAGCGAAGGTCATAGAGCCTTCAAATTTTGATGTGATGCCCCTAGAAATAATTAATAATTTCGTGTGGGGAAAACGAGGATATAGGTTAGGAACATAACAGGAGCAGTGCTTGTGCAGTAAGCTTTATTCATCTTTTTCCCCGTCTTTCATGATTAAAGTTATTCTGAAAATGGACATGTTCACCCAAACAAACAAGTTGTTACCATAATGAAAAAAAATCCCTCTAGATATGTGTGTGTGTGTGTGTATGGGGGGGGGTGGTGACTTGAATATATTATAAAGTAGGGCTCAACTTACTGGCCCAAGCGTCCTTCGAAATCCGTATCCTTCGATTTGTCCGTCATCTGTTCGGAGTGAGACTTCCGGCCGGTCTCAGAGAAGTTGGAGCCCTGCGTCTCGCCAGACACGGCAGAGACGTTGGACGCCATGTTCGAAGAGGCGTTGGCGCCCGTGCGAGTATCGCTGGTGAACATTGTTCCCGATGTCTGACTCGCTCGACTCTGCCTTTCCAAAGTCCTGTATCCTCGCTGCCCGTTTGCCATTGCGTGCCAATGGAAGTAAATTTGCGTATTAAAGAGGCAGACAACCTTTGTTCAAATGCGAGTCACACAAATTTGAAGCGTGAAGTGCAAATTGCGGGTGTAAAGCTCAGCGATAGCTGAGAAGATGTTTTACTTTCACGTTAAATGGTAATCTTTCATGGCGCATCTACCGACACCGACAATACTTTGGCGACAGGCTTCAGTGCTAATTCTGGTGATTTCACACAGTAGTCTAGCTGGTTGGGATGAGGCTAGGTAGTAAAACTTCGAAGAAGAGCGCTTGTGCGTCGCCCAAGCATTGAAATGGCCGCTTGGGCATCATCAACGGACTCATGATGCGGAGTGGTTGTGGAAACGTTTAATTTTGCGCGTGTACGTGACGAAAAGCCCATACCGTGTTTTGACGTCAGGGTACAATAACGAAACTATGTTTTAATAAAAACATACTTTACTAGCATTTTCGGAGTGCACTCGCCCTTAGCACTACGTTTTTATGCTCTTCAGAGTGTCGCCTTTCATTTGAGGCAAAGATTTAACTGATTTTTTGCGTGTCAGTACTCTTTTGAAACAATACGTACTTCTCTTTATTAAAACAGCTTAACAGGTAAATGTAACACTAAGCGAATATGGCGTTCGTTCATTGCGAATACTACAGTGGGCCTGTTAAGTTTTTGTCATGCTGGTGCGCGCCGCCAGAACACTGTCATCAGGAACGAGTATGAGCCAAAGAAAGTGGGTAATCTAAGTCGCATACTCGTGACGCTAGTGAAGCCAAGCTCAGAAAGATACTGAATGCTACTGACCAAGTTGAATAAAATTTTAAAACTGATATGTTGTGTAAGCTTCATAATTATAATAAATTATTTTGGTGTATGGTTGTGGGGTAAGCGTAATAAAGACAAATATTTTGTGTGTGATCGACGCATATCCACCTGCGAAACTTGTCTCATGTGTCCTAAACTTGAGAGTTAGGCTTTATTATGCTCCTTAGGCATGATAGATTTTATTTGTGATTGTATAAACCTGGTTCTATCTAAGAAAATACTAGTTATATTGTGACTGAGCTTCGCACCTCTGCTGCGAACTGCCCACATTTCTTTATAACAGCACCTTGGCCGCCCTTAGATAGGAGTAGCAATATTACACAAGGATGCAAGAACTACAAGTAAGCAGTATAAAAAGTCGCAGAAAAGTGGCGACATTGCGTGATCAGTAACTTATCGAATATGCATGCCTCAGCTTAGCTGTAGCCAACATATATTGCCAACTATAGTGATAAGTATATTGGCAAGAATAGTAGATATGTACAAGACTATGTTTGTTAGCATACTCCATCAAGAATTTTGACAATTGGTGTGATCGATGTGCTTGCTCATATACTTGTTTTTCCTAATCATACCTACTCGCAAGCTACTAGCAACGGTTAATAATTTTAATTTATTTATTGTCACATACTACATCCTGGTGTAAGGGCTATCACAAGAGTTTGTACTGAAGACTAATTAATATAAGAAACTGAGAATGAATGAAATAAAACAGCATCGACAGGTCAAATACTTACAAAACCTACCATAAACATGATTTTATAAATATTTCAAAGCTAGCAGTAAGGATTAGTGTATAGTAGTTTTTGGTGCTTTCAGAAATTCATCTTTTTCGAATGAATAATCGTGACCTGTTATGGTATTCTTCATTTCAAGATACGCGGCGAAAGAATTAAACTTGGTGAAGTATATGCGATGATGTTGTTTTGTCAAGCGTTATGTAGTTGTTGTGCGATGAACATTGAGACGAATCGGAAAAGTAGTGGAGTGTTTCAGGCACTTGTTGTCGCGTCTTTTAGAAAGTGAATTAAACCGAGGTTTGTCAGGTGAGATGACGGTGAGAAATGAAAGTCATAGTGTCCGTATATGAAACGATTGACTTTCTTTTTGTATGGATTCAATGTGTTTTATGTAACCCAGTTTTGTGGGCGCCCTACCCTAGTACTGGTATGACGAAGGTTTTATATCTAAACAATTTTGTTTCTTTGGGGGCTAAACATAACAAATGGTTCAGGTAGCAGAGATTTTTTAGAGCTTTGTTGCAATTTATGTCTATTTGGTGAGACCATTGTAAGATTGTTGTGATAAGGAGGCCCAGGTATTTATATTGTGGGAGACGCTGTAATACATAATTCTTGAACTAATAATTAAACGTTAATGGGGGTTTTCGTCTGCTAAAACACATGGCAGCCGTCTTTCGAAAGTAAACGTTTATCTGTCAATTCTGACACCACTTTCAAAAGCTTAATATTGAAGCGTTTAGGAGTTGTACACACGAAAACCACGATATGTCTATCAGAGACGCCATAGTGATGGGCTTATGAAGTATTGACATTCTCATGTTTCTCAACGTGCATGGATGTCACACAGTACACAGGACCTCTACCATTGCACCTCCGCTGAAGTGCGATCACAACGAGAGATAAGAGGGTGCACTCAAACTAAGCAACAGTTTCTTTCTCACGGCTCGCGTACACAATAGAAACATTTTTTAGGTGATAGATTGATGAGGTAATATGCTCTGATACTGAAGTCATCGATGGTTAGCTGAAAAGTGGCTGAGGATAGTTGTTCAAGGTGCACCAATAAGATGCGTGACGCGTGTTTGTGCGAAGAATCTTGATCAACTGGGAGATTTTATGATGACGTTAGCGTGTATTCAGTTCGTTCCAAAGTGAGTTAGGACTGACAGTTAATGAACAAGTCTTATACCAATACTTTTTATGATGACAACAGAACATTTAATGCCAGAAAAACAAGCACTTAGTTTCTTGATTGGCACATTCATAATGATTATTCGTAGTTATCTTGAAAGTGATGTTTTAGAGTTCCGAAGTCTGCCACGTTGCGAGCAATGAATAAAACTAATGCAATGCCAGGCTAAAAGCACCAGCGCAAATTTCTCAGTTGTCCACATTCATGCAAATAAAGTATATGGTGATACTTTAAACAAATATGTCGGAACACGTTAAGATTGTAATACGCTGCAGCAGGAGGTTCATGTAGAATTTGAAGAAGACATATACAGGATGCAACATATTCTATTCTTCCAAAGCTAAATGCAATCCTTTTTTAACGTGTTTCTTTTTATCATCAGCCGTCAAAAATGGCAAGAGAAAGTCGATTTCCAGTCCAACGCCGTGGCGTAATGGTTGAGGTGCTCGGCTTCTGACCCGAGGGCTACGAGTTCTATCACTGCCGCAGCGGTCACCTTTTCGTGGAGGAGGCAGCGGTCACCTTTCAGTGAAGGCGACAGTGGTCACCTTTCGGCGGAGGCAAAACGCTACTGGCCGGTGTGCGGTGCGATGTCAGTGCCATTAGCAGAGCCAGGAAGTGGCACACTGCACCTCGCCCCCCCCCCTCCCCCAAATTCGCCTTTCGCCATGACATACAGAACGAAAAATGACGTTTAATGGTGGTGCCCCCCCCTCCCCTCGCCTTGTTAAAATCTCTGCTACGCCTCAGATAGGCACGGATAAAAGAAAACACCATATTTTCAATATTTCCGCAGCTCTCCACTATGGCGTCTCTCATAATCATATCGTGGTTTCGGGATGAAAAAGCCCACATATTATTACTGTAAGTCTAGTTAGAAATCACCCCAAACCTGGCAACGCGTGTGAAGCGGACAAAATTAGTTCCTGTAATCACGTTCCACCTGAAAGGTGAATGCGTAACTGAGCCCAAAGCAATGCGCATGGCGTATTCCAAAGAACTGCGTCTGTTTACCGACACAACAATGCCCATAAAGCATACTGTAGAGCGGCAGCATTCGCAGCCATTACCTGGAAGTTGACCTTGTTCAGAGTGGTTGACCTCCGTGGCTCCACAGCGGAAGGAATGAGGTGCTCTCTTGAAGCTGCACCTCTCGATCGTCTGAAGTCGTCCCATGTGTTCGGGAATGGAGCGAATATTGCCGGTGGTGGTGTAGCAATCTCTCTCGTCGTCTCCGAACGTGGGCGTTTCCTTCCCGATTCAGTAATCTTCGCCACGTTGAAAGAGCTCAAGATTGCTCTCTTCATGGCTGAAGATTTCTAAAATGGCTGAACCCTTTCGTTTCGTCTAAGAATAACGAGCTGGCAGAACGTGCTGAAAGGGTGAGCACTGATGATAATGATGATAACCTCTTCTCGATCGCGCTGGCCCAAAAAAGAGAATAGGCCAAGAAATGGGTAGCAGGATGCTTAAAGTGAAGGTTTCCTAACCTATCCGGAAATTTATTTTGGAAATGAAACATCGAAAGAAGTGAAAATTGTTATGATGAAGATGATTACCCTTTTTTTGTTAGCGTCTTTCTGTGCACAAACAAGTGAGCTCGATTGTGATAGACGTTAGCCGTCGTCTTTCTTCTCGCATCTCGGTAAACGTGTTTCATGTTCACGAAGGAGATTCTCTCCGCGGTTGTTTATTGAAGAAACGCGAAAAGAGGACTGAAAATAAGCATCATAAAACGTGAAAAAACAAGAGAAACAATCAATCATGTTCATAATAGCCACTAAGTATCATTTTTATCCAAGAAAAGACAAAGGATCGCAAAAATAAAAAACCCACAGAAATCTTCCTGCGTGTAGTATTTTATTTTATTTTATTATTCGATTCTTAATCTTTTTATTCATTTCTACTTATTCCGTTCTAAATAAACAAAATTTGAACTTTAATCTCCTAATTGACGTTAAAATTTTGGCGGTTTCTTTGAACCTCCTTCAGCTTGTGTATGAGCTGCAGCTTCAAGCGTCTCCTCTACTGTAATCATCTCTACTCTTACAACAAATCAAAAGATGGTGATATAGACGACGATGATCATAATGGCCTGTCTGTATGGCTCACAGGTACTCTAAAGGATTCACGATGAAACAAATAAGTTATAGATAAAAGTTATCACATGTGCAGAAACCATCTTCTTGTTTCTTTTCACTTATTGTGTTATTCCTCCCAATAATTTCTGTTTAACTATTTGTTTCTTGGCCGAGCCTCCTGAGTGGGTGTAAGCCATATTTATAGACCGTCACCATCATAATCATAATCATCATCTCAGAATGGTCGCTGCCACTGATATAGTTTGCCACTGCCTCCGTCATCGAAGGCGTGACAATCTGCCTGCCCCTCCGTTAGTTTCCCACGGGCTCCGTGAAAGGCCCTCTGATAAAAGTGCGATGCTACGGACTACGACAACTGCTGCTTCGTGCGCTGCTCAAATAAAACGGCGTCGACGGGCGAATGTCGCGCAAGTGTGTTCTGTGCGGTGATGAACATGCCAGGTGGAAGCGGGAGGCCTTCGTGCATTCACGTCTCAAGCTGGTAACTTTTGTCTCTTGCCCTTGTGAAGTTGAGAGCATCGCGACTCAACTGGCTACCATACACCCACCGATGCATGACTGAAATCACCTTATATTCACCGAAACGGCATGTCAGCAGGACTCTGCATGCCAAGCAGATATCCACAGAATGGTTACCGACCCGACACTCACACTCCTTTGTTGCAGCTGACCACACGTTGAAAAACGATTGAGGAAAAACACCTTTGATTTTGCTTGCATGGTTTGCGATAGCCTATGGTTCGATGAAAATTGCGCGATGTTCCTGTGGGTGCAGCGTCTCTGGAAAGTGCGCACCAGTCACGAGTCCTTGGTTGTCGTGATGGAGAAGGTGCGCCACCAGATGTAAACAAGTGTGCGACGACTTATGAGGGTGCTTTTGTCACTAAACACCAATGGACATTATATATTCATGTGCCATACACGTTGAAATACTTCGGTGAAGACAAGTTTAACTTTCTTGTGTTAGGGGTTTCTATATCAGAGAAATGGACCACATTTCTTTTTCCTAAACGTTAGAAACACCTGTGCTGCCTGATGATTGGTTGTGTACAAAAGTAATTTCATTCTATAAAAGTGGTAACAAATAATAAACACCTACAGGCTAATATTACTGACAAGCACATGTTGGAAATTAAGGAAGCTTATCATAAATGAAGCACTTTTGAATTATTTTGAGAACAAGTAATATGTTTAACCCGAACCAACGAGGTTTCAGAAGGAAGCTTCTGACAACTACACAGCCTTTATAAATTACGTATGATTTTTTGTTACAGCCGTTTTTTCTATGCAGCACATGGATGCCATAGTTATTGATTTCTCTAAGGCCTTTCGCCACGTTCTGCAGTCGTTACTCAAAAAAGAAACTCAAATCATTTGGCATTAACTGAGAAATAGTCTTTCGGATTGCTGCTTATCTTTCAGGTTGCACCCAGTATGTTTCTTTTAGTAATACCAAGTTCAGTCGTGCTGGCCTGTTTTCTGGCGTTTTTATATGATTCATGCTAATGACAGCACTATTTATTATTTATATCAATGACATCTACACTAATTTGAAACAGACATTACAATGTGGCTCTTTGCAGATAACTGCATCATATGCTTTCCCACTAGCACAACATAAGGCCTGGCGAGACTCCGCAAATCTTTAGAGAATACCGTAAAATGTCAAAAGCACGGTATGGAAGCTAACACAGAAACCATTAGTATTACAAGTATCTATAGAGAGACACCGCTTCATTTCAAAAACACCCTTTATGGGTCAGACGTTGAGCACTTGAATTTGTCAGACGTTGTCAGATTTCTCAGATTTGTCAGACGGGTCAGACGTTGAGCACTTGATAGTACGTGGGGTTCATAGCAACGGCATCTTAAAGTGGGATCCCACATTATGCAGATTTCTGAACGATGATTTACGCAACTACGTTTTTTATGGCGTAACCTGACAGGTGCTTCACCTCAAGTTAAACTAATACTGTAAAAAACGCTTGCTTAAACCGTCCTAGAATACTCAACAATAGTTTGCAACTCACACCATAAGAACGGAAACAATGGATCAGAAAAAAGTTAACAGACCTTTTAAACTTGTTTATTCCAACTTCCAAGTATGCTAGACAGGAGAGTTGATTGATTGATTTGTGGGGTTTAACGTCCCAAAACCACTATTTGATTATGAGAGACGCCGTAGTGGAGGGCTACGGAAATTTTGACCACCTGGGGTTCTTTAACGTGCACCCAAATCTGAGTACACAGGCCTACAACATTTCCGCCTCCATCGGAAATGCAGCCGCCACAGCCGGAATTTGATCCCGCGACCTACGGTTCAGCAGCCGAGTACCTTAGCCACTAGACCACCGTGGCGGGGCGCTAGACAAGAGAGTGTTTACGCGTTTTGTTTGGAAGCAACTCTCCAAATTCTTGCTAGCCAACGACAGTTAGCGAACTTGAAGTTTAATTTTATTGCGATAGCAATGAAATTAAACTTTAAATTAAACCTCGCTTCAATGAAACTTCGCATTTTCTTTTTCCTCTTTATCGGTGTTATTACTAAATCTTTCTTGATTGATTTGATGATTGATCATTTTTGAGGCAGCAGCTGTGGCAAGTGGTTCTTGGATCCCATTCTGATTGCTTCCTACTTGCTCTGCAGCTATCTGGATACAGCTATCTTCAGGGCACGTGTGCGGCTCATCAACTGTCAAGTACAGTGGCCTGTGAATCGCCTACATCCACGACGTCATCATCCGAAAGAGGGCGCCGACAACCGTGACGTCACAAGAATAAATAACGACGCTTCCCGTGGAAGTGCATCATTTTTTAGGCAGCAGCTGTGGCAAGTGGTTCTTGGATCCCATTCTGATTGCTTCCTACTTGCTCTGCAGCTATCTGGATACAGCTATCTTCAGGGCACGTGTGCGGCTCATCAACTGTCAAGTCCAGTGGCCTGTGAATCGCCTACATCCACGACGTCATCATCCGAAAAAGGGCGCCTACTACCGTGACGTTACAAGGATAAATAACGACGCTTCCCGTGGAAGTGCATCATTTTTGAGGCAGCAGCTGTAGCAAGTGGTTCTTGGATGCCATTCTGATTGCTTCCTACTTGATCTGCAGGTTGGTGTCCTTGTTTTCTGCTCACGTTAGTGTGTTCTCTTTTGCCGCAGCTGCTGCCTCCCAGTGCGTGTTTATCTTTGTGTATTTGCCATCGTTTGTGTATTTGCTGTCATGCCATCCAACGCAGAATTGGCCAAAAAATTGAAGCACTTGAGTCTTTGGTTCGCTTTAGTCTTGATACTCTTGCAAATGAACTTCCAGCTAAAATTAAAGAACAGCTAGCACAGGAAGGACTCGGGGAACATGCGTCCCTCAGTGATAGTGTTAAGTTTCTGTGTGACAGTTTCGACTCTATCAAAACAAAGCAGGATGAATCGAAACTAGCTAACAAGGAACTAGTTGCGCAAAATGAGGCACTGACTAGAAGGGTTGCGGAGTTGGAGCAATACTCGAGGCTCAATAATGTTGAAATCAAGGGCGTTCCGGTCACTCAGGGTGAGGACTGTGCGGCCATTGTTATGCAGATTGGCGAAGCTATTCAATGTCCTGTCAGGCTCAGCGACTTTGACACAGTTCATCGCGTTTCAACAAAATCGGATGAAAAGAACAGTGTTGCACGGTTCTGCTGCCGTGAAAAGAAAAACGACTTTGTTCGCAAAGCGCGTAAGACCCGTCCGAACACTTCTGATGTTGACCTCTCCGGTAGCTCAAGTAAAGCGATCTATGCCAATGATCACCTGTCTCCAGAGAACAAAAGATTGTTTGCTAAGGCCCTAACTCTGAAAACAGCGCACCAATTGCAATTTCTGTGGACAGACAATTGCCAGATGAAGGCGCGGAAGTCTGGTGATGGCAGAGTATATCGCATTATCAAAAACAGTGATCTTAGCATCTTTTCATAGCCACTGAGTCCTACGCCCATTTCGTGCTGAACACTCGTTCACTTTCATCTTATCATCATGATTTTGCTATCTTCTGACGAGGCTAAACATAAGCTAGATAATAGTAATCGCTCCTTGGTTCATTTCAACGCGCGTAGCCTGCGCAAAAATTCGGATAATATTTGTAACTTTATAGATTCACTCGCGCATTCTTTCTCCATCATTTGCATCTCTGAAACATGGCTCTGCACTTATGACGTCAATCTGTTCGGCCCGTCATCGTACGAAGCTGAGTACTGTCACCGTTGTTCAGACAGCTATGGTGGCTCAGCAATATTTATCGCCCCAGATCTGTCCTACACCCGCCGACAAGATCTTTCCTCAGGCATCTCGCATGGCGAATCCGTGTGGATTAAATTAGATAATTCTTTTTTAAACGATAAAAAAAACGTTATTCTGGGGTGTATTTACCATTCCCCTTCTTCGAATATGAGGGATTTCATTTCTCACCTGGATACCATTCTGCATCAGTTATCATCTGAAGGCAAGCGCGTTGTCCTAGTTGGAGACATCAACATCAACTTGCTTAACACAGACAATTGTGCATGCACAGAATATGACTGCTTCAGTGGATACGATTTTGAGTCTCTCATTTCATCTCCTACTAGATGTCCTATTTCTGGTGCTGCTTCATTGCTTGATCATGCCACCTGTAATTTCTCGCCCTCTCCCTCTGCAGGAGTAATTGATGTGAACATCACTGATCATTATCCCATATTTTTTGCTTTCAACGTTACGAAGCCATTTCATCCACCCACGCGTGTTACTTCCGTACTTGACCAGGAATTGTTTTTCAATGCCATTATTAAAACTGATTGCTCTAGTGTTACGTCCTTATGCAATGTAGACCAGGCATTCAACAAGTTTTCTTCCCTTTTCCTTAAAGCCGTAGAAGAATGTACTAATACTGTCAAATGTAAAAAGAGGTACAAATATCCTAAGAACCTATGGTTATCTGAGCGACTGCTAAAAAGTATGCGTAAAAAAGATAACGTGTACAGAAAAGTAAAAAAACAACCATTTAGCACTGCTTTAGCTTCACGCTGTAAAAGATACTCTAATGTTCTTTCGTGTCTCTTGAAAAATGCCAAGAAAAATTAATATGATGACCAAATATCTAGTGTAAACAACTCTAAAAGACAATGGCAGCTCTTAAACAATTTTCTAAATCGATCAATACATAGTTCCCCTTTGCAGAAAGTCATATATAAAGGCGTTACACATGATAACCCTGAAAGTGTTGCTGATACTTTCAGTAATAATTTCTTCGAAATTTTTAGTGAAAAACATAGCAGTTCTTGTTGTAATCTACAACGTTCTAATCATTCTTTTTTTCTTTTCCCCGTGAGCCCTGATGATGTTTCTACAGCAATCAAAAGTCTCAAAGAAACCGGCCCTGGTATAGATAAAATCTCAGCACGACACCTAAAACTTGCAGTAGACATTATTTCTGAACCACTTTCTATAATTATAAACCTTGCGTTCAAGCATGGCAGTTTCCCTACTTCTCTAAAAATAGCTAAAGTCCTTCCGATATTTGAAAAGGGCGACAAGCATTCTATTTCTAACTATCGCCCCATCTGTATTATTTCTTCCCTGAGCAAAGTCATCGAAAAACTGTTAATAACTCGGCTAAACAAATACCTTAATAAATTTAATATACTAAAGCCCTGTCAATTTGGCTTTCGCGGTGGAAGTTCTACTAACCTTCCTATGCTTTCCCTATCAGACTTCATCAAACACTCCATAGACGCAGGATTTGTAGTAGGGTCAGTTTTTCTAGACTTCACAAATGCATTCGATACCATTAATCATGTCATATCATCAAAGAAACTCTTTACCATTATTTATGTCATATTATCAAAGAAACTCGAATCATATGGTATTACAGGTCCATCCCTCAATTTGTGAACAGTTATTTTCTTAACAGAAAGCATACTGTTTACATATCGGGCTCATTTTCTTCTACTAAAACAATAAATCAAGGGGTTCCTCAAGGGTCATTACTGGGTCCGTTACTTTTTTTACTTTACTATAATGACCTTCCTGACAATATACACATGGCTCACTGCGTTTTATATGCTGATGATACTACCATTTCCATTGCTGATAGATGTATTGACAACGTCACTAATAAATTAAATGCTGTACTTTGTAGGGTGTCAAAATGTTGCCAGAAAAATTTCTTAATTATTATACCAAATAAATCTAAGTTTATGGTTTTTAGATCAGCTCAACGCAAGTTAACTTCCTCACCACAACTCACAGTTGACTCTCATGTGATTAATATCAGCGACAGTGTATCTTTTCTTGGCGTTCACCTCGACGCTAACCTTAACTTCACTCTCCATATTGCTCACATTAGAACAACGGCAGCATTCGGCATTCGCGCATTACTCAAAGCTCGCTCATACTTTTCTCATAAAGCACTCCTTTCACTTTCGCATTCATTCATTCTCATATCGCTTATGGCATCACATCATGGGGGAATACTTACCAGTGTCATGTTTCATCCGTACAACATTTACAAAATCGAGCTATTCGCGCTATTTTGAACTGTTGTCGTGACAGTAGCGCCGCTCCCCTTTTCAAAGCAATAAAATATTAACTGTTAGCAATCTATTCAGGTTTAGTCTAATTATGTTTGTGCATAAACAAATAAGAAATCAACTTTCTGCTAATTTCATTGATCCTAAGATGTTAGTTAATACTAACACAACCAGGTCTGTGGCTAATAACTCTTTACTTCCTAAGGTTCGTACTAACTATGGTAAATCATCTTCTCTCTTCTGTACCATCACCACATGGAATAATTTGCCCACTTCGCTAAAATGCAAAGTTTATTTATTTTCATTTAAAAACTCATTAAGAGTACCTGGTAAATAGTTGATCTATCTTCTTTGTGTTGTTTTATGCTGTATTATTTGTTTTTTTTTATTCCATGCCTTTTTGTTTTCATTCTGCTTTATATATTTTTGTTTACACGATTTTAACAGCTGCTTGTGCTTTTATTATTTGTAATCATCACCGAGGGTCCCGTTACAGTCTTGTACTTTGGGACCCTCGTCTGTATAATTTACTCCCTGTAACATCCTTTTATGACATGATAATAAACTGATTGATTGATTGATTGATTGATTGATATCTGGGGTTTAACGTCGCAAAACCATCATATGATTATGAGAGACGCCGTAGTGGAGGGCTCCGGAAATTTCGACCACCCAGGGTTCTTTAACGTGCACCCAAATCTGAGCACACGGGCCTACAACATTTCCGCCTCCATCGGAAATGCAAAAAGCCGGGATTCAATCCCGCGACGTGCGGGTCAGCAGCAGAGTACCTTAGCCACTAGACCACCGCGGCGGGGCAAATACTTAATCTTTCTTTGCGTCTATTTTTTTAATAAAGAATGACGCTGGTATTCGGGCACGTGGTGAACTTGAGGATAGGAGGAGAAGATGAACAAAATAGATTGGTGATAGACGGGAATCATGCTCAGCCATATGCGAATTTCTCGTTGACACCAGAAGAATTCCCTGGTAACACTATTCCCTATCATATTCTTTTTACTTTCGAATTCCTTTTACTGGTTCATTATTTTCGGTATTACTGTATTATTGCCCCGCCGCGCTGGTCTAGTGGCTAAGCTACTCGGCTGCAGACCCGCAGGTCGCGGGTTCGAATCCCGGCGGCGGCGGCTGCATTTCCGATGGAGGCGGAAATGTTGTAGGCCCGTGCGCTCAGATTTGGGCGCACGTTAAAGAACCCCAGGTGGTCGAAATTTCTGGAGCCCTCCACTACGGCGTCTCTCATAATCATATGGTGGTTTTGGGACGTTAAACCCCACATATCAATCAATCAATCAATGTTATTACTGTATTATTCTATTTGGACGCGCCATCTTTGGATTTTTCTTTATTTCTGTAGCAAGTGTTTTTAACATCATTATTTGTTAAAAGTGAAGAAATTTTCTCTTATATTGATCATTCGCTTCAAGGACAAACACCCGAATTGGGCTGGAGCCAGATATTCAAGGTAGAAGCTAGCAGGCAAGTGGCCATGTCAATTCATTTTGTTTCACTCAGTTACCATCTTACTGTTTGCTTTGAAATCTCGTGCCCCGTAAAATCTCTTGAAGGACAAGTGAAAATGTTCGTTGATTATAAAAAACCTCAAAACGTCCTTAATTTTAATGTTGAGACAGTATCCAGTGGTAGACACTAAAACCTTTATATCAAGGTTAGCTCACTTCTTTCTAACTTTCAACAACACGTCTATATTCATTCAGCGTCAAATGACTTGTATGTAAATAAAGTTTACAAAAATGGAATGGTTATCAAAATATTACGGCAACATTAGAGCCTACTAGTTCACGTGCGAATTAGGAGTATAATAAAATTACATAGCGATTTCTAGTATAAACTTCGTCGTACAAGAAAGGTTTCAACATCAAGACTCGATAGTTTATACGTCGCAAGAAGTACGGCGATCATTAGATCAGTGTAAATGAATCAGTCAATCAAGCCATTATTATATCAATTAGCTCAAGGACTAGAATACAGGTTCACAGCGTAGCTTTCAAATTCTGTTTCTGCACCGCAGACGACACAAAAATACCAAATTCTTCACTATATCCGCGATATTGTCATTACCAGCAGCAGAGACCGATGGACTAACTGACACAATTGCAGACACTATACCAGCAGTATTGAAATGATCTGCTAGGTCTGATAAACTATTACATTAAGAAAGGGTTAATACCTATAAAGGGAAGATTGCCCAAATTATACCAATGCTTGTAAGACAAAAAGCAGGCTAGAATCTCGACAACATAGGCCGTATTGCATTAGCTCTTTTATTCACAAAACTTCATTTCTGACGGCTAACAGAGTTTTATTGCAAAAGTGGCGAAATCTCTTGCAGAAATTGATTTTCTCACAAGGAGCAAAAAATTGGCGTTTTTAGTTCAGAAAGATGTGAGGTGGTCACTTAGGGTGACCACCATGCAATGAGGATCTACTGGCCACTTTCGGTGATAGTACAGCTCTTCATTTCTAAATTCCTTAGCGTTAGCTACTCATACAACATGCTCTCCTGCACAATCAAAAGTATAAAACAAGCAGATACTTTTATATCTATAAAGATATTCAGAGTCTGCCGTCTGGAGCACCTTGAGGACGACCGCAGCCGGAAGAAAGCATACGCAACATGTCACATTGTAGCCCGAACGCATTAGCGCCCGATTGCCAAAAACACGCGCTATTAAAAATTTAACATGTGAGGATCACGTGTATGAAGAGAAAAAAAATGAAAAGGTGGTGGCCTGACGTGACCACCGAGCTGGAAAAAGTTAGGACGTAATGCAATAATACTGATTGTAAAGTTACTGTATGACCGTACAATAAAATTTGTTGGTGCGAAGCATTTTTTGAGCTCACGTGGTAATGGTTTTCGGTAATGCTGTTTAACCGAAGGAGGTTTTAAAAAAAAATTTCCGGAGCAGAAATTCTTGCCCACAAGTGAAGCCGTGCCAACCGTAAGATGGCGGCTGCGGCAGACGTCTTACTATGGACATGATGAGCTGTTGACGTTCAGTGATTGAGAAGGAGCGCTTTCTCCACCCGCCCAACGAGTTTAACATGGCAACCTTTCAGGGACAGATAGTGCTCAAAGTGCATCCTTGTGTTACTAGTTTTCTTTAGTAAGCCTAGAAGTTAAGGTAAATTTAAGTAGAGATTAAGTCACCAATACTAGTCACTGCGGATTGTTTCTTTGGAAACAACAATGTTTTAATTTATAATTCACTTAGTCTTTACACCAACAAATTAAAATCTATTTGATCGTTAAGTGGGCACACACAGAAAATAGCATGTTTCTGAGACCTTAATAGAGCATAAGCTGGATTTACTACTGCGGAGAAAACGTCGCGGGAGCTTCCACAAAAGCAATTTATTTTAAAACTCCTTGGTTTAACCGCATACTCACGTAGACGAAGAACTTTGAATTCATATTACCTGGGACAAAAAGCAGTTCGCAACTTCAGTTGCCTTCGAGATATGTACAAAATTTATTTGAACTAACCCGGAAAAAAGTTGAGAAAAGTATCTGGATGTTCCTTGTAATAACTATGATTGAAATGCCAGGAAAGTAAAGTTGACGTACGAAACCTTTCCTTTATGGCTACCAATGTCGCTGGTAAACAATCTCACGTTTAGGCTAAACGCACGATTATACCCCATAAAAGGGACGAAGAAATGAACCTCGCTGTAGCTCATTTGGTAGAGCGACGGAGGCGTTGTTGGAAGGTCGCAGGCTCAATCACTTTCAGCCGAACGTTATCTCTCGTCCTTTTTTACCTCACATATTCGTAAAGGGATCACGTGCTATATGCATGACACTAGAAGGCAGATATTAGATTGTTCCCCACTTTTCACCAAGGCTACCAGCAACGCTAATGAACACTCCCACGTCTAGATGTACATACATCCCCGCCCTCTCCGCAAAGGAGTTGGGGGGTGACCGCCGCTATAGCTCCATTGGAAGAGCATCGAAAATGTTATTCGAAGGGGGCAGGTTCGGCCCTTGTAGCATCTCTTCGCTTGTTTTGCTTTCTTCGCATTTCCGTCATAGTTACTACAAATAACATCAACTAAACTTTTTTTTGCTCTTCTCGTCTTCAAGTTTTAACTAATGATTCGCTTAACAAATAAGGCACCAAATCCTTAAAATTCCTCTTCTTTCGTTACACTCTAATTCAGCTCTTGCTTACAGGGCTAGATATAGGTGGGACACCGTACACTTTCTCACTTGTTTCCGGGATATAGCCAGCATTATGCAGTACCAGATTAAAAGTGTAGGCTTAGGTAAACCATACGTAACACAGTGCGGACCAGAGATCGGCAACCTTTTGAGGCTGAAGCGAGGTTCCGGGAAGCTGCATCGCAGGAGCCGGACACCGATTCGGGGGAGAATGGGGAAGGGTGGTGACATTTCCAGATTATAGACAAAGATATTCGGCTAATTGACTATAAGTGTTATCTGTAATCAATTTGCGAGAATAACATTGAATACTTGACAAACCGGGCCTCCTTAATGAACTCAATAAGGGAATTATGAGTAATGATATGTCGCTATTTAGCATAGTGTGAAGACGGGGACAATGCCAACTGGAAGCGATCTTTCTTGCTCACTCACCAACCCATTTGAGGACAAAACTCTCGCATCGGCCATCACATTCCTACGAAATGGTAAGCGCAGACGACAGTGCTCTGAAGTCATACCGGGGGCCACCTAATACGGTACCGCTGACCGCAGGTTGCCAACTCTCAACGTAGAAGTTCTCACGTTAATTAATCTGATATGCAGCCATGGGTAAACTGTGGTACGCTGCTTATAATATAACGTGTGTGACTGAATGTTTTAGTGGAAGAATGTTTTGTTTCTGTTTTTTAAGTCGGCATTTCCTTTGGCATGCACAGAATAACCCGGTGAGTACCTCGGATCTCAGTACTCTCGACACAATTATTGAGCACCTTGTAGAGTCCTATCTCTACAAGATGGCCCTAGTCGAGCAGTGAAGTCTTCCGTTTATGCCGAGGATATTTCTGTGTTTGATATAGTCAAAGGCGCTCATTACCTTCACAATATCTTACAATCCTAATTAAAGTGGCCCTGCAGCACTTTTAGAGCATGGTCAGAAAACACTGCCGGTCCGTAGCCGAGGCTCACGGACACATGTAAGCCAATGTTGTAGCGCAGCATGCTGCCTGTAATTGAAAATAAATTCTACAGTCATTGGCTAATTTTAGCATAGTGTGCTCGGTCGCTACTGGGGACTCCATGGGAGGGTGGGGCTTGTCCACGCCTGCACGTGTTATCACAGATCCCACGTACAATGGAAATCATTGTCATGCCGAGCACTAGGAGAGAAATGATGACTGACAAAGCAAAAAGCAGAGCAAAAGAGGCGAGAGTGATCTGTGTGAGGAGGAAGTCAGTCTGCCATCTCCCATGTTTCCTCTATCTTCACACCTTTAGCACGCACTTGCCCCAATTTTTTCGATGAGCAGCAATGCGTATGCACGACTGCCATGAAAGAAGACTGCCAATCAGGCTAGTTGGTTAAAGTGCATATTAAAAGGGTTTGCAGGTCAAGCACGGAAGTGCAGCAGGAAAGACTTAACAACGAGAAACCGAAACATGTCATCCCTCATTTCATTACTTTTCTCGCCGTTACGCCTTTCCTTCAGCACTTCCGTACTTCCGCTGTAAATGCTTTCAATGTGCAGTAAATTAACTGGCCAGAAAACCTTGCAGCACATGGAGTGATGCTATTGTTCCTTGGCATCATGATGACGTCGAAGGGCTCTTGAGTTTTCTCGTGATTTCTGTCGCCATATGGTAAAAAAATACACTTGGAGGACGCTCGAGCTCCGCTTTCAGTAGAGGGTGAAAGCGAAATCTGTACCAGTACACATCGTCTCAAACTGTTAGCCCGTCTTCAATTTTCGGTGCAGCTTCAACCATGCCGTAAGGGAAACGAATGACTGTGCGTATAACATTCGCTGTTCAAAACTGTCAAACGAGGATACATAATGCAACTGCAGTTCTTAAGCGTCAACCACGCCATAATCCTTCCTTTGAGAACAAGCGAAAAAGCCCGCTACACCTCTGTAGTGCAACACGCGACACAACAAGTTTACTTATTGCTGATGATCAATAAATATATTGGAGCAATATGCAATGGCTTGGTCTTTACACCACCCACTTATTGCGCAATTTGCGTGTTGTGACACCTGGTGCGATGCTACGCTACTGCAACGCATCGTTATACATGCGTTCAAAAGACTATTCACTACATGACATACAACTGCTTTTTTTTGTTTTCTCGAAGCAGTTTTAACGTATATTGCGCACTGTAAAAGTAACGCTCATAATCCTCGTTGTTCCTGTAGCTTGCCTTGGTTTATCCGAATTTAAGCTCTATATAATTTATTAAAACTTCGAACTGCTTTGTCTGGCAAAGTAAGTATTAACTAATGATAACAGCACTCCAAAAAAATAGTGCCGTGACTTGCCATAAAAATTTAGTTTTATTTCTCTATACACTCTCCCATACAGTCACATGACTTACATGAATCCTATAGGTGACACTGCTACTACAACTATGGCATGAAATACGCTACAAGAGATTAACTATATAAAGAATACGCAAGCACCCCGGAGGTACACATGAATGCACATCTTCTAGCAGCCCCCAGTAGCGGCTTGTTTCAGGCTTGCTTCGCTTCCAATGCCAGCTCAGCTGCAAGCAATCGACTAAATCTACGAGCCAGTTCACAAGCTTCAAGTTTTGTATACCTTGCAAGTACACAAGAATGCTCGCTCGTCTCGGTGCCACATTCACTATGAAGCCTTAAAAACAAAATCGACTGCCATAATTTTTATTAAGAGACATGCGATAGGAGCTAAACCAGAAATCTTCGACAAAAACAACTCTTCGAATCGGATAACAAATCGCTCCTCAATAACGTATACAAACACCAATAGATTGTTTACGAATGAAAATTAGTCGGTGTAAGGTGGCCCAATCAAGCTGTTTCAGATAAGCGCTTAAGCCTGTTGCCCACGATGCCTGCGCATTTCCTCCACTTCCTCTTCTTTGGCAGTGGCATATGAGACCACCGCCACACTCCCCTGGCCGTCCGCGGCCACCTCCGTCGTGTCCACGACCGGGTTCTCTCGAGCTGTTACGGACGGGTTCTTGGTGGCGGCGGCTCTCGTGGCGGTTGCCAGGCGGACTGTGCGCACAAATGTGAACCGCTTGGCGGTCGGAACAGTCTCGCCTGTCCGAAGCCTGCAAAACGTTGTATATTTCTGTATCCAGGGCATTCTTTTCAGTTATGAATGTTATAGTGGTAAGGCACACGCCTTAGATGCCTCCCCCATGGACTGTGCGAAGTCCCTTTCACTACGGCGTCTCTCATATCATATAATGGTTTTGGGATGTAAAGCCCATAATATATTATTAGTAGCTTCAGGACGCGTCGTCAACCGATCAAGCATCGATGCCGCAGGGTTAACGAACGAATATGAAGAGCACATTGAGCATGCACGGCGAAGCGTAGATTACCGCTCCTCAGGCAATGTACACCCCACGCATAACCACGTGCCGGGTCGGGTGATGCCTTTCCCATTTATCTGGTGGGTGTCCGGTGGTAGGATTCGAACCTGCTACCTCCCGTGGCCGAGACAGGCCCCCTAATCACTAGGCCGTACTTGTGTACCAGCAAGTCGTGCAGGATTGTTGGACTTTTGGCCACCGTGTGGATAAAATAATGGGGAGGGGTCGACCTCAACCTCCCAATTGAGCCGGCGTGCCGAAGAGCACCATTCCTGTTCTTTGAGAGTTGAGTACATCCACATGTGAATATTCTGTACAAAGTATTTTCAATCTTCGAACTCGTCCTCACGGCTGCTCTGGACATGACGACCACCCGTGTTCGGCACGGCAACCACCCGGCTTTGCACCAGTCACGTGACCGGATTTGTAACAGTGGTGGCAGCGGTGGGATACAGGGACTACCCTAACGTAACAACACGTTCATTTCTTCAACCTTGCGGTGAAGTTGCAACTTTTTTGGTCGGTCCTTCGTTGCGCAGTTTAACGTGTGGTATTGTGCTGCTGAGGATGTGAAAACTTGTGGGAGAGTTAAGGCGGAAGGGGGGGGGGGGTGAGGTAGCCATGCAGTGCTTTTAAGACACAATGTAAACAAACGCACGTGCATACTGCAGAGGAACATCAGAGTGCAAAGCCGAGATAACCAGAAGCGTATAAACATGCTGAGCATTTCCAGAAAAAGTTCAGCAGAAAAAGAGTTCGGCAGTGAAAGGCAGTTTCACAAAAGCATGCTTGAGAACGAATTGTGCTCTTGTGAAGAATCTACCCCATAACTTGTCCTGCACCCTACCCCAAAACCTACTGTGTAGATTAGGTTGTTTATATGAATAAGTTACTCTGCGTAATTGCTCATGTGTCATTATATAAAATTTGCATTTCATGAAGACTGGTACATTGGCGAAGGCACCCGACCAACAGAAAAAAAGGTACCACTAACCATATCGGTGCATATCAATGCATAAGACACTTAATTATGCCTGGAATTCCTTGTGTGCTATGTGCAGGCTATGAGTTTCGATTCAGTGTTGCTGAACATAGCTAAATGAGCAGCGAAGGATTTTTTGTACCTTTCTTAACACAGCTACTGTAATGAAGCAATAACCATCTCTATCTTTACGTGACAAATCCACGATGTCATTTATGAGACACTCCAGATTCATTTTGACCACGTAAGCTTCCTTGACGTTGTCCCAATTATAAGTTCATGGATTATTTTGCATTCGGCCTTGATTGATGCAATCGCCGTAGCCCAGAAATCAAACTGATGAGCTCGGGTCCCAGAAGCACGGCAATTGAGCCTGAGAAGATGTTCCCATAGAATCGTTCTACCGAGCATGCTTAGTAACACATTTTGTGAGTATTCTGATATTCTGATATGTGCTATATGGCTGAAGCTTTATCATTCGCTTGGCTCTGCTCTAATGGGCGCCGTTGTAACTCAAGTCACAGTGGCTGTTTCTGTCAAAGAAAAGACCCAAATCTCAAAGTATATGCATGTGGGTAGTCCGAGCTACAGATGCATTATCGGAAGCTTGAAATGAGTCGAAGTGACGGTATCTCAAACATCATGGCTACTCATCGTAACTTACTCTGATGTTCTCGTCGATGACGTTGTCGACGTCACCGTGGTCCTCGTCGAAAACGGCTGCTGCGTCTCCGGTGTGGAGACAGCGACGCAGATTCCTTCGACCACGTCCAAGTCGGACCCTTCGCACCGGCAGACGCCGTCCAAGCAAACTGCCTCGCCCAGGCAAGAGGATGAATTGTTGCATGCGGAGCCCACGAGACCTGGTGCTGGTCTCGAAGGTGTGGAGTGAACTGCGACGAACGAGAGTGCCGACAATGGTCACAGCGTTGCAAATTGAGAAGCGTTGACTGATTCAGACTATACACGGGAACAACTTCTTTTGGCAGAACTATGGACTTAGAGAACCGAAACACATGCTTATTAGTAGGGGGGGGGGTAGCAAAAGATTGTAACGATTTGGAGTACAGAGTACTCTACTATGGGAGAGCTTCGAGCCGTCCCGCGGGCATCATGTAGACGAACATTCATTCGTGGTTAATGAAGCTAGCTTCAAGTATTAGTAGCTATGTAAATGACAATTTTCTCATTGGCAGGGCTCAAATTACTGTTTTACTAATTTGGACCCTCACACAGTTACGGGCATTCGTAAGTAAAATATAATAATTGTTCACTTAAAAGAGACTGCATTTCTTATCATTGCTTTTCTTGGACAGCACCATATTTTCTGCGCGAAATGTTTTCTAATATAAACATGGCGTCCTTGACATGTGTGGGTCGCTGTACAGTGCAAACTGCTGTTTAGTTCTCCAAGGAAATATATTGATACTATAAAACTGAAATTTACTCTGAACCATTAAAATCTCTCTTTCCCCCTCCAATTTGTTTACACAAAGTGAAATTGTATCACTGAGGTAAGACACATACGGCGCAGTACACTCGGTGCAAAGAGGATGTGGTCCATGTGTTTCTCCTAAGTAACAACAAAGTATAGCCTATTATAAGACAAACGGGGAGTTGCTAGAATGGCAGGGCAGGAGAGCACAGCTGTGCATGAATAACAATGTGGGTGCACATATGGTACAGCATCGTAAGCTTTGCCAATCGTGATAAATTTTCAAACAACATTATGGTGCAATTCAGGAATAAGCAAGACGGAGAGAAATCCTCGAATACAATAATATTGCGCACGCAGGAGACACGTGCGTTACCTGCGCGTCGTTTGCACTAGGGAAAAAAAGAGGAGGAGGAGGGGGAGTAAACTTTATTATAAGAAACCAGCAGGTTTAGGTGGCCGTGCCCAAGCCTTCCGTGAGGGGACGTCAAGGGCTCGCCTCGACGCTGCCTCACGGGCGTGCAGGGTCCCCCAGGTTAGGTCGTAAAGAGCGGGGCTCCGCAGAGCCTCATGGAGCTTCGACGAAATGGCCTTGGCGTTACTGTGTCTGTACTGTGCCAGGCACTCCCACAGCATGTGCGGAAGTGTAGATTGCAGTTATTTACCGATAGACCCTTCACGACGTCATTATGGCGGCAGTGCTTTTTTTGTCAATTTGTTTCATGTTTTTCAACTAAAATTCAGTTGATAATATGAATCCACCTGTTGCGTTTCGTTTCGGTCTTCATGATTTTCGCGATGCGGGTTTTTTTTTTTCATTTATTATAAAACATTTTAGCTAGCTACATTTTGTTTGCATTTCCAGAAAGTATGGACGCCATTAGATGAAGCCTGTGCGCATTGAGGTATATTCATACCTCTGATGAGATAAACTTTCTTTTTCGATGGAGGCGAAAATGCCGTAGGCACATGTTCTCAGATTTGGGTGCAGGTTAAACAAACCCAGTTGGTAGAAATTTCCGGAGCCCTCCACTACGTTGTCTCTCATAATCATATTGTGGTTTCGGGCCGTTAAATCCAACATATCAATCAAATCAAATCAGAGAAACGTTTTACAGACATAACTCACCAGTCGATTTCGGTGTGCTCCGGGAGACTTCCGTAGATTGGTTCGTTCCAGCCTCTGCGAATGAAATCAGAATGTTATTGTGTGTCACAGGCTAAACGATCCCAAAGGAGTTTAGACAGACTAATAATAATATTCCTAAAATTATGCCCATGTTCCTTTTCTCACTGTGAATATCGCGTTCAATCACAGTGCTCGCTTTGCTAAACAGAAAGGCCTTGCTAAAACTGCGGTATTTATGTGAATAGGCTCCACAAACCAGTTTCTTTGAAGCAGCGGTAATGCCATAGAATAATTTCTGTGTGTTTTAAGCAGTCTAGACAGGACCAGTAATCTTGGAACTTACGAAAATGTGCAGGCTGTGTAGAATAACGACTTAAAAGTGCAGCGCAGAGGCCACTAATTAGAGCCAGCAAAAGGAAAGGAAAACAATTGTGGCAGAATCAATGATTGCCCTCGTAACTTAATTGCAGAATGCCGCATATGTAGAATGGGATATATGAGCAAACAACACGATCAGCTGACTGGCAATAAAGCATAATCATTTACGATGCGAAAAGAGCACCCAAGACTCTCGCATGAAAGACAACACAACCGCATCACCCATATACCCCCACTGGAAAAGAAAAAAATTTCGCAAAACCTGTTGTGAGGGCAAGGAGTGATGATGATGGCACGCACAAAATGGTTTGAAATGCAGAAAAAAAATCTTTCTGTAGTTAAGCTCAAGCCAACTGAAAACAAGTCGCACCATAGATGTACCACTAATGTGAAGGACATGCCCTTTAAGGAAAACGGAAGCAACAGAAGTGTGAGAAGAGCCGGTTGTTGTAGTCTCTAATGGTGCAAGAAGAAATAAAATTTTTAGAAAGGTCTGTTTGATTGTTTTGATGATCTTGCTATAAATAACGTGATGCGAGGCGATATCTTAAGTGCCATTGTCTGTAACGGCACGTAACGGGAACTCCCGTAGGCTACGTGGCGCGGCAGCGCGTGCGTTTCAAATCTAATGGCGGATTTACACCACCACGTGATCTCGTCCACCAATGACATACACTTGTGACAGTATCATTGTGATGTGCTGTATTCTTCGCGCCGTATGCGCTCGTACGGACGACGACTCGCTTAAGGGGGCCCTGCAAAACGTTTTCAAGTAAGCATTGCATGACTTCAGAAACGAGGTCGATTGCTTCCCCAATCGACCACCTTAAAAGAATTTGTCGCAAGCTGTGATCGCTTTATCTCCTCTCTTTAAACAGCAAGCGCTAAGCAGGCAACAGGCCTGCTAGGTAGCTACGTCACGCATGTGCTGCAACCTCAAGCACTTTTTAGGGGCGAAGCTCCTTGTTTAGAAAAAGTTTATTTACAGCATGTACAGAACACAAAGGCTTCATACCATTCCAGTAACAGGGCACATATACATCGGCACATCTATATTTCACGACTAACATCACTACGTTACAGTGAAGACATTTGCTCTAATATACATGATTATGTTGGCATACATGTACACAATTATTCAATGTGATATCACGATACAAAGGTATAACGATACAATAGATCCAAATGAAACACAATTTGTAACAAATGAAATCATATATAACAACTCAACGGGCGCTGCTTAGCACCAAGTCGGTCGAAAAATGAGTTGTATCCTTTCGTGTTCCACCTTCACGAAAGGGCACGACCAATGCCGCAGAAACTCTTGCTCCCCGAGGAAGAAAAGCTCTTCGGAGAGGAACGCGAGGATCTCTCGTCTCATTCTCCCCAGTATCGGCCACAAGGCACGCCGGCGGCAATTGGCAGCAACGGCATCACATCGGTTTCTCCAAAGGCTGAACAGCCCCGCAACTATTAAGAGAGCGGAGAAGCGGCTACGCGGAAATCGGCCGTTGGACACGAAAGTTCGCACACCCTGTCCCCGAAAACCAGTATTAACCGCACGCCAAAAAAGGCGGGAAACCACACATTCAAACGTCGCATGTCGATTGGTCTCTACCATGACGCAGTTGGGGCAAGTGGAAGTGCGAACTACCTGCCATCGCTGCAACCGATCTCGCGTGGGGAGCAAGCCCCAGCCCAACCTCCAGACAAAGTCTCTGAGATGCCCTGGCAACACTGCGGCAGTTATTGGTTTCCAAGCGCGGTTCAATACAGATTGACGATGCTGGGGCACCAATGGCCGTAGAAGGGCGGCCATTGTGTCCACCACTTTAGAGTCGGCCACCTCTATCTCTGGGCACGTAGCTTCCAAACGTCGGTGAAATGCCAGAAGGGCTCGATACAAAGGTGGTAATTCAGTTGATTGGGGACCTTTGTTTGTTTGGCTATCCGGCAAGAAGACACGTAGTGATGGCCCCAGATGGTAGCGAGCCAGTGTCTGAGCGGGCATGTCATCATTGCTTAGTATTCGCAATAGAGTGCGGAGGCACAATGTAGAAGCCGCGACGGAAACGTCAGGGAATGCAAAACCGCCTTGATCTCGCGGCTGAGCTAACGCTGGACGCGATAACAATTCTGTGCCACCAGACCAAAAAAATGAACTGATGCAGCTTTGAACTTTCCTGCAGACGTGGAGCGGTGGTTTAACAGAATGGCAAAGGTACCAAAATTTTCCTAGGTACACCGTATGAGTTAAGTATCGGCGTTCCAAGAGAGGGAATTCGAAGTGCCTGGCTGCTTTGATATCATTTAGAAGAGTTTGTACAACAGATGACCAGATGCTATCTTGTATACCAAATACAGTGAAAGTAACTCCGAGTATTGAAATATCAGGAGACCACTGTAAAGGCGACGTGATGTTGATACGACCGCTGGGGTTGCCAATAAAAAAATACTGGCTTTTAGAAAAGTTTAACTTTGCAGCGGAGATAATACCAAAATCATGGAATGTATCAAGAGCATGCTGCAGCGACTGTTCATTATGTACATATAGAGTGATATCATCTGCATATGCAGCGACCTTTACTTGAGTGTTACCGGGTAGAGGTAAGCCACGAATCTGCGGGTGATGTTCAACGGCCCTTAAGAAGGGCTCTAATGCAAGGATAAATAACACTAGGGAGAGGGGACACCCTTGACGGACCCCACGCGTGACTCTAAATGCGTGACTCTCACGGGAATCTAAGTAAAGGGTACTTTCTAAATTAGTGTACATCGCGCTGATAAGGTCAATGAACCTACCCGGGAATCCGTATGCGTGTAAAACATTTAGTATGTAGCCATGTTCTATGAAATCAAAAGCTTTCTCTTGATCTAATGAAACCAACAGTCCTTGCGCACATCGGCTAATAGTGTATTGAATGATGTTCCGCGTTAACCACGTATGGGTGTGTATTTCTCGGCCCGGAACAGAACAGACCTGGTGGGGAGCAATTAATGTTGCAAGAAATGGACTGATTCGGCGCACCAAAATGTTAGCCAAGAGCTTGTAATCTACATTGAGCAGGGTAATAGGGCGCCAATCTTCTGGTCGCGTGGACATTGGGTCTTTCTTGGGAACTAGTGTTATACGGCCTTTGTGGAAAGAAGTTAGAAGTGTAATATCTTGGAAACACCTGCGAATGACGCGTGACATAGTTGGACCAATGATAGGCCAGAACTGTACATAAAACTCTGCAGGAAGTCCGTCAGGCCCTGGGGCCGATCTTTTTTTCATTGCGTCTAATGCGCCTTTGATTTCGTCATCGGATGGCGGTGATAGGAGGACGTCATTTGACATGTTGGAATCATGAGGTAAATCTGTTAGCAGAGGATGCGAAGAAACAGATCCTGGGTAACAGACATTAGCACCAGATTTAGCCATTGACTCAAAGTGTTCAGTGAATTCCTGAAAGTCGCGCGTACCCGCAGCAGCTGGGGTGATAGAGTTGAGCGAGTGGGCAGGCGAGCCTGGTGGACAAAGCAGAGCTCTGCGTGCATACCTTAGCACCTCAGGGTGTGCACAGGGTGCACGTCTACAGCGCCAAGCTGCCGCCGAGAGTGAAGAAGCGCGCATAATACGCTGGTACCGTTCAACGAGCTCCTCTTGCCATGCCCGCATTACAGTGGAAGGACTGGGATCTCGATTGGCAATGCGTATCTTCTGGATTAACAATGACGCATCTTTTTGTACATATGGGTGCAAAGTCTTCTGCCCGACGCACTGCAATGATGCCGCCACTGTTCTTTGAGGCGATCCCAATCAGCTACATCCGCCCCAATGAGCGATGCGCGTAACGCTCGGGATAATTTCTCCGTAGCCTGAGAGTCCTGGAGGACGCGGCAATCGAGACGCCATGGTCTGTGAACCGTTGGCGTCCCCGCTGGCAGGCGGAGAGAGAACATAACCGGCCGATGGTCGCTAATGTATGCTGGTGTCGGTGGCAATGACATTACCCCGGTGTCGTGAACGTAGGTAATGAGACTGGGGGATGCATACACGCGATCAATTCGGCTGCTCGACGCTGCTCGACGCCAAGTATAGGCATAATTACTGCCATGTACACTTTGATGAATGTCACTCAATGCCAATTGCTGCACTAGACGTTCGAGTTCTCTGGCATTCCAGTTTGACCGGCCGCGACCCGGACCTCGAACGTCTGCGTGTGAGTCTAAGACACAATTGAAATCCCCTAAAAGTACCACATGTCGGGAATTTAAAAGAAACGCATCAAGAGATTGGAAGAACGCGTTTGAGTTCTCGCGTGCCGCTGGGGCATACACGGCAACAAATCTTATTCTTAACGAAAAAAAGGTGCAGTCGAACGCCAGCACGCGTCCGAAGGCATCGAAGGAAACATGATGGTCACGTAAAAGACCTCGGTTAAAAATAACGACTCCGACGCCAGTCGAATGCGTGCTGGCGTACGAAAAGAAACAATCAATATTGAACGCGCGCTTGAAAGCGAGTACATCAGAAAGCCTGAAAAAATTTGTTTCTTGCACGAACAGCAAATCACAATGCACTGAACGTGCGAAAGCCAATACCTCAGCCTGTTTTTGTGGATTTCGGAAACCTTGAACGTTAAAAGTAATAACTTTTTGAGTAAGAGCCATGGGGAAAATGAAAACATACTATAGGATCACGCAAATGCAGGGGTACCTTTATCAGGTGCGGGAGCCAATGCCCCGCAAGTGGCTGAGTCCTTTTTTCCGGCCAGGCGATCCACCGGAGGCTCGGGGCTTCCGGGATCGCGTCAAAGTCCGCAGGGGACTTCTGTCTCTGGTGGGGGCTTCTAAGTCACGAGTAGTTATCCGGTGGCGTTTGGTGTCCGGGTTTTTGAGCGAGGATGGTACAAAGACGTCTCCACTGTCCTGGCTTATGTCACTGGAGCTGGCGTCTTCGTCAATTTGTAGGGGCGCCTCACTCGTGGTGCTGTTGGAGTCCTCGTAGATGCAGGCGTCGTCTTCTTGAGGTGTGAACTCCTCGATGACACCTGAACTTGTTGTCGACAGAGCAGCAACGCGAGGAGCCTCAGATGCAATATTCCCATCTGAGACGCCGTCTTCACGAGGCGCCTCGTCTGACGAGGGCTTGGCCTGCGATTCCTCAGAAATGGCCACGGGACGCGGGGAACTTAAGTTTTCAGTACCTGGCGGGATTACCAGGCCCGGAATCGTTGGAAACGCAGTGGGCGTCTGGTGCAGCGTCGCGATTGGCACACCTTGATCGTGGTCGGTTACCACGGCTCGCGTTGACGAATCGTCGCACTTGTTCTTAGATGGCGTTCCTGGTTGAAGTGGGGGGAAATCCTTGGATGCCGCCTCGGAATACGATGGCCTGATGGTGCAGGCCACGGTGGCATGCGGGTCCCCACAACGGCGACACGGCAGCGAGCAGCCTTTCCCGTCGTGGCCATAAACGCCGCACCTTCCACAAAACGAAGCTGTGCAGTTCATGCGGAAGTGACCACTGTCTCCACATCGACGACACACTCGCTGGATGCCTTTATAGTCACAGGTTACTCGATGGCCCGCGACTTTGAGGTAGTTGGGCACCGGTGACGAAGCCTTCATTTCCATGTGGACGTATCGCGTCCCAGTGGTCACGGTTGGGCGCGATCCCATGAGTCCTCTGGTGATGTGCAGCACCTTCCCGTAGGGAGAGAGTGCTTGTGCGAGGACTTCGCTGGGTACGCGGCACGGCAGGAACAAGACGGTCACTTGGGACACTTGGGGTCCCAGGGGTAAGATGGCGACGCGCTCTCCTCGGATGATGAGGTGCGACGCGTCTACGATTTGGGCCAGTGCGGCCTCACTGTTGACGGTAACTTGGTAGTTCCGGCCTCCAAAGTGCTGAACGCAGTATACTTCTTCGATTCCTACTATTGAAGACGTCGCGTCAACGACGTCTTCGGGACTAGTCCCCTCGGGGACGACTACGTCGAAGGCTAGCGCCTTCTTCGGGGGCTGGCTTGCCATGACGGGCGTCCGCCAGCCAAGAGACGCCGTGAGACGCTAACAACAACTTGAGACGCTAAGACGCTCCTTCTGGCGTGGCTTGGGCGTCCCTCGTATGTAACCACCAGTGGCACATACCCGAAATAGGTTTAACACTTGACCTCTAAGGTGGTGCCAGTGAGAGATTTCTTCTGTGCGTTGTTTAACAATGAAAAATAGTGCTCAATGTACATGCCAATGGCTGCTAATGGGGAATGAGAGACATGAGCATTCGGCTTTCAGTCAACGCGCACTCTGCGATCCCCATTAGCAGCCATTGGCATGTACATTGAGCACTATCGGACAAGAAAGGGATGCTACATTATACTCGCTGGGTGTAAACTCCTTAGCATTAGAAAGGTTTAGCGAGCGTTGAGCCGCAGTGCCATGAATACAATGAACTTGTATATACCATGAACGAACTCAAGGTGGTTAACAATGAGAAGTAGATACGAAGCGCAAGCCGTAAGAAAGTAAAAGCCGAATTCTCCTGTCTCTCATTTCTCATCAGCAGCCATTGGCATGTAAATTGAGCCCTATCTGACAGGGAAAGGTTGCTACGTTATACTCGCTGGGCGTAACCTCCTCGGTTTTCGAAAGGTTTAGCGAGCGTTTGGTCGCAGTGCCATGAATACAGTGAACTAGAATATACCATGAACTCGAGGTGGTTAAAGGTGGGAAGTGGACCCAAAGCGCAGGCCGTAAGAAAGTGTGCGTGTGCCACCTCTCGTTTAGTCCTTGGAATGTCCGCTGGATGGCGGTGCTTCTATATGGGGAATATATGATGAAAAGATGCGAGATGGTGGGACTTGGAGTGTTGAATAGATGGACGAACGGACACACAAACAGATGCATGGATGGACGCATGAACGGACGCAGGGGCGGATGCATGAAAAAACGCAGGGACGGGCGCACAAACAGATGCATGGACGGTCACACAGACGGACGCATGGACGGACGAATGCTTCGCCCCACTCTCCATCATTCACTCCGTGGATATGCTGCCATTTTTTTTCCTCAAAAGTGCAGCTTATTTTCAGTTTGACCACAGGCAAGCCCGTGGACACACGGTGACCTCCCGCGGAGGCCACAGTATCAATGCAACCCATGATTCTCAAATCAGCCAATGACTATGAATTTGAATATATGGCAAGGTCTTCGGGTATATGGTATTTAATTTAAAAAATTGACTTCTAGCTAAATTTGGTGAATAATGCTGCTATAATGCCTGGCTGATGTGTTTCGAGAAACCTCGACAACCGATCGGCCAGCTTTTCTGACCAATGATGAAAATAGGGAAGGAACTCCTTGGAGTAAAATGCAAAACAAGTAGAGAACAGTATGACATCTAGGTGACAAACCAAAACCAAAGAAGTTATAGAGCTGCTTCGCTCAGCCTTTAGCCGTTACATTAGCAGTCATAATTATTGATAATAATTTATTCTACTAGTAACGCAGACATCTCTTTTTTAAGGAAAATCGTTATAAAGATACGACCACAATGTTTTCCCACAATGACATGACCTAAAGGATAACCACGTGTGCAAATGTATACCCATGTCTGATCGCTCGTGAGGACACGTGAGTCATATATTCAGGGAGACGATGATCATGTGGAAGGAATGGCAGTGTTGCCATTCGTTGCGTGTGACACACGTTGAATCATACTCAAACAAGTGTGTGTGTTTGAAAATTAGATATATTTACACTACACGACGTTGCTTTTCTACCGAATGAGAGGGTTTTAGACTCGCGAGGCTGTTAGAAGGTACTTCTTATTCTTGAAGCCCCCTATTTATGCATGCGATTACCTAAGATGGCAAATAAAAGAGTGCTTTTTGTTTTCAATAAACGCGAGGGTTCGCTCGTCGTATGGTGCGACGTAAAGCAAGCCGCCCCTGTACAGCCACGCTGGCAGCTTGTTAAGTACCGCACATCAAATTTACGCTCATTCAAAATGCAGGTGCGACAGTACACGAGTTCGGTTATTACTTACGGGGGTGCTCTTGTGCCACAGCTGCATGGAAGTAAAACAAATGCACATGTTAGTCAACGCTTTAATGGTGATAGTTAACATAAAAAGATTTCATGTTTCCTGAATTCTAATTAGAGAAAAACAAGCAGTCATTTAAATGTTGACACCTCTTCAAAAGCTCTCGTTGAGCAGAAATTGCGAATTCAAATCATAAGGGCACTGTCGCGAGCGCTCAAACGTGCGCTATCTGAATAACTATGAGTACACAGCCTATATATGCACTGGGATCTTACCGCTTATTTCTCGTTGCGATGGCAGATAACCCAAAAGCCTCTTCGTTCCTTGGAGTAGACGTATTCGCTTAAAGGCTGTTTCACATGCAGTGATTTCAGCGAAAAAAATTCCTCCGTTCCCTCCATTTGCTTTGTTTACAACCGCCGCTCATGGGGGTTTTGTTTCACAAGGAGTAAAAATGCTCTGCGATTTTCACTCTGCCTCTGTGATAGATTATTCGTAACATATATAGCCCAGTGAAATAGGTCAATCTTGAGACTCCCCATGTATAATCTACCAATTTGTTACCACATTATCTGTTTCTACCTTTCAGTAAAAAGAATTTCTCCACTACGGCATCTCTCATAATCATATGGTGGCTTTGGGACGTTAAAGCCCACATATCAATTGATTATTTGAAGTTAACGTGAATATAACAACACCGGGGCGATGACCCCTTCTGAAAATCACTGCCGTAAATTAACTAAAGCAACAGAGCATTAGCTCCCGTCCTGTATGTTCTTTACTGTGTCCCGTTTTCCTCGCGCTAAGCTTCCGTAAATGCGTCGCATAATAGGCCACCCTGTACAAATCGTGAAGAAGCACTCTTCATGCTTACGTCCGTTCGAAAGTATGAACAAGAGGAGGAAGAGCGCGACCATGAGGACCAGGACGCACGCCATGAGTGTAAGCAGCAGGCTGGATTTTGTTTTCCTGTGAGAAATAAGGCAAGCCAGAAAAGAGTGAGGGAATAAGTTACGAACAATCTCTGCGAAATTCACACACTTAGTGACAATTTCGACAACAGCTGTTACGGTGGAGGTTCCCAGAGTATTGCAGACAAAAATTTTTTATCATCATCAATCTATATGGGCTCTATCGCTGCCCAAGAGCCGAGTACAGATGGCTAACGTGTGACTTCATGTGAAAGAAAACTTGTTGGCGTTTTGACGGTCGCTTTGTCTCATGAATACCTCGAGCATTCGAAAGCGAATCTTGGGCATATTAGGTGGCAACTCGTGAAGCTGCAGGTATAGTGAAGCTTCACGATTTGAACATTTTCTTTTTTCTGCTTTAATGAATCCCCTGCCTTCAATAAGTTTTTAAATGCTAAACAACATGGATTTAAACAGGGGTTTTCACGTACAACCCAAATAACTGAATTCTAACATGATGTAGCATCAGTTTCAGATAATCGAGGACAAACTGTTTATTTTTGGACTTCAGAAAGGCATTTGATGCGGTATCACACTCGATTCTGATTCACAATCTGTAGAACTTGAGCCTTCATAAAACCATTTACCGATGGATTGCGGGCTATAACTTCAAGAAAACAGAAGGTTGGTCTAGGTGGATCATGTTCATGTTTAGTTTCGGTGACATCAGTGGTACCTCAGGGTTCCGTACTCAGCCCACTTGTCTTTCCTGTGTTTATTAATGACATTTCGGATACAATTAGGCGTCGTATTAAAATGTTTGCTGACGACTGTATGTTGTATACTGAACTGACCGACCAAATGGATTCCACCAAGCTTCAGGATGGTGCAAAATATTGATATGGTACTAAATACTAATAAATGCGTTCACGTCTCTTTCACCAAAATGGTCACTAGGTTTACAAATCAGTACATCTTAAAACAATGAAGTTATTAGGAAAGAACACAAATACAAGTACTTGGGTGTCACGTTTTCTAAGGACGAGAGATGGTCTGAACACATTGCCAGTGTTCTCAGCAGGGCTGGAAAAGCCCTAGGCTTTTTATAAAGAAATCCTAAACATGTACCCAAGGATATTAAATAGGCAGCATATTACGCTTATGTCAGACCAATACTGGAATACGCCGCTCCTGTGTGGAATACGTTTCACGAAGTACAAACTCATGCACTAGAGCACATTCAGTCGATAGCAGCAAGATCTGTTCTGGGAAAATATGACTGAACTGAAAGCTCTCAATGTATGAAAACAGAACTTAATTGGCTACACTTACGAGATCGAAGACGTAATCTAAGATTGAAACTATTTTCTTCAATCTATAACTAGAAAACACGCGTTAATCCTTCAGAATACTTAAAACTAGCGCATTATCATTCCTCTCGTCATGACCACAAATTTAAACTACGGCCATACAACCCCAGAACGAATGTTTTTAAGCATTCTTTTTTTTTCCGCAAGCCTTTGTCGAATGGAATATGTTTCCAGCTGATTTAGTTGGCCGCAAGACTGCGGATTCTTTCTATGAGGCACTGTGCCCCCCGAAATAATGCCTAAGATGGCGCTGCAGGCAATCTTCAAAATAAATAAATAAATAAATAAATATAAGAAAACAGCTCGGATTGTGAAGGTGCGCATGCGCGCTTGTCCGACGGTTTGTGACACTTCCATGTCGGTTTTCACTAAGGAGTCGGTAATATCCAGCGCCTGTCCTGTGTATGCGTTTCTTACTTGTGTCTACGTTTCGGTTTTTCGCGCTATGAATAGGAACACATATGAAGGAAACCAACTGATCCTCATCACCACCGTAGGAATGGTGTCTCGGCAAAAGACGCTTCTGTAAAGACGTCGTGTTTCTCGCTAACAATGTTCCTTGCAGCACTAGAACCCAAGAGGTTAGTTAACATCTACTAATTGCACTAGTCACACAAATAAGTTAGTTGCCAAGCGATTGAGTGCAAATAGCTGCAAAAATTCGCTTTGGTCGCAAAGTGACTGCCTCGACTCAATCACTTGTTGTGTTATTTTTTTCAGCCATGGAACATCTGTAGCCAACTTCTGAAACAATGAGATGATCAGGGTCGGGACATCCGTTTATATTATGGGACAACTAAAATACGAGTCATATGAGAACGGATGTCAATTGTGTGCGGATACATTTGAGACGTACGCAGGCGCGAACGTCGATCTGCTTTAGTCACTTTTTGGTGGCCAGTCGCAATTTGTCATGCGACGCTAGTCGCAGGTGTGAACAAGCTTCAGGACGGTGAATTAAAATGAACAGCGCAACCACAATACGCACCAAAGAGGAAGCAAACGAGACAAGCGAGTGTCGTGGGGCACATTTTGTGTTTGTGCTGTTAACTTAAGTTACTAGGACCGAATGAAGTTTAATTTAAGATGGTGGTCGCAGCATCATTTTCGAATGTAGTGACGACACTTTAGAACAACAAGTTAATCCGCACTCACGGTTCGGAGAGCTCCTTTACGTCGGCGTCTTTTGACACGCCCTGGAGGGGCAGACTGTGCGACTGCCGAGCCGTTCCAGATGGTAGGGCGCGCCGGTGGTCGCCGGACATGGCCATCTTTGCGGACGTGGCACTGACGACGCCGCTGGACGCCATGCTGCTCGTGACGCTGGTCGTGGGGCTGGACCGCGTACTCGTTTGGTCCTGTGCGACTGAATAAGGGTGGCTGGACTGATTTGGGTGGCCCGTTCCTGCCTGCATGTATGCAAGCAATGGGTAAGGCCGTTTCACGTGACACAGATCGCAGTGATCTTTCAGGCTGTGAATTCCCTCACAGCAAATGCAAGAGCTGTTTGCTTTGGCCGCAGCGGCCAGCGGTGCGTGACCAACATGTTGCCAATCCAATTATGAATTTCTCATGCTGAGCTCATAGCTACGGGATTTAAAACTCCGCGAGGTATTATTACTACTACCTGAAAATTGACTCTGCCCATCTTCGGAGATATGCACTGTTCCGCAGCAGTTGAGACGCTGTGCTCCCGTGAAGCTTGACCGGCCATTCGTCTCGAGTCTTCGCGAGTGTTGAGCAATGAAGCGAACAATGGCCCAGGTGGAGGCACGTGGTCCCACATCGATGTCCATAATCGGCCACCTTGAAATCCAGGCGCCCTCGACGCACCGAACGAACTCGACGTCGTCTCTTTCATGGCGGCTAATTTCTCAACTGCTGTTCCCTGGTTTCGTCAACGGACCCTGCGGTGGGAACGTGCTGGCAGAACGTGCCAGAAGAACGTGCTGGTAGAGCACGCGGGCCGATGATGATGGTGTTAGTAAGGTACTTCGCAAAGGGTGCGTACGCACTTCGCGCTAATTGAAACCATTGGTCTATCTTTCTACTTTTCAATACGTTTCACATTATTAACTGTGTAAAAACTATTTTGAATAGATTCATATCGAGAGGTGCTCTAAGACTATTTTAGACAGTCATTCTCGCGCATGCACAAGAATATAGTCAGGCGTTCTAAATTACTTATTGGTTTGAATAAATATGCTTTTTTCCCCAAATTACTTTGACCTTCAGTGTTTTCATATATTTTAGTTTTCGGTTTATTTATATGATAGTACTGTTACTTCGTTTTTTTTTCATTGTTAATATAAAAAGCATCGCCGTCTTTCTCCCTCCCCTAGTGGGTATTGTCTAATAATGAGAAACAAGAAAAGAAAGACGGAAGAATCTATTCTGGTAAGCTTTGTAAAGAACGGAAAACATTCTTTGCATGACCTAGCGAGCTCCTTTCTGACGTTTCAAACAGGAAGTCCGGTACGAAAGAGACAACTAAGTCATTGGTTATATGTAAAGAGGTATTTCGTTACGTACGTTAGCATAAAGGTGAATTGCACAGCAACTGCAATACAACAGAAAGGAAGTGCTGCATTGGTAACTTCGTTTTAAATGCAAAACGTGAGTGCTGTACAGAGCAGGTACTCGAGACAACGGCGACACATAGAACGACACCATACTGTCTAGGTAACACATCTTTAGTATGGTTTTTTTCAGCAGTACCGTTGATGTCGTAGAATCACGCAATGATGTTGACTTTCCATCTCAGCATGCCATGATGCAGCAGCCGTTTGGTGGCGACAGTTTCTTGCTCGTTGTGGTAATTTGATGGTATTTAAGTTGATAGGGGTCTGCCAGTACGAAATATGTAGATATTAATCACAACAGCATGGGATTGCTACACACCCCTTTATAATTCGTGCATGTTGTGTGGAAGTGTTCCAGCTTCTTCTCACCATTCCACCCCTTCAAGGCCACATCTCTTGACAGCCCCGATCGTAGTCGAGCTAAACGGCTTTACTACAAGTCAGCTACATTTTGTTGCAGGCCTGCTGTATACTGTTGCAACAAACCATGCGTACGTACACTTCTGAAACAGTTAATAAACTCTGGACAAAATGACGACATATTTATATCCTGTAGCTCCTTCTGCACCCCGAAAGTTTAGATTCCAATGTCCTCATCTTCCACTCCCCCCCCCCCCCCGGGAAAAGTGCAAGAACTACGTTGGTGAGCAATGTAACTATGAGCGTGAGTGGCTGTTGCTATTCATGAGATTTACAAAGGCAGCGAATTGTCAAATCGTTTGGAATACATCGCGTCGAACGACGCAAACAACAAACTCTTGAGGTGAAAAGAAGGATGTTTAGGGAACAAATGAGTTCGCTTTAGCACTCTCTCATGAGAAATTGTGTAATGGCAAGCCAATTAAAGAGGCCGTAGTCACACCCTGGCCAGTGGCGCAGCCAGAGGGTGGCACACAAGTGCCTGCCAGCGCCCCCCCCCCCTCCCGAGTTGTTTCTTTTTTTTGTCATGCATTCATAGCTTGAAATGTAAAGTTGCATGTCTTGTCCCCACTTAAGATCAAGGAGGTGCGCCCCACCCCGAACAATTTCTGCATACACCCTTGCTCTGATGCAATGATAGCTCACAAGATACAAATTTCACAATGTCTTAGATGGACTTTCTATATTTTGGGTGAGTAGAAAGGTCAGTATGAAGGCAAGTGACAGCAGTTCAAGTGTCATGGCACGTGTATACGTTGTGCTACCAACGGAGTATTTTGTATTTTTAGGTCACAGCTCTAAAGAATCATGGAAGCTACCGAGCCACGGGACAAGTGGGGTTACAAGGTCGAGTTCCTTCTCTCGTGCCTCTCTCTTTCCCTCGGCCTGGGGAATATCTGGAGATTCCCGTACCTGACTTACCAGAATGGAGGTGGTACGTGCACGCTTTGAATTCATTTTACTCGTCAAAGATTCTTTGTTTGCCTGCAATGGCATAGCTGAGTTGCAGGAGTTTCCCAAGCATATTCTTACAACGGGGATCTTACGCTGAGCGCAGCTAACGGGCCGCACTGATGATAAAAAACAAAGATGAACAAAGAACACAGAGTGAAAGGGAACTCGAATGCAGGTCAGCTAGCGCTGTCTTTTGGAAAACTTTCCCAGATGTCATGTACGGGTCATTTCTGTAGAGGATTTAATGCCAGGATTCGAGAGATGTATTATATTATTCTCATGAATTCCTGAAGTTTTCACGTCAATTCTGAAATATAGAGTTCATGTTCCACGGTTAGTATTCAATACACATTTGCAGCTTGGTCTGCCTCAAAAGAAAAAAGAAAACATGGTAGAGGTCCCTCGCCGTTTCGCTCATGACCAGTGGCGTACCTAGGAAGTGAAACACCAGGCCCGTGCCCCCCCCCCCCTCCTCCAAAAAAATTCTCTGTACGCCTTTGCTCGTGAGAATATTTATCTAGAAGAATAAAGAGTAATACGGGATGAAGACAGTCATCTGCAGCCAAGATGTAAGTTTGAGAGCCCTGTCTTACAATACCAAACATGAATGCATTTGTTCTCGCTATATGGTTGTTATGAAGGAGCACATGGAGCGTACGCCGAGTATCACTTGGCGCTAACTGGGCGTCGGAACCAGTGGGAGAGGTCACGTGCTTTGTGGGCGTGGCTTTTCGCAGAGCCCTCTCACGTGTGCACTGCCACCAACCAAGCTGAGAAATACTTCTGCGTTAATAAATTCAGCTTCATAGTAGCCACGAAAGGGATGAAGATTTAAGAACTACCATTAGCTGCATCTCACTAAGGTGAAGTTGTACTTGTGATACGCCAATGAAAGTAAATTGGTAATTCACTAATATGGGAACAAGCACTGGCATGGCAATTCTGGTACGTTTATCATTTAGCCACGCTTGTTCAGCTGCCTTCCTGGTGCCATATGTGATCCTGCTCCTGGTGCTCGGACGTCCCATGTACTTCTTGGAGCTCATTCTGGGACAGTTCTGCAGCTCCTCTACCATCAAGTCCTTCGCATGCGTGCCGCTTGCTCAGTGTATTTATAATTCTACTTTTTCATTATTATTATTATTATTATTATTATTACTATATTATTATTATTATTATTGATAGTGGTAGTGGCAGTTGTAAGTAGTAGCAGCAGCAGCAGTAGTGGAAAGAGCACAGTGGAATGTATTAGTAATTCTCATATTTAAAACGCATGCATTATAAATGACAAAGTGGATAATAAGGAAGCGTGATGAGACGTATGAATGATTGTAGTCCCGCGTGGATAGCTTTAGTGCCAGCAAAAACGGGGACACACTTATATCTCTTAAAAGGACATCAGGCAGAATAGTTACTCCCGCTTTTCCCAAGCCTTTTGAAAATAAAACTGGCACAAAGTCGATCATTCCAGTTCAAGATAAGAATTATATTCAATAATTTTGATACTGGACCATAGTGTTACTCAAAGTAACGGTCAATTGACTATCAGAATACCTAATGCGACATAATTAAACCATTTTTTTTATACTTTAGGCAGCTTTCGTTTCAGCAGCTTGGATCGCTGGGGCGCCTGGGGGAGCTATCCCAACTGTGTGTTACCTATAATATTAATATGCCTTTTTTGACGTTGTTTAAATGGCTTCACCACATTCTTCTACGTGTCATTCGAAGCATCTTGCCTAGTCGGATTATATTGGAGAGGCCACATCGAGGGAAGCGCAGCTGCAAACACCCAAGAAACGGTCAGAAGTGCGTCGAAGTTATAAAAGTTCACGACCAAAATTTAACGTAAAGTGTATTCATTCCAACCAAAACTTCGCCAAATGTAATTTTTCACTGCCACTAAAGACACCTACTTATTTGAATAAAGGAAAGAATAGAAAATTTTAGGAGCTCGTTCACTTTTTGCGAACCTATATTACTGAAAACTAACACACACCTGTGCCAAGGAAAGCAAAGATGACGTTATTAGACGCATTTATAATGTCAACTTGAAGAAAGGCAGCATTTGTCAGCTGCCAGCGTGCGACGATATCAAGTGCTACGTGAAGCCAACAGGCATAAAAAGAATGTCCCACGCTCGCCTTCAAGACAGCTAGCGGCACCGCCACGCTTCCACGTTCAAATACACATATATGCCCTATAAAGTGAATGGAGAGATTGCCGCCACTGTAGCTGAATTGGTAAAATATCGGACGTGTTATTCGAACGTTGCAGGTTCGCCCCTGCCCATGGCAAGTTACGTTGCTTCACGTTTTTTTTTTCGTTTACATTAAAATTGCCACAAATACCATACTTTATACTTTCCTTCGCTTCGGGGTTGATTTTCAATAATATTGAGTCTATCTTTATGAAGTGTGTGCGTGCGTGCGTGTGTGTGTGCGTGTGTGTGTGTGCGTGTGCGTGCGTGCGCGTGTGTGTGCGTGCGTGTGTGTGTGTATGCGTGCGTGCGTGCGTGTGTGTGTGTGCGTGTGTATGTGTGCGTGTGCGTGCGTGCGCGTGCGTGCGCGTGTGTGTGCGTGTGTGTGTGTGTGTATGCGTGCTTGCGTGCGTGTGTGTGTGTGCGTGTGTGTGTGTGTGTGCGTGCGTGTGTGTGTGCGTGTGCGTGCGCGCGTGTGTGTGTGCGTGTGTGTGTGCGCGTGCGTGCGCGTGCGCATGTGTGTGCGTGCGTGTGTGTGTGTGTGTGCGTGCGTGCGTGCGTGTGTGTTTGTGTGTTTGTGTGTGTGTGTGTGTGCGCGTGCGTGCTATTCTTCCGTCGTTGCTTTCAGAGGATACTGGGTCTCTACAGGTAAATATGAGCGCACTGAGAAGAACGAACAAAAACACTGTTGAATTTGCGCAGGCGTGCCCATCGTCATGATGTACACTGTCTTCCTCACGAGCATCTACTACAGCGTGATTTCGTCCTACGCGCTCGCCTACCTCTACTACTCCTTGTGGAAAGTGCAGCCCTGGACCACGTGCAACCCGGAATGGACCAACGAGTATTGCTTTGTCCAAGGATCCGTATTCGTAAGTAATGAAAACAACTCGTCTGTGCTGTAATGCGTGCTGGTAGGCTAGTTGGTACATATAGTTCCAGAACATTGAAAAATGCTGGTGTTCAACGTGATTAAATCCAGCTTGCCAAGCGACAGCTGGAACTACCATGAAAATCATGAGGCAGCAGTATATGCATTTCCATAGGGGGCATATTTACTTACTCTACAAAGCTGCACAGCCTGGCTTATTCTGTTTGGTAGTTGTTTGAGAAGCTGATATTGGCCACTGTAGGCTTGATCTTAGGTTAAGGTGGAATCTTTGTACTAAAGCATTGCTGATCTCATAATGTGAGCTGGCTGCAGTTTATCCGCCGATTACTATTTGATATTGCATTGTATATTATTGCACCAACACGGTTCCATGACACGTTAAGCGTGAGTAAGTGCGTAGGAAGAGATAGTTCGGGTAGACTAGATTGGCTAGAAGTCACTTGACTTTTACAATCATCTTGCGATGATTTCTGTTTTCTTTTTAATGCATTCTTTTTCACATTCAGAAATCATGTAAGGAAGCCAACGAATCTCTGCTGATTCTTTTCGGACGCGTAAACTCTACCGAGAGTAACGCGGTGCCCATCAAAAACGGCTCCGTGGTCGTCATGGTGCCCCGAGACGAGTTCGAGTCCAGGTACCAGGGATGCAAGAACGCGAACGAGACCTCGATGGAGCAGTTCTTCTAGTAAGTGCATTATGCCTGTAATATGCGTTAAGTCTCGTACAGCTACGTGTTGCGGTAAACTTATTATTTTAAACACGCGTACGTTTTGTCGAGGTAAGGGCCCTCCGGTGAGAGTGGGAAGGTATGCCGTCTTCTGCGTATTGTAAATGATGGTGTGCTGAGAGCTGCATTTCTGTAAAATCGGCAGGGTGGTGAGCAGCATGTTCCTGGGGTAAATTATCGTGGTTAGTTACTTATTTATCTATTTAGTTGGTTAGTTATTATTTATTATTTACTATTTATTTATTTATTTATTTGTGTGACTCTCAGGGTGCATTTGAACATTATAGAGGGGAGGGTAGGAAGTATAGTTTAACCAGAAATGAGTATGAGATTATGTTAACACATTACTATGAAGATAAATATAATGGTAAGTTTTTACGTGCGAGGAGTACACTTTATTAAAAGACAACTGAACTCAAACCACAAAGAATACACTAAACAGGCAATAACACAAACGCCGGTTAGTACGATTCACGATTGCGAGTTTATTAGTGCATTCTTGAAACGAGTGGGGTCGGTGGTGCTTACTAATGATGCAGGTAGGTTATTGAAATCTATTGAGTTCTTAGGAGGGAATGATTGTGAACATGCGAAGGTGTTGTGACGAGGTACGCTGACTTTGTGCACGTGATCATGGCGAGCTGAATAGCACGGTGCCGGATAAATCCAAAGTGATTGAAGGAAAGCATTGTGGTGATAGGTTTTATGAAATTAGGAAGTGCGTGATTTCCTTCCCCGAATTCAGAGTAATGTAATATGGAGCGCACTCTTCAATAATGAAACACTATTCAGTTTTCAACTTAAGATATTTAAGAGCGTGTGCTGCCGCTGTAGTGACTGCTGCTGTTGAAATTACTTAAGGGAGATGAAAAACATATTATGAGAATAAATATAATAATTTATAGGTGATTACGAAAGCCAAAAATGCCACACAAGCACTGAAACTAACCACTGGCTTTGACGTCCCTTATTGGTGGTGTTGGCGTCCTGCAGCGTAGGCGACGAGTAACGTAAAACAATGAATTTTGACGTCACCACGTGTGACCAAAGGTCGTCGAAATTTCCGACGTCACTATGAAGTCTTAAATTATGATAGTACGGCATCATCTTTCATCGTGGTGTCATGAAACGAAATCATGCCTCGGGCAAAGGTAAGCCGGTTATGCAAGCAGCGCAAACGCACGTAAGACAGAGAAATATTTCGTAGGGTAGCAAGGTGGTGTCGTTCTATTGATTGGGAGAATAAAGAATATGTCTCCCACCTTCATGTTGTTTTAGTTTATTGCATGTGGGACTCTATAATAGTTTTTCTTAATACATTAGGCAAAACCTCCACTGCGAAGCTGTCAAGAAACGTAATGAGTGTCAAAGTCGGAGCCTAATAGCGGTAGGGAACAATTTTCGTTGATGTTGCCTAACTATACCCCAATACTGGCTTCTGTAGACTGATACAGAATGGGCTTAAGAACACTTTTCCAGTGCTGCTTGCATGCCATTACAAAGTCGGGCTACTCCTACACGACACCACCAGCTAGGCGAGCTCGCTGCAATTCTACACACTCATCTATTTTTGTCTTTCTTCTCAATTTTTTTTTACGTCGTACGTTGCAGCAAGCGATTTCTGGGTCTTAGCTCGGGAATCGCGGAACTGGGCGGTGTCCAAGGAGACGTATTCGTCGCGCTTCTTGTGACCTGGTTTATCGTCTTCATCGCCGTGCGTAGAGGAATTCGTTCTTCCGGCAAGGTTCGTTTTCTCCGAGCCAATTTTTTATTAACATCACAGTGCTGTCTCTTCGAAAGAAGCCCATAGTGGCTTCAACCTCGTACGTCTGAATTTCGGGAAAGCCTATTATTGTGTAAAGATAATGCTATTGCTGCTTTTGAATGACAAGAAACACTTTCTTTTTTTCGCGTGCGGGAAATCTTTGAAAGACCGAAAGTAACTAACTAGACCAGTCATTCTAAATTTTATTGTTTGCCTTCCTTTAACTGCCTTGCGCTAACGCTGCCTTCCTTTAACTGCCTTGTTGCTGTGTTGCAGTTGTTGCAGTGATGCTTGCTGGACAACCTATATACTGTTAATTTATTAGCATTTTATTACTTTTGTAAAGAAACGTTAGATCAGTCTTCTCCTTATTGAATATCTTGAACCTTTCATGCCTTCGTTCATATCATTCGACTATTGAAATTTTTGTTGCTGATTAATTTCGTGAGACACTGGCTGCGCTAGTTGCACATCTTGCTTAACAATTTTGATTCCATGATTTGCTTAAAAGGTGTAAAATCTTGCGGGAAATAATTAACGTGTATAAAAAAGCGAGGCTTCTGCCCACTATGCAGCAAAGTCGCTGCTAAATCTGGAGAAGCAACCTTTCTAGAGCACGCTGTAGACTACCTTAAAGCAAACACTACAGGTACAGTTACAGGGCACCTACTGCGCTATAAAAAATGACATTGCGACGTAACAATTCGTAGCAGTACCTGTTCGTAGTTGAAAAACAGTGTGTGACGCACTATATGTGCTTTGCTGATTCTGTGACTGAGCAAGATGACTTCTGCGTCTGGGCAGTATGCAGTGGATTAGATGCTTCAAAGCACTGGCTCATTATCTCATAAAGTTTTCTATAAATACACTACATGGAACTTGAACTAAGGGGCAAGTGTCTACGTGAGCTGCAACGCTTGAAGCTTCAGTGAGCATGGGAATGATGGGTAGTACATTAATTTGCCTAATTTTCCTACATTCGGCTCCGTTTGACTTCACATGACTTGAAGCTGCCTTATTAGGAAACAGCAATCTGTCATATTATATCACTTACGTTTCACCGCCTTAATGTTTTAGGCGGACCAATTTAGATTGGGTAACACAGTTCAAAAGAGTTTGCTCTCTATTTTGAAACAAAACCTAAACACTTTCATAAATGAAGCTGCAAGTGCATTTGCATCCCACAAGCACAAAAACTAGGCAAATCCGTGCACTACCCATCATTCTCTTGGTCGCGGATCGATCGCAGTGCCAGGGTCCCCTCTAGTTGATTTTTGGAAACTCTATGCGTTATGCAACTCGCAATGGGTGACGACTGATGTTACTTAGGTGCTCTATCACGCAATTTCGCATCTATTAACGAAATTTCTTTGTCTGCATGATGTGTTTGTGCAGTCCCTGTCAGAAGCAGTTTGAAGCACCATCATGGCTTTCTAGCAAAGTACACAACCGCAACACCGAGGGCCCTGGTCCAAATCTCGCTGATTCATGCAGTTCTGTTTTAAATGCGAAGCATTTCTTAGCGAACTTCGGCGACTTTGAGCGTATCTATCTATCTATCTATCTATCTATCTATCTATCTATCTATCTATCTATCTATCTATCTATCTATCTATCTATCTATCTATCTATCTATCTATCTATCTATCTATCTATCTATCTATCTATCTATCTGTCTGTCTGTCTGTCTGTCTGTCTGTCTGTCTGTCTGTCTGTCTGTCTGTCTGTCTGTCTGTCTGTACATTGGTCTGTTTGTACATCGTAACAATACCCCAAACGGCATCAAGCGATACGTCAAACGGTTAACCCAATCTGCAGTGCCAACCAATACTGCAATACTGCTATGTAGTCATGTCAAAACATGACTACATGCCACAGTCAAGGCGCCAATGCGTTTCGACGTGACGTGGTGCGCGTGCTCGCCGGCGTTCATTTCGTCGCATCGCGCCGGCGTTGCCACGCAAGGCACCGGTCCAGCCATATACTTGCAGACGCGTGCCGCGCTGCGTTGCTTTGACGCAGGCGCGTTTTAGCACGTCCAGCGTCCCTCGGTCACAAAAAGAGGAAGTCACAGTGTTGTCTGGGTACGCATCGGCGTGAAATGCAGCATGTCACATTTCGCGCCGGTTGCCGTCGGGCCGCGCCTATGGACGCTGGTCGCGCCGGTCGCGCCTGGCGTCAGACTATAGAGTGCTCGCGTTTCGCTAACGTAGCGTCGCTGTGTTCAGCGTGCGCGCGGGTCAACACTACATTGGAGTATATTAGGCCCTTCATGATGTACTCGCGGCCCTTTTGCTAGCTTCACATACCGTATAGCAAATTTGGTGTTACGTGACGTCAATGGATGACGAAATATATGACTGGTGCAAACATGATAATCCTGACACGCGTGTCATTTAAGAAAACGACACGCGTGTAAGAACATGACACGCGCGTACTCAAAAACTTTCAAAGCAAAGAAATGCGTTAGCCTGCCGAAGGGAATGCCTACCGCTTCGATGTTTCATCAGAGTCCACGAAACCGAGCCAGTTGAGTTTTTATGTCCTTGAGACCAAACATACCAAACTGCTTGCATATTTCCAACGAAAACCCAGACTGTTCTGCCTCGCTCGACGCAGGTAGCGTTCTTGACTGTCCTCCTGCCTGTACTCATGATGGCCGCCCTACTCATACGGGGCACGACTCTCACTGGTATCAGCTTCGGCATTGCCTACTACCTGCTACCGAAGTGGCCCCGACTTCTCGAATACGAGGTGAAATGTGGAACAGTTGCAGTACAGTTCACGCTTTTTCTAAGACACTGGGCCTGAGCTGACATGTAACGCCTGTAGGGCATCCTGAAATCTTAGTGGGTCGGGTGGGCATGGCGGAGAGAAACTTGAAGTTTTTCTCGTTGGTGAGATACTTAATGGTGTTTTTTTGTTGTTGTACTCAGTAGAGAGCAGAATGAGAATTATTCTTGTAACGAGCAGTGACATTGGCTTGTCTTAATTACTGAGAAGGTAGACTAGGGCTAGTCATTTCACTCAAGCTTGCATTTTGTATGGTATATGTATTGCTGCTTTTTATGAAGTGTACAGCCACCACCACGTCTCTATAGAACGCTCAAGTGGCCGCTTTTCGCTCTGCAGGCCGAAACCTTCGGGCAATTTCGGACTCTCAAGTGATGTATCAGGAACATGCAAGGCCTAGTTGTCAGCTTGACCCCGTCAGAGCCTAATACTGCCCCAAGGTTTCGCCCCGCAGAGCGAAAAACTGCTGTTCGCGTGCTCTACACAGATATGGCCGCGGCTGTACGTGTTCGTCTGTACGTAATTTTCATTGTGTTCACTAGAAATTTTGTTTTCAGGTACTGTTAAGGCGTTTATTAGTCCGCAACGAGCGAGAATATACAATGGCGACAGTCACAGCCAAGCGCGGGCTCTCAGCGTGAGCGGCGTCCTTGTTGGGTAGCCCCACTAGAAGGTACTCAAGAGTTCGACCCATTTCAGAGTTCGGAGGCTTCGTTACAATTACCCCCGGGGTCAGAGAGGGAGCCGCCTGGCGACCTAACAGCTTGTTATTATGAGCGAGTTATAATAAGCCTTCAGGCGCTCCACGTTGACGATGTCTCGCCCACGGCGGTGCATGTCCGAAGATTGTTCAACGGGTTCGATCAGATAGTTGACGGGTGAGGTGCGCTCGATGACACGGTAGGGGCCTTCGTATTTGGGACGTATTTTTGAAGAGAGGCCAGCTGCAGAGGTCGGGATCGAGAGCCATACAAGCGCACCAGGAAGGAACGTGGGCTCAGAAGTGGTGGAGCCATCACGAATACTCTTCTGCCGCTCTTGCTCTTGCGTCGTAAAAGTCTTGGCAAGCTCGCGACACTCTTCAGCAAACCTGGCTGTCTCGGAAATAGGTGCACACTCAGATGGATCCGGCGTGTACGGCAGAATCGTGTCCATGGTGTGCCACGGGTGCCTTCCGTACAGCAAGTAGAAAGGTGAAAAACCAGTCGTGCTCTGAGGGGTGACGAAGGGCAGTATATTATCCTAATTAGTGTGGTTGGCAGCGACGTACATAGAAAGCATGTCGCCGAGGGTCAGGTTAAAGCGTTCGGTGAGGCCATTCGTCTGTGGGTGGTAAGCAGTAGTTTCGCGGTGGACAGAATGGCACTCAGTCAGAATGGCTTCGACGACTTCCGACAAGAAGACACGGCCTCGATCGCTGAGAAGCTCTTGGGGTGGTCCGTGGCGCAGTATAAATCGATGCAGCAGGAAGGACGCAACATCGCGCGCAGCAGCCGCAGGGAGAGCGGCGGTTTCGGCGTATCGCGTTAAATGGTCAACGGCAACGATGGCCCAGCGGTTACCAGCCGACGTCAGAGGAAGTGGTCCATACAAATCGATACCTACGCGCCCAAAGAGACGGTCAGAGCAAGGTAACGGTTGTAGACTGGCGTGCGACATGTGGGCTGACGGTTTACGGCGTTGGCAAGTGAGGCAAGAGCGAACGAACTGCTGCACATAGCGGTACATCTTGCGCCAGAAGTAGCGTTGTCGAATGCGATAATAGGTTTTGAATACCCCAGAGTGCGTGCATTGCGGATCAGAATGGAAGGATTCACATATCTCTGACCGCAGATTGCGGGGTATCACGAGTAACCACTGCCGGTTGTCGGCGTCGTAATTGCGTCGGTGTAGGAGGCCGTCACGAATGGCGAAATGGCGAGCTTGACGACGCAAGGCACGCGTGGATGGCGTTGCGGATGGATCAGAGAGCATGTCGATGAGCGGGCCGATCCAATTATCCTTTCGCTGATCGGTAGCGATGATGTCAACATCAATGGCAGAAACAGCAGCCGAGGATACTGAGCAGAGCACATCACCTTCAGGCAGAGGGGAGCGTGAGAGGGCGTCGGCGTCAGCATGCTGGCGTCCGTTGCGGCACAGCACGCGGTTGTCGTAGTCTTGTAAGCGAAGAGCCCAACGAGCGAGACGGCCTGAGGGATCCTTCAATGATGAAAGCCAGCATAGTGCATGATGGTCGGTGACGACATCGAATGGGCGACCATACAAATAAGGTCGAAACTTTGTAAGAGCCCAGACAATCGCCAGGCACTCTTTCTCCGTGACGGTGTAGTTTTTCTCGGCTCTCGTGAGTGTACGGCTTGCATATGCTACGACATATTCAGGGAATCCGAGTTTTCGCTGCACCAGGACAGCGCCGAGGCCTACTCCGCTGGCGTCCGTGTGCACCTCCGTTGGGGCTGTAGGGTCGTAGTGGCGTAAAATGGGAGGCGACGTCAACAAATGACGGAGCTTCGCGAACGCGTCGTCGCACTCGGATGACCACGAATTGAAGGGCCCGTTGCTTCCAAGGAGCTTCGTCAGCGGTGATATGATCGTGGCGAAATTTCGTATGAAGCGTCGGAAGTATGAGCACAGGCCCACGAAATTACGCAGTTCTTTGACAGATGCAGGTTTGGGGAATTCGGGCACGGCCTGAAGCTTGGCAGGATCAGGAAGAATGCCGTTTTTGGACACGACGTACCCCAGTATGGTGAGTTGCCGTGCTGCAAAGCGGCACTTTTTCAGATTTAGTTGTAAGCCGGCATTGCTCACACGTGCGAAAACTTCTTTCAGACGTTGTAGATGCGTGGAGAAATCCGGAGCAAAGACAATGACATCGTCGAGGTAACACAAGCACGTGTACCATTTCAAGTTGCGCAGAACGGTGTCCATCATGCGCTCAAAGGTCGCAGGTGCATTACATAGACCAAACGGCATGACGTTGAACTCGTACAAGCCGTCTGGCGTGACGAAGGCGGTCTTTGGTCGAGCGTCGTCAGCCATGGGTACTTGCCAGTACCCCGAGCACAGATCGAGAGAAGAAAAAAAAATCGGCTCCATGAAGGCTGTCAATCGCGTCATCGATGCGTGGCAGTGGATAAACATCCTTGTGAGTGATCTTATTGAGCCGTCTGTAGTCCACACAGAACCACACAGAACCGTCTTTCTTCGCAACAAGAACAACAGTAGACGCCCATGGACTGTCCGAGGGCCGAGTAACGTCGCGTCGGAGCATATCGTCAACCTGATCATTAATTACTCGACGTTCAGCAGGCGACACGCGATATGGACGTTGCCGTAAAGGTGGATGGGCACCAGTGTCGATGCGATGCGTAACAAGGGACGTGTGACCGAGAGAACTTCGCCCGACATCGAAAGAAGAACTATATTCTTGTAACAGGTCCGGAAGTTGGGAACGCTGTACGGCCGTAAGGTTGTCAGCGATGGAGGGGCCAAATACATCAGCAGACGACAAATCAGAAGTGGAAACAGCATTGATGGTACACGACCTGGAGGCGCGCGTGTCATCGGGTACGTCCAGGACTTGTGCGTCGTCGACTGGTTCCACTCTGCCGAGACATTCCCCTCGAAGCAAGGTAACAGCGTACGGGGACGGGTTGGTTACAAAAATAGCAGTGTTGCCCTGGTTGACCTGCACTGTCGCGAAAGGTACTAGCAACCCTTTCCTGCTGCAAGCGCGGTCAGATGGCGAAACAAGTCCAATGGTGTCGGAGAGGCCAGCGCAGTAGACAGACACAGCCGTCGTCGAGTTTGGAGGCACGGTTGTATCGTCTTTCGTTAGAATCTTGCTCAGTGTCGGGGGACTGTCTTCTGGCGTCAAATGCGAGAAGGGTGAGAGCTCAATTTCGGCGGCGGCACAATGGATGACGGCGTCATGGCGGGAGAGAAAGTCCCATCCCAGGATGACGTCATGAGAGCATGCCTGAATGATGATGAACTGGGCGACATACAGAACGTCCTGGATGACAACGCGAGCTGTGCACCCTGCTGTAGGATGAATCCGGTGCAAATTTGCAGTACGGAGCGATAACCCAGAAAGTGGCGTCGTCACTTTTCGAAGTAAGCGGCAGAGTTTTTCGTCCATAACTGATACGGCAGCTCCAGTGTCAATAAGAGCCGATGCACAAACACCGTCCACAAGCACGTCAATGACATTTGAGGGGCTGCTCTGAGGGCTTTCACATTGCGATAGCGTCGCAGTCCTTGCCTCAGGGACTGCGACGACTAGTTTTCCCGCTCATGAGCTGCCGCACTTGGCCGCATGGGAGACAGGGAACGGCGTCGTGGAGACGGTGATCTTCGAGATGGACCTGGGCGAGATCGAGGTGGCATAGACGGCGGTTCTTCGCGATAAGGACGGCTGAGGTGGCCAGCAACAGGTGAAGAAATTGGAGCCGGCTGTACGCGATGGCAATAACGGGCCACGTGACCGGCGTAACCGCAGGCAAAGCAGATGGGCCGGTTGTCGGGTGTGCGCCATCTGTTCACCGGGGTAGGTCTCACCCATGTCGCAAGGACTGATGTACGGAACGGTGGCTGCGTAGTGGACTGAAGCTGAGGGGTTACGTCAACATACGTAGCGGGCACACCCGCTGCAAAGGACGGAGGCCGAGTGGCAGCTTCGGCGTAAGTCAGAGGGGCGGTTGCTGGAACGACTTGGGGTGGCCTGGCGACCACTTGCGCGTAACTCAGGGGCGCAGGAGCCGGAGGTTGTGGAGGGTGGTACGCAGGCATTACCTCCGCTATTTCCTGTTCAATCGCTCGGCGGATGGGAGGGAGAACGGTAGTTGCCGATTGTTGAACAGCAGGTTGGTGGGCAAAGGGCAGGAGCGAGAACTGACGCGCGATTTCCTCGCGGATAAAGGACTTCAGGTCTGCCATCAACGCCACTTGGTCACAACTGGCCTCCAAGCCAGCAAGCGTTGCAGCTCGTGGTGGGGAGCGTCGGGTCATCGAACGCTGCCGGTGGATCTCCTCGTAGCTCTGGCACAGTGTGATGACCTCAGCCACCGTGCCGGGGTTTTTGGCGAGCAGCATCGTGAAAGCATCATCGTCAATGTCTTTCGTGATGTTTCGGATCTTGTCAGACTCGCACATGGTGTGATTGGATTTGTTACATAGGTCCACCAGCCTCCTGAGCACGTTCACGCAAACGCTGCTCGGCTTGCAGCTTGCAAACAGCAGGGCGGCCGAAGACGTTGCCGATTGCGGTCTTGAAATAGGACCAGGTGGCAAAATCGGACGCGTGGTTGTTGTACCACAAACTGGCGACACCGGCAAGGTAAAACACCAAGTTGGTCAGCTTGCCGTCCTCGTCCCATTTGTTGGGGACGCTCACGCGCTCGTAAATGGCGAGCCAGTCCTCCACGTCAGTGCCATCAGCGCCAGTGAAGATGGGTGGATCGCGGATTCTGGGGACACCGGGACAAGGGGGTGGCATTGGAGGAGGCGTTTGCTGAGAAGCGTCGTGATACATAGTAGATGGCAGGGTACGTGATCGTAGCTCCAAAGGCATAGACAGGGATCGCAGCACTCTCCACCAAATTGTTAAGGCGTTTATTAGCCCGCAACGAGCGAGAATATACAATGGCGACAGTCACAGCTAAGCACGGGCTCTCAGCGCGAGCGGCGTCCTTGTTGGGTAGCCCCACTAGAAGGTACTCAAGAGCTCGACCCACTTCAGAGTTCGGAGGCTTCGCTACAGTACAAACAGTTCCCATTGTAGATACGCGTGTATATTGGGGCACATTATGAATGTCATGAGTAGGCAATTGTATAAAAGGTATGTCTTGTCTGTATGTAGAATTCTTTTGAAAAATAACACTCTCTTAACAGAAAATGGCACGGCCAAGCATGTCGTCGAGAACGTAGTAGCCGGCGTTTTCCAGCTCGTCTGTTCCTTCGAGCGCTGGCAGGCAGACGGACCTTCTGGTAGTTTCTAATATACTTGCGTTATTTTCTGCAATCACTATGTCAATTTCGAGAACATAAATGTCAGGCGTCACTTGAACCAGTGATTGACAACATAAGGGGCTTTCGAAGGGGCCTTCCGGCCTCTTTAGCATTCCAGGGGGTCCGGCTGTCATGCTGTTATCATAAGCGGTCGCAGTCGTTTGGTGTAATGCAGGCAGTAAAAATAGTATAAATTGAAAAAAATATAGAAAGTAAACTACAAATAAAAACAAAAAAGAGGAATTTGGTTGGAAATTAAAATTTCGTATCCATAAAAAGGCAAAGACAAAAACTGCAAAATAAACAAAAAAAGAAAGATGGGAGGAAAGAATTAGAAATCCGAAGAGAAAGAAGGCTGCTCAGCTCTGCGCAATCAATGCGTGAATATCAACTCATTGACATTGGACACTACATTCACCACTGTCACAAAGATGTACAGCACGCGTACTAATAACTACCGCCACCCTTCGATGTTTCCGGTTGACGTTATTTAGGGTCAAAATGTTTTTATTATACACGTGCATGAATATGATTATATTTAGGCTTCATGTCTACAGATACTTCTAACGCACTCATGTAAGTCTTATATTCTATACGTGTCGATTGAAGATAGCGCTGCAGTGTTTTTCTTTTAGAAGCTAGTTTTACTGCAACGCACAATTCGTTCGTAACGGCATTGTTGTGTAAATTGAAAGACCGTATTTTGCATTATGCGCTAAAGTAGTTATCTGTACAATACCTATGCGAAACCTGGTGGTCTTACGTATGTAGTGCCACTTTTAGTATACGCGGTACTAAACCTGTTCAGTATATACTGGCCTGTCAGTACACCGCTGCGTAAACAAGACCCTCTTTCTTGTACAGATGGAATCACACTTGTCTAGAGTGATGGAGCACGTAGCTGTAGTTGAGTGCACTAGCTTGTAGACGCTGTTGTCTGCAGCTGCTTCCTTGCGTTAGCTACAAGCTTCTGTCCATGTTTGAACTAGCATGCAGCGCGAGTATACGACATAATTTGGAATAGTGGCCCATAGAAGCACACGGACTGCGACAGATCAAACAAGACAGACGCAGCGTTAATTCAATGTATTTGGCAAGTGATCTTGTATGTATACACCCTACCCTACGTAAAGAAAAGTGAGAGAGAGAACGTGAAAAGGTGCACACAAGGCAGTCAACCCACCAAATCAAACAGGTAGCGGACGTTACAAAAAACATTTTTTATGCACTAAACATTGAGTTCTTAGTTAGCGCTATGCCTTGTCTTGATATGTCGTCGTCCGGGTGATTCTTTTCGCTGCTATTCTGAATGATGTACTATAAACTAGCTATAAATTTGTCCTCTTGATCGTTACGATATCGTATTTGCATACACTTGCAGAAAACAGAAGCTGAAGTGGTTGGCTGGCTGCTCTAGACAAGTGCGGTTCCATCTGTACGGTTGAAACTAGTCGCCGACTTGAAGGCGTTCAGTTCTCCGCTGCACTATTTCATTCCGCAGGTGTGGCAGAAAGCCGCCGAGCAAGTGCTGATTTCTTTAGGGCTGGCTCAGGGCATGGTAATCACGATGGGGAGCTACAACGAGTTCTCGAACAACCCACACGTGTAAGTAACACGAAAAAAATATTTCCCTAAATTAACCCGTTGCAGTAAAGCCTAAGTGTGAAGCATGAAAACTCGGCCAATTTGGTAGGACATAACTGAATATACGAACAGTGCATCTTAAAAGTAGTTACAGTGTAACTACGGAAGCGAACAAACAAGGATAGAAAAGAGCGCTCTTTTTCCTATCTTTGTTTCCTCGCTTCCGTAGTTAGTTTAACTACACATAAGTTGCGCATACGAGACTTCGCCACCAATGCTGCGCAACTTCACCAACTCCTTTCTTCGGTAGCGTCATACGTATGGTCAGACAAATGCCAAATGGCTTTTGACGCCTCGAATTGTCCCCTCACGTCTGAGCTAGTGCTTTGTCATTTTGATAACACCGCACGCACTCTCCTCCATACTGATGCCAGCGGACACGGACTCGGCGCTATACTTTTGCAACAAACAGAGCGTTATGGCGAACGTGTGATCGCATACGCTAGTCGCACCCTCACAGCAGCAAAGAAAATCTACACCATCACCGAGCAGGAGTGTCTCACTGTTGTCTGGGCCATCCAGAAGTTTCGACCATATCTTCACGGCCGCCACTTCACTGTGGTCACTGACCACCACGCTTTGTGCTGGTTGTCGACGTTGAAGAATTTGTCGGGACACTTACTGTCACTCTATGATGCACCGCCTTTAAGGCTCTTCTCGTCCTCCCAACGCCCGCGCCCATCGACAGCTGCGGAACTTGAAGACTGAAAACTCCATCCTTTACCGTTTTGTCTTCCACCCCGAAGGACAGCGCTGGGTTCCTGTCGCTCCTAGTTCCCTAAGGGCGCATATTTTGGAGGCGTTTCACGGTGACCCCAAGGCTGGTCATCTCGGTTTTCGAAAAACCTATGAACGCATCCGCAGTCGTTTTGCCTAACCTGGGCTTTCCACCTGCGTAGCCCGAAATGTTGCGTCATGCTCGCTCTGCCAATGCCGCAAGGGACCCACTTTTTCCCCGGCTGGTCTCCTACAATCTCTACCGTGTCCTGACGCTCCCTTCGATGTCGTTGGCATTGACTTCTACGGACCACTACCAAGATCAGCTAGCGACAAGCGCTGGATTGTCCTAGCAGTTGACCACTTAACACGGTACGCCGAAACAGCTGCACTTACTTCAGGATCAGCAGAGGACATCGCCACATTTTTTTCTGGAACCAATCTTTCTAAGCCATGGTGCACCACGCATCCTATTGAGCGACTACGGCAAGGCGTTTCTCTCGAAACTACTCGAACAAGTCCTCCACGCATGTAATACGATTCATGAGACTACGTTTTTCGTGATGATTATATACAGATGAAGAAGATGAAGGTCAAACGCTGTGAATATTGTGCTAACAGTATATTCAGTTATAGCCTAAGTGTATTTTAAAAGAAGTCTTCACCATGACTCTATCCCACGCATGAACATTCGGAGCGATAAACGAGCTTTTTTCTTATATTTGGTATTTCCCTAATTCAGCTGCAGTCAATGTTGCTGTCAAATGGGTGTTCTGATTAGATTAGCCGTGGTAGCAATGTCAGGAAGAGAGTGGAGAAGTGCGGAAGTATACTTGAAGACAACTGTGACGTGCCTTCATCTAATGTTGGACAACTTTGCTTCTGATGATGTCCTTGTTTTTGCTGTCATCTTAATGATGACGCTCCAAATAATATCTGCAAAGTAGGTAGACGGGAACCATATTTAGCCAGAATACATAATCACAAAACTTCATTAGGAACACTATAGTTTTTTTCCTCGACCGGCTTGTTCCGCCGATTAAAACAGACATTTCGTACGCTTTATTACCTACATCAGAACTTTAAATACTTTATGTCCGAAGCAATGAAAGCGTAGAATATGTCAGAAAAATGAAGTGTTGTCGCAGAATGGAAGGAGAGTTCGTGATGATGATAGATAGAGAGATAGATAGATAAATAGATAGATAGATAGATAGATAGATAGATAGATAGATAGATAGATAGATAGATAGATAGATAGATAGATAGATAGATAGATAGATAGATAGATAGATAGATAGATAGATAGATAGATAGATAGATAGATAGATAGATAGATAGATAGATAGATAGATAGATAGATTCGAAATAATATATTGATGTTTTGTGGCCTGCCCGCTCGCAGGGACGCCTACGTCATCACTGTGGTCAATGTCATCTTCAGTCTGCTGGGCGGCCTCGTGGTATTCATGTTCTTGGGCAGCATGTCGTTCAAAATGCGGGTCTCCATGCTGGACGTCCTAAAAATAGGTGCGCTGTCGGCTGTGCGACATTCTTCCCTGATCAGTGCACCGACTCGGCGAATTACTTTTTCTACACCACTCGCACTGTGAGGGGTGTCGGTAATGGCTGTGCTCATTAGGCATATAGTGAGAAGCAGCTACGGTTGAGCGAGTGTTTTACTAAGGCGATAGTATGTTTGCCGAAATCATCTGATGCAATCGAGCTAACAAGCAAATAATTATCACAAAAGTGCTTAGAATAAGTGGCAACTTATTGGTGCTTTTATTCTTCGACGATCTTTAATACAATATTATATTACATAAATACAAAGGAAAGTACAAGAAGTCACCTTTTATTAGAAATTTACACTGCCAAAATTCACGTGACTACGAGAGAAAGCACATGGGTACTTCTTAACATGGTCTTCAGGGTTGTGTATACACACCGTTAAAACCAAGCTTGCATGATCAATGTTCCTTGTTCAATCCCCAGTGGAGCAGCATGGATTTAGATCACACTATTCCACATCAACAGCTGTGTTATTGTTATCACAGAAGATTAACAAAACACTGCACAACAACCTTCTTGTGGCAGTTTTCATTGATTTAAAAAAGGCATTCGATACCGTCGACCATAAAATTTTGCTTATGAAATTAAAACACTATGGATTCCGCGGCAAAGTTTTTAGCCTCCTTTCTAACTACATTGATGGACGTCATCAAATGGTCAACATGCAAGATCTTACGTCGTCATTATTAAACATAAAGACAGGAGTACCTCAAGGGTCCGTCCTGGGGCCCCTATTATTCTCATTACACGTAAATGATCTGCCATGCATACTCAAATCGGCCGAGTTGCTAATGCACGCTGATGACACAGCTTTAATAGTTACCGCCGATAACATAGCCGATCTAGAATGTAGAGCTAATGAAGAACTAGAAAATATTTTTAAGTGGTTTAGAGTGAACAAATTAACACTCAATGCAAAGAAAACCAAATACACCATTTTTCACTCCTGTTACCGAAATGTAAACTGTGAGTCATTTCGACTTACAATGAACAACTGCCAACTTGAGCATGTAAATGAATTTAAATATCTCGGTGTAGTGTTCGACAGCCAATTACACTGGAAAAAAACAAATTAACTCTCTTTGTACTAAGCTAGCATCTGGCTGCAGTATGCTACTGGCTGCTAGAAATTATTTTAGTAGAAATATTCTCAGAGTTCTTTATTTTTCGTTTGTTCATAGTCATCTATCATTCTGCTTAGACTCATGGGGATGGACTTTTAAAACTTACCTTGATCCTATCCGGATATTACAAAAGCGTGCACTTAGAATTATAGATTATGCGGCTTATAATGAACCCAGTGAGTCTTTGTTTCACAAGTTGGATATTCTACCTTTTGATTACATACGGCAGCTTAAAACCGCAGTCACCATCAACAATGTTATTGCACACAGTGTACCTTTCGATGTATCTATCTTTTCTTCCTCGTCCCGCGTCACTAGATGCACGACATTGCGGAATTTTAATCTTTCACCCACTAAAAACGTGTATGGTGAACGCTTACTACAGTTCGTAGGAGCTAAAGTGTGGAATAACATACCACTTCAGATTAAAGATTCTAGGTTTTTTTCGAGCGCACTCAAAAAATATTTGCTACATGTAGATCAATAGTAATGACCATGTACTAAGCCTTACACATATTTTGATGTTTTGTCTATACTTGATTATTTCATTATTTATGAACAAAGTGCAACAATGTGTGTCTTCTTGTATTTTGTTCGTTTGTTGAAAAATCAACGTTTTTTGATGTTTAGATTTTTTCTTATATACAAATTGTATTCTGCTTGTACACTTTCTCCCGTTAGACCCCTTACTAGCCTATGGCTATGGGTCTAATCAGTGTTGCGCATTTCTTGAAATGTGGTCCTAACAACCTCAATAAAATGTAAAATGTACTTTTTTATTTCAACTCCCAACTACTCCAAGTCATCGACAAATGCGCAATTGATGAACTTGATGAACACTATAGGCATAATTGCTGGAAAAATTCTAATAAGCCCCATCCTCCCCTCCCGAAAAACATGGGAAGTGACTAAAGAACTGTACAAGTGACAGGGGGAGAAAAGTAGCCCGGATCCACTTGTTGTAAGCAGAGCTAGCACCCCTGATGTGTGCACCCACGTCTTCAACATTCGAACGCGACACTGCGATTACCTTGCGAAGCTGGTGAAAGCTCATAAGATCGGGCCAGGTGATGGAAATCCCCCGTCTGATCGGCCGTAAGAAGAATTACGTTACGGCGGCTTCTGATACAAATAGATCAGGCAATACAGTCACTTGATGAGATGTAGCGGCCGTTTTCTGAGGTTGGAGGTGAGAGCAGCTCGGAGCGTTCATACTTTGTGCGCACTCATTTGAGAGACAGCCGAACAGTGCTCGGCTGTGACCGACCGAATGTTACGCATGTCATAAAAGTGCTCCGCAGCGCTCAAAAAGGACAGCATGAATTTGAGAATACGTGAGCAGAAAAGGCTCGTGAGACTTGACTTCTCTGCATAAAACTAGACTAGTTATTACTAGACATTTCTTTGGCGATAACCGAAGAATTCTTCTGCGTGACAATCGTTTAAAAAACGCACACTTCCATCGCAGAGATGCTGCATCTTTCGCTAACTTTGCAGGCGACATTAAGGCTGATGGTTTATACACAACAGGACTCGGTTTGGTATTGATGGCGTTCCCTCAAGCGGTGTCAACCGTGTCTAATTCTACCCTTTGGGCGGCTACTTTCTTCGCCATGATCTTCTGCCTCACTGTCGGATCACAGGTGAGCATTACGCTCCTTTTTTTACATATATTCTCAAGTCTGTATGCTACTTTCAAGATCTTCAGGCAGAAAAAAAAGTGTACTTATTTCCCCGTAAAGAGAAGTCTGAGTAGTATGTGAAGCAGCCATGGGTCAAGTTAAAGTTACCTAAAGAGCTGCTCCTTATTCATCACCGTACGCGTTCATGGTTGCGCACACAGTCGCTTTGCGAGCCCTCGCATCCGCCACACTCATGTTCATGTTTTCATTCATACTACTACGCTTAGTGTATGATAAAGAGAGGAGTTAGCACTTTAATCATACAGAGCAGCGCAGCCCCGCTAGTTGCCCCCACTCATACTCCTTACGAGCCGCGATGTAGCGAGCGTTACCGCAGAGCCATCTAGTGGGTGCTCGGTGTACTATCGTGACTACGACGACGGACAAGGGACGAGTGCTGACCATAAGCCACTTTGCATCTAAAATGTGCTAACTAGGTATGAATGAAAGACGTCAACATCAAGCGGTGCATCGGTTGTACATATTATTGGTATAGATCTTCTTTGTCCTTTTCGTGAGTCCAAATCGGGCAATAAGTGGGTCGCCGTTGCTATAGACTACGTGACTAGGTATGACATCACTCGAGCGTTCCCCACCAACACCGCTGCTGACGTTGCGGATTTTTTGCTTCATGATGCCATCCTACACCATGGCGCTCCTCACCAATTACTCACAGATCGCGGCCGCGCATTTGTCCCGAGTGATCGACGACCTTCTGCGCTCTTCCTCGAAGCAGCACAAGTTGACCACTTTATACCATCCCCAAACAAATGGCCTGACGAAACGCCTAAATCGCACCATCGTGGACATGCTCGCGATGAATGTGTCTTCCGACCAACATGACTGGTACCTGGCGCTACCTCACGTGACCTTCGCGTACAATTCTTCGCGCGACGACACCACTGGCTATTCACCTTTTTATTTGCTCTATGGCCGTGATTCGACGTTACCACTCGACACCCTACTTCCGACCACTGCAATGCCGTCAACCGAATATGCACGCCACGCTATCGCTCGTGCCAACCACGCACGTCAGATCGCCCGCTCTAGACTTTCGGCTTCGCAAGCCACCCAGAAAGCCATCTACGCCAGCCGGCATGTTGACGTTCGCTTCTCACCCGGTTCTCTCATTCTGCTGTAGTGCCCAGTTTATCGAGTTGGCTTATCAGCGAAGCTGTTGTCTCGCTACATGCGTCCTTACTGTATCATCCGCCAGGTATTGACGTCACCTATTATATGTTTCCTGCATCTGAGACCACAAGCCTGCCTGCTACCACACCCAGTGATGTTGTGCACGCCCGCAGGCTAAAACCTTACCAGCTGCCTTCTGAAGACCGTAATTAATGTGCATCGAGACAACACTTTTACCACCGGAGGAGGGAGGGGGCAATGCTACGTAGCTGACATATCAGCTATCAAAAGACGACAATGAGGAAGTAGTTTGTCGGTTGTGCGTGCTGTCCTCCATCTTAGTCGATGCTATACGGATCAGTATAAAAATATATTCTAAATAGACGCAACTCGTGTCATTTTAACGTAACAATATATTGACAGAAATGCGAAGAAGTGCTTCAAATGAGAACCTGACGTGGCTCGTATTTGCCCCGCAGATGGTGTTTCTGGAGACGTTATTGTCTCCACTCAAGGACGGCTACGAGTACCTGAGTCAGCGTCGTACCACTCTCGCCGCAATTGCCTGCTGCGTCGGCTTCCTGCTCGGCATACCACTCACTATGCAGGTGATTGAGAGTGGATGTGGGCGCAGGACACGAGTGCGCGCACACTAGTGCCGTCGCTGCCGCGAACTATCACTCACTGGATCCACGACTGACTCAGTCATTTCATAATTCACTCGATTGCTTACTCACTCTTTCACTTCATGACTGACTCAATCAGTCCATAACTCATTCCAAACCTTGCTTATTATTTCATTTTAATTGGTTCATAGGTTGCGAGAACGTGCATTTTGTTTGAAAACTGTTGTTCAAAGCAATATAGCCATAGATTGTGCTAAGCCCGGATGCACGCGCCACCTGTTTGTTGTCATCCTCTTTAAACGTCGCCTTGCCAAGCACGCTGGAGAGATATACGAGGCCTATGAAATCACTGAAGAAAGTCAACGTGTGCAATATTTTGGTCTATATTAGACAGAGAAATGCGCTACCTGGCGTGACCTCTGTGAATAAAAGTGTTTTCTAATGTTACTTCGTGCCTTTTTTTTAATCTTCGCGTATATATACTGGTTCCCCTTTATACGTCTTCAGTTTGCTGTCAGCACTTCTTCTCCCGTACTTCCTTTGTTTCGTCCCGCGTGAGCGCTGTTTATTCCTTCTTTGAAAACATGTGCCCACTAGCCTACATTTCACTGCTTGTTGTGGACTCCGTGGCTTTTGGGCCTCAAGAACTTTCAGCAGGCATTCCTGTCACTTCCTATTTCTCACTTGTATAGATAACCATATACTCAATCGACGTTCGTATCACACTCATAATTGATTGATATGTGGGGTTTAACGTCCCAAAACCACTTCATGATTATGAGAGACGCCGTAGTGGAGGGCTCCGGAAATTTCGACCACCTGGGGTTCTTTAACGTGCACCCAAATCTGAGCACACGGGCCTACAACATTTCCGCCTCCATCGGAAATGCAGCCGCCGCAGCCGGGATTCGAACCCGCGCCATGCGGGTCAGCAGCCGAGTACCTTAGCCACTAGACCACCGCGGCGGGGCGTATCACACTCATAGGGTACGTTATGCGCCACCGTCATAATTTTATACTATATACACATAGAATAATGTTATACTATATATATACTATAGGATTTTTTATAATGTACTATATACACCTAGATGCAGCACGTCATTCTAGGCATCTTTACGCCCATTGTAAACCTACCATCGAAATCCTACCCTAATACTACCATAAACTCATGAGACAACGCTGGCACTACATCATCAGTATTGTTGCTCTGTGGCCACCCATGGCCCTTGTGCAACAAAAGCCTACTGATCATCACTGGCAGCACCACGACCCAAACGTGTATAACTTTAATGCATGTCACGTAGCTTGAAGCTACAGACGCGTTTCAACACTTCTGACGTCCTAACTTGTCTAATGTCCTCGCTGAGATTTTTTCCTATCTTAACCAGCTTCGTGTCTAATCAAGAAACTGGTCTTCCCTGTAACTGACCAAGCGGAATCTCTTCAGAATCTTATGCTTCCTCAGTCCTGCAGCACTACAGAGCCACAAACTTATCGATCTCTTTGGTATATTAAAGCGTGATGAAAAAAAAAGAATCACTTGCATCATGCGTCACGAACAGTAGTCACTCACTTATCTGAAGATGCAGAAAAATCAACTTTTATACGCAACTAAAAAATAACAAACATGTGTGCTTGAGCAAGCTTACACAGCTATATGGTTATTATGCCCTCCAACATGCAGGGTGGCTTCTACATGCTGACTGCTATCGACACCGAAGTCACCGGCAACTTGATTCGGTGGATCGCACTCTTCGAGATCGGCTACATGGCTATTGGCTACGGTATGACTACTCTAGATATACTACAGCCATAACAAGGTGTAACTACAGCGCACAGAATCCAAGCTTTGTATTTATCTCGCTGAGATGCTCGGAGCTACGCAACACTTAACATAGGCAACCGAGGGTCATTTATTGATGAATATCCTAGATTACTTAAGTTGATGGGTCTCTTTTATATTAAGCAGGAAAATAAGACGACATTTTATCTTGTCATGTTTTTTATTAAAGTGGCGGTGTGGACACCGCATTCCGAACTTTTTTAGGCATCTCGAGTTATTCTTAAAAAGATTGGGGAAAAGCCTAAATGAAAAGTTGCTATGTGAAAAATGCTTGGAAACTATGTCAACTTGCTTTAAGACTTTTATTGCCACTTTCAATCCTTCTGAGCGTAGGTCGAGAGTTTCAGCAGAGGTCTCTCTATTGTTTTCGATGTCACGGAATAAACGCACGTAGGATACTGAATAATAGCAACATTTGGGAAGCTTACCACAAAATGGCGTTTTTGTGTCCAATAAGCGCATCTCCTGCTTGCCCTTGCCACTACGTATTCTTTGCCGTGTCCAGAAATAGTATACATCAAGCCATCCTTGTGCTATTTCTTTTAGAAATAAATTCTGCCCTTTACACCGATAAAACATCCATACATATAGGTGCACAAAACCACAATTTTAGTGAGTTGCCTAACTTGAGTCTTCATTATGGAGGAACAATTGCATAAGAGTCAATTTCTCGTTAATGTATTTCATCTTTGTTTTAGATTATTTACACCTTATTGGTCTGGTTTCTCGGACCTACGCGTAGATTTTGCTTGTCATGGTCTCAACTCCAACCTTTTTATTGACGACCAAAATATGATCCATAAAGTTTGAGTAGACGATGCTTACTGATTTATTTTTTGATTGATAGATTGATTGATTGATCTGTCACCGTTCAACTAAACATTTCTGTCTTGAATTTTTCGCGCAAGCACTTAGTGACCCAGAAAGGAAGACAAACGGCCGCAATTTCTGTTGTTTTTTTTTTCTCTATTTTTTCAGGCATAAAAAAGCTAAGCACAGATGTAGAGTTCATGCTTGGTTCGCCGCCTGGCTTTTCAGTGGAACTTTGTTGGAAGTTCTTGTGCCCGATGCTGCTATTGGTGAGCTTATGGATCAATATTGCAAGAGTTTATTCTATAGCGTATACCAACAGTTGGTTTAATTGCTCCCTGAGCTGCCGTCTCTAGAAAGAGGAGTAGAGAGATATACAAAAAAGCGTAACAGCAATAAACATTTTCAAAGCCTTGTTGTGGCTGAAACAAAACACACGATAACTATGACACAAATGCAAGATTTCAATATGAATCGAACAATTTATGACATGAAAAAAAGGAAGGAGAAGCCGGAACAAACGACACAGCAACGTGGCACAGCGTATCTGGAAAAAGCGTGGTATGTTTTTATATAAATGTTCGCAGAAAATTATCATTATTTGTAATAAAATCAATAGCGTGGAATGTCAGGCCAAAATTTAACACATGAGGAGCCTTAAACACCCCCTTTGCAGCAAAAATTGGCAGACACATGCACTCTTTCACTATGCAGTGCTATTGCGATTGCGCTAATATGTGCATGCACAGCTGCGCAAAGTACCATCAGTGTGCTAACAAATCACTATATCTGGGTGATCCATATTATTTGATTTACGGTTGTCTAGCGTTCATCTCGCTTTATTAATGATCGGCGCGCTTCAATATGTACTGAGGATTGCTATGCGAACGGGGGGGGGGGAAGGGGGGGGCACTCTTTTTACTATCCTGAGAAGGGGGCGAAAAGTCGGCCCCATACATTGGCTAAGTAGGCAGGGAGGTGCTGCGATGGACCCCCCTCCCCCTCTTCTATTGGAATCTTGCGCACGCCTAATGGTACTGTGGACAATAAAACGAGAGATGACGCATATTTAGAGTTGTGCATGTCGGTGGTAAAGTGGATACGAGGCTGAGCTTCTGAAACAAAACAAACAAACACCATATGGTGAATAATTCCGTAGCACTCCCCAATGGCATGCTTCATCACCATATGCTTAATGAAAACAAAGATAATGAAGCCAAGGTAAGGCATAAGAGACATAATCAGGTTGTCCTTTTCCTCGCTTTGCTTTCTTCGCGTCTATGTCACAAATAGTATAATACACCTAAAAGCTAAAATTCGCGCTTCCTATACCTGTCCAGGCTTCTTTTTCCGCTGTTTTTCATTAAGGTTTCGTCAGAAAAACCAGCCCTCAAGGAATATATTTTTTATTGATACTAATATAGCCGTTCTGACACACAAAGCATATGAGATCACTGCACTTGTACGAAAGAATACAAACTTTAAGGGGTCATTTATTTTACTGGACAAAACAATCATTAGACTTGGCAAGAAATCCAAGGAAAGTATAAGGGACGTTAATTGTAGTAAGACAGTGTAAATGGGAAGAAATTGAAGTGGACAAAACGACCACTTGCCACATGCGGGTACCGAACCTGCGACCTTCGAATAGCGACCATCCGCCAGTCTAACTTGTGGGGTATACATGTGAATTTCACCTTGCGAGTGTGAGTCAGCGCCGCTATAGTAGCCATGACGGCGAGTATGGAAAACTCTTTCTTTTGCAGGCTGGAAAGTTATATTATGCGTAGATTATGAAGATGTGTTAGAAAACCTGTGCAGTGCTCAATTGTCTCAATACGATTTCTTTTTCACGCTTACCAGATTATCTGCATCAGCAGCCTCTGCGAGGGTGGACCGCTGGCACTCGGGGAGTACGTCTATCCTGACTGGGTACACGTCATCGGTGCGGCTCTTGTCGCAGTGCCCGTCTGTTTTATGCTCATTGGCGGTGTCGTACACTTCGTCAAGTGCCAGGGGGTGAGTTACCAGGTGTACTCAAACGGTACACGCGCAGACACCATTTGAGAGCATGAGTGGCTCCAATATTCTGCAGACATCATGAAGAATTGCTTTATTCGAGACGAGCTCAAGCCGACCCACGCTGATGATGATACATGCAGATGAGTAATTCGTTCAAATGATGAGGACATATCCAGTTGTCAAAGAAGAGTCAGTGACTGCGCTCACAATATGTGTGCTGCATGACGTTGAAGTGGTTCTGACAAGCCGCGAAACAGACTTTGGAGACATTTAGTTGGCTCGCATACTTTGCACCATTTCAGCTGTATTCCGACGGCGGATGAAATCAGTCAGTGGATTATGTAGTAAGTCACCGTGCACCCACCGTTTCCTCATTAGCGCTTTGGTCCGCGCTGTACGATTCGGTGTGTTCAAAGAGCCTCAAAGCACAGTCAAGATCCTCAAGTAGCAATTCAGAGCAATCCTTGCAGCAGGAATTCTCCCCTGACGTTCGTATGCATGTCGGCTATGGAGACATCCTATTCAGTTCATATGTCACGCGACTGAATCGTTCATGATCACGACCGCCGTATGAACACAGATTTACGGGTAAGGGTCGTCGGACAAATCTGCGCGATCGTGGCTGTGCTGCTCGGTTTCTGGCCGAATGTTGCACAATCGAATGCCGACCACGGTGGTGGCACTTCGATGGAAGCGAATTGCTAAAGGTCCGTGTATTTGTATCTAGGTGCACGCTATAGGACATATGGTACACTTTCGGAGCCCTCCACTACGGCATCCTTCCATAGTCATATCGCGGGTTCGGGATGAAGCCTTAATAATAATAATAATAATAATAATAATAATAATAATAATAATAATAATAATAATAATAATAATAATAATAATAATAATATCTGCCGCAAGAGAAACCTATGCAGTGCCTATGATGATGCAGAGCCTAACCAAAAGCGCACAAACCCAATATTGTGGTAACATAGAGGTTCTACCTAAATCTTGTTTGAGAACACTGGAATGAAGATAACTGTTAACTCACACTCTAAAAAAATATCAAGTAAAAAGGGTGTCTTTTTGTCCTACAACAATGATCGTCATCAGGCTTGCGTGCGCTTCCTTTCTTGAAAACTCGGCGCTGGCCACTTTCCTATCGAGAATGCAATGTAACCCTGATAATGGGCATGTCGATCGTGACCGGAACGTACTGGGCGCGGGGCAATAGCGCAAGGATAGAACGCAATATAGAGGACGATTATTGTTGTGGGACAAAAAGATACCCATCTTACTCGCTCTTTTTTCAGAGCTTGCCTACATACGTATAATTGATACTTAAATAAGCAGTGGAGGACTTGTAAATTTAAAACACAATTAGGACTAATCAACTAGACCTCATCAGCGAAAGAAACTTCAGGTGGCTGCTACGGCATATACAGCACGCACAGCATGCGCTTCCCACAGGAACGCTGTTGTTTTTTTTAATCGCACTGCGAAAAATTCAGACACCGTGTGAATTTTTGTTGTAAGGTATTCAGCAGAACGTTTGTGGACACCGGTCAGTGACGTACTGTAGGATTCATGCAGAGGAATGTTTCCCTAGATGATAAAGAGACCCCTGAATTCAGATACACACATTCAAAGTGATGGAACAAACAAGGAACTTACGGCATAAACGAAAACGCAGGAGTGCGCCAATAACGGCACTTTACTGCAGTTACTGCTGCAAAGGAATTTTTTCCGGATCTGAACAGGGCCTCTAATTAGGACCGACGAAATCGTAACTTGTGGCCCTTGGCCTCCAAAATCGTCTGCCGCGCGTGTGGTAGACAATCTCGGAGGACTGCATTCGCAACTGCTTTAGCGAGTAGAGTGGAATATTCCAAGTTTGCTGCGTCATGTGTGACTCGGTCTGCACGTGTTGGCGTATTCGGCAACAAAAAAAAAAAACATGGCCCGTGTCACCTCGCATGTATACGTTACATTATCACGTTGCCGCTGCGTTATTGTAAAGGCCCGACTCACACACAGACCGACAAACAGTTCACCTTGATTTGGTGAGCTCCGCGCCATTGCCTAAATATTACTGTTACATTCCCCTTACTGCTGCATTTACAAAGGTTAGCATCCCTGCCAAAATCGCAGAGATGGACAAACAGTAGACTTAAGTACCTTCACCGTCGCGTCACAGTCGATGAGCACATTGATGTAACATTGCGTTACCTACGTATTACCGCCAATGTCACAATCACTGGTGGGTATACAACCAAAAGCACATTCTTACCTCAGTGCCACGTCAGTGACGCCCCATTGCCACCACTTCCACAATTGCGGAGATGGAAGGTAGTGGCTCTTTTTTGTTTTTAGCATCACCGGCTAAATACTCATGAAGGCCAGCGCCAATGAGACGAAAGATAAAAAAAACTGAATAAAACACACGGCTTAGACTCCGCTATTCACCGAAAGTTTCAACAAAAACGTGTAGTATATAAACGGAGACGTAGGCACTGACAGTAACCAAACACTTCAGAGCCAACCTTTAATGGTACATGTGGCAGTTACAACTTGGTATCGTTGAGGGCAATTTATGGTTGGCTCAGAAACTATAGGTATGAAGTGATACCATTTTGTCATTGCGTCAGTCATTGCGTCACTCTTAGTTTAAATATTCTGCGCTTTTCTTTAGGTTTTTTTAGTTCTCAGAAATTCAACGTTCGCATCATGCACTTTCCCCTGTCTCTTCTCTTATTTGTGCTGGCCGTCATGAGTCTAATCCAGCTAACCCGATTAGCAACGTCGCAACACAGCCGTCGTATCACCATCCCTGCGACATTTGCAGAGTTGGTCCGAGGCTACGCAGCCACTGCCCGACTGGGGACCCAAGGATTCGGAGATCCTTACGCGATATCAACTTCTCGCCCTCGATCGGGCCGTGTTGCCATCAGACAAGGCGCCAGTTGCACATGGTCCCAGCAAGAAGATCTTGCCTGTGTTGGAACCTTCAATGTCTGCCGAGTCCGACAAGGAGCCGCCTCCCGCCCCTGCGGCAGTTCTCGCAGCCCAGCCGTTGCAAGACGCGCAGCCATTGCTAAGTCCTGCACAGGCCGGTGGAGCAGTGAAGGAGTAGCCACAACGGCAATTGACCAGGAGGAATAGAGCATGTGTGTTCCTAATAATAATGTATCGTTACTATATTCAATTAACACTACTCAGTCTACTTACATTCTCGTCTGTGATTTACTTTAACACGAAAGCCTGAAATGCCGCATCAAACGCGCGTATACATATGGACCAAAATCAACGTCATCCACCTGAGCGCAAGCGATGCAAAGGATGACGTAAATTACGTCACCATAAAACGCCTCATGATGTCACACGTCACAGAAATGCTTGATGTGACATTATGACGTCATTACTTTAGTATTCACCTGCTCAAAGGGGGGAAGATCATGAAAGAGGTGCTAAACCGCGTTAGGTGCAGAAAGCAGTAAATGTAGGCGGACAGGATCAATAATTTCGCCGTGGCGAATCCACTTTATATCGACGCGGTGGCACGTCCCAACGTGAACTTGTTTTTGATACTTCTATTTTCGTTTTTTTTCGAATAGAGAAGAAGCTGTATATAATGCGTAATGACAAAAGTTACTTTGTCAGTTTTAACCAGCGTAAATTTACGCCAGTGGTTTCTTTGGCGATGTTTACTGATTGACTGTGTTATAGGTGACCAAAATACACCCACTTAATTGTCGACTTCACGTGCGTGAAGCTTCCTTCAAACACTCCTAGTTTTCGCGCCATCCAGCCGGGAAGAAAAGGTCAAACGTGCTGACAGTGATCACCCCAATCTTTGTTGCTAGACAGCGAGCAATAACACATGAACTTTTAACACAATAACACAATAACACATGAGCAATAACACATGAACACATGAGCTATTTGCTTGTGAAGGAACTGCAAAGTTACCTCGAAAAGAGCTCCTTGCTTCTCCTAAAGACGGAATGTGCGCGAAAGATTGCACATGACAAGGCAAGGAGGAGCTACTTTCCTCCTTGTAAAGTAAAGCGTCTGATTTTTGGAGTAACTGCAGGAATATTCGCGCCGTGTGCAAACGAACCATCGGCGCCTACATAAGCCTGCTTCCTTTCAAGCGGTGCTGTAGCGTGGTGTGGCGAAGTGGTTAGTGTACGCGCATGCTAAATAAGTGGTCGTGAGTTCGAATTCCTTGTATCTGCTGAAAATGTTTTTATATTTATTCCTGATTGTAGCGCTTCTACATCGATTGTACATCAAGTTAAATGCCAGAAGCCACTTCAAAAGGCTGATTAAACCAACCTTAACCTTATTTTCTTGTGCCAACTCTTACTCCTTTGATAAATAACCACGAAAGCGTGGTTATTCCTTCACAGTGACTCCCAAAATGGTGCGATAAGTGTGCAAAGTGACTTACTCCTCTTCAAATGTGTCGTACCATGCATCAAAGTGTGGTTGAAAGATCTGATTGACCTGCAATATTCTCTGCGCACGCGACTCAATGAACGGAGGCGCTTTTGGCCAGAACCAAGCCGCATGTCCCTTCAATACGTTCGGTTTATGCAGGACACCTTTAAATCAGTCTAGGGATTCAGTCTCTCAGTTCACGTTTAATTTACTCTGTCCCCTTAGTTCACTTATTGGGCTCTCAATTCTCTTTAATCTTCATTCAGTTCAATGAATTTACCTTTTAACACAATAGCGTTTAAGAGCTCGTTTTGTTTAAATGCCAGCGTTGGCGTCATCGAGGGCGTCGTTTGTTCTGAGCGAAAAAATCATCTTGTGTACGTAATGCTGGGCTGTGCGAAATAACGCGGACGAATGGGAGTGCACAGGATTGGCGCTAACTTCAACTGTAAAACTGAAGGCAAAAGCAGGTCAATGTAATCGACATCAGCCTGACATGTGGCCCCGCCGCGATGGTCCAGTGGCTAAGGTACTCGGCTGCGGCTGCTGGCCCGCAGGTCGCGGGATTGAACCCGGCTGTGGTGGCTGCATTTCCGATGGAGGCGGAAATGTTGTAGGCCCGTGTACTCAGATTTGGGTGCACGTTAAACAACCCCAGGTGGTCGAAATTTCAGGAGCCCTCCACTACGGCGTCTATCATAATCCTATGGTGGTTTTGGGACGTTAACCCTCACATATCAATCAATCATCAGCCTGACATGTACCATGTTCTCATAAGTCACAACAAAATCACCAAAAAAAAGAAGACACCACATCAAAATACTACAGTGCAAACGCTAAACAACAAACAGTTCATAGTGATATCAAATATAACAATGATCGGCAAAATCATGCGCACATGCCTTTGCTGGCAATGGCGGTCGCACTTATACATTGAGGTGAAATGGTACAGGCCCGGGTGCTACTGTGGCGTTAGTGCTCGTTAAAGAGCACCAGATGGTCAAAATCTTTGGAGCCCTCCACTGTGGCGTCTCTCACGATCATATTCTTGCGGGCCCCGCCGCGGTGGTCTAGTGGCTAAGGTACTCGGCTGCTGACCCGCAGGGCGCGGGTTCGAATCCCGGCTGCGGCAGCTGCATTTCCGATGGAGGCGGAAATGTTGTAGGCCCGTGTGCTCAGATTTGGGTGCACGTTGAAGAACCCCAGGTGGTCGAAATTTCAGGAGCCCTCCACTACGGCGTCTCTCATAATCATATCGTGGTTTTGGGACGTTAAACCCCACATATCAATCAATATTCTTACGGGGTCACGACACGAACGAAGGCAACAGACTGGGTGGCCAGATGAAACTGTTTATTCTGCCAAACGTGTGACCACGTAAAAAAAAAGTCAGATTACAGCAAGACACTGGTACTGATACCGGCGAACAGAGCGTCGGACGTCGATCAACTGCCACGCGTATCAACTGCCATTGATACACGTGTCGTCAAATATTCTAGAGTTATGGCTAGTGACTACGCAGATTCCAGAATAATCTGTAGCCTATCAGAGAAATTGTCATGGTGGATACTGGAAAACATGGTGGGCGTAGTGGAAATAATAGTAGGCATGGTGGAAATTATGATGGATATGGTGGGGCGTAGTGGAAATTATGGTGGATATGCCGGGACATACTGGGTGGTATGGTGTACAGATGAGTGGTAAAGTGAAAATGATGGTGGAAAGCAGGGGCTAGACAGTGGGCAATATTGGGACACTCTGCTCACCATTGCTATAATGCTGGGAAGCCCTAAGCATATGGCGGGTGGTGCTTATTATGGTGGGTCACATGGTGTACCAAGCTGAGAAACTCTTCCCACCATTGCGATAATGCTGGGAAGCACTAAGCAGATGATGGGTGCTGCTTGTTATGGTGGGCCACATGGTGTACCAAGCTGAGAAGCTCTGCCCACCATTGCGATAATGCTGGGAAGCAGTAAGCAGATCATGAGTGGGCGTATAATGGCAGGCAATTTATATTGTGTACCAAGCTGGGATCTGTACATGTTCTACCACCATGATTTCCACCAAAGGTTGAGCCTACCGACCAAGCCCGTGCAATTGTGTTATCCGTGCTTCCGGGTTTCAGAATACACGATTTCGACGATTAAGAATGACAATACAGCGCAGCCATGGAATCAATTAACCTAAATGGAGCATTTTTCATTGTGTATGGTGTCCGCCCAAGAAGCAACAAACATCGATGCGACGCGATTCAAGCACTCCCAGAGAACGTACGTCTCTCCTCACCGGCAGCCGCTGGTCACACTCGCCGGCACTTCTCTAGCCTTTATGCGAGAACTCAGACGTGGCAATTTGTATGCTTGGGGAACCAATATGATAGCGTAATGTTTCAGGCACACTGCATTCGTTTTGGCTAAGCCGTTATGTAGTTGTTGCTTTAGCGAAAGAGCTACAGCACTGCGCTGGCACGACCGCCCTCTACATTGCGCGAACAGCATCCCAATACTCAATCAAATAAATTAGGCGGGCGAATCTATAGAATGAGCCTAGAAGCGTCATAAAGCGTGAGCAGATTTCGCCCTTTAGAACGAGCGCGAAACGGATATTAAACTTGGCAGACCTCACCGGTCAACTGTTGCTGCTTTCTAGTCCACTTAGTTTTTTTTTCTTGCAGTTGTGAATTGTAAAAAAAAATAGCACTGGTGCCATTTGGGATGCTGTTCGCGCAATGTAGAGGGCGGTCGTGCCAGCGCAATGTTGTAGCTCTTTCGCCAAAGCAACAACTACATAACGGCTTGGCCAAAACGAATGCAGTGTGCCGGATACATTATGCTATCATATTGGTTACCCAAGCATACGAATTTCCACGTGTGAGTTCTCGCACAAAAGCTAGAGAAGTGCCGGCGAGTGCGACCAGCGGCTGTCGGTGAGAAGAGACGTACGTTCTGTGGGAGTGCTTGAATCGCGTCGCATCGATGTTTGTTGCTTCTTGAGCGGACACCATAAACAATGAAAAATGCTTAATTTAGGTTAATTGATGCCATGGCTGCGCTGTATTGTCATTCTTAATCGTCGAAATCGTGTATTCTGAAACACATTGGCAATCGTTACAGGCAGCAGTTGCTTGTGTTTAATAAATGTGCAATTTTTAGTAGCAGGTGCAGATCTCGTCTATGCCGTGTACACGACAAACATAACTGAAGTTGAACCACCTCATGTTGGTATGGCGCAGCGCTGGTGAAATGCCGTCGAAACGCGCTCTAGGCTTGGGAAAAGCCCGCGTGGAAAGAAACTTCATACGCGAGATAGAGCGGGGCGGCACCGTATTAACTGATCCTGAAGGCATCACAAGAGCTTTCACGGACCATTATCGCAAGTTGTTCGCATTGCACGACGCAAATTCCGTGAGATTCCAGACTGAATTTCTGCCGTTGTTTCTGCTGGATGACGAAAGAAAAGAGAATTTGGAGCGTGCAATAACTGTGACCGAAGTATCGCTCGCCATGCATAGACAAGTTAAACCCAGGCAAGTCACCCGGTCCAGACGGTTTCACAGCCGCCTTTTATAAAGAGTTTAAGCATGACATTAGCCCTATTTTGAAAGGAATTTTTATAGAAGCCTATAAATAAATACCTTGCCGCCATCATACAGGATGTCCCATACGGTTCTCATACCGAAAACGGAGGATTCACGTAAAATGAAAGCTGTCTCAGCGTATTGTCCAATAGCCCTTACAAACGTAGACTATAAAATCTGCCCCGCCGTGGTGGTCTAGTGGCTAAGGTATTCGGCTGCTGACCCGCAGGGCGCGGGTTCGAATCCCGGCTGCGGCGGCTGCATTTCCGATGGAGGCGGAAATGTCGTAGGCCCGTGTGCTCAGATTTGGGTGCACGTTAAAGAACCCCAGGTGGTCTAAATTTCCGGAGCGCTCCACTACGGCGTCTCTCATAATCATATAGTGGTTTTGGGACGTTAAACCGCACATATCAATCAATCAGACTATAAAATCTACATGAAGGTATTAGCTCGAAGATTACAGGCAGTGATCAAGGACATCGTGGGGCCTCACCAAACGTGCGGCATCAAAGGGCGTTCCATCGCTTTAAATATTCATAAGGCTTGCAGCGTTCTAGATTTCTGTGATTATTCTGATGAAAAAGTTGCCATGTTACAGATTGATCTAGAAAAAGCCTTTGATTGTGTTAATCACCAAATTTTGTTTTCTGTGTTAAACCATGTTAACGTCGGTTCTGTTATTTGCGAGGGAGTGGCCCTGGCATACAAGAACTGCACGACGAGGGGGATTGTGAATAAGAATCTGGGGGCCCCCATTAACGTGCAGCGTTCGGTTCGTCAGGGTTGCCCCCTCAGCCCTTTGTTATTTTGTATATATATATCGAAACGCTATGCTTGAAAATAATCAACGACAAAGAAATTCACGGTTTTGAGTTGCAGGCAACTGAAGTCAAGCTCCTGGCGTATGCAGATGATGTGGCTGTTTTCTCAAGGGATCAAGACAGTATTAAACGAGCTGTTGGTATTGTGCGTTCTTTCAGTCAAGCTACTGGGAGTGGTGTTAACTGGTAAAAATGTTTGGGGCTCTGGCATGGATCCTGGTCAACGAAGCCAGACCACTTCGCTAAAGTGCCCTGGGCAATGATCACAGGCATGTACTTAGGCGTCCCGCTTGGCGCATATCGCGACTGCGACCAGTTTTGGAAAGGCCAAATTACGGACACACAGCAAAAAGAGGAGAAGTGGAAAGGAGGCGCGTTGTCGATTTTTGCCAGAGCCACCATTTGCCACCTATTTTTTATAAGCAAGCTGTGGTACGTCATGCAGGTACTACACTGTTCAAGGACGAATGTGCAAAAGTCCCACAGAATATTTGCCGTCTTTGTGTGGGCCTCAGGATGGGAACCCTGCAGTCGTACTAACTTGTTCCGAAGAACGAAAGAGGGAGGACTTGGGTTAAGTCACCTATTTCTACGGCAGCTAGTTAATCGGTTTTTGTTTTTTCGAGACGTCACCGATCCCTTCCTGCGCACCCTATGTCAATTGCGACTAGGCAGACATCTGCCGGAATATGTTGTGACCACAGAAGAGAGTGTAGGAGCGATGGGGGGCTATTACAAAGAAATAGTGTCGAGTATGAGATTTTTAAGTGTAAGGTTTTTAAGAGAATACCTTGCGATTGTTATGCCAAAAGAACTGTATTTCGCTTTATGCGACATTGTCTTTCCTGTGCCGTTGTACAGGTCATTGTACGGCAAAGGCCCAGGCACAAACGTTTTGAAGAGAGTGAAGAAAATATATGTATAGCCTGGAGCAAAAACTTTTCTTTTTAAGTTGCATACTAGTACGTTGCCTGTGAAAAAATTTTTGGAAGGAAAAGAAGGCCATTTGCCCTGGGGCACGCACTGCCTAATTTGTAAGCTTCCAAGCAGAAACCATAGACCATGTGTTTTTACATTGCTGGGAAGGAGTTTATTTTTGGAATGTGTTGCAAAGAGCTCTTAAGAAAGAATTCCCGTTGAACCCACAGCGGATTCGGTTCCTTAGTGTACAGGATGAAGATGGGCTGCCATTCGACGCAATTATGCTCATGGGCCTCCACTCGTTGTTGCGTTCAAGAATGGCAGGCTATCATTATGATAAAGATTCACGGCCTGCTAGAGCCTACTTCAGAGAGAGCGTCCATTGGTTTGTTGAGATTCACAAAGCGGTACCGGAACCACCCGACTGGCTCTCAAGAGTAGAGCCACTGGTCACGTTACCAGAATTTTAATCCGACGATACCAGCATCAGGCTGGTTGACAGCAATGTCATCGTATGTACGTGGTTCATGGTGTGGTTTTACCATCAGTGTTGTTTGTGTTGTATCTTATGTACTGAAGACAGGTAATAAAAAAAAAGTTGGTATGGCGCAGTGGTTATCTCTGAATGGGAAACCGCAGGTTGCACGTTCGATCCTCCGTGGCACCTCGTTTTTTTTTTTTTTACGGGACGGGTGTGTTTTTATACCGTTTTTATAGAATTCTTTTTTATTTTTGTGGCAGCTCGTGACGGTGATTCTGACGCCATTTCGCGCTCAAGCGTTGCCGGCACTGCAACACCCACCATATCCCACCATGCGCCATGGTGGGCGTTTCCCACCATTCACCCACTACATTAATCTACTAAAATGGTGGATGATGGTTTACACCATGCCCACCATTCGTTTTTTTCCGATAGGGTAATGTTCACGAAGTGGGCGTAATTTTAACAAAGGAATCTTCTGCGTTCCTGAAGCTTCTCGTACGCGGCAGGCGCGGTTTGCGCTGATAATTGCTGATAGTGAAACGGAACGTTGAGAAAAGTTGAGAAGGGAATGTGGCAATATGGTGGTTTTGAGACGTAAAACTGCGAAATGCTAGCAAAAGACATGGAAACATATTTTTATTGTTTATTTGTGCCTACTTCATTTAGAAGCAGCGCACTGAAATCTTGAACAAATTGAAAGAATGTCAGAACTTACAACTGCCGTCTCCATATTGTTCTAATTGCTTGGAGGTACTTTCGGAGAGAGCGATGAGGCTGTCTCTTTCGAGCTGCGCGAAATTCCACTTTCTGTTTCGAATGGAGATCCCCCAATTCTTTCTGCATTATATGCATCATGCGAGTACTGATGTTTGACCTGTCAATGTCAGCGTCGCTGGTTATGTCGTTATGGAGCTTCGGTGTATAGGCATTTGATTGCGCATCAAGCAACTTCGCACATTGCTCTAGTACTGCCAACGCAATGTCGAAACGCTACCAACGCAAACTGGTCGTATCGCAACAGCCTCGTTTTGTCTGTCATACGTTTGTCAGCCTCGACCGAAAAATTCAGTTTCTTTTCTTTTTTTTACGCTTTCAAGAAGAAATTAAAGCCTGATCACACGTATGCGTTTCAGCACGTCGCTATACGCCCGGCGTGGCTTGTAGCCGTGCATTCTCTCTCTCCACTGAGAGAGGGCGTGGTGTCGGTTCTACACGCCAATAGGGGAGGCGCAAAGTCGCAAAGTCTCATGGGATTCACCGTCTGCATCGGCTTCCGGTTCGAGATATCCGTGGTGCGCTGTCTCGCTGGGCGCGTCTTTGGAGCTGTAGTATAGCGTCTTTTCTTTTGATTTCGTTCCAATCTAATCACTCGCACGATCATGATCGGTTGTGCAGCCGTCGGTTGCTCGATTTCAAGCACAAACGTAAAGAGATGTTGATTTTCTTGGAACGAAGATTTAAAACTGAAGTGAGTTTTGTGGCAACAAAGAGAGCCGTAATAAGTGGTATAGCATTTGGACGCCTAGCGACAGGTGGGCGATATTTTTCTTACATCCTGAATGGATGGTTTTGTTTGTGTGACTCGTTTAGTATTTACGTGCAGGTGCTCCCAGCGAAGATGCGCGGCAGGTTGACTACGCGCCGTCGATAATTTGGCTCGATTAAAGAGAAACTGACGCGTCGAGACGGAATCACGAATAGCATTTGGATGTGGAGTTTTTCATCAGCCCAACCACAATAACTGAAGATCTACACAGCTACACACTAAACGAAAATGACCTGAAATAACTTCAAAAACTGGCCAAACCACTTGTTCTCTAGCGCACTACCTTTCTGTTTTTTTTTACCACCTACTATCGAAGTAAAAGTTTTACTCTCGTGCTGAGTTTTTCAGCGTAGTATGGGTAGTAATTATTTACCCCAATGAGGTTTTTAGCTAGTATAGAGAGAGTGAAATTTTACTGCCTTCACAAGGTTTTTGAGGTGATTTCTGGGAGTTATTTACGGTGGTAAGAAAATAAAAGTTGCAAGTGCATTCGCCCAGAGTCAACAAATTTTTTAAATATCAAACGACGGCAGAATTGATGAAATAGATTCACATACAGACACTTACACACAAACAACAAATGCAGAATAAAACAATACTCTTTTTTTTCTTTCTTTATTGCCTGTGTACATACAACATTCGCATACAAATATACATCAAACGAAGGAAAAAATTGAAACAAAGAGGTCAAAATTGGCAAATTAAACAGGCTTTTTAAAATTCCTTCACCTGTAGAAGGCCTTCTACTTGATGTAACAGATTAAAACACTACGCGAACAGACTGCACGCGTTACTCGTTTGCACTTTGACAATCCGGTATATATAGGCACGACTTTTTGACCAGCCATGTAGTACCGGTAGAAGAGCTCCTTTTTTGCATCGATTAACAACAACAGTTAAAGCTGAAAACATAAACTTGAGGTGGGCTGCATGCCACTAAATGTCACACCGGCCTTTTATGATAAATCTACCCGATCTCACATTATGGTTTTTCAATAATTACTCGGCACACCGGACTCTTGGCCCCACACCTGTTAGCACTGCTGATGCACAAATCCATAAAACGTACCTACGTACACACAAACCATGGCAGCTCAATGATTTTCATTGAGCGACGGTGCACAAACACAGTAGCAGCACGTATTCGTGACAACGGGCGTAGAAGAGCGGTGCACGCCTGCATACAAGCTTCTTACCGACGGCGTACTAGGCCTTTTCGAGGAGCACGGCTACGCGATGAAACACAGCTGGCGATCCCAGAATACATATCCTGTGCGAATTTCGTTGTCATTTCAGACACAAATGAACACGTGTCCGCTATCTGCGGAGTCTTACGGACATGCGGCAATGTATGTACTTCTAACGGAGGAAACGGACTACCATCTGGGTTTTCTTCGTGCTCACCGGCAGCCACTTGTTGGTTCCGTCTGCCTCGTATCGGCTTCGCGCTACATATTTGAGAACAGTTGGTGCATGAGGCGGGAAATTCTGGCAGAACTTTACTCCAGCAGATGTCGTCTTCTGTGGAACAAAATATATGCTATGCTTCTTTCACCTGCCTCGGCGACACACTCCCACTGGTCACTGGCGGCCGCAGCTCGGTGCCGACGACATAGTGAAGCGTTTTGCTTATCGCTTCTCTAGGAAACAACTACAGACGATGACACCAGATTGATTTTGTTACCACTGGCAGATCTTCGCGATTCGGCTCGGAAGCGAAATATCCGCGACGTGCAAGCTCGGAGGTGCTCAAAAGCGCACGGTCGCTCGATGATGTAGGAAACACGGAGAACCATCAGCTCAACCAGACACACATATCCCAAGCTTCTTGCGCCACCTGTCTTTTTTTTAAGCCGTAAATATGCAGGGCAACTTTCCACGGCAATTTTTCTTTTTTGGAGAGCCCCCTTCTCTCTCTTTCTTTTTTTTTCGTCCACAGAATGCTGTCTTCACTCATTGTGCTTATGCTGCCCCCAGTTCCTGTGAAAGTTGACTCAAGGTCAGTCATGAGGCACGACGATGCCAAAAAAAAAAAACAAAAAAACATTCGTGGTCCTCGCGTACCTTTAAGATTCACTGAGAGCGTCACTCAAGGGGTATGGGGCAAAAGCAGCCGAAGCAGCTGCATCTTGCTGTCACGAGGTAATAAACTCAAAACGCAGGTTAAAAAACACGTGATAGAAAACTCCCTACGTGGTAAAACTGGATCTTGCCATCCTTGTACTACGCACCTTAGAGGTGATAGTAAAACTATGTCGTGTACCATCTTTTACTCCAACTCGAGGTAGTAATTTTAAAGGCGAGAGAGTTTTCAGAGGTCATGATCCACAAAAAACCCTAAACTCTTATAGTTTTCGCTTACAATGTACGACAAGCATACGACGTTTACGCTAAAACGCATGGCCACCTACGCAGCGTGCAGCCAGCTCTGACTCTGATACTGAGCATAGCGTGACACAGCTGCCAATAGCCGCACGACATCAGGCCTGCGGTGCAGCCGTGTAATCCCTGGACACAGCATTTGTCAGTGACATCACCTTCATCAATGTATTCACAACCAGCCAGTGGTTTTGAAAGCGAGCGAAGCGAGAAGGGAGCAAATTATGTGTCAGTAACGCTACGTAGATAAGAAAAAGCACCCCACTATTCTACCCATAAAACGAGTATGTGTTTCTGGTAATTTCTTGTGTTCCTCCAAGCATTTCTTTCGTAGTATACTCAATGTATTCATACCTTACCTGGCGCACATGCGAGCACAACAGGTATCCACGAATGACAAACGGGGCGCCTGATTATGAGGTCAGCGTCGACTTGAACGAGCCCGACTTTGCTAAAATACTTACCGCCGACATATTTTGCTTTCAAAGTGTTTTCAGCGCTGCATTCTCGTTTATAGGTTAATCATGGACGAACTATGGAACATTTTGCCAGGTCGTCACTGTTGAACACGTCTACTATAGCTTTAGTAACAAAGGATGCATCTCGCACACGATGAATTATTGATAAAAGGTCCTGTTTACCTTTACTGGGACGGCGACAGAGCGGTGCAACTATGAATGCAAGAACAGCTGAGCGCCCCCACAGAAGGAAACACGTAAGAAAATAAATAAATAAATAAATAAATAAATAAATAAATAAATAAGCGCGTTAGTGGGCGATCCGCGTAAAGTTAGAAGACGTGACAGCCAAGGCCACGCCCCCTATTAAAAAAAAAACACGGAATCGTGATAGCACGTAGAGTCCGTTGTTTACCACTTCAAATGAATATATTGTTTGACAATGACAGCACATGCATCCCTTACGTGGTCAGCCGTAGGTGCGGCCGTTCTAACGCGTGCTAGCATACGCATTCGGTTGCCACGAAGAAAGCTAGCGACTCCGATACCCACATGCTCATACCCAAGTAGTGACGCAGCAGACGGAAAGTCGTTGAACCGAAAGCTGGTGGAGAACACGTGCATCCCATAAGCCTTTGCAAGTTTATGCCTCACCCATTGCTTACGGGTTTTAAAGCGTTACGTGTGGTTAGGGATTAGGGCCTGTATAGCTTCAACTTTGACTAGTCCCACCGTTAATTCTCTCCGGCGAGCTTGGTGGCAGTGCGGCACAGAGCATTCGTCGACAATTTAGACTGATGGCACCTTATTCCCAAGCATACGAAACTTTCACGTGACGTCACGGACAGGTTTTCTGTGCCGTGTACCGGCAGATGGCGGTAATCGCAACTTCTTGTCGCTTTTCAGAATGTCAGTGCAGGGATGATAGTTATAGCGCAAGAACAGAACGACGACACAGAGACAAGGACTTGAAGGACAAGAGCGCTTCGTGTCACGAGCGCTAGCAACTAGCGCAAGCGGCCACATTTCTAAGTAAATGTAGTGTAGGCAAAAGCCATTCACTGGTCTTTGTTTCTTTTTTTTTAAGGGGGGGGGGGGGGGGGTTCCCACACGCGTTTGTTTTCCAGCTGCACCAAAACGGAACACCGAGAATTGGATGGAGGGGGCCACAGCACTAATCTGAAGTCTCCGGTTTTCGCTATGCCCATTTGAGAAAGAGTTTATGCAGTGTCCTAATCGGGTTTCGGCGTTTTTATTATTCGGCGTTTTAAATTTCGGCATTCTGATATTACGGCCTCTTGATTTTTTGGCATTTTGATTGCCACCCATCACAATAGGCTGGTAGCCAGAAGATGGTGATCACTGTGGCCTGCTTGATCTGTTTTGACAGCCTCCGTTTGTCAAATTTTGGAAAACGAGACGGCGGGTTTTCAGCCCAATCTGACCTGGTCAGCTTGACGGACCAGGTCACATTGGTCATTGGACATTGATTTACTGCAACAAACGGCCTCCAGGAAACGTGGTGCCGTCCAAAATACGAAAACAAAAGCGGGAAAATTATTATTGTGCACAATATTTATACCTTTCATATAAATGGCTTCCCACGCTTGTTTTGTTTTGATAATGAAGAAATCTTTATTTATTCGAGGTAAGTAACTATAAAATTTGGAAAATTAAGATACGTAACATTTCATGCGCTTCGATATACAGGGTCTCTCACATAACTTGAGCCAATAATTTGAAAGTGAAAGGCACATAGGGGGCGAATTAAACCAAGCGCATACTACTCGCACGAGCCTCTAGGTACTCAGGCTATTTTTTATTTCTCACCATACTAGTTATTTTAATTCATATTTATCTATTTTTAACTATGGGCTGGAAACCGAAAATATGAACACTATGATGTAGAGCACTTTCAGAAACCACCAACTGAATTGTTTTATGTAAGGTACGTCTAGCGCTGTTATTCTTTCCGCGTTGTAAAAAAAAAAAAAGCCTATAGCAGCTCTATAGCAGTGCTCTCGCGGTAAATCACACGGCTTCTTTTCCAATTTCGCGGCTTTCTTTACAACGTGGAAAAAATAACAGGGCGAGACATATCGTACAGGAAACAATTTAGTCGGTGGTTTTTGAATGTGCTCTACATCTCAGTGTTCATATTTTGCTATTTCAGTCATTAATCAAAATTGGATAATTAAGATTTATAAATAATTAGCATTGGGAGAAATAAAAGTACCCCGAGGACCTACAGGCTAGTGCGAGTAGTACACGTTTGGTTCGATTCGCCACTGAAGTTTCTTTCATTTTCAAATTTTCGGCTCAAGTTATGTGGGACGCCCTGTATAGTGCTGCCAAGAAAGGTTCCAGACCCAGTCTCCCGCGTACAAAATGTTGGGATACTTGGGCCCTTACTTCCCTAAAATAAGTCCCCTTCTCCTGCCACGCTATGGTGGTGTAGTGGCTGAGGTACTTTGCTGCTGACCCGCAGGTCGCGTTATTGAATCCCAGCTGTGGCGGCTCCATTTTTGATAGAGGCGAAACTGCTGTATGCCCGTGTGCTCAGATTTTGATGTGGCTTAAAAAAAACCCCAGGTGGTCAAGATTTCTGAAGCCCTCCACTGTGGTGTCTCTCATAATCAAATGGCGGTTTCGGGACGTTAAACCCCACATATCAATCAATCTTCTTCTCCTGTGCACAGGGTGTCTGAACCAAATATGTTTCGTTTAGTTTCGTTCCCCCGCTAAATGTTCTGTTTTTGTATTGAAATGGAAAAATTGTTCTAAAATAATTCGTAACGTTATTTATTTGTATGCGGCAATTAGAAGTTATATAACGATAAACTTCTTATGAAATTTCTCATTCAGTTTCTCGCGATTTTTTTTTTTTGACAAGGAGAGAATGTGTTTACCATAATATGAAGATCTAGAAATCAACGAGAACCAGGGCACTTTTGAGTTATTGTAGGCTTTCTCAAAAATAAATCACAAAATTTTTTTAGCAGGCTCAAGACTTGGCGTCAATGGAGTGAGCATGATTTAAGAAGGAGCCCGTCATGTAAAGTATATATATATATATATATATATATATATATATATATATATATATATATATATATATATATATATATATATATATATATATATATATATATATATATTGTGAGACCGCTGTTTATACAAAACAAGCGTCCGCACTGAATATGCCTTCTTCACGCTGGCATGTGTCATAATACAAATAAGATCTCTGATTTTCATGGTTTTCGTTTGTCGCCAAATTTGGCAGCTTATCTTAACTTTTAACTTTTACATTCCTGCCTTGGCTAAGTGCCAATACTGTTCTCTGACATAAATAATACTGCCTACGTTGCATGACTTCGGTTGTTCCAGATTTTCAGGTTTCCGCTTGAACCGCATCAAGATAAAAAAAATTGGTTTCACCCCGGAAAGACATAACAAAGAACGTTTCAGTTACGTTTTTCTTCTGGTCAAAAATATTTTTTCTGTTGCGATACACTGCCTGAAGCTATGCATTTTTTGAAACTGCCAGCAACAAGTCGTCTTTGAGAAAACCTTTTCACGGGTTGAAGAGACCTAATCATTTGGTATGAGTTCTTCCGCGTATTTAGGAAGCGCTTCCAAGCATGGGTGTCAGCAGGGTAGTGCAAAAGGAGCACCTGCCCCCTCGAGCCTCACCAGCCGTTACCCTCACCCAGCTAAAACCTGTGCTCTCCCCCCCCCCCCCCCCCTACACCGCGGCGATGCAACAATGGTTCGCACCTTCCAAGAAGAAATCCTACCGATGACCATGCTTCCAACTTTTCCACGACCTTTCCTTACCCCCTTACTTTTCCCGACACACCTGTTTGGACCACGTTGTCTGTCTTCATCTAGGCTGCACCTTTTTTTTTACTTTATCCTCGCGTTTTTCGTCCCTGTCCATCGACCTCTTATAGAAAGAGTTCGCGGGAAACTTTTGTGTTCGCATAGCAACTTTTTGCAGCCACGAAAAAGAAAAACCGGCCCTACCAGCGTTGCAGGGCACTGCGCCGTGCTCCCGACCGGGCTGCAGAAATTAGGTGCCTTTCTCCTCTTCTAACCACTACTACCACCACCATTACCAGAGCTGGTCTTCACTCGTACAGACGCGCCAAGGACCACCACCTCCCCACGTTACATCATGTCACCGTGAGACAAGCTGAGAGGCTACCATCGCTACGTCGCCATGTCTCAACCCGTAGCTAGTGCTCTGCACCGAGTGTGTGACACTGTCAGCGGCGTCAACTGGCGTCCAACGCGCTTCGTCGACGAGCTCGTCGTGACTCGCTACGCCTGCCATCTGTGTCGCGTCATCCCGAGCACGACGGTCGTGCTTCCTTGTGCTCACGGCCTTTGCGAGCTGTGCCACGCTGGTTCTCCCCTCGAAGACGGTAGACGTGTGTGTCCACTGGATGGGAAGTCGTTCGGCGAATGGGACTACGAAAAGTGCCATCTGCTGGTCCTGAAGAAGGACCTAGAGGTTAGTGCTCACACTTGTGTCGGTATTTCTGATATATGAGTGTTTATGTCGGCGCTATTTCTCCGTTCTCATCGGCGATACGATGTCTCACCCATCAACCATTTGGAAAGCGAGTGCATTCTAGAGAAACGGAGAGCAAAGTGGTATTAATTTCTGGTAGATGGCTGGCTTGGCCACCCACCTAGAAGCTAGCGTTTTTTTTTTTTTGCGCTTTCCCTGCTTTCTTTTGTTCGCTAGTCGCGCCAAGGGTGAACAAAAGAATCGGAATATGCACCGGCACTAACCAGATTTCACTACTTTTTGCTTCACGTGGTCGAGCATGAGTTCACGCTGCCTCTCAACCAGCTTGTACCTGAAGATGGCGACCACAACGGCACAGTGGCGTCAATGCATGACGACGGGGCTCGCGCGTATGTTCATGTCTGTAGCGGCCACCAGTTAGCGTACTGGGCCTAATGAAGCTTCAAATGAAGCGGAAGGTACTCCCCACTTAGCATATGATAGCGCTGAGATATTAATAGAGCTTAATGAGCCGATTGTCTTATTCCCATACCACCCCATAAAAGTTCGTTTGGCTGGCTAGTTCGTCTAACGCCCCTCGAATGATCCATTCACACGGCAAATCTAACGTAATTTACAACACAGGTGATCAGTCGAAATGTTATGACGCTAACTTAACGCACATAGGAATCTACTCTAAAAGCGTCGCGGTTACGTTAATGTTCGTTTATCTGAAGTCTCTTTGAAAAGTGGGCCGTAATTTTGGTGGATTGTAACCGCCATGCGTTGACCACAAGCGCGCTGGGACCTCAAATGTGATGGTGGTAGTGGTGCCTGAAACAGAAGAAAGGCACGTAGCTACTGTCTGCTTCTTGGGTGACATGGCGGAGACCCTGACGTAGTATGTGAGGCGCATAAAGGGCGTGTGAGTTCCTATCCTTCCATTATTTTTGCCGCCGTCTTCTCACCCCCTTCTTCCCTTGCTCAGAAGGACTTAACCGATGCTTTACCCCACCGAAATACTACCGTATTCACTCGACTGAAACGCGACACGTAATTTTTTTTTTCCGAAAGTCGACTATCGTGTTGCAATCGAATACCGAAATTCTATTTTTTACTTCCTGGAGGCAATGGCAAAAGTTAGCCCTTATCTTACCATGGTGGTCACATTAAAACCGAGTAAAAATAAGGGAAGTTCACTTAGGCCAGCTGAGGGCCCTAATCGACGACGTTACCCGAGTCCTTCGGGATACGCTTCATATTCCCGAAGTTTCATTGCTTGTACTTTATATTCAGGTCGGCTTCTTCCAACTACTATAATCGCTGCTGTGATGAATCAACTTTGAGTCATCCCCCCAACTCACGTGACGTCACAGAGAGGTTCTCGGCACCAAGACGTGGCTTATTTGCAAGTGAGCTCTGTAGAGAACTACAAGCTGGTTGAACGGTAACAAAGGGAAAATTGACAACAACCCGTTTGTGCCACGAAGCCACAAGAAAGTGTGTGCTTACCTCGCAGAAAGCAAAGCTTTTAGGTGGCCAAAAAAGTCATGGTTCAGGGATTAAACTCAAGGTCAAAGCCTTTCTCTACTCTGTTTCATACGTCAGGTGCATTGCTGTGAAAAATATGCAGAAAGTTCGGCCAGCAAAAACGTTTAACGCATTTCGGGGTCGCTCACGATAAATCTCATCAGTGCCGGTGCACCCTCGCGTTTCTTTGTGCTCCCTTAAGGCGTGACCAAGGAAGTTTCTGAAAAAAATTCTTGAGTGGAAATTACTGCCCACGAGTCTAGCCGTACTTACCGGAAGATGGCGGCTGCGGCAGCCATCCTAATAGAGGCATGATGAGAAGGGCGTTTTCTTCGCACTCACTATGAGTTTAACGCGACAACATTTTCGGGTCAGATAACTCAAAATGCGCCCTTGTGTTGATAGTTTTCTTTCGTGAGCCCCGAATTCAAGGCAAGTTCTATTGGAGATTAAGTCGCCGATACTCGTTTCTGCAGATTATTTCATCGCAAACAACTATCGTTTGATTTATCATTCACATAGCCTTTAGACTAACAAATCAAATCCACTATAAGTGGCCACAACCAGGAAATAGCGTGATTCTGAGATCTTAGGAGGAAAAAAGCTAGCTTCACTACTGCTGGCAAAGCATTGCGGGAACTTCCCCTCAAGCATTTATTTTTTTGCCTCCTTGGGCGCGACTGCCGAACAGAAGAAAGTGGGGTGATCACAAAAGAACGCGGGTACCGAACTACCCTGTGGTGTCCTATCCTGCACTGACACTGAAAGTCCAGGTGGCCGCCATCGTGACGTGCCCAGAGTAGGTAGCCTGTCTGTGAGATCGCGTGGACACGAAGCTATACAGCCGTGCAACGGTGTTTATCTTTGTAAGGCACATAAATATCATCAATTATTTCTCGTCCTAGTAACGAAAGAAAAATTAATTTTTGGGGGTAAGGACATGAAACTTCTTTTTGTTGCGAACGCATTGACTGCAAGAAGTCTCGCTAGCTTCCGCAACGTTGCACACAATGTGTGAAGCAGAGTATAGCTCAATTGGTAGAGCGACCGCCCCGTAAAGGCGTTTGTTCTGAGTTTGATGTTCGGAGAACTTTCCGGCAACTGAGCATTTCTTTCCGTGAAATCCATACGAATTTTCTTGTTGCTTCGTGCCATATCTGGGTGATTGTCAATTTGTCTATTTTACTTTTTTACTAGTTATCTCGGTATAGAGGTTCAGTACAGGGGATGGCACGTGGCCGTTCAGTCCGCGCGTTTTTTTTTTCTTTGGTGACCTTCCCCCCCCCCCCCCCCCCCCACGCACATTCTTCTGTTCTCCAGTGGCGGCAAGGGTTACAAGGGGGAAGGGGTGATTCGTAAATTAAAAGAAGAGAAAAGTGAGCCCCGTAACTGTCCCTCAGAGGAAGGACACCTCAGCAGTAGCTCACGAGGCAGTAAGGAGAGATTAAAAGGATAGGATTAAAAGGTATAGAGATAGAGTGGAGGGAGAAAGTGAGGCGCAGGAACAGCGACACATGGAAGTAAGAAGATAAGAAAAATAGACATGGTCACAAGAGTCTGAGGACGGGGCACCACTCGGCGAGAGCTGTCGTCGGAGATCACGGGGGTACAACCGGTCCGCACGAAATCCAGAGAGCAAGTCCGTGAACACAAAGGAACGCGAGGGGCATAGCTGTCGGTACAGTTTCTTGTGGCGCGTGTTCGAGTTAGAGTGCACGTGGCGTCTCAATCAACAAGTTACCGGACATGAGGGCCACTGTCACGTCAGTGTGACGTATTGATTTAGTTCTAATCACTCTGTCATGTTCATATTCGGATTAAAAATTTCCCCATATCGTCCATGAAACCGCTACTTTTAGCAAAAAGGAGGCTTCTTAAAAAAAAAAAAAACAGATGGCACGTTGCGCATAAAATTTGTACAGTTTTCACTTCATGAAGCCGCTTCATATATTGAACGCACGATGGCTGTCAAAACTACTACGCAGTGAAACTCGACGTCATTCTTTCGATTTTGCTGTAATAGCTTGGTTGCGGTGAAGTTTTAGAGGACGTGTCCCAATATCTTGCTTCAAGACTGGTACGCCAAGTTGATGACTATAAAAAGAACACGTCATATATACTTTCTTAGGTGCTGCTATCTGAAAAGCATGTCAACGACAATGCACCTATTGAGCTGAGGCAGCAGTGTGAGTTTATATCATTTGTGATTCTAAATACATTTTTTTTCTTTGAGAAAATGTCGGCTCATTTGAAGATTGACATGAGAGTACCGCAAACCTACGTTTGTTATCAAGCTTTGTTCTATTTACTTTCTTTGTTTCTTTTTTTTTCTCAGGCATACTGTTGGAACGAAGAACACGGTTGCAACTTTGTGGGACCGCTGGTTAAGGTCCTTCAGCACTTCGAGCAGGAATGTACCTTCCACGCGTTCCCCTGCCTACGGTGCGGTGAGAACGTGCTCCGTGGTAAGCTGTCGGAGCACTACGCTGGCGAATGCAAAAGTCTACCCGTCATGACTGGCGAAGGAGGTGAAACCCCGCGACCTGCCCAGGTGCCACCAGCAGAGAGCTCCAATGTGACGCTGGCCCTTCGGAGCAAGGGGAACGAACTAGCCGAGCAAAGCAGGATTGTGGCAAACCAGCTGCGAATGTTTCGCACAGAACTAACGAGTACTCAAGAAACTAGCGATGACTTCGCCGAAGCGACCGAGGAAGCCTGGCGTATGCAAGAAAGCGCGTGCAATGTTCCAAAAGGCAGGGACACGTCAAGAGTGCCAGGTGCAGAAGCCCATTCTATCGTACCGGAGTCGCTGCTGCAGATGATGAGGAGAATGTCACACAGGTTATTAAGCCGTGACAGGTCTACAGTCGTCTGTGCCGGTGGCCTGAAATGCGTTCACCCCAGCGTTTTCAGGCCTGTCCTTCACTTATTCCCGGGTCCTGTGTGGAACGATGCGAGTCCCGTTGACGTTGACGGCACTGATATGGAATATAAGTGTGGAGGGGCCCCACTTGACATTTATCACATGTGCCTAACGCACATCGACAACGTCTCCCGTTTAAGCACCTTTCACGATTGCTATCGGATGGCGCCGGACTCCTTGAGAGTAAGCGTGGTCGTGGTGAATGAGCCGGAGAGTGAGACGTCCGTACTCAACGTTAGAATGGAGTGGGATTACGCGCCAGGACGACGCCGGAGCTTTCCAAAGGTGGTTAGGGTGGCGATTCTGATGTCGGACGGTTGTTTGGATTTGGTGAAATGCGGCGAGAGTGGCGGCATTATCTCGATCTTCAACACACCGAACTGGAAGAAAGGCTACAAAAACGAAGGATACCTGACGTTCATGGTCGTCATAGATCCCTCATAATAGTCGCCCTGTCAGGTGCGCTCCGACTCGATGCTATAAGCACGGCGGTAGCTTTCGGGCCTCATGCTCTTTGAACCGCGCTGCTTAGGCTTAATCTACCATCGTTCACGCTTTTCCCACTTAGGTCTACGAAATATCAATTTTCTTTGAGGCCTGTATTTTAACTGAGATATACATTCGTTAGCATGGATGATGTTCACACCTTGTGTTCGAAACTTTAGTGGTCAATAAAACGGGTTTTCTTGTCTAATTCGTCCTAGACTACCATTTATCGACCGCCGTGAGGGCCTGTACGCACCTATTTGGATGTGCATTCTTTAACGCCTTCATTGCGCGAACATATGGAACACTGTATACCGGGTGAAGATCACGGGTACGATCACGGTCGTGGCAGTCGCATTTCGACGGAGGCGAAATGTTTGATGCCCGTGTATTGTGACGCCCGTGTTTAACGTCAGTACTCGTTAAAGAAGACCAAATGGTAAAAAATTCCGGAGCACGCTGCCACGGCGTTTCTCATAATCAGAGCGTAGTTTTGGGACGTACAACGTCAGTTGTTGTTAACAGTGTGCTGATAAACAGGCGCGACATGCTGAGAAGTCTCTTACTGCGCGCTTAACTCTCACGTGAGAAATCCGGGGGATGAAGTGTTAGCTGACAGATGCAATTACATGGTGGAGCAGAATGTTTGCAGTTAGTTATATATTACTTACTATTGGCGGCGCTAACTCACACTTTTGTCGAGGCGCAGTGTCTTCGGACTTGGAGCAATCGAAAAACCACGTTAAAGGAACACACGCAAGAATTATTTTTTTATCAGTAAATGATTCGGATAACACACAATGCTTACCACGAGAAATGGGCAAGAAAAAATTTTGGGTGGTGATGCCCCCTTGAGATGCCTGCACTAAACGCCGTAACGTCTAAGACTGAGATGGCGTCCCCTGGGGCCTATGAATATCGCCATAAAAGATAACTAGATCATGCGCTGAGGATTCAGAAGACTCGATATGCCGAGATTATGGAAATGTTGTTCTCCCAATAAAGCAAAAAACAAAAACAAATTTTGAAGTTTAAGAAGCCATGCGTGATTACTTCGGCGCGAAATTTAAAACGAAAACTGTGACCTCAATGACGAAGTGCCAAGAAAATTTCATCTATATAACGAGTAAGTCCTATGACTGAGTTGAGAAAAAGAAGACAAAAGAGAGATGCAAACACTCAACTTTGTGAAAGTAAGGTAATGCAACTGCGACAATACTTGTTTGAATAAAAGGCATAGCCTGTCAGATTTGATTGCTGCACGTGTAGCTGACACACACTTTTCTGAAGAGCTTCAAGCTACTGTACGTTGGTGAGCGGGAAGTCCTTCGCAAAATCAAGGTTCTGGAGTCTTCCGTTTGACCTCCTGCGACGACAGGGCCTGCGTAGGCTGCTCCACCGCGTCGTCGGAGTCGTCGCTCTCACCACTATCCGCACAGCGTGCGGTCAGTAATAATAATATTAATATTAAGGCAATATTATTATTAATAATAATCATAATATCTGGAGCCTAACGTCACAAAACTATGATATGAGAGACGCCGTACGGGACGACTCAAGAAATTTCGACCTCCTGAGAATCATTCTTGTGCACTTAAATCTAAGTAAACGGCCTCAGAGATTATTGCCTCCTTTGAAAATGCAGTCGCCGCAGCCGGGATTCAACCCCGCGACCTTCGGGTTAGCAGTCGAGTGCCGTAACTACTAGACCACCGCGGCGGAGCGGTGCGGAGACCGCGCGCTCTGTAGCTGAAGTCAATCGCTATATCCGATGTCACGACACCGTAGCATCGCAATAAGCATTTCTTACCATAGAAAACGCACAAAAGCGGATGGTGCCATCATTGTTCACTGCTTTCAGTGCACTCAACCAATAAGCGTTGGCGAAATGATGTCTTATTGTTCACAAAGTACATATTACCAATATAACACTATTCATTGTTTCCCCTCCCTGCACGTGTGAATTAGAGTTAGTGTATGTGCTACCTGAAGGTAGCATACACAGTAACTCTACATTAAAGGACCATTGACGCCAAAACTTAAACCTCGATATGGTTCTGTTGCTTACGTGAGCACTTTTGAGCGACATTGAGGGGTGGACGTTAGCATTAAAATCACGTGCCACCAACAACCCAACACTTACAGTAAGATGGCTCCCCTACTTTTAAGCTTTTCATGACGTGGAGGAGGCTGGACTTTTTGTATGAGTAGTACGAGTGGAATATGAGAGAGGTCCTCGAAGAAAAGGAAAAAAAAAAGAGCTGATTTCCGTCTGTCGAATGTGGCGACAGCGCTAAGCTCCAAGTAGGGTTGGGAAGAAGAGGAAAAAAAACAATATTACAAAAAAAAATGCAAAGGAAGGGAGCACTCGCCAAACAGGGGCTACAGAGAGAGAATAGAGAAAAGAGATGGGGAAGATGGGGGACAAGGTCGAAAGATCAGCGAACGCTACATGGCACCAGGAGTTCGCGGACAGCGGACCCATCGGTAATATATCTAAGCTGGCACCGGCGGACGAAACAACCAATCTGCTTAAAATTCACCCTGCGAGTCAACGAGGACGAGTGGAAGAGGCAAGCGCTTACAATTCTTCAACGACTTTTACTTCGGCCCCACACCGACGAACCTGCTTGAACCTCGTGATCCTTCCGTTTCTAAGAGCCCTCCTCCGTCCTTTGAACTTCTCCGAAGAGTCAGCAAGGTACACTTTTGTGTTCTTGTTGCTGACTTTTTACAGCCACCCGCGCTGCATGAACAAAACCGGCGTGATCAGCGTCGTAACTCGTTCCAAACGCAACTGTGAACTGTTTGTATAAAGCATATGCGACTGTTCAACATATGTTTGTGCACACATTTCTCCATAAAAAAAAACTGCACCGCTCTCACAGTCTCTGTGCATGCTTCGCATAAAGCATATTGGCGATGTACGTGAAATTTGCTGATCATGGTTATGTAAAGGGCTCTCTTCTTGCTCTTACTGTGATACCGTGATGACCACTTCTTCGTCTTTTTTTGCTGCGTAGCACTATCCCAATGGCTACCGGGACGAAAACTTCTGATGGCTCATCAACTACGGCAATCGACCGTCAGCGGTGTCGGCGTCCCGCTTTGGCAGCGAGAACAACGTGCTACTAAAACGAAGCTTCTCGTGACGACGTCACTATATGATATCGTCATGACGTCATGGATCATCCAAATTCGCAGTTTCACCGTGGCGTCGCTATGAATTCATCATGGCGTCACATAGCGTGACGTCGTCAGACGACATCGTCACCTTTACTGCCTCCATTACCTGCCCACTGATAACGGAGGCAATGCTAAACTAGGGGAAGTACAGAAAACTAGCAATGCCCTCGATCATGAAACTAGTACCAAAGTACGTTTATTTCAGAAAAGTTTTGGATAGTAACAGAAAAGAGTTAGTGCATCAACTAAAGAAAAAGAACATTCTTATAAACGAACAAGCTGTGGAGAGGCGGGGCGTATAGGGATGGGCTTCCGCTCCAAGGAAAAGTAGGAATCGAATGAAGTATGCAGTGTGCGCCGGTATTTCCCCGAAGAACAGCTCAAGCTGATCGACAGAGCTTGCAAGATGCCAAAAACCACAAGGGCCACGAGGTCTCCACCTTTTCCGGAAGAATTTCTTTGAAATAAAGTTTTCTATTCCATTGCCACAAAAAATATCGCTGCTAATGGGCAATGAGAGACAGAAGAAGAAGGTGGTACTGACCCTGGTGATTGAAACAAGCTTGAAGATTCATCGTCAGCACCCAGGCGATTCGTCACATTCTGTTGTGAACGATTTTTCTTTTTCATGAGACACTAAAGGGTGCCAAGCCCGCAACCGTGTTTGCAGAAAAGGGTGTTTTCTTTCCGCTAACGTCGTCGAAAAACTGCGTCAAAATGTAGCGTACCATAATATTCTACTCTTTACTTATATGCCAGATTTTATTTTCTTGCTTCATGCAGGGAAAAACGTTTCAGCACCACTAACAAAATCGACAGCTTGTTGTTCTGACTTTGTCTTCTTTATTCTTAGAGGACCGCTTGCGAGTAAAACATAATCAATCGGAAGATATGTTTCAGAAGCTCTGTAGAACCGATGTTTCAAATAGATGGCTTTACTGAAGCTATGTACGTTGATGTTTTTCTGGTTTTAGATCAGAAGCTTGAGTGCCTTGGTAAATTTTGTTTGGGGTCATGACACGGCTGCCAAGCCAAGCATAGCGTTAATGATGAACTTTCAGCTCGAAATATGCACAGTACAGACCAGTGACAAATAGTGGGATTCACCGAATTTTGTGTTGCTTAATCCTTTACGAAGACACGATGACAGTGCACGCTGATAAGCCGACACCCCAAGATGTTTCGCCCCTCAAAAGAAAGCTTGATTTCACCCTCGAGTCGTCTCACGCGAATAAGAGACCTTATGAGTTTTCTTTCTGCCACCATTATTGTTGTACTGTCATACTGGTGAATGTCATAGTTCTTTAACTTCAGCTTTATTTTATTTATTTTGCATTTCTAATGCCAATGCCTAAAACTGTGCTTGGAAAGGAATTGTACTTTTCACTTGAAGGAAAACATGTAAAATATTTTCAATATGAATAATTTTTGCACTGTAGAAGTTGTAGGTATACCTTTAGTCAGCCAACTTTAGAGCTCGAGAATTTCGACTGACTGCGCGACCAGTCGACGCTCTTCTTCTCCTTCGGCGCCGATTTAGTTGAGTCAGGTGGTGATGGAAAAGAAAGGGGTATGGTAAGAATTATTGTAACAGTTTCGGGTGACCATAAGTTTGTTTGTATAACAGAAAACATTGCAATATGAGTATAGCTGTCAATGTTGTGATGTCGTTGTCACAGAACTAACCTTCGCCGCTTCTAGCAGCTCCTCTATACCTTGATTGCTGCACTGCATGACTTACCTTTGCCTCGTTGTTTACCCGCTTTTTAGTGGCCCTTACTGCTTCCTTATTAAAAGTACTTACTCATTCAAGTACTAACAACTTAAAGTTACGTATTCCTCCTTACGTAGCATGTCTATCGCTATACGCAAAAGCTTTTCCAATACTCACTAACTATGGACAAGATTAACTTCCATAAATCGCGCCTTCTTTTTACTCACCGCCTTACGAAACTGTAACTGAGCCCGCGTCGCTCCCACTAACTTTGACCACTCAGCTTCGAGAAGCTTCCAACGTTTCTTTTTTCGTCTCACGTACGCATTAACCGGAAGATCGCATTACGAGATTTGGGCACGAGCAGCATACGCCAATCCTCCCTTGACGCTTGGCTGCATCACAACGGTGTCAAGTGTACAGCGGGCGGTCGCCGGCCCGGGTGAAGGCCTCTGCATAAGTAATAAGCTGGAGGACTTCGCGTCTTCGGTACCACGCTTATCCGAGTTCTGCCACCCCACGATCCGTTGCGGTTGTGGCGGTGAACTAAGTAAGAATCGGTGCCGGCTCTAATTTAATCACGCGTACGATCGTGCGCGTGACCACGACGCGCTGTGTCGAAACGTACACACTCCTGCTCATGCAGGAATAGCCGCGGAGGGGACACGGACATTGCTTGGACTTGCGTGGTGCGGAGTGTGAATTCGACGAGCTTTGTACACACTGGAGCTGCACCGCCACTCAGTGTCACTCGAAAGGTGCAACGCTGCGCTCGCTTTTCTATATGTGCTTGACGACACTATAAAGATATGACGTCAGGAGACGGAAGTAGGTGACGTAAGCGTGGTGCCTATTAATAGTGACGTGAGCTTTTGTGATCTGCACCGTGTGTCTAGAAAAAATTAATGAGAGAATACAAGCCGATCATGTCAATGTGGTTTTTTTTTATTGTGTGTGTACCAAATGTCATCAGTATTCTTGTAGTAATGGTGTTAAAAGCATCTTGTTTCATTGGCGGAATTTCACCGCAACAATCACTGCAGAACTTAGCGAAAATGCTGCTGCATATCGAATCTTTCAGTGGCGTTCTATACACCCTGCTTTAACCTCGCTAAAATTTGCATCCACCTGCTGTAGTTTCTCGTTTGTTTTTACTGCAACTCCTTGCTTATGCGGGTCCATGTTTACTGCCGTTGTTTGCATAGCCAGTACAACAAACATTGTCATTCGACAACTCTTTGCCTTCGGATTGCACGACGCCACACGTTCGAACTCGCAGACCACTTCTACTTCTAACGGCGCACGAAGCCTGCTCGTTAACCTTTGGTATGAGCGAGTTCTGACCGCAAGTTTTCTGGCAGGTTCTTTAGAATGAAAAGGGGTGATAGGAACCTAGTTTTTATAAAATACAGGCCATGTGCTTATGTTTGTCTTTGCTCTATACCTATGAAATGACCCACTTCAACAAAGAAAATTGGGAAGGGGGGGGGGGGAAGAGTGAGAAGTTGCCCTCTGCATGCTGACACCGACAATGAGCAGTTTAGTAGCAGTTAAGAAAACGCCACTTAAGTATTGGTAAATACGCAAAATCGCACCAGAACTTTTCGGAGAGAAATCAAATTTTGCCGATGGCGAACTGAGTCGCCGTAGGTGTCAATTTTCTTAATGTCACTGAAACATTATTCTATGATAGCTTTAATAACTTTCATGCAACAGCAGTTACTAGTGTACGCAGGCAATAATTGTCATGTATACTGCAGCTGCTTGACCACTTACGTAGAAGCCTTATTCCGGTATACCACGTTCATTTTAAACACTCTAAATTGTATTACCTGAATTTTTAATGTCCCAAAATCGCCGTATGAATATAAGAGGCACCGTATTAGAGGGCTTCGGAAATTTCGAACACCTGGGGTTCTTTAACGTGCACCTGAATGTAAGCGTACGGCCGTCACGCATTTTCGCCTGAACCAAAAATGGAACCGTCTCAGCCGGAATTCGATCCCGCGACCTTCGGCTTGGATGTCGAGTGCCGTCACCGCTAGACCACGGCGGAGGGGCTATTTACAGACTGATTAAGACTGCATCTCCCATGGTTCGCCTTCATGGATAGCCTACTCTTCACGCAAGAAGGTTGTTCGGAGATAACGCACCAAGGCAACCACGCGAGATCAGCCATCACCGTATATATCTTCCAAGAAGGTAGCATTTGCAAATAATTCTGTGCTTTCTTTAGATTCAAGGTTGTTATTTCAATCTAAAAGCTTTGTATTTTTTAAGTACCTCTGGTAATGCCCTGGAGGGCTTCTCTTGATGTTTGGTTAAAGCACCGACAACCAAGTCTTGTGGGAGTGTGCCGGCATTATCTCTATAGTATACCTAGCATATATTTGGTACGTTTTCAGCCTAAAAAGACAGGGAGTGAAAACACAAACACTTTCTGACTTGTTTCTCGGGTCCGTGTCTGCACGCCTTGTCTTATAGAACAACTACTTAGCGCGAAAGAGAGGCGCGGCTGATAGAGGGAGCCACCGTAACTCCTCGCCACTAATTAGGCATTGCATATTCATGTCGCACTGTTACCATTTAGTAATGGAACTACCCTTGGCCTGGCGACATATTATTCAAGGCTGTAGAGACTGCAAGACGAAAGAACCAACAAACCTAGAGCTTCTTTATACGTATATGCATTCAATATGACTCTGAATCACAACTTCAACCATTGATTTGTACAGGTTTTCTTTTTTACACGTCTTTTTCTCGATGTTCGAAAAACCGAAAGCGAGCGCTCTACCTGAAATACTTAGAAGAAATTGTCGCTCGTTTTTCGTACTTTCATATATTACAAAAGAAAGGCATGAAAACTGAATAACAGAAATGCAGTTCAATAGGGGCCTAAGCGAGAAAAAGGTTTACGCATGTACAAAAACCTGGGTTAAACGCATATATTTTCGAAAAGGGAATTGATAATCAAAACGGCTCAAGAATACGTGTAATTATCTGTATATATTTTATGTTATTATTATTAATATTTAATAATAATAATAATAATAATGTATACCTACAATTGTTTATATATTATTTTATTATCATTTTATTTTTGATTACTTTGTCTGTAGCAAAGCGAAGGGTTCAGTATTTTTTTTTTCTTGTGCGCGCTCACGCGAACTAAATTTTCTATTACAGAATTCGTAACTATGCGAAATTCTCGGGTGACACATATGTGCACTTCACCTGATTTTTTTATTGCTGTTTTGATTTTAATGTCTACCAATGGGAAGGAAACCAAGCACGAAATCTCATCACGAACATGACGTGAAATCCAAGCACAAAATCAGGGAGATTGTTCTTAAACTAAATTGCATGCTTCGGCGAGTGTCATTTTAAGAATCTTCCTAAAGCGTTTTTCTTTTCTTAATATCGAGATGACTTCCTGATAAATGTTTATGTGTAAAATTTAAGCGCGATATTACTCCACACGAAAAATGTGAAACTCGACCTTGAACACATATCACGGTTCAGTGAGGCTGCTGCGAGTACAGACCCGAAGTTCTGACACTCTCGTTCGTAAGTTTGCCAATAGACCTGTTTCAAGCAATCCCACAACGCCTCGCGGGCGCGCGAAGCACTATGGGAAAAGTTGGTACGCCGTGAAAACTGCCTCTTCATCCACCCGCTGCTCGTTGGCGCTGTGCGAGCGCAAACCGAAAAGAACATGCCCCCGCTTTTTGAATAGAGTCCGAACGTACCTGCATGTATATGTACGAATGAAATGTGAAACGCATAAGGCAGTCAGTGTAGTATGGTCCCTAGAATACTATATGGGGACCATAAGTGTAGGTATCACTGGGATGGTGTACACTGAACGTAGCGGCATGCGAGTTGATGCGTATACCGATACATGTTGTCATAACATGCTGTAGTGAGGAATGCGAGCTGGAACACTGATTTCTTAGTTATTCAACGATGATCTGCCCAAAAAACGCTATCGCTTTTGATACCATCGCGGTATGATTGGGCCGTTAACACAAGATTGCAGAGCAGTGTTACTGATATAGAATTTTAAGAATTTTCTTGAAAAAGTCACGCTGAAATTAGGAAATATAAACACATTCTCTTTAAACACGTTCAAAGACGAAGGTGTCGGAGCTAAGACGAGAAAAATCCAGCCCCTACTGCGTCCGGTTTTCGAACCGATTTTTTATTATCACGCTGCAAAAGAATGGAACTGTAAAATTCATGTGCAAGATACCTTGCTCTGATAATTTGCGGTTTCTTATGATGCCTAAGTGTCTCGGCGGAGCTTGTTTGCTGGCACTATATTCCCCAATGAGCGAGACCACTGTTGAATTTCGCGTCCGCGCATTCAAATATTGTTGAATAAGGATCAATAATGCCGTACTTACGCTCAGCGAAAAAAAAAAAAAAAAGCTTGGGCACATTACCTAAGTAATGGTTTTCAGCTGCAAGAAGGCGCAGTGTCCCTCCTATATCATATTGTATCGGTTTGTGACAAGCTCACTTTGCAATGCAAAGAGGAATTAGTTCAGACGTCGTTCATCAGCGAAGAATCTAGGGATATCGCAGCTATTCCACGCATACGTTCAGCACAGTCTGAAAAAAAAAAAGGGAACCGATACAACGGAAAGGTTGTGTTTTCGGCACTACAAGCTAACTTTTCTTCCTTGAAGCGCGAAATCTTGTAGGTGTCTGCAGTGGATAGAGAAAAGTACTATGAGAGGCATGCTTATTGTCCTTTAAATTGCCCTGCAAGACTTGCTAACCGAATTCCTCTTGTGTTCTCTTATATACATCGGTCAGACTGGTTGATGTATCAACACGTGCCTCAGAGAGCATGAAAATTCATTCAATGAAGTCATCTCATCGCACCTCGCATTTTCCGCCATGCAAATTCACTTTCACCTTGAAGGCTTGGTAATCTTGCACAGTCACCCTAACCAGAGCACACGAGAAATATCGGAGACATATCGCAAAGAACAATACACCTTGTTTAGGTCAATTAGCCTTCTATATCATAACAGTACAAGAAACTTAACTGTATCATTGAATTGTAAACACGCGTCTTTTTTGCTTGCCTTTTTGTGGCTCTTTCTGACATGTGCGATGCACCCCTATTTTGTCACGTATGTTTTTAACACGTGCGATAACGTTTCAGTCGTAAGTGACTGTTTCCGGGGTGCGTATTTCTTTTCTGGTTCTACTTCATTCCTTTCACCTTGTAAGTTTTGCTCCGACCTGTAGTTACGGTGCCAAGGAAAGTTGGTATGTGCATACCGTGAAAACGACGCGCACGTGCCTTAGTGAATGCATTTTATGTTACAGAATGCCAGCTATCTCTAAATCCCTCTTTAAATATACCTGAACTGTACGATTCACTCGAAAACTGCGTCAAAGGACGTTGATTCTGAATTAATTCGTTAATTTGTGGACAGTGCTTGCACCTTTTTAGGCTACCAAGTTTTACTGCTTTTCATTTATGCCGATGGTAGACCGGCACTAAAGGATAATAACAATTAACTGACGCTTCTGAGTTGGTTGAACTGGGAGGCACGTGCAAATCGTTGACAAGCCATCGCCCCTAAACACTGATGTATGTGAGTGATTCACGCAGTAATATAACACACATTGCTGAATTGGACTTGATCTGAAGTGCACGATGCAAAGGGAGAGCTGATGCGTGAGGTCCGGGGCCCTCTGCGGCGTACCAACTTTTCCCATACATGCTTGCGCGCCCATTGTCGGCGCTACTGTGCTTGAAAAAGGTCTATTGCCAAATGGTCCACGCGAGTCCGTGATCAAAAGTGCCAATTAAGGCGGATGATTAGTATGTTGATGTTATTGCTGCTCATGAGGAATAACTAGCTCTAAGCGCTCCGTAATTGGCTCACTCTTTAAAACACCCACTCGTTGCGCAATTCGCACGTGTTCTTGTCTGGCCTACTTTGACGCGTCTGCCACGCAGTGTTACCTGTATTAAGGAAAGTTTTCTCATATTACATAACATATATAAAGGAACGTTTTCAGAAAGCAGTTTCAAGTGATAGCGTAGTGCTGTAGTCGAACACTTGCCCGTCGCGCAGCAGGTCTGTGTCATATATTCTCGAGAACCAAACACTGTCAATTTTCAGATCACGAGCCACAACGCCAAGCTGCAGAAGTGGTCTTCATTACGCCATGCAAATAAAAGAGCGCTAAACCGATACTCATTCAAAAAAAGCATTTACAACCCTCCAGATGATTATGTACACTTACCACATGGTGGGCATAAAAGTGGATTGGGTGGTGCCTTACTCTGCCACTTCCTCAAGCCTCATTGCCCCGACACTTCACCGCACCTCAAACCTGCGCATCTGCAGTAGCAAACTCTCAGAAACAACAGCGCGTACGCGTAACGCGCTGCACATGACGTCATATCCGCCCCACATCTACGCAACTGTACACCTCGCCCTTGACTCAATGCTCTTTCCGCGAGTTTGCCCAACCTGGGACTCCACAATACCACCCATGTCAGATCCACGAGAAGTGGCTCGCATGTAGAATACATGGGACATGTGCAACACGTGTAACCCTACACAATGTACTTACGCACAAACCACACAGCTCGTGGACCATTTCCGATCATGTCCCATCTTCGAAACCACTACGCGATGTGCGGCCACGAATCTGGTGACATTACAACAGCTTTTTCGATGATATATTCATGCTCAACTCGAATGCTTTGCAGTGACGGCCACAATATAAAGCAAAGGCAAAATAGCCCAGATAGCGTGTGAACGTGCTATCAATCGGCGACTTTAAGCGGAATGACAGGGGGAAAGAGCAGGGGGAGCAAGTGCTCTAGGTCTATGGCAAAAATGAAAAAAAAAATCATGCGGCGTTTTATTGCACTATTCCAGAGAGAGAATGCCATTTTATTGTCGTCAGAATAAGGAAGTAGGTGATCTGCCAGGCTGAACTTGGTGGCCACCTCCTCTGCCCTTTGTACGACCTGGAGCTGAACTGCCAGGCAGGGGATGAGAGAGGGAATATCTTTCCTGCAGGCCCAGAGAATGTGATTAGGTGTGACTATTGGGCCACAATGCGCTCTACTACGGGTATACTCTGGTATCATTGGGGCGACGAATTGCCCTTTCTGCATGCGGGAGTATTTGAAGGTTGTGACCGTGTCACCAGTGGCATTTGCTCATTCACGTCGGTCACGTCAAGGCTAGCTATACGCTCTACGTAGTGCGCAGGCTAGAGAAAAACTGGCTATTAAATATCACAGGCAGAATTTTAAAAGGTGGCAAGTGTGCGAGGGGGCCGGAGACAGAAGGTTAGGAGGGAACTGAGATTCGGAAGTTTGCGGAAATAATGTGGCAGCAGTAGGCACAGGACATAATTGACTAACGAAATACGCGAGAGGCCTTTGTCTTGCAGATGGTGCAATAAAAATAGTTCAGCTGCAGACACTCTGCGAGACGGCGCGTCCTCATTGTTAAGAACGCAAAAAACTGACTCGGACACCTAAGGCCCATTAAAACTTTATCGTCATCTTTTCTTGTTTTTGAGCACCCGTTCTTTATCAAACAATTTCTTTTTCTACATTTTCCCGGCCCGCCGAAACTGGTGCTATCTTTGGTAGGTAAAGTTTTTGCACGGGCCTAGTAATTTTACCGGCTTGAGTTTGAACTCGACATGCTCGTAACAGTCCGTCTCGTTTAGGGTATACCTACGTTATTTTTGCAAGTGTCCAAACACATCGTGAGGCATTCGGTTCTTTGACGATAACTGTGTCATACATCTTTAAACCTTAATCTGATGAAAGAAATTATATAAACACTCGGCTGAATTTCGCTGCCGGCGTCGGCGTCGTTGTCATGCGCCGTATATGCATACGTATCTATATATATGAAAATGCAAGGAAAAAAACTCAGAAAAAGGACTACGGTGCGCGGAATCGATCGTGGAACCTTCCCATCGTGAATGCGAAGCGTTAACCACTGAACCACCGAGAGGTACCTCCTTGTACATTCAAACGGCAAGGTATTTATATCTACCACTAACAGCTGTTGCCAGGCATCTCACGGGGGAGCTTTTGCGTTTTCAGCATTATCAGCAAGACGGCGCAGTGAGCGCGCGGCGGCTCTCATCTCTCACGCGTACTTTGACCTGTGTAGAGAATACGGGGGTGTGCTCTCGATTGCGCAGTCTTATCTTGCAGTGGGGAGGTCCGCACGTCTCGTACGTATTCTGTTGTAGTTACCGGGCGCACAAAGACCGCTGCAATTGTTGTACGCCCTTACTTTGTGAAAAGGGCGAACTTTTCAGATACAGCGAAGTAACAACTGAGACGCTTATTCGTGTTCATCTGTACCTGTGAGTACGTTAAATGCGTGATTTGTGCGAGAATACGTGGGGCACGTTTCGATCTGCTTACCATTCAGCGCGTGACCTTCCAATTAGTCGCTATCACGCTGATTGCTTCGCCTTTGCGGCAAAGCTGTGACTTTTTTTAGCTATAGGTCGCCCTTGCTTGTCTGCGAAATCCGTTTCTGGTACTCTTCGGTGCTGTCAGCCGGTTCTGCCAATAGAGATTTTCCGACTAAAAAATCAAAGCATGTCCACGGAGTGAATGATGATGAGCGGGGCGAAGCGTCCGTCAGTCCTTCCGTTCGTTCTTGCTTCCGTTCGTCCGCGTGACCACCCATGGGTCCATCATTGCGTCCGTATGTCCGTCCATGAGGCTGTCTATCCATCTGTCTGTCTGTTCATGTGTCCATCCGTCCGCGCGCCTATCAATCCGTCCGTTCATCTGCTAGTCTGCCTGTCTGTCCGTCCGTGCGTCCATCTAGTGAACACTCCAAGCACAACCATCTCCCATCTCGCATCCCCTGTGGCATATATCTGCTCTAGTGCGGGTATGTGCCACTGGTGGCTACGTACTACTAAATACATACATACAAGGGATGGACAGACCCATGCCTTAAGAAGCTTTGCCCCTAAAAATTAACTGGACAGATCGGAATAGGTTCTCCCTTGTCCGTATACATAAAAGTCGGTGGTCTCGAATTAATCACGGCCTCCACTTCCACCAGCATTGTTGTCAACTGTTCGCTATCGAGAATTCGCTTTCCGACTGTGTTGGGAAGTGCTGGCTTCACTGACCGTATCAATATATCCCAGTATCCACCCCACCATGCTGCACTAGGTACAGTGAACTTTCTTTCGATGCGATGAGAAGTAAAGAATTTGGCGAAGGGAGATCCATTCATGACTTTCCAGATCTCTTGCAAGTTTCCCGACGCCCTCTGAAATGACAGGGTGTTGTCAGAGTATATAGTAATGGGAACAGTTCTTCGTGTCTGTCAGTTCGTTACGAATCGACAGACAGCAGACAGACACACAGACGGACGGAAGGACAGACAGGCAGACATATGGACGCATTCACGGATGGGTGCACTACCATGATGGAAGAATGGACGGGCGGGCGAATGCACGGACAGATGCAACGACAGAGAGACTCACGGATAGATGGTTGGACGGACGGACACATGAAAGGACGGACGGACACATGAAAGGACGGACGGACACATGAAAGGACGGACGGATGGGCGCACGGGCGGATGCATGGACGGACGGAAGCAAGAACGAACGGATGGCGCACTGATTGACGCTTCGCTGCACTCATCATCATTCACTCCGTGGATATTCTGTGATTTTTCCACTGGTTCCGCTCTCACCCTTAATAGCAACTACTAGAGCTACCACAAGCATCTATGACTACAAGGTTTGCTTAGTCATTATTGGTGAATGTTAGCCGTTGAGATAAAGATGTATGAATAGGCGGCAACGTGAATGCATCCACGTTAGGCAGTGCTATATCTGTCAAACACCAATAGACATTGCAAAAGCTCTTTTATATCAACGAACAGTAAACATTGAACTACTTTTTTAAGGACACTATATACTTTCGTGTTTTACCAAATCCTATGATACGGGGATCAACCATGCTTTTTTTTACATCTTTTTCTCGTTGCCTTGCACACAGTAATGTTGTCATGTGGTTTATCTTTGTATGGCAAGTGAGGTACAGCTATGCAGGGTTGCCATTGGTATAGGTACTTCGTGCCATATTTGTTACTTTGGGATCCCGTTCGGCACCGAACATTTCAAGGTGGTGCCATGACTCAGGGGTGCAACACCTGCGCCAATTGCGCCAATTTGATACAATTCCCGATTGTTGCACTAAGCTGCGCCAAACTCGTGAAATTGTTAAAATTGCACCACGCTGCGCCAAAATGCCCAGCCAGCTTCAATTTTTTTTTTCAGGTGTACTAATTTCGGTGAGCAATGCAGGCCATGTCGGCCACCTGCAGCTTTGCGCCATCAGTCAAAGCGCGCAGACCCGAACTATAGTGCCTAGAATATACTTAAAGTAATCTAGCCACCCACCCTATGCTCGAGAGACGTTATCGACCAGGTAAAGTAACAACACTGCAAGCCCATCGGTCCGCTGACCACAACAGATAAGTATCGGCGGGACGGCGGAACTTCAAAACAAAAATGTGTTGATGTAGCCACCAATGCTCACGAAAAATGTAAGTTTCCTTGCCAAAAAACGCGGCTATGGCTTATTTAAGGCTCGAACAAGCTCGACCTGCTGCAAATGCCGGCGTTGATTACCTTAGCAATGGCACATGACACATTTTTGTCTGAAATCTGCGTCGTCCTTGCCACGGTCTTGACAATAGATATCTGGTACCGTCACCGGAGCCACAGGCGCGTGCCGTTGTTACTTTATCTGGTCAAACTCGCCTTGCAAGGGAGCCGAAACGGCCCATAGCCCCAGGCTGAAAATGGTAGGTGGGAGGGGGGGGGGGGGTTGAGCGGTTAGAAATTTTGTTGACTTTGGTTCTATGCTGCTTGAGTCACCTTTGCCGCGCTTGACCAGTGCCCCGCGAAAAAGCGTGTTGAGACTTACAAGGGGCTGTTCGCGATACTGGCACACTTCATATTTTGCTAAGTTACTCATGCGTTTGTACACCATTCAATTCTGAGTACTGACATAATTTCAGTAGTGACATAATCACTGACATATATATAAGCCACTGGCAATTATTCGAAACAGTCTGTGACATTTATGCTTGTCTACAGAAACAAACTAAATTGTGCGCCAATTTTTTTTCACCACCTCTACTTCTCGTTTTTACGAATCCTCCAAATTTCAAGCTCACAATATCAGCAGATTGATATTGGAATCCTCAGTTTGTCAATTGATTTAACAGGTGCAGTAAATGCTAATATGAACGTTATCGTTGGTTCCTTAGCGAGGTGGTTCAAAATACTACCTTCGTTGAAATAGTAGTAAATACTATGCTCACGCTACATAATTTAGGTTATGTTGAATTGTTTATACATGGTTTTTTTCTCTAAATGTAAGCCTTATTTTTTGTATTGCTCCAAATTCGCGATGTCATGATAAAAATGCATGTTTTTTTTTTCATAACCAGCTCCGAACTTGGAAATTGGTGCTCCAAAAGTAACATTTTGCTGCTCCGAAAATTGCTCCAAATGGTATTTCAGCTGTTGCACCCCTGCATGACTTCTTTCTCGCTACTTTGAACCTCTGTTTTTCGTAATAGGGGTTTATTTTCTTATTAGCAGATGAAAACACAATTTCGAAGCTCTTCCGCCACATCGGTCGATGCGCGCACGCACCCTACTCCTGCCAGGGGGATGGAGGGCATCGTGGTCCACCGACGCAACACACGGTGTGCCTGAAGGGACAGAGCGGCTATGTCACATGAATTTTCACAAACACTCAACTAACACGCTACTCACGCTGCCCGCCATCTATGTTTACGCCACGGGAAATCCATAATTGTGATTCGTATTAGGTGTTCACGCCTGAACTTCACAAAAACCAAAATGCACATGAAAGCTACACTGGACTGCCGAATAAAGCACACTTCACTGTCTGAAGTGGAGAAATAAACATAACAAACGACAGAATGAGCATGTTCACACTATGAGCATGTCCACAATCCTAGTCAGTGGTCGCGCGAATCGTTCTTATTCCGCTGGCCGCTTGAGGGATGTGTTGCTGCTTCTTTTCAAAATTATGGTCGTGAGAGACTGCTGCACGTCAGGCACATTCACCGCACCAAACTCGAGAATGTTGAGGACGTTTCCTTCGGTCATGTGCCATCTGTTAGAGTACAGATGGTAAGAGTAGACCCGGTTCCGTCTTTGGGAAGCTGCTTGCGGAGAGTCACGGGTAAAAACTGAGACAACGTAGTAGTAGGCAAGAGGCCGTACTGCTGACTGATTTCTAATGGTGACCACCTCATTCAGAATTACTCGGTCTTTTTGTTGCCTATGCTGGTCCGCTCGCTGAATCCTCAAGACCATGTAGGTTGGGAAGCGAGTTATCAATCTCATCATTTCATACGATCCCCAGCACCCTAGGGCGCATCTCCTTGATAGCTCAATGACCTGCACCTGCCGGACCTGGTTGAAGTTATGATCAATGATGGTCTGCAGGTCCATTGAAATCTGCTCATCTTTTTGGCGTTCTGGAAGGTAGATGTCCACCGCTATCTCTATCTTCGACACCGCTATTTTTTCGGCACACCAGTAGCACCTAGAAACAGTGGTCTCCACCACCATGAAGTACTCATCAATGAAAGAGCGATTGTTCTTTTGGAAGTTGCGCCAGTCTGCAGACCCTTTGTTAAATCCGAAGGCTCTTGCATGCCGTTCGGCCATTTGCAAGTCGAATAAACAGAGTTGGTGCATGGGCGTGGGGCTGTGGATACCTCTGGAGCGCGATATGTTGGTAGCACTCTTTAGAAGCAGGATCACTTCCAACAAAAAGAGTTGTTGGCATCGACCCACCTGTGTGGCTGCGTGGCAACGCACGAACTCAGGGAAGTATGTGCTGAGGATGTTCGCGGCCTGTTGAAACCCAAGGGCTGTGACGGCAAAGTCTTCGTCGCAATCAATCAAGAAAGAGCATAACTCGATGGCCGGTGAGTCCTGGAGCCGGATTTCATTTTGCTTCAACCAGTCTTTGAGGATTTCTTTGAAGAAGGGTAACTTCGCTAAGGCGGATATGGTCACAGTCAAAAACGTGCTCGAACGAGACGCACCCCATAATTCAGCCATCTTCGTCGTCACTGAATGCTCGCGTGCCTTTCAGTTCACCTGTGCTCAGCCACAATGAATGCTTCTACTAACGCACGTTGCCTAGCAATACGGGCCTGCTATACTTTGTTGCGTTGCATGGAACGCAAGCAGCGTTTCGTGGAATGCGTGTTGGAACGCACTGACGTGACCTTGGACTCGGCGACGCGCGCGTTGCGGAAGGCTCCGGCACGGCCACTAAATAAAAAAAAAAGGCGCGGCCTGCTCGATTGTTTTGTTTTAATGGGCGAACGCGTGACGTGCACAGTTTGGAGACGTCACTGCGGGGGTGCATCGAACAACTATAGAGTACTCTGACACGCGTTTTTTTTTTTTTTTTGCTTAAGGCTGATGCACGGTGTAAGATACAAACACTTTAGTGGGAAAACTTGCGAGACGCGTTCGAGCCATAGAGTTTCATACAATAATGCCTAGAGGGTAATCTGGCGCTAGTGTCTACGCGGGCTCCTTCAGCGGCGCTTGTACCCCCATAAAAATTATGGGAAGTACAGGCTTCGGATCTAATTCGGATGGATTACGTTGTTGAGATTCGCCACGCTTCTTTTCCGAGTGTAAAACAAATTGATATGAACTTGGATTTGATTGAAACTTGCTACAATAGTTTGTACGCAAACTTTATTGGAAAAAGGTTTAGTGAGCAAGCGGAAAAAGTGAAACCTGGACAAATTAAACCATGAGAGTATGCATTTCTCTGCCATTTCGTTCCAAATTTGGCATCAAAATTTATTATTTACAACACTTGAAAACAAACATGCTTGTTTTTCTCTCGATAGTATGTATTATCTCGTTGTGAAAATAACAGTACAGTATTAAGTGAGAAACACTAATCGTTTTGTCTCTTGCGACGCTAGGTGCATCTGTCCAAGCGGTTTCCAGTGGTCAGTGGAGCGTGACGGTGCGTTTTCTTAGCTCTGTCATCATCGCTTTGCAGGTGATTTAAAACGAGCTTAGGTAAGACGCGTTCGTAAAAAAGACATGAACTCGAGGCAATATCCTGCACTGGCATGAGACGCTAGATCTATGCGCAGCGGTGAGTGTACGATGCTTCATTTAAACTGTCAAATCGACCCGTAAAGCTCCAACGTTGCAGCAAATTAGGAGTTTGTTTGTTTGTTTGTTTGTATCCTCTAATCCATGGCTCGTACCCACTCTGGGGGATTGGCCAAGAGAACATATATTCTCATATGGACGATAACTGCATTATTGCTTACAACGAAAAAAAAAAAGGGGGGGGGGGAGTTGTATAGTGAAGACAGTATGTTAAATAAAAGAAAGAAACCAAAGATTTAGATAGTGAGAAAAAAGACTCAACAACAAAGTAGACACTAATAGCTACAACTTGATTTTGGGAGCCGACCAGACAGCTGGTTTTGCCAAACCCGATTAATTTGGTATGTAGGAGATCTAGTGGTCGTCAGCCTCTTCAACAAACAAGAACACTGGTTCCACCTTTTTCACCGCACCCCACTACCCGCACTGCACGAAAAACGAAACTGAAAGTGTAGTAAAAAGTCCGTAGACAGTTCGCAAGCTAACCCTGTCCAATCCGAAGCCTGCAGTTCCCATAATTTTCGTGAAGGTACACGACTGCAGTGGCATATTCCTCTATAGCTATTATTCTATGAAGCTCGATGGTTCGAGCAGATAAAGTAACAGCGACGCGCGTCCGTCGGACCACTGCTGGCAGCATGCATAGTGTTTCCTAAAATTAACTAGAGGGGACTATGTCGCTGCGATCGTCCGACGACCATGGGAATGATCGGTAGTATACACACATTTGTCTAGTCTTCGTACATGCGGGTGAAGAATTGCACTTACGGCTTCGTTTATTGTTGATTTTCGGTTTTGTTTTGAAAAAAAAAACAACAACGTTTAAACCTTTTGAACTTCATGACCTGATTTGGAAAGGTAAGTCTAAAAGAAAAAGGTGGTGAAGCCCAATCGCTGAATAGTTGCTGATTGTCGTTTCGTGAAAAAACAGTTCCAAGTCACACGAACACACACAGAGTCAAAATCAAGCCAAAAGTATGGAAATTAGACAAATGTTTGTACTACCCAACATTCCCACGCTCGCGGATATGCCGTGCGTTGCAGCTTCCGTATTAGCACCAGAGTTCTCTCTAGTGTACATTAAGAAACTCTATGGCAGCGTACCTATCAGCGAGTAGACGCAACTTTCACTCAGAAAGGGGCGTTGCTATACAAACGATCCCTCGCGGGAAATTTGAACTAAATGGCACAGAAGCATTGTTCGTGCCAAAGAGTGAAAATGGATTACTGTTGTCTACAAGTAAGATGGGGCTTGCAGACCGCAACCACTTAGATACCTTGACTAATTCGTTGGCGTGCATTACATAGATACCATCAAGTGTTCTGCCTACTTCTGTTTTCACAGCTCTAGCGATAATTTGGCGAATTGTTCCCGACCATATAGTTACCCACTGGTAGAAAATTTTACGGGAGACCCTACGAATATCTTTTCGCTGATTTCACCAACCCTTCTTAGCGTGCCCAAAAAGAAGATTGCGGTATTTTTTTCGCAATGAATGACCAGTGGACCTTTTTAGAAATGCCACTGGAATCTTTCTCACAAGAAACAGTGAATGCACAACGTATTACCGTAAAAAAAAAAAAAGCTCACTACGCTTGTAGCAGAAAAAGAAAAGGAGGATCCCACGTACAGTGGGTATCGATGATATGCGAAGCATGAATGAGAAAGATTGATATGTCATTTTAAAATCAGCAAAACGTTACGAGGTGGAGGTATATGACGCCGCACATGACTTCCGTGTCATGATTATCATGTTTGATGTGTCGTTTACCTTTATGATCTATCCACGTCACGTGATACCAAATTTAGTATATGAGGAGCTAGCGAAACGGCCATGACCACGCCATGAGCGTGGTGGGTTGTCATGTTCTTACATGACATGCGTGTCTGGATTATCATGTTTGCACCAGTCATGTATTTCGTCATCCATTGACGTCACGCAACATCAAATTTGGTGTATGTGGAGCTATCACAACGGTCGCGAGCGCATCATGAAGATCCCAATATACTCCAATGTAGCGTTGACGCGTACGCACGCCGGGCACAGCAACGCTACGATAGAAAAACGCGAGCACTCTATAGTCTGACGCCACGTGCGACCGACGCGACCAGCGTCTGTCAGCGGGGCCCGACGGCCCCCGGCGCGAAATGTGACATGCTGCATTTCGCGCCGATGCGTTACAAGGGCAACACTGCATCTCCCTCTTTTCGTGACAGAGGGATGCTGGACGTGCTGAAATGCGCATGCGTCCAAGCAACGCAGCACGGCACGCGTCTGCGAGTATATGGCAGGACCGGTGCCTAGCGTGGCGACGCCGGCGTGACGCGACGAAATGAACGCCAGCGAGCACGTGCACCACGTCACGTCTAAATGTATTGGCGCCTTGACGGAGGCAAGTAGTCATGTCCTCACATGACACGTATCTCATGATTATCATGTTTGCACCAATCACATACCTTCGTCACCCATTGACGTCACGTAATACAAAATTCGGCATATGTGAAGCTAGCGAAACGTCCGCGGACGCATCATCAGAGTGGCATGTAGCCATGTTGGTACACGACACGCATGTCATGATTATCAAGTTTGTATATGTCATTTACCTATGTCGTCCATTTGTTTCGCGTAATACTGAGCTTGGTACATGTGAAGCTAACGAAACGGCCGCGAGCGCATCATGAGCGTAGCATGTAGTCATGTTGTTATATGACACACACCTCATGTTTATCACGTTTGCACCAGTATCATACTTTCTTCATTTATTCACGTCCCGTAATACGCAATTTCGTACAAGTGAAGTGAGCGAAACAGCCGCTAGTGCATCATGAGCGTGGCATGTAGTCATGTTGTTACGTGACACGCATATCATTATTTTCATGTTAGGGATTGTCGCTTGTGTTCACCATGAAAGCACGTCATACCATACCACTTTTGCAACATGCCAAGGAAACGAAACCACCGCAAAAGTTGGAGGACCATGAGATGTAAATCATGCCATTCATGACATACATGTCATGATTTTCATGTTATCACTAGCCAAATATGTTCTTTTTAGAATCATGGTATGCCATACCAAGTTTGGTATCGATACCATTATTGGAACGGCCAGGAGAGCTAGAAGTCCGGTAGGCGGATAGATAGATAGATAGATAGATAGATAGATAGATAGATAGATAGATAGATAGATAGATAGATAGATAGATAGATAGATAGATAGATAGATAGATAGATAGATAGATAGATAGATAGATAGATAGATAGATAGATAGATACGCTCAATGTCGCCGAAGTTCGCTAAGAAATGCTCCGCATCCAAAACACAATTTATCGCTCATATCATGGCGTTGTATAAGCATAAACAATTGGTCGTGCAGCAAAAATTATTCATTTCCCGACAAATCATCTCATCTGCGAAGTGTTTGCTGCAGACTAAATCCTTTGCGCTGAGTGGATGGTCTTTCTTGGAAAACGCTTGAGTGCATGCTTTGAGTCTTTCGGGAGCAGACGTAACATTGGATAATATTACATTTTCTTGGCACGTAGGGTAGCCTGACCGGCTACTGCTAACGAAGCGCTTTCTTCCCATATTCACTCAATATAAAGACATCTTTCAGCATATTTTAATCACGGCTGCTCACCACATCCCAAGTTCATTTCGCAAACGGGAATGATGAAACGCCACTTATTACTTCATGAAACGCGCTGAAGGCACGCTAGCGACTTAAACGACCGAATGATTTGTTTGCGAGTGAAAAAACGCGACGCTTTCGGAACGCCGGCGTTGCCACCAGCCTCACCGGTTGCTATATCAACGGTGCGTGAAAATTTTTTTCTATATTTAAGTTGCGCTGGCTTGCCGTCAAGTGGACTGCCGGCAGCACTCCGATAGAGTCACTGTATATTCTACCTTTAGGTAGCTAAAGGTAGCATATACAGTAACTCTACACTCCGACGGACGCGCGTCTTTGTTGCTTTGTCTGGTCGATCACGTCCCATACAAAAGCCGAGAGGTGTCCCCGCGTAAAGTGCTTGTATCTTACACCGTGGGCTGATTACATCAGTGGCGTGTACTGCTTCGCAGTAATAATTTTATTTAACATTCTAATCGAATAATTGGTAGTTGGTAATTATAGCCTCTGATCGGTTAATTCCATTCACCGTGATGTAATAATTGGTTATTCAACCCTTCTGATGGGTGCTTTAAAAATCGAATCGCAATGCTTAAGAATCATTGTTTGTATGATAATAAAAACTTCAACGAGTTTGAAGGCGTTCATGCTGGTTGATACAGCGTACACGAAAGGAGGACGAAAAATAAGAAACATATTGGCGAATCCCCCAGAGTGGGTATGTGCCAGTGCATGCTTACAGGCAAGAAACGAACAAACAAATAGTGGTCTCGATGTATGCCTACTCGAGCGCACGGGATGTTGACGAAGAAGAAGAAGAAGAAGAAGAAGAAGAAGAAGAAGAAGAAGAAGAAGAAGAAGAAGAAGAAGAAGAAGAAGAAGAAGAAGAAGAAGAAGACAATTTTTAAATAACATATGATTAGATTACTTGGAGCATGCGAAAACCAGAAATATAATAGCCACAGATGCTTCCGTAAATAATCAAAAGGCAGGTGTAGGCATTGCCTCTGATTTGCTTGACTGGTTCTTTTCAGTGAGACTGCCTGATTTCACTCCAGTTTTTGAAGCGGAGCTCTTGGCGATTATTTTAGCTCTTCGAAAACTTCCATCGAATCAAAACAATGCAATAATAATGACGGATTCTCTTTCAGTTTGTGCAGCTCTGACAGCTTCAGAGAACTCTCGAATTCTAAGCACATTCAAAACATTAGTACCGCCACTGTTGAGACTCCTGAGATTACTATGGGTTCCGGGTCACTGTGGATTAAGATTAAATGAATCGGCCGATTCCTTAGCACGAGCCGCACTTGATGGGCCAGTTTTGTCCATACTGCCAGATGTAGAATATATCACGGCTATAAGATATCGAAAATCAGCAATCTCCACTGATACGATAGAAAAAGTAATTACATGGACAGACTATAACCACCTCATGTTTCCATGGCAACCCCACTGGAGTCAGTCCAGAAAGCTCGAAGTCTTAATTACTAAATTTCGATGTCGTGTCCCCCCCCTAAACCTATATCTACACAGAGCTGGTCAGACAACATCACCCCTCTGCGCATTCTGCGGAGAAATGGAATCACTAGATCATTATTTTTTGTATTGTCGCCGCTACGAGATACTTAGCAAAAGGTTACTAGTTATGCCATTTCGGAAATTAGGGCTTTGATTAACGGCGGAAACGGCGCTAAGCTTTGGCACCTCAGCTTTGGGACATTGCCACTGGGATGCTTTCAATGCCGTTTGCGATTATATTCAGGCAACCAAGCGTATACCCTTGTGATCTTCAATAAAAAAAAATATATTTATTACTCTCAAGGGCAGAGTGAAGTAAACGCAGCTGAGTGGTAAACATAACACCTCAAATCTCAAAATTGCTCAACTTGATTTTTTTTCGTTTGCTCTTTTTATGTTGTTTTTATTTTTACATTAGTCGTATTATAATACCAATTCATTGCACATAGTTAAAATGATCACAGAAAAACTGCACTACACTTTCTTGGCCAATCCCCCTGAGTGGGTATGAGCCAACCTCCCAGGGAAACAAAACAAAGAAGAAGGAGAAGAAGAAGAAGAAGAAGAAGAAGAAGAAGAAGAAGAAGAAGAAGCCCACAAATCAATTAATTAAAGTTCACATATCATCATCATCACCACTTTTTATTCAGGCAAAGTCTTAGATGTGTAAAGTCTCTGACTTTGATTAATGATAGTTTGACTAGCTGCTTCTGCAAACAAGCATTTCTCAATATCAGTGCTATCAGACAAGCCGTATCAGTTAAAATTTGAACGAGCAGTCCGCTAAAGATGCTGACAGTGCTTGTACTGTGTTTTATAATTTTCGTCGTCGTCTCGAGTGTTCAAAGATGAGCGCGTGATTTGTTTCATCTCGACCGATGACTTTTCATCAGAAGCGCTCTAGTTCACATTTGCATATTAGCGCATTAGTGAAAATTTGCACTTTTGCTCGGCGGACACAGTTGAACCGTCGTTTATAGGTAATGTCTTATAATGTAGGATCTGTGGTCATTATCTATGCATGATTAGGCAGGTGATTTTTGAAGCATGCCAACTCGAGCACGTGGACATCAGAGGCGTTTTCGGTGACCACACTGCTTAGAAATATATTATCAATATCGTTATGTATATGCTATTATTTCACTTGCATTGGTGGGCGCTGCAATTTTCGAACCAAGCGAACGCATGTTCGCGTACGCTTCGATTTCAGGGCATACATTTGCAGCAAAACTCGCAGAATACCCACAAGTGTTTTGTACCACAAGATCCAGCTTGTCACCAGCAGTCATCTGACACCACAATAGAAGTGGGAACCATTGTGAAAACTAGAATTTTGTCTATGGCACCGCCAACTACACATCGGTGCCTGCGGACAGAGAGAGAGAGAAGAAACTTTATTGAAGTGTCCCTGCTGGGGTCAAAGGTGGCGGGGGGCCGGGAGACGGGCCTCTCTGCAACCTCCTTGCTCAGGCGGCGGCCAGGCCTTGAATCCTGGCGGCGTCTTCGGCCAGCCGGACAGCCCAGAGCTGGTCCTCCGGGCACGTGCTGAGCAGCAAAGCCTCCCGCTGCTCGGCCGAGGTGATTGTGAATGTAGGACAGAGAGCTCGGAAACGCACATGCACGGCTGCCGCCGCCGCCGCTAACACGAACGCTGCTGAGCAGATAGGTGGTACAGTGGACGACAACTTTTCTTGGCACTGAGGGAAAAGCTACGGAGGTAGACTTTCATGACATTCATGACATACATGTATTGATTTCCGTGTTATGACTAGCCAAGAATGTTCTTCATGCAGTCATATTATGTCGTGCCAAGTTTGGTATTGGTAACATTGTCGAAACGGCCAGGAGAGCTACAAGTCGTAGGCGGATAGATAGATAGATAGATAGATAGATAGATAGATAGATAGATAGATAGATAGATAGATAGATAGATAGATAGAAAGATAGATAGATAGATAGATAGATAGATAGATAGATAGATAGATAGATAGATAGATAGATAGATAGATAGATAGATAGATAGATAGATAGATAGATAGAAATATAGATAGATAGAAAGAAAGATAGATAGATAGATAGATAGATAGATAGATAGATAGATAGATAGATAGATAGATAGATAGATAGATAGATAGATAGATAGATAGATAGATAGATAGATAGATAGATAGATAGATAGATAGATAGATAGATAGATAGATAGATAGATAGATAGATATTCTCAAAGTTGCCGATGTGGGCGAAGAAATGCTTCGCATTTAACATGTTCAACAAGCCCAAAACGCATTGAGTTTTACCACATTTCAGTGTACGCGGTATTTCTGCCTGTCTCCATACATGCTGCATGGAATTGAGAATTATGAGTATCGTTCTACGACTTTGTTAATCTATGCGTAAGTCGAAAAAGAAGGGAAAATGAAATATTCACAAGCTAAGATTTAGAATGCTCCGCGTTATGCGCAAATAAAGTTTTCTCTCTCTCTCTCTCACAAGCTAAGAGTCCGTGCTTATGCGGGCTGATAGACCGCATTGGAAAAATAATAAACAACAGCGAAAAAAAAAAACGCTATGGTAATGTTTCGGAAGGAATATTAAGATAAAGCTCTTAATTCTATCTGCGTTTCCTGTCCAAGCGCCTTAGGCTATAGCATTCCCACCATAACTTTCAGTAAGCGTTTTGTAGAGAAGTATTAGAGCCTCGTTCACACTGAAACATCCGCTTGCTTCAGCGACCGAAATTCCCCTGCCGCCGAAACGCAGCGTCGTTCGCACTGGACGCGCCCCGCGCCGCCGAATATGCCATGTACTACGGGGCGAACGCGGGATGGATGCGCTGTCACCCGGTTGTTGTCGCGGCTCGCAAACGCCACTACGCTATCCGGTGGTGTATACTTCGACGATTATCGTACGCAAGAAGTAAGAAAAGACAGTACTGCTTACTTTGCTGGCAAGTGGTTGTCTTGTAATGCACGAAGAGCAGAAAAAAATTGCCCGCAGCTTCCCTCGGGGGAACACTGAGGAGGATGCGGAGCATATAATTGGTTAACGGGGTGTTAAAGTGCGACTTACTTGGGTCGATGGCTAAATTGGTTAACGTGGTTGTGAAATGGGGTGTTAAATTGCGACTTACTTGGGTCGATGGCTAAATTGGTTAACGTGGTTGTAGGAGGGGGTGTTAAATGAGTGAACACGTACACACGTATGCGAAAGGGCGGCGCTGGTCGAAGGGACGTCGATCATTGTGTTTGTGGATTCGTTGGCATTCATTTCACCGTGACCTTGGACGTCGACGCGCCGTACAAACCAACCGACGAGCGGCAACTGAGCGAGTGAGCGCCGACCTTGAGTATATATACAGCGCGACGGCGCATGCACTGTGAGCTGTTGAATGTTCTCGAAGCGCGACGGCGCATGCGCGTCCACTGGAGAATCAGGAGAATTGTAGAATGTTCTCGAAGGGGAGAAGCGCGCGCGGCACAGATGGTGGGTGACGGTGCATGCGCGCGTCAGCTGTCGAATGTTCGAGAAGGGGGAGAAGCGCAACGGCGCATGCGCGCGCGTCAGCTGCCGATGTTCTCGAAGCGCGACGGCGCATGCGCGCGCGTCAGCTGCCGATGTTCTCGAAGCGTGACGGCGCATGCGCGCTACATTATACACCTAGCGAATGTTCGTGAAGAGGAGAAGCGCACGCGGTGTGTAGAGGAGGAAGGGTGCACAGATGGTGGAGGAGTGAAGCGCGCGCGGTGTGTAGAGGAGGAAGGGATGCACAGATGGTGGAAGGAGGAGGAGGAAGCTTGCGGACGGCGCCGCACTACAAGCCTCGAGTATTAGATGCTCCGCATCTAAAAACCACCGACGCCAGCGGCGTTGGTGGGTTCGTTTTGCTCTGCAAGACCGCAACAAGCTCGGTCACGCCAACAGCAAGCTCTCTCACCTATTCCACGAAATACGAACGCGAAGTAGGCACAGAGTAGGTTAAACTCCCGTTAGTTTCAACATTCAGTTATGTGCACTGCGGCATAACAAGTGAGTAGGGCTTGGCCGCCATTTTTCAAAATTCCTTGACTAGCGCTCCTATTGGTCCGCGGTGACCGATTCGGCGGCAGACGCCGCAAAAATCGGTCCGAGAGCGATCGGCGCGGCGAGGGCCCTTTCGGCGAATCTTGCCGCCGCCGAACCGGATTCGGAGCACTTTCGGCGGCCGGAATGCTCAGTGTAAATGCGGCCTTAGGGAGCGCGTTCTACCTGTGAGGCTAACGATGGTGGCCCATATTCTGTTTAGCACCTAATAGTCACGGTTGTTGTTAGTAGCTCTTAGGGCTCATTACCACCACCGGGGAGGCCTTGCCCAAATGGTGTGAGGCCTAAAATAAAATCGAATAAGAGAATGGCAGAAGCGATCTGGTGGTGAATGATGTCCTGCCTATCCTGACGCCCTACCTTTCCTGACACCCTACCACTCTCGTATTTAAAGCATTGGGGGTGGGGGGGGGGGGCATGTAGGATAGGGAGGGTTGGTTCACATTCACGACTTGCCGGGAAAAAAACGCCAGAAACAAAAAAAATGGTCAGATCCCACGTACAGTGGGTATCGATGATATGCGAAGCACAAATGAGAAATGTGAATATGTCACAATGCAACCAGCCCAACATTACGAGGTGGAGGTATATGACGCCGTACATGACTTCCGTGTCATTATTATGTTCGGCGGTGTCGTTTAACCTTCGTCATCTATCCACATCACGTGATACAAATTTAGTATATATGTAGCTAGAAAACGGCCGCGAGCACGCGATGAGCGTGGTATGTTGTCATGTTCTTACATGACATGTGTGTCAGGATTATCACGTTTGCACCAGTCATATATTTCCTGATATATTGATGCCATGTAACGCCGAATTCGGTATATGTTGAGCTAGCAAAACGGCCGCGAGCGCATCATGAAGGGCCCAATATACCCCAATGTAGTGTTGACGCGCGCGCACGCTAGGCACAGCGACGCTACGTTAGCGAAACGTGAGCAATATATAGTTTGACGCCAGGCGCGACCAGCGTCCGTCAGCGTGGCGCGACGCCAACCGGCGCGAAAAGCGACATGCTGCATTTCGCGCCAATGCGTTACCCGGTCAACACTGCGTCTCCCTCTTTTCGTGACAGAGGGACGCCGGACGCGCTTTAAAAGCGCATGCGTTAAAGCTACGCAGCACGGCGCGCGCCTGCGAGTATATGGCAGGACCAGCGCCTGGAGTGGCAATGCCGGCCTGACGCGACGAAATGAACGCTGACGAGCACGCCCACCGCGATACGTCGAATTGTATTGGCGCTTTGACTGTGGCATGTAGTCATGTTCTCACATGACACGCACCTCATGGTTATTACGTTTGCACTAGTATCATACCTTCGTCGTTCATTGGCGTCACGTATTACCAAATTTGGCATATGTGAAGCTAGGGAAACGGCCGCGAGCGCGTCCTGAATGTGGCATGTAGTTATGTTGTTACATGACACGCATGTCGTGATTATGAAGTTTGGATTTGTCATTTACCTATGTCGTCCTTTCGCGTCCTGTAATAACAAGTTTGGTGCATGTGAAGCTAGCAAAACGGCCGCGAGCACATCATGAGCCATGTAGCCATGTTGTTAAATGACACAAGTCTCATGTTTATCATGTTTGCACCAGTATCACACCTTCGTTATCCATTCACGTCCCGTGATACTAAATTTGGTACAAGTGAAGCTAGCGAAACGGCCGCCAGCGCATCATGAGCATGGCATGTAGTTGTTGTTACATGACACGCATCTCATGATTATAATGTTTCAAGAGTCACATACCTTCGTTATTCATTCATGTACTGTAATACCAAATTGGTATATGTTACGCTAGCGAAACGGCCGCGAGCGCATTATGAGCGTATCATGTGGTCATGCTGTTACATGACACAAGTCTCGTGTTTATCATGTTTGCACCAGTATGATACCTTCGTAATTCATCCACGTACCGTAATACCAAATTTGGTATATGTAACGCTAGCGAAACGACCGCGAGCACATCATGAGCGTGGCATGTAGTCATGTTGGTTTATGACACGCATGTCATGATATTGATGTTAGAGTCTGTTGCTTGTCATCGTCTTGCAATCATGTCATACCATACCAGTTTTGCAACATGCCATGTGAACGAAACCACCGCAAGAGCTTCAAGACTATGACATGTAGGTTATGACTTTCCTGACATGCATTTTAAGATGTTAATGTTAAGACTAGCCAAATATGATCTTTTTAGAGTTATGTTATGCCATACCAAGCTTGGTATTGATACCAGTGTCGAAACGGCCTGGAAAGCGAAAAGTCGTAGGTGGCTAGACAGACAGACAGACAGACAGACAGACAGACAGACAGACAGACAGACAGACAGACAGACAGATAGATAGATAGATAGATAGATAGATAGATAGATAGATAGATAGATAGATAGATAGATAGATAGATAGATAGATAGATAGATAGATAGATAGATAGATAGATAGATAAATAGATAGATAGATAGATAGATAGATAGATAGATAGATAGATAGATAGATAGATAGATAGATAGATAGATAGATA